>NC_056666.1:126036630-126772255 GCF_018350195.1 Panthera tigris | reverse complement strand
ATGATTGTTTCGAAGTTTTAAGAAGTGATTAAGCAACAGTCTGCTTTCTCCCCCTGAAAGATGGGCAAAAAAGTCAGGTAGATAGAGATAAAACTATCACCTTTATTACCGATGAAGCTGGAGTAAAACGGACCAGGCCTGGTGTAACGTGGTCTTGCTAATTAACCCTGAGTCAGACGTGCTTATTTATCCTGACACTGGCACAAATTGGTCATAGTCACATGCGTCCCCTGATAGGGGCAGCAGAGAGCAGATGAGAAGACACAGGTGGACAGATCCCAAGTAGCAGAGATAGGGGGGGTTTGAAACCTCCATCACAAGTCATTTTGCCTTCTGTGGGGAAAAAGGCCGGGAATGTTGTTCCAATGTCCCTACTATACACACTGATGTGCAGATTCAATGTCATCCCTACCAAAATTCCAATTGCATTTTTCACAGAAATAGAGAAGACAGTCCTACAATGTGTATGAAACCACAGAAAACCCTAAACACCCAAAGCATCTTGAGAAAGAAGAACAAAGCTGGAGTCAACACACTGCTGGATTTCAAACTATACAAGAAAGCTATGGTAATCAAAACAGTATCTTATTGGCATAAAAAGAGACACATAGATCAATGGAACAGAATAGAGAGCACAGAAACAAACCCATGCATATACATATGGTGAATTAATTTATGACAAAGGCACCAAGAACATACAATGGAGAAAAGATAGTCTCTTCAATAAATGGTGTTGGGGAAACCAGATGTCCATGTGGAAAAGAATGAAACAGGACTCCAATGTTACACCATACATAAAAATCAGCTCAAAATGGATTAAAGTTCTGAATGTAAGACCTGAAACCATAAAACTCCTAGAAGAACACAGAGGGGGTCAGCTCCTTGATGTTGCTGTGGGCAATGATTTTTTGAATTTGACATCAAAAGTAAGGGCAACAAAAGCAAAAATAAACAAGCAGGACTACCTCGAATGATACTCCTCTTTTATAATTAACATCTTTTTTCATACAAAGAAGAAGCAACATTTTTACCTCAAAATTATGTCCTGACCTTCACTCGGCAGGTAGCTCCTTGCAGGAAAGTATCAAGACTGGCAGGGGAGAAAAAGAGAGAACATAAGAGAAGAAGAGAGGGCACAGTCATTTCCCCTGGACATTCATAATTGACCCTCCTAACGATGTGAACAACATAATATTCGCAACCAGAATCGTATGTTGAAATAACCTTTTCACTTAATTCCTTCTTGCTCTCCCCTCTCTCTTTTCAACAAAGGCAAAGCACTGAGCAGAAGAGAATACGTTGTAATACGTTTCCTAACAGTGGGAGGATGTCCCATACTTCTACTTCTAGGGGTTTGTGGTGGGGAGCAGAAACCCAGAGGTCCCATGGGACAACGTCCTCCCTGACCTTCCAATTTTTCAGTGTCTCACCCTCATATGGGAGAGAGAGAAAGGAGAATGGGGCAGATCAGAGTCCAGAATCCTTGTTCTTCCCTCACAAGCCTGGGTACCTCTGCCCCTAAATAGCAAAGGGATTACATGCAGCGGTGTTTCCTTTTTTTCCTTTTTAATGTTTATTTATTTTTGAGAGAGGGAGAAAGCACTAGCGGGGGAGGTGCAGAGAGAGGCAGGGTACAGAGGATCCAAAGCAGGCTCTGTGCTGACAGCAGAGAGCCCAATGCTGGGCTCGAGGGCTCAAACTCGCAAACCGTGAGATCATGACCTGAGCTGAAGTCGGACACTTAACCGACTGAACCACCCAGGAGCCCCATGAGGCTGTATTTCTGAGAGAGCGAGCATGAAGGATTCAGCTGAAAGCTTTTCCAGGAGATGGTGAGACACAGAGGAGGGCAGCCGGCATGGGCCGGACAAAGGCATAAGTCCAGACATTTATTCTTCTGTGGCTGCACCCTCTGCTAGACAGCATTAGACTTACAGTAGTCTCTGGGGGGGTCTCAGTGTTGTGCTCAGGCAACTTACAACTTTCTGAGAGTATCCCTCAATACCTGTTTCAGGCTTAGAGGAAAGAAAAAACAGCGTCACTGACAATTTGGGGCGGGGTCAGGACAGTGCGAAGCTTACACACCGTACTCTCTTCAAAGGAAAAAGGAGGGAGGCAGGACCTAAAGTCTCTTCCCCGTTCACTCTACCACATTCTCTCATCTGTGAATATACTGTGCTCACTTGCTCTTTGCTGACTCTCTACTCCCCTCCTTTTCTTTCTTTAGTCTTTTTTATTTGGTGCAATTTTTCATCTCCCTTGATTTCCCCACATTTTCAACAACCATTAAACCAAAACGAAAAATAAAGCTGACAAAAGAGCAGATAAATATTGTTTTATAACCTAACCTCTGAGCTTCTAACAATATTAGCATAATATCTCTCCCTTGAGAGACAGTCATTTTGAGAAAACAGCTTGAGCTGGCAGCAAACTCCGTAAATTCCATGCTGCCTGAGCTGTGCCTGACCTCACAAATCCAGAACTGGCCTTTCTTTGTCCCTTTCCATTAAGAGAGGTTAGAAGTTACCCCCCAAGAGCCCATGGTAGTAGAATTCAGGATTGAATTCAATCCACCATCAGCTGGATGATCCCAGGGGTTATCAGTCCTTGCAGAACGCTCCACAGAAATCAAGCTTAGCACAGACTTTTATTAGAAAGTAATCATAAAGTTGTCTCTCTTCTCAGGACAAAGGCTATTTGAGTAGGAGGATTTCACTCTTTTATGAAAGATGTTCTTGAGAACAACTGTCCCTGGTGACAGTGGGGAGTTTGACCTTAACTGCCTCTCGAAGCTTCAGGCCAACCACCTGCTCCCTGGACAGGCTGGGCAATGAGTCCAGCCGGTGTAGCGTCTGAGTTCTGGCAGCTTGCAGAAAAGCCTCCAGAACTGAGAACAGCAGAGGCCCATTTTCAACAACGGCTTAATGCCTTCCTAACTTAAGGAATCCCAAATGGTGCTCTCCAAGGGGGTTTAGGGAAACAGCACTGGATTTGGAATCTAGAAGATATGGAAGATGTGGGGTCCCTTTCCAAATAAATGCCTTATTGGCTCATACTTTTGTTCACCGACGTAGTCAATGCTTTTGGATCCCCATTCTGTGCAAAGCACTATTCTATTTGGACAGCATAACTTTAAAAAAAGCTCTCAATATTTATCATATACCAAATTCTCCTGAGGAGACTTGCTTTTAATTTTTTTTTTAAATGTTTATTGATCTTTGAGAGAGACAGAGCATGAGCTGGGAGGGGGGTGGGGAGGACAGAAAGAGATGGAGACACAGAATCCGAAGCGAGCTCCAGGCTCTAAGCTGTCAGCACAGAGCCTAACGTGGGGCTCCAACCCACAGGCTGTAAGATCGTGACCTGAGTCAAAGTCGAACGCTTAACCAACTGAGCCACCTAGGCGCCCCAAGCCTTTTTTAATGTTTATTTTTGAGAGAGAGGGAGAGGTGGGGGGAGTGGCAGAGAGAGAGGGAGAGAGACTCCCAAGCAGGCTCCACGCTGTCAGTATAGAGCCCAACATGGGGCTTGAACCCACGAACCATAAATCAAGAGTTGGACACTTAATCGACTGAACCACCCAGGTGCCCCTCCTGGGTGGGAGGGAGATTATTAATGATGCAGGTTCCTTGTCACAAATACTAGAGACTTTAATTCAGAGAAACTTGGGTGAGGTCCTGAGCTTACATCTGTTACAGACACCTCAGACGTTATCCCTTTCACAACTCTTACCATTTTGAGTTTTTAAGAAACTATTAAAATGTTAACAATAATTTCCCATTGTGTTAAAGCCATTTTTACTTATGCCTCTTATAAAAGCCCTGTATTATCTATATCAAGTACCAGGCCTCATTCAGTTTTATACTTCTATATCCTCTTGTATATACTAAGTACTTAGGGTTGGCTATGTGGAACTGATCTGACACAACACAAGGAAGCCAAATCAATGTCCAGCAACTTCTCATTGTGCCTAAGCTTGGTGAAACCAGAGAAATTCATATGAAAGATGGGCACCACTAGACTCTAGAAAGAAAATCTTACATGCAAACACTTCAGTAGGGAGCACTATCTGAAGTAAGTAGGAAGGAAACGGGGTTGTGTGACAAAGAAGAACAGAATGCATTACTGAGCTGGCCACAGCTTTTTAAGGGGCCAAAAGGTTACTTGGTCTCCAAGGTCAAGCTCAGAGAGGCTGCCTAGAATTACTGTGTCTCCAAATAGTCAACAGGGAAAAAGGGAGAAGAATTTATCTACTGGATTCCATCTCGCATATTAGCTAAACATGCTGGTCACTGGCTGAATTGTGTCCCCGCCTCCTTAAATTCATCTGGTGTAGCCCTGACCCCAAGTACCTCAAAATGACTGTATTTGGAGATGAGGCCTTTAAAAGGTGATCAAGTTAAGATGAGGTCATTAGGGTGGGCCTTCATCCAATATGACTGGTGTCCTTATAAGAAGAGATGGGGACACAGACACACACAGAGTGAAGACCATATAAAGACACGGGAAGAAGTCAACCATCTATAAGCCAAGAAGAGAAGACTCAAAAGAATCAACTGGACAACACTATTATCAAGACTTCCAGCCTCCAGAACTGTGAGAAAGTAAATTTATGTTGTTTCAGCCACATAGTCTGTGGTCCCTTGCTATGGCGGCCCTAGTAATCCAATATAATGCCCACAGGCATCAACTCCCCTACATTTGCTGGGAGCGGCAGAGGTATCGATGGAGGGAGGCACAGAGCATGAGGAGGGCCTTTGAGCACTTGAAAATCAGAGACCACCCCCACCCACACCCCCTGTCTGCCTGCCACCTGAGGGGCCTGGCCAGGTGAGCCATGTGCACACAAGCACTTAGTGGCAATGGGAGTGAAACAGGGAAAGCTTGGCATGCTTGCCAGGCTTGAGGCAAGGGGCTGTCAGGCTGTGCCTGTGAGTGATAAAAGGGCCATGAACAGTAGACCTCTTGGCAGGGGGGGCAAAGCACCCTGAAAGTGAAGACTGAGTTCAGCAGAGACCAAAACCTCTCCTCTGGTTTCCAAAAATGCAGTTCAGCCTGGTGATCTTCCCAGAATGTCATAAGTTACATGGGACAGAAAAGCACGGGTTAGCCAATGCAAGGATGCACACAGATCAGGTTCCACTGGTGACTTTCTCTTGTAATTTTCCAGGAAATGGGACAATTGACAAATTTATTTTCACCACTAGATGTCACCCTTGTGCCACCCAGGCTTCCGTCTTCACTATGGCTGTGTTAAACAGAGGGGCAAAGATCAGGGTCCCAGAGGCCTACGGAGGCTTGGGGTGGGGTGGGGTGGGGGCAGGGTCAAGGACCAAGGATGAGAAGGAGTTAATGGGAAAAAGACAGACTCCTGGATTTGGAGCACACAGTTCTGGATTACTTTACAGCAGTGTTTCTCAACTTTGGCTGCATACCAGAAACTTCTGGAAAGCCTTAAAACAAAACAAAACAAAACCTGAGGTCTGAGTCCCACTCTCAAGATCCTCTGTGTAAATGGGTTGGGTGTGTGGGCGTGGGGAGCTTTGAAAGCTCCCTAGGCATTTTTTAAAAAATATTTTTAACTGTTTATTTTTGAAGAAAAGAGAGACAGAGCATGAGTGGGGGAGGGACAGAGAGAGATGGAGACACGGAATCTGAAGCAGGTTCCAGGCTCTGAGTTGTCAGCCTAGAGCCCGATGCGGGGTGAACTCACCAGCTGTGAGATCATGACCTGAGCTGAAGTCGGTCACTTAACCGACTGAGCCACCCAGGCGCCTCACCCTAGGAATTTTTAATGTACAACCAAGGTTAAGGTGGGGAATCACAGCTGCAGACTATTATTGTGAATCCAGATATTGTATGTAAAGCAAATATCCATCAGTTGAATCATCGCTGAAATGCACTCTAGGAACTTGCTTTCATGAGCAAAACAGAATAGAGGAAAGTCAGTAGAACTGACCTTCACACTATCACATCTTCCTATGTTTGAATTCCACTTGAAAGATATCTAGTAAGTGCTTGTTTTAGGTCACATTGTGTATGGGTTACACAACACACTATGGCTCTGAAGAGTACCAGTGGAGGAGGCAAATTACTATAGATTTCCATCTGCTACCTATGTAGTCGTCAGTTCTGGAAAGCTGGGGTTGTGGACAAGAACCATAGAAAGGCACTTCAAACCGGGAACTGTAAAGAAAAGAGGTGACTAGATACACAGTGGTCTTTTTTGGGCATATGTTCTCTTGCCATTATTTTTCCAGAAGGACACTCGTAGGCTTCCAATGGCCATCACACTAGGAAAGTTTGGAATGCAGTGACTACAAAGAGTAAAGGTTACAAAGAACTACTACAAAGAATAACGAGGAAGAATAATGATGTAGTCACCATGTACTCCTCCTGTTACCTGCTAACTAAGGAGCCCACACAGCTTCAAAATGCTGGATTGCTTGATACTTAAGACACACACGCAGGGAGAAGGGACAGACACATCCTTATTTTCCTGGAGCTAAATATCAAGAGACATCTTCCAGCCTGTTCTACATGGTTTGCAAAATTTCCTTAGATCTCATTTTCTTGGTCTTCCATTTCTAAGATCCTCACATTTAATTTCTTTTTTTCTAGACCATCTGCATCTATACAGGTATAACAGAAACCACAAACTGATGCCCTGAAACTGAGTGGAATCAGCCCTGAGCATCCTGCATTGTGAGCACTACACTCCTCTTCAGGCTTATTATGACGAGGCCCCTCCAGTACTATGATCAACACCCATCCATGCTCTCTCCTGTCTATAGAGAGAAAAGACTAAAAATTTGACAATGATTGCCTCAACTAAATGGAATTTGTTAGAATATGGAGTCATTGCTTTCAGGGGGAGAAAAGCTGGTTTTTTTTCCTCCTCCCCTCTACTCTTTATGGTATTCACTCCCACCCAAGTCAAACTGGGGGGGGGGTGTGCTCTGAAAGGACCACTTGTAAAGCCTGTGTGTACCTGAAAGATGAAAGCCCAGCATCCCTTTGCCCTGTGGACATCTGTTGGAGTAGTAGCTTTGCCATCTTCCCTCCACATCTGTTTTTCCTCCCATCTTTATTGAGCTTTAATTGACAAGTAGGAATTATATACATTTAAGGTATATAACTTGATATTTTGATATAGGTATACATTGTGAAATGATGACCACAACCAAGGTAATTAACACATCCATCACTGTACATAGTTATCATTTCCTGCCTTCCTTCCTTCCTTCCTTCCTGCCTTCCTTCCTTCCTTCCTTCCTTCTTTTGTGTGTGTGTGTGGTGAGAACGCTTAAGATCTACCCTCTTAGCAAATGAGTGCATAACACAGAATTGTTAACTATTGTCACCATGCTATGCATTAGATCTCCAGAAGTTATTCACCCTACAGAAGTGAAACTCTGTCCTCTTGACCAGCATCTCCCTGTTTCCCTCCTCTGTGTATATTTGAGTAAGGGAAAAAGGAAGAAATGGACTGGTGGCAGGGGGAAGAGAGGAGCTGGTAGCAGAGCAGCCTGCATCCTCACTACCTGGTGTGGGTCTCTTGGAAATCAAGAGTTGGCCACAGGTGAGACTGTCTTGCCAGCAACCCTCCTTCGCATCTGCATGGATCCTGGCCAACAGGTGAGGCTACCATAGTAATAAGGTACTCTGGAGTATGTATCCCCTGGGGCAGGAAGGAAGTGGTTTTTTGGAGAAAGTCAAGTCACAAGGTTCTCCCACATCAAGACACCATGCAGTGAGGAGCCCCATGGACTTCCAGAAGCTCTGAAATTGGCACCTCATATGGAAGTCCACCATAGCCAGGGAAGAACCATCAACCAGACCTGTGAAGAAAAAATGATTTTACCACTTTCCTCGAATTCCTCCTTTCAGATCCTGATCTTGGAGAGGTCTGAAGCATCAGAAGGAAGAGAGAAGAGGCATGAAGGAGAAGCAAAAACAAAAGGGTCCAGTCCCCAATGAGCAAGGCAGGTCTTGGCTGATGGAGAGAGGAGATACTTTGAGTTGGATATAAGAATAAGATTTTAGACTGGCCTAGCTGGGCTGGACATTTTAACATGGGCAAGTGTCTGGAAAGCTGTGACATCTGCCCAGTATGCCACAAAGGAGCAGGAAAGGAAGAGCCAACAGCACTTGTTTGAAGACTGATGGGCAAAAGATAATAAAAAAATTTTCTCTTGTACCCCACCAAGCACAGGCATATCTCATTGCATTGTGCTTCACAGATATTGCTTTTTTTTTTTTTTTTTTTTTTTTTTTTTTTTTTTTTTTTTTTTTGTAAATTGAAGGTTTGTGAAAACCCTGCACCAAGCAAGTCTACTGGTACCATTTTTCCAATAACATTTGCTTACTTTTGTGTCTCTCAGTCACGTTTTGATAATTCTCCCAAAATTTCAAACTTTTACTTTAAACTTTTTTTCATCATCATTATTATATTTGTTATGGTGATCTGTGACCAATAATCTTTGATTTTATTATTGTAATTGTTTAGGGGCACCACCATGAAGTGTGCAAATATACAACAGTGAACTTAATCAATAAATGTTATGTTCTGACTACTCCGAGTGTCTGTTCCCCCTTCTGTCTGCCTCCCCTTGGGTCTCCTTGTTCTCTGAGACATAACAGCATTGAAATTAATAACTTACTTTATTTATGTTTATGTCAATATAATTTATGCCAATAAATAACCCCACAAAGGCCTCTAAGTGTTCAAGGGAAAGGAGGAGTTGCATGTCTCTGGCTTTAAATCAAAAGCTTGAAATGGTTATGCTTAGTGAGGAAGACATGTTGAAAGCTGAGACAGACTGAAAGTTAGGCCTCTTGAGCCAAACAGTTAGCCAAGATGTGAATGCAAAGGAAAAGATTTTGAAGGAAATTAAAATTTTTATCCCAGTGAACTCACAAATGATAAGAAAATGGAAGAGTGTATTGCTGATATGGAGAAAGTTTGAGTGGTCGGGGTTTAAGATCAAACCAGCCACAATATTCCCTTAAGCCAAAGCCTAACCCAGAGAAAGGCCCTAATTTTCTTCAATCCTGTGAAGATGGAAAGAGGTAAGGAAGCTGCAGAAGAAAACTCTGAAGCTAGAAGGGTTGGTTTATGAAGTTTAAGGAAAGAACCTGTCTCCATGATATAAAAGTGCAGGGTGAAGAGCAAGTCTGATATAGAAGTTGCAGCAAGTTATCTAGAAGGTCTAGCTAAGATCATTAAGGTGGCCACACTAAACAATAGATTTTAGTGTAGATAAAGCAGCCTTATATTGGAAGAATATCCCATCTAGGACTTTCATAGTTAGAGAGGAGAAGTCAATGCCCGGCTTTGATGTTTCAAAGGACAGGCTGACTCTCATTCAGAGCTACAGCAACTGGTGACTTCAGGTTGAAGCCAATGCTCATATACCATTCTGAACATTCTAGAGCCTTCAGAATGACACTAAATCTGCACTGCCTGTGCTCTAGAAATGGAACAACAAAGCCTGGATGGCAGCACATATGTTTACAACATGGTTTCCTAAGTATTTTAAACTCACTGTTGAGACTTACTGTTCAGAAAGAAAGATTCCTTTCAAATTAGTACCACTTGTTGACATTGGACCTAGTCATTCAACAGCCCTAATGGAGATATACAATGGGATTAATGTTGTTTTCATGACTGCTAACACAACACCCATCCTACAACTCATGGTTCATGGAGTAATTTTGACTTTTAAGTCTTAGTATTTAAGAAATACATTTCGCAAGGCTGTAGCTGCCATAGATAGTGATTCTTCTGATGGATCTAAGCAAAGAAAACTGAAAACCTTCTGGAAAGTTTTCACCATTCTAGATGTCATTAAAAACACTTGTGATACATGTGACCGACGTAAACAGGAGTTTGAAAGAAGTTGATTCCAGGCCTCATGGATGATTTCGAGGAGTTCAAGACTTCAGTGGAGGAAGTAACTGCAGATGCGGTGGGAACGGCAAGAGAACCAAGATTAGAAGTGGAGCCTGAAGATATGACTTCATTGCTGCCATTTCTTGATAAAACTTTAATGGATGGAAAGTTGTTTCTTACGAATGAGCAAAGAAAGTGGTTTCTTGAGACAGATTCTATTCCTGGTGAAGATGCTATGAAGATTGTTGAAATGACAACAAAAAATTTAAAATATGACATGGGGCACCTGGGTGGCTCAGTCAGTTGAGTGTCCAACTCTTGATTTCAGCTCAGGTCATGATTTCACAGTCGTGAGATTAAGCCCTGTGTCGGGCTCTGCACTGAGTGTAGAGCCTGCTTGGGATTCTCTCTCTCCCTCCCTCTCTCTCTGCCCCTCCCCGGCTTGTACTCCCTCTTTCTCCAAAAACATATAAAGAACATTTAAAAATATAAAATACTGGGGCACCTGGGTGGCTCAGTTGGTTAAGTGTTCGACTTCAGCTCAGGTCATGATCTCGCAGTCTGTGAGTTCGAGCCCCGCGTCGGGCTCTGTGCTGACAGCTCAGAGCCTGGAGCCTGCTTCAGATTCTGTGCCTCCCTCTCTCTCTTCCCCTCCCCTGCTCATGCTCTGTCTCTCTCTGTCTCAAAACTAAAAATAAAAAACGTTAAAAAAATTTTTTTAAATAAAAAAATAAAAAAATATATAAAATATTATGTAGACTGAGTTGATAAAACAGTAGCAGGGTTTGAGAGGATTGACTCCAACTTTGAAAGAAGTTCTACAATCCTATCAAACATCATCACATGCTACAGAGAAATCATTCATGAAAGGGAGAGTCAGTTGATGCAATGAACTTCACTGTTGTCTTATTTTAAGGAACTTCCACAGCCACCTTAGCCTTTAGCAACCACCACTCTGATTGGTCAGCAGCCATCAACATCAAGGCAAGGTCTCCCACCAGCAAAAAGATGACAACTCATTGAAAGCTCAGATGATGGTTAGCATTTTTTTTAAGCAATAAAGCATGTTTCAGTTAAGGTATGTATATTGTATTTTTAAACATAATGCTATCTTGCACTTAAAAGACTATAGGTATTGTGTAAACATAACTTTTGTATGTACTCGGAAACCAAAAAATTCATCAACATGTTTCATTGCGACATTCACTTATTGCAACATCCATTTTATTGCAATTGTCTGGAACAGAACCTGCAATATCTCCAAGGGAGGCCTGTATAAGTGTTCTGAGTTTTCAGTTAGTTGGTAACTTTTGCTAATTATCCAAGATGTAACAATCTTGCAGTGGGTCTTATCATACCCTCCCCCTTATGATCACCCTAGTCCCCTCTACATTCGTGGCAGGAAAGTGGTTGTTCTTTAAGTTTACTGAGGGACAGGAGTGCTGTGGAAATTTAAGAGTTGGGTACGAAAAAACCCTGAAGATTAAATACTTGGAGATAGATTTTAGAATTAAAATTGCTCTCTGTGGTCCACTGCGCTTGAATGAGTTTTTCCCTCCCTTCTGATGACTGAGCAGGACATGTTGCCTGGACAGTCAGAGGAGGGAATTCAGGCACATACTTAGTCCTAGATCTGAGTCACTGGCATGTCTGGAATTCACTAGAGATTCATTGATGGCCCCACTGGAACACTGTCAACTGACTACCTGTACTCAAGAATAGAAGTGAATCTTTTTGTGCATCCTGCGTGGCTCCCTATCTTCAGATACACCTGGGGATTTGGACATATAAGAGAAGGCAATCAGAAAAGCGCATTACTAGGGAAGGGTGGGTTAAGAAAAGCTGGATTCTCCCTTGCGTGTTCCCTCCCTCCACATCTCACTTGCTCCTGGCACATTCACTTTGCCCCAGCAGCTGCATAATGAGGAAAATCTATCTTCTTTCAAGAAGAGACAAATCCCTCTTCTGTCTCTAGAGGGTGCTCAGAACCCACTGATCTAGACTCAAGCAGCTTCAGAACATGACGTAAAGAACACTGAAGAGCCAGAGCAGGAATAACACAAAGAAGAAGCTGAGGGAGCCCCTCCCCCCCCGCCCAAAAAAAACTCACACCACCACCAACAAAAAAACCCTCAAAAAAACAAAAAAAGACCAAAAACCAGAATATAGAGCAAAATCCTCCTCCTTCTGAGGAAAGAATCCATGACCATTGGTTCTCTGGTTTGTTGGTCCACAGTATTTCAGTGAGCACTTGGCCTACACCCAGCAAGGAGCTTTGTAGACAGAAAGGATCTCTACATTCTTCAGTGCCAGACGCCAGCGGGACAGCAGTATGTAAGAATGGAATAAATATAACTACCATTAAATGTATATCCATTTTGTGTGTTACTCTCTTCAAGATGCTTTACCCACACACTATTTCTTATCCTCACAGCAACAAGGCGGGATGAGTTTTATTACATTCATTTTTAGAGACATGGAAATTCAGTTGCAGAGAAGGTGAACAGCCTGCCCCAAAGGAACACAGTGTTTTGGTACCGGAACAAACTTCACATCTACAGCCTCTCCAATACACCACTCAGCCCTTTTCTCAAGGTCTCAGGAAGTCCATAATTGAGTGAAGTAGGTAATGATTTACAGACATGATGCAAAATAGCAATACATGATACAAATATTTAAATGCAGCATATGGAAGATCTAAAAGTAAGAGAATTTCAGGGCTACCTGACCTCAGAGGCCATTCAGTCCACAACACAAATCAAGGAGTCGATTTTCATCGTGTATTGTGAGGGGCCTCCCCAGCTTCTGTTTGAATGACTCTAATGAGAGAAGGAATCCACTACTTCACAAATATTATCCTTCCAGTGATGAACTACTCTGTCAGAAAAATCTGCCTCCTGTGAACCCAAATCTGCTGCTCTGAAACACCCAGCAATATCCTAAAGCCATCCTTTGTAGCCACACAGTACGAGACTATTCTTTATTTTAAAAACATGTTTGTTTGTTTGTTTGTTTGTTTGTTTGTTTAGAGACAGCGTGCTCATGAGCATGAGTGGAGAAGGAGCAGAGAGAAAGAGAGAGAGAGAGAGAGAGAGAGAGAGAGAGAGAACTCCAAGTAGGCTCTGCACTGTCTGCTCAGAGCCTGATGCAGGGCTTGATCTAGCAAACCGTGAGATCATGGCCTGAGCCAAAATAAAGAGTTAGATGCTTAACTGAGTCACCCAGGCACCCCCAATCTTCATTTTCTATAGCAACATTTCACAGGCTGCATGCCTATGAAGCTGGCCCTACTCCTAGAATTTCTCATCTCTAGGTTAAAAAACAAAATCCAAGTTCCTTTTCTATTGCTCTTTATGGTTCAGGTTTGAGGTTTTCCCACTATTCTAGTTGTCTTACTCAAAACACATTCATAAAGGTGGCACCAAGAATGGGCAAATATCTATTAAATACACACATAAAACAACTCTTCTGTGTCCCACCCATTGCAACCCCTTCCCAGACACCCCTCTATGAGTTCCTTGTGCCTTTCTCAGAACAACTCCTCTTTCTAGAGCTAAAATGGCATTGTAGCACGTCTGGGTTGTAATTATAATTTCACATCTGTTTCCTTAACAAGAATTTGAAGGCAGGAACTCTATTCATCTTTACAGCCTTAACACTGTATCTGGAACATATTGGGTGCTCAGTGAATGTTTCAGCTGTCTTATGGCAGAGATTTTGTCTATTTTGTTCACTGCTGTGTTCTCAGCACCTAACCAGAGCCTGGCTCTGGTTCTCAAAAAATATTTGCTGAATGACTGTGTGCATAACTCAACATAGTGTTCCAGAAAGAAAAAAAAAACATTAAATCATAAATTATTTAAGTGATATCTGCTGAGCATATACTATATGTGTAGCATTATTCAATTCAAAATAATTCTATAAATGCAACCGAACATGGCATTCCATTATTTTCACTGTTCAATATGTTCAACAGTCTATGTTGTTTACAATAAAGACAAGGTGTTAGTCTTTTTTTTTTTTCCCAAGAGTCCTCGGTTAAGCCATCCCTCTCACTTACCTTCACAACAGTGTGTGGAGGTCTAGAGGCAATGTTTTAAATTTATTTCCAGCACAATTCAACTTGCTCTTTTCTTCCCTTCATGCCAGGCTATTGGTAGTTTTGTCAATCCCAATTCTATTATACAATCCATTTGTTTTTCCCTCAGCCTTGGTGCATCCTCAGATTTGATTAGAGGGCCATCAATGCTGTCATATGAGACACTGATAAAAATCTTGAATGGGACAAGATCAGACAAACCTGGAGCTCCTTCACAGAGATCATTTTTCTACATTGACATTGATCCATTAGTGAGCATTGTCAGGACACAGCCATTCAGCTTTCATTCCACTCAACGATGATGCCATCGATATTTGGTCATTTGTTCACAGAGGCATAATGAGATTTTAGTAAATGCCACACTAAAACCCACATGCCCTGTGACTCTAGTAATCCCCCTCAGTAATTCATTTAGGAGCAAACAAACAAGGCAAGTTTGCTATGATTTGTTCTTAGTAAACCTCTGATGTTTCTTTGTAATCACGGTTTTATTTTCTGAGTCTTTGTGTACTATCTTCTTGGTATTCTTACCTAGAAACTCTCCTAAAATTTCCATCAAGCTCATCAATGGTAGTTCATGACATCCATTTTCTTCCTGTATTTGAAAATGGAGACATTTTCCTGTATCTCCGGGAATCCAGTCTCAATACCCCCATGATTCCTAAGGCTGTTCAAACAAATTAAGCTTCCTTTGAACCTTTACATGTCAGTAAAAAAGGAGGGGAGGGGTATAACCTGAGAAAAGTATTTATAATATCCATGACTGAGGGCACTGTTTGTATCATTTGTCCAACATCCTCTCCTTTGATAATCTGCATCAGACTATCTGCTGGCAACTCAGTGCCATCACCTGCCATTTCCCTTCTGTGCTCTGTGTCACAGGGGCCAGAAAATGTGAAGGCAGACCACATATCCCAGAGTCCCTGACAACTAGTTTGCCAATGTGAGGAATTTTCACAAAATTTGGAAGACTGGAATGAATAGAAAGATAGATGATAGATAGATAGATAGATAGATAGATAGATAGATAGATAGATCATAGATAGTCACTGCTCCTTTGGAAACAGAAGATCTGTGGGCTGCAGCAGATGTGAGATTTTGAGTAGCCTCCAGGCATTTTCTTGCCACTCACCCACCACTGCACTGAAGATGTTTGTAGTCACCGCCAGCAGCTTCCTGCTGAGGTCCTGCGCCTTCCTGATTGCTTGAAAACTAGCAGCTTAACTGAAAACTAGCTGCCATCTTCCTTGGCTTTCTTCCCCTCTGGCTCTTACTGTAGTTTTATAAGCATCTAATTTTCTATATAAAATCCCTTACTGCTGGAGCGCCTGGGTGGCTCAGTAGGTTAAGCGTCAGACTTAGGCTCAGGTCATAATCTCACATTTCTTGAGTTTGAGCCCCACGTTGGGCTCTATGCTGTTAATGCAGAGCCCACTTCGGATCCTCTGTCTACTCTCCCTCTGCCCGCCCCCAAAAGTTAATAAACATTTAAAACCCCTTACTGCCCACAAAATAGGGAGTGTTTCCTGTTCTTCTCACCAAATTCTGATATAGGAAGCAATCCACCCCCACTCTATGTGACACTCATGGAATTGACAAGCAAGGAATCTTTTTTTTTCCTACCCCAAGAACAGGTATGTGCCTCAGACTTGCCAATGTACCCCATCGTCTAGTACAATGATTGATCTAGAGAGAAGTATCTAAACCAAGCAGAGAAAATCAAGAGTATTTTAAGTTTTGCTGTTAGGTCATTGGAAAACAGATTTCCCCTCATCTGCATAATGGACTGTATGGATGTAGGGCTGGGAGTGCCCGTGGGTATCTGACCTGCTTCACAGAAAGATCCTACCAGAAGATGAAGCCAACACAAGAGGAAGGTGGATCTAAAATATAGAAAGAAAAGTGTCCTGACATCATGGAAGCCCCTAAATCCAGATGATTCTGAAGCCAGATGTGTCCTGGGACTTCCAGTTTATATTGTCAATGCCCTCCGGCCAAAGGTCCCCAGTGACATACATGTAATTGAACACGTTGGGGTTACTGATGATTGTGGTAGAAAATGAGGGACAGGAGGAACAGTGGACCTTTTCAGTAAAAGGACTTAGGAAGGACCTAAAAGATTTGGCTTTGGTTGGGTGATTTGGGAGGGTTATAAGGAAGTAGGTTTTGCTCTGAATTAGAGAATGTCAAGAAGCAGGGGTTATTTTCTGCTTGGATATCTTAATAAATCTTATCTATAGGAAGGGAAGACAGGAGCAAGATTTAAGGGGTAATTGGAAAAGAAGCAGAAGTTACTCACATTACTCAGGATGTTTGGTTATTTTTGTAGTGATCCTTTTATCTTGTTCCATGATAGTTACAGAGTGACTTCACCTACTATTGGCATGTCTATGAAATTGAATGAGTCCAACAGCCCTAGCTGTGAGTTTCAAGTTGGCTCCTAGAACATCAAGACCTCTCTGCCAGCACCTGGCCAACTCATAGACATCAGGATTGCTTTTCTTTTTCTCAACATGCACTCCAGTAACACATGATGTTTACTGAACACCAACTATATTACAGATACTCCTGGATATTGACATTCTCTGAGAGAGACATATAATATGTACACAAATAAAATGTAATCGGTAATTACAGATTTGGTTAGGTTCTATACAGGAAGGAACTAAATAGCAGGACCTTCAATTAGCAAGTAACTTCCAGTGGCCACTTTAAGTAAGATGGTTAGGGAAA
Organism: Panthera tigris; assembly: GCF_018350195.1. NCBI lineage: Eukaryota > Metazoa > Chordata > Mammalia > Carnivora > Felidae > Panthera > Panthera tigris. Next base: position 126,755,528 of record NC_056666.1, on the reverse strand, counting down.
GACTCATTGGGAAGGTGACGTATGGACTGAGACATGAAGCATGAGAATGAGGGAGATGTTTCAGGCAAAGGGAATAGTAAATGAAAAGTCCCTGGAGTGGGCAAAGCACTGGGAAGAACTCAGGAGGGACAGAAAGGAGATTCACGTGCCTGGAGGGAGTATGGGGAGCAAGAAGGAGGGGAGGCCAAATAAGAGAAAGAGTCAAGAGGCCAATTATGGCAGGCCTTGTAGGTTCTCAGTAGGAACATTCCATCTTCCACCCCTGTGTCTCCACAGGATGCACCTGGAGTAATAGTTCTGGGCTCTTCATCCTTCCCCCACTCTTCCTTAGCAGGAGGAGTGATTTATCCAATGTGTGACTTTTAGAAAATGAACCCCAGCCTTTCCTCTCTCCTCTTTAGCATCTAAAGTATCTCCAGGGGAGAGCTATTCTTGGTTCCTTCTTGCCATAGATCTTATACAGTTAAACCCTTAGGGAGGAAGCCTGAGGTTGTCTACATCTGCCCATGAGCCTATAATCAGACTATTTCTTGGGTGCTGTCTTAGTAAGCCTCCTGTATTAGTGCCACCATAACAAAATATCACATATTGGGTGGCTTAAACAACAGAAATGTATTTTCTCACAGTTCTGGAAGCTGGAAATTCTAGATCAGTATGGTCACATTCTGGTAAACCCTTGGTTTGCAGATAGCCATCTGTTTGAGTGTGTTTACAGTCTTTCCTCTGTGTATGTTCATGTCCCGGTCTCTTTTTATTCTTTATAAGGAAGGGTCCTGCCCTTATGAATTCACTTAACCTGATTTAGCCTTTAACAATCCTGTCTCCAAATACAGTCACACTGAGAGTCAGGGCTTCAACATATGAATTTGGGGAACACAACTCAGTCTATAATTCCCTCAGATTTCAACTTATTTTTCCACACACTAATGCCATATACTCCAAACAAATGTACGAAAAATATTTACCTATAGCTTCATCAGTTCTGAATTCAAGTGGAGAATGAAAATAACATTTTCCAGACCACCAAAAACCCTCACATAGACCAAGGTAAGGCATAAGAACAGGAACATTTCATGCAGTGGAACACTTCAGAGTTTCAGCAGGAAAACAACACAATCTGATTTATAAGGATTACTCTGGATATTGTGTGGAATATCTATTTTAAACCACTAAGTCTTTTTTAAACCTATGTGACAAAGCTCAGTTTTAAGTCTCTTAAATTATTGTATTTTGTCCTTACTACTACTCTATGAGATGGATGTTATTAGCTTCATTTTTGCAGATGAAGAAACTAAGATGGAGGCAAATAGCCTACCTAACGTCATGTAGTCTATATACTACAACCAGAAATCACACCCACTACATTTACCCATAGTTAAAAGTGAAAATCACACAGAAACAAGTTTATATGCTTGTTTCAAAAATACAGAATGGGGCAAATGGGTGGCTCAGTTGGCTGAGCGCCCAACTTTGGCTCAGGTCTTAATCTCATGGTCCATGAGTTACAGCCCCATGTCTGGTTTTGCGCTGATAGCATGGAGACTGCTTTGGATTCTCACTCTTCTCTCTCTGTGGCCTCCCCCCGCTCATGCACTCTCTCTCTCTCTCTCAAAAATAAATAAACATAAAATAATAAAAAAAAAAAAAGTCCAGAAGAACGCAAGAGAAGCTGTTAACAATTTCTACCTCTGTGTTAGCCACCATAATGTAGTGTGAAGAAGCTATAAACAGCAGTTAAAAGCACATGTTCTGGGGCACCTGGGTGGCTCAGTTAAGTGTCCAGCTTCGGCTCATGTCATGGTCTCACTGTTCCTGGGTTCGAGCCCTGCACTGGGCTCCGTGCTGAATGCTTGCTCAGAACCTGGAGCCTGTTTCAGATTCTACATCTCCTTCTATTTCTGCCCCCCACCCTGCTCGTGCTCTGTCTCTCAAAAACAAATAAATGTAAAAAAAATATTGTTGTAAAAGAGAGCATATGCTCTGGAATTTATAGACAATAAATAATGGACATCAGCACTTAACTATTTTTCACAGCTGAGTGTTTTACAGGTGTTAGCCCTTTCATTCTTCAAAATAGATCTGCCTGCCCTTAAAATCCCATTCTTTTCCCTCTAATGAACCTTGCCTGGATAACTGACATTCTCCTAGCAAAATAACCTAGGAACACTGCTACAACCAATAATATTAATATCAGTTAACAGTCACTATGTACCAGGTACTGTTCTAAGCCCTTAATGTGTATTAGCTAATTGGATCCTCATGGCAACTGTGAGTACTAAAATGGTATTACCATTTTACAGAGAAGTCAGTAGGACATATGGTTACGGGACTGTCTCAAAGATGTAATGTTATTGGAGAATCAGGTTTCAAACCAGAGCATGGTCCCATTGTTTGAATGCACAGATTGGTTGTTACCCTTCCTCAACAAGTGGAAACAACCAAGGCTTAGGGAGGAGGTGAAATAACTTTCCTCAACTAGCAAGTCATGGACATAGCTAAGTGCCTGTGGGCAAATTGCTTATCCTCTCTTGGCCTCAGCTTCATTAGCTGTAAAATGGGTAAACACTACCTGTATGATAAGTTTGGGGTGATAATGAAATGACACAAATACATATAAAGCTCTATGCCAACTTCCTGCCACAAAATTAGTGCTCAAAATAGTCCCTATGGATATTTTGAGAGTTTTATAATGAACACACATTCCTTCAGAATTAGCAGAAACAATACAAACAATCCCATGTTGAAATGAATGTCTAAACAATAAAACTTGTATGCATTTAACAGAACAAGACCCTCTCTCAACATTTTCTATTTCCTCCAACCAATTTTAGCTCCCACTCACCTGACTCAATGATTAATTTTCCTGACGGGGAGGACAGGGGCAAAGAGGGCTCTGGTAACAGTTATGCTTCTTCTGTGGACTTTTTTTTTCTTAATTTATTTATTTTGAGAGAGACAGACACAGCAAGAGTAGGGGAGGGGCAGAGAGAGGGAGAGAGAGAATCCCAAGCAGGCTCCACTCTGTTGGCACAAAGCCTGATGCAGGGCTTGAACTCATGAAACTGTGAGATCATGACCTGAGCTAAAACCAAGAGTCAGATGGTTAACCAACTGAGCCATCCAGGCGCCCCTCTTCTGTGGACTTCTTGTGCCAAACTAAGAATAGCCTTCCTACCAACCTGGGTGTTTCTTTTTCCAGACCCTCTTCAAAGGGGCTCGAGCCTGCCCACCCCACTTGCCACCTTTTGGACACCTCCTATCTGTGTCCTACTTCTCAGGAAGGCTCACCACCCAGGTACGTTGACCTCTTTAGACAACAGCTCTCTCCACCTCTCGACTTCCTTCACACCAGAACCATTTGTACCTTTTAACCAGGATTTCATTTTCTAAAGGGCTTCTTCTTGTACTCATTCATTGGTTTCATCAGTTACATTCTCTGAGTGCATCCTGTGACCAGAGCTGCCACTGCTAACGATGACAATTACCCCTTCCACTCGCTATGTGGCAGACACTGTGTTGTGTCCTCTGCATGCATGATCTCATTTAATCCCCTAATAGCTCTGGGACAAGGCTACTTTTACTATCCTCCATAATGGTTGAAAATCAAAGCATAAGAAAAATGAAGGCTTAGAGAGGTTCGGTAGCCTGCCCGAAGTCACAGATCGAGCAAGCAGCACCGAGTTGTCCACTTTTCTCTAGACCCACCTGCACCTCCCCAGTCAAGCCTACCACTCCATCACTTGACTGGTTCCTCAGCCTCCTAACTGGGCTGTCTGTCTCCAGCCTTGACACTCTACAATCTATTCTCTACCTCAGCAAGGTGAAGCTGTACAAACATACATAAGCCATGTTGCTCCCTAGTTTCAAAGCCTTCAGTGGCTCCGCATTTTTATGATAACGTGCTAAATCCTTATATGGCTTTGAACTATCTGGATTCCCTTGAGCTCTCCAGCCTTAATTTACCTGCCCTCATTCTTAGTCTATGATCCAGCTCTACCAGACTTTGTTTGTTCCTAGGCTTTGCACGGTCTGTGCCCTCAGCTCAAAAAGTGTCCCTTGCCTTCTGCCTTCATCTCTGGGAGAAGATAAAGGCATCTCATTTGCTTCTCTGCTTCAAACTTCCTCCAAAAGCACATGAATTCCCAGGTAACTTAATGCATTTGCCAGATTTCTATTGCATCATTTAATTCATCCTCAACCCTCTACAGATGAGGAAACTGACCTCAAGTGACCTGCTCAAAATCAGAGTGGGAGCAAGCAGTAGGGTAAGTGTGCCAGCTCATGTCGGTCTGTCTCCAGACACTGATCTTTCCTCTGAGCTTTGTTGCCATGACGTTTGTGGAGGTTAGAAACAAGGGCAGGTAAACACAACTGGAGGGAGGGATTGTCTGTGAGGCTGGAACTAATCTAATAAATGGAGAGAAAAGGCATCTTAACCGATGCCCTTAGGGGTGGGAAGGTCAGGAATTGAGCCGCAGCTGGAGAGTGGGGTCCTGCTTTTTGACTGAGAGTAATTTCCTTGTCTACCTTTGTGTGGCTACAATGACAGGAGCTGATTTATTAATGCCGTTGGCAAAGCCCAGCAAGATTATCCGTCCTTAGCAACGAAGGGGTAGCTGAGGTCGGTTCTAGGGAGTCAGAGGCTCAGCAGGGCACTTGTGAGAGAGCAGAAAGGAAATTTGCCAGGGAGGCAGGGATCCCGAGAAGCCAGGATTCCAGAAATCGGCTCCAAAGAGTTCTTATCACCTCTCCTTCACCACTCTTTCACCCTGCACTCACTTACTCACTTGAAAACCCTCTAGGAAGGGTGGGTCCTCAGTATGCCACAAAACTCTTCTGAGTTCTTGCTATGCTATGGAACTTTCGCATGCCCCATCCCGCCAGCTTCAGTTTCCTCATCTGTAAAATATTAATAAAAGTGCTGCTACTGTAGAGGGTTCTTGTGATTTCCTTGAAATCATTATATTAAAAGGGACTATCACAGTGCTGGAACATGGACAGGCTTTTGTTTTTTTCTTTAACTTATCTATATGTTGCCACTGTCCTACACCTACAGAAATGGAATTAAGAAAATGCATGAGATTCCTGTGTAGGATGGGATGCCCAGAGCTTTGGGCCTAAACCTCCATCTAACTTGCCTGAAAGACCAGCGCTGATCTGAGCTCCCTCCTCTCCTATCCAAGTGTCAGTTTGCTCACAACCACTGAATGTCCACTATTTGCCATGCACCGAGAAAAACAGAGATGCATGTAACTGCTCATTGTCTACCAGCCCAGCAGATGGACAACTGTCCTTCTCATCTGCTAGGGCTCTTGAATCTATTAGGTTCCATGGGAACAGGAGCTGGGGGGGACAAGCTTCCCAAGTGTCTAGGGAAATCCTTGAGATCTCAAATACAAAATTATTGGCTCTAGGGGCACCAATAACCTCAGTCGGTTACGTGTCCCACTCGGTTTCAGATCAGGTCATGATTTCACGGTCCTGAGATTGAGCCCTGTGTCAGGCTCTGTGCTGATAGCGCAGAGACTGTTTAGGACTCTCTCCCTCTCCCTCTGCCCCTCTTACTCACGTGTGCTCTCTCTCTGTCTCAAAAAAAATTTTGTAATATATATGTATATATATATACATACATATATATATACACACACACATATATATGTGTGTGTGTGTGTATATATATATGTAGGGCGCCTGGGTGGCTCAGTCAGTTAAATGTCTGACTTCCACTCAGGTCATGATATTGTAGTCTGTGAGTTCGAGCCCCACATTGCACTCTGTGCTGACAACTCAGAGCCTGGAGCCTGCTTCAGATTCTGTGTCTCCCTCTCTCTCTGCCCCTCCCTTGCTCGCATGGTCTCTCTCTCTCTTTCAAAAATAAATAAACATTAAAAATATTTTAAAAAGAGCAGAATGGACTCTCCGGAGCCAAGCATAGACAAGAGGCCCACAGAAGCGGGTAGGAAGGGTGGAGAGGTGGTGGGTGCTACATGGACTGGTGGGAGGGAGCCGGGCAGTGGAGGGGCAGCCTGCCCCGCAAGGCAGAGCCCCCAAAGTCTGGCTTGCAAAAGTGGAGAGTTCTGACAGCCAGCGGGACCTAACATCTGGAATGTTAAAAGTCAACAGCTCTGCTCTCGGAGAGCAGGGAGGGCGAGAGGACGCCAGGAGGGAGAGTTGTTAAGTCCCGGAAGGACAGAGCTCGGTGGGGGAACAAAAGCGCTGGCCAGCGCCATCTCCCTCTCCCATCCCCCAGTCAAAATTCCAAAGGGAACCAGTTCCCGTCACCAAACTTGCTTGCACCATGCAAACGCCCAATGCTGTGCTTCTGTGGATCTAACCCTCTGACAGGCCTGCCTCCCACCCGGTGCTGCAGGGCCTCTCCCGCAGGGGACCACCGAAGGCAAATCTAGCTAAGCTTGCCCCTCCCGCCCCTGTGCACCTTGCGGATCCACCCCTTCTAATACGCCCTTGGCCAGACAGATCCCATTGAAGCCGCACCACAAGCCTGGCAGTGTGCAAGCAGCCCAGACAGGGGCCACACCACTCCACAGTGAGTCCTGCCCCTGGGAGAGGGGAAGGTACACACCAGTCTGACTGTGGCACCAGTGGTGGGCTGGAGGCAGACATCGAGTCTGACTGCAGCCCCACCCACCAACACAAGTTTCTCCCGACAACACCAGGGAAGTGCCCTGTAGTTTGGTGCATGGCAGCAACACCACAGGGGCTACCTAAAATGATGAAACGGAAGCATTCTCCTCAAAAGAAACCAGGAAGTAGCAACAGCTAACGAATTGATCAAAACCAACTTAAGCAATATAACAGAACAAGAATTTAGAATAACAGTCATAAAATTAATCGCTGGTCTTGAAAAAAGCATAAAGGACAGCAGAGAATCTATTGCTACAGAGATCAAGGGACTAAAAAATAGTCATGAGGAATTAAAAAATGCTATAAATGAGGTGCAAAATAAAATGGAGGCAGCCATAGCACGGATTGAAGAGGCAGAGAAGAGAATAGGTGAATTAGAAGATAAAATAATGGAAAAAGAGGAAGCTGAGAAAAAGAGAGATAAAAATCCAGGAGTATGAGGGGAGAATTAGACAACTAAGTGATGCAATCAAACAGAACAATATTCACATCATAGGAATTCCAGAAGAAGAAGAAGAGAGAGAAAGGGGCTGAAGGTGTACTTGAACTAATCATAGCTGAGAACTTCCCTGGTCTGGGGAAGGAAACAGGCATTGAAATCCAAGAGGCACAGAGAACTCCCTCCAGACGTAACTTGAATCCATCTTCTGCACGACATATCATAATGAAACCGGCAAAATACAAGGATAAAGAGAATTCTGAAAGCAGCTAGGGATAAACGGGCCCTAACATACAAAGGTAGACACATAAGGGTAGTAACAGACCTGTCTACTGAAACTTGGCAGGCCAGAAAGGAATGACAGGAAATATTCAATGTGATAAACGAAAAAATATGCAGTCAAGAATCCTTTACCCAGCAAGTCTGTCATTCACAATAGAAGGAGACAAAAAGGTTTTCCCAAACACATAAAAACTGAAGGAATTCATCACCACTAAACCAGCCCTACAAGAGATCCTAAGGGGGACTCTGTAAGTGAAATGTTGCAAGGACCACAAAGTACCAGAGACATCACTACAAGCATGAAACCTAGAATTACAGTGACTCTAAACTCGTATCTTTCAATGATAACACTGAATGTAAATGGACTAAATGCTCCAACCAAAAGACATAGGGTATCAGAATGGATAAAAAAACAAGACCCATCTATTTGCTGTCTACAAGAGACTCATTTTAGACCTGAGGACACTTTCAGATTGAAAGTGAGGGGATGGAGAACTATCTATCATGCTACTGGAAGTCAAAAGAAAGCTGGAGTAGCCATACTTATATCAGACAAACTAGACTTTAAATTAAAGTATGTAACAAGAGATGAAGAAGGGCATTATATAATAATTACAGGGTCTATCCATCAAGAAGAACTAACAATTATAAATGTCTATACAGTGAATACAGGAGCCCCCAAATATATAAAACAATCACAAACATAAGCAACCTTATTGATAAGAATGTGGTAATTGCAGGGGACTTTAATACTCCACTTATAACAATGGATAGATCATCTAGACACAGAGTCAATAAAGAAACAAGGGCCCTGAATGATACATTGGATCAGATAGACTTGACAGATATATTTAGAACTCTGCATTCCAAAGCAACAGAATATACTTTCTTCTCGAGTGCACACGGAACATTCTCCAAGATAGATCACATACCGGGTCACAAAACAGCCCTTCATAAGTATCAAAGAATTGAGATCGTACCATGCACACTTTCAGACCACAATGCTGTGAAACTTGAAATCAACCACAGGAAAAAGTCTGGAAAACCTCCAAAAGCATGGAGGTTAAAGAACACCTTACTAAAGAATGAATGGGTCAACCAGACAATTAGAGAAGAAATTTAAAAATATACGGAAACAAATGAAAATGAAAATACAACAATATAAATGCTTTGGGATGCAGCGAAAGCAGTCCTGAGAGGAAAATACATTGCAATCCAGGCCTATCTCAAGAAACAAGAAAAATCCCAAATACATAATCTAACAGCACACTTAAGCGAAATAGAAGCAAAACAGCAAAGACCCCCCAAACCCAGCAGAAGAAGAGAAATAATAAAGATCAGAGCAGAAATAATATAGAATCTAAAAAGACTGTAGAGCAGATCAATGGAACCAAGAGTTGGTTTTTCGAAAAAATAGACCAAATTGATAAACCTCTAGCCAGGCTTCTCATAAAAAAAAAAAAAAGAAAGGCAGAGGACCCAAATAGATAATATCATGAATGAAAATGGAATTATTACAACCAATCCCTCAGAAATACAAGCAATTATCAGGGAATACTATGAAACATTATATACCAACAAACTGGACAACCTGGAAGAAATGGACAAATTGCTAAGCACCCACACACTTCCAAAACTTGAACAGCAAGAAATAGAAAATTTGAACAGACCCATAACCAGAGAAGAAATTGAATCAGTCATCAAAAATCTCTCAACAAGTAAGAGTCCAGGACCAGATGGCTTCCCTGGGGAATTCTACCAGACATTTAAAGCAGAGATAATACCTATCCTTCTCAAGCTGTTCCAAAAAATAGAAAGGAAAGGAAAACTTCCAGACTCATTCTATGAAGCCAGCATTACTTTGATTCCCAAACCAGACAGAGACCCAGCAAAAAAAGAGAACTACAGGCCAATATCCCTGATGAATATGGATGCAAAAATTCTCAACAAGATACTAGCAAGTGGAATTCAACAGCATATAAAAAGAATTATTCACCATGATCAAGTAGAATTCATTCCTGGGCTGCAGGGCTGGTTCAATGTTTGCAAATCAACCAGTGTGATACATCACATTAATAAAAGAGAAGATAAGACCCATATGATCCTGTCAATCGATGTAGAAAAAGCATTTGACAAAATTCAGCATCCTTTCTTAATAAAAACCCTCGAGAAAGTCGGGATAGAAGGAACATACTTAAACATCATAAAAGCCATTTATGAAAAGCCCACAGCTAATATCATCCTCAATGGGGGAAAACAGAGCTTTCCCCCTGAGATCAGGAACACGACAGGGATGTCCACTCTCACTGCTGTTGTTTAACGTAGTGTTGGAAGTTCTAGCATCACAGACAACAAAAGGGAATCAAAGGCATCAAAATTGGCAAAGATGAAGTCAAGCTTTCACTTTTTGCAGATGACATGATACTATACATGGAAAACCCAAGAGACTCCACCAAAAGTCTGCTGGAACTGATACATGAATTCAGCAAAGTCACAGGATACAAAATTAATGTACAGAAATCAGTTGCATTCTTATACACTAATAACGAAGCAACAGAAAGACAAATAAAGAAACTGATCCCATTCACAATTGCACCAAGAATCATAAAACACCTAGGAATACACCTAACCAAAGATGTAAAAGATCTGTATGCTGAAAACTATAGAAAGCTTATGAAGGAATTTGAAGAAGATGCAAAGAAATGGAAAAACATTCCATGCTCATGGATTGGAAGAATAAACATTGTTAAAATGTCGATCCTACCCAAAACAATCTACACATTCAATGCAATCCCAATCAAAATTGCACCAGCATTCTTCTCAAAGCTAGAACAAGCAATCCTAACACTTGTATGGAACCACACAAGACCCCAAGGAGCCAAAGTAATATTGAAGAAGACCAAAGCTGGAGGCATCACAATCCCAGACTTAAGCCTCTACTACAAAGCTGTAATCATCAAGACAGCATGGTATTGGCACAAAAACAGACACATAGACCAATGGAATAGAATAGAGACTCCAGAATTGGACCCACAAAAGTATGGCCAACTAATCTTTGACAAAGCAGGAAAGAGTATCCGATGGAAAAAAGGCAGTCTCTTTAACAAATGGTGCTGGGAGAACTGGACAGCAACATGCAGAAGGTTGAAACTAGACCACTTTCTCACACCATTCACAAAAATAAACTCAAAATGGATAAAGGACCTGAATGTGAGACAGGAAACCAACAAAGCCCTAGAGGAGAAAGCAGGAAAAAACCTCTCTGACCTCAGCCGCAGCAATTCCTTACTTGACACATCTCCAAAGGCAAGGGAAGTAAAAGCAAAAGTGAACTATTGGGACCTCATGAAGATAAAAAGCTTCTGCACTGCAAAGGAAACAATCACAAAACTAAAAGGCAACCAACAGAATGGGAAAAGATATTTGCAAATGACATTATCAGACAAAGGGCTAGTATCCAAAATCTATAAAGAACTCACCAAACTCCACACCTGAAAAACAAATAATCCAGTGAAGAAATGGGCAGAAGACATGAATAGACACTTCTCTAAAGAAGACATCCAGATGGCCAACAGGCACATGAAAAGATGCTCAACGTCACTCCTCATCAGGGAAATACAAATCAAAACCACACTGAGATATCACCTCATGCTGGTCAGGGTGGCCAAAATGAACAAATCAGGAGACTATAGATGCTGGAGAGGATGTGGAGAAACGGGAACCCTCTTGCACTGTTGGTGGGAATGCAAACTGGTGCAGCCGCTCTGGAAATCAGTGTGGGGTTCCTCAAAAAATTAAAACTAGATCTACCCTATGACCCAGCAATAGCACTGCTAGGAATTTACCCAAGGGATACAGGAGTGCTGATGCATAGGGGCCCTTGTACCCCAAAGTTTATAGCAGCACTTTCAACAATAGCCAAATGATGGAAAGAGCCTAAGTGTCCATCAACTGATGAATGGATAAAGAAGTTGTGGTTTATATACACAATGGAATACTACTTGGCAATGAGAAAGAATGAAATATGGCCTTTGGTAGCAACGTGGATGGAACTGGAGAGTGTTATGCTAAGTGAAATAAGTCATACAGAGAAAGACAGATACCATATGTTTTCACTCTTATGTGCATCCTGAGAAACTTAACAGAAGACTATGGGGGAGGGGAAGAGGGAAAAAAGTTACAGAGAGGGAAGAAGGCAAACCATAAGAGACTCATGGGAACTGAGAATAGACTGAGGGTTGATGGGGGGTGGGAGGGAGGGGAAAGTGGGTGATGGGCATTGAGGAGGGCACCTGTTGGGATGAGCACTAGGTGTTGTATGGAAACTAATTTGACAATAAATTTCATATTAAAAAATGTTTTAAAAACTAGAAAGAAAAGTTAATGGCTCTGAAATATGAAAGCGGTATAATTTAAATTAATACATGTTTTGATTAGTGTGTCTGAAATGCATTATATCAATTTTTATAGTTTTATATTTTATCATATATAAATTCAATCTAATGTGGGGTGTGGGGGCAATTTAATATGTTTGAGGTAAGGAACCAAAGTCAGAAGGCCTAAAGTTAAAGAAGGCCTTAGAACAGTTGCATTAGGATCCCACAGTGGACAAACAACTCCATTTCCTGATAAGCCTTCACTCATTTGGTTTTCTTTCCAGAAATGACTGCTCCCCACTTTGCAGTTAGTGCTGACTGACACTGGGCAAGGCCAGTGCCCTCCTCACCTCCTCGAAGGCTGTCCTCTCTTGGCTTCAACACCCCTCCATCACTCTGCCAATATGGTACAACCTCACAAACACTGAGCCTACCCCTGGGTGTTAGGGGCTCTCTTTCCTCATGCAGAGCTTCTCTATCCCTGAAGATCTCACTGATGGGTGAGGGAAGTGGACAAAACCACACAAAAACACAGCATTAAACCAAACTTCTAATGGATGGCATGTATCCTCTCAGGCTTTCTCGGTCTGAAAATTACATGAACTTTTAGGACCTCTCATTAAAGTTCTTAAATTGAAGTGCCTGGGTGGCTCAGTCAGCTAAGCCTCTGACTGGCTCAGGTCATGATCTCACCATTCGTGAGTGCAAGCCCCACTCCACTCTCTGTTCTTAGCATGGAGCCTGCTTCGGATCCTCTGTCCCCCTATCTCTCTGCCCCTCCCCAGCTTGCGCATGCTCTCTCTCTCTCAAAAATAAACATTTAAAAAAAAGTAGGTCTAGAATCTCTCTTAGTTGGACCCATTGTCTTCAGAAGCTGTCTTGATTAGGACATTTCTCTGTAAGGTCCTCTATTGACAGGGGGAAATCAGGGAAGTTTGATAATAGCTACAACAAGCTCCTCCTAATTAATAATCAGGTCTCCAAGGGAACCTATCACACACTAGTGCGTGATAAAAGGCTCAGCGCCTTGCTCTGTCTTTGGCCCAATTCAGTTTAGCATTTTTTAAAACATGCCAGACGCACATCATACAGCTTTATCTTTATATAAGCCTTCTTTTTTAGCCGAGCTTTTTTATCTCTGCCTCACATGGAATTTTCCCCTTTGTTGTTTTTTATTATCTAAGCAATGCATATTTATTATGGGAGAATTAGACCAACAGATAAACAATGACTCAAACCACCATTACTTTGGCATTGTGACTGATGATCAAATCTGCCACTACAGCAGAATGCCAAAAGCCTTCTGCCAGATGGTAAACAACTTGGGTAGAAGAGCCATGCCTGCAGCCAAGCACTGTAGGAAGGCATGGATCAGGGAGTCGCCCTGGTTTGGACTTGCACTTGGAGCCCAGCTCTCTGTTTTGCTGGATGTGCAGAAATTCTTAGTTGGACTGGTTGGAACAATAAGGACATCCATTGGCCCACATAGATGGTAGTTTCAGGGTTAGCTTCATCTGGTGGTCTCTGTGATTCTCTTGGCCATGCCCACCCCCTGCCATGGTCATCCTCAGGCTGATGGTGAGAAGGCTACACGACCCCCAGACCTCAGACCCACACACAACGTCAGAGGACGAGATTGTCTCCTGCTGAGGATTTCTCGAAAGAGTGGAGACAACATTTGCAGAAGCTGCATAAAATTTTCCCTCACTCCTTTTTGATCCAAATTACACTCATTTCTAAGCTAATCCTGTGGCCAAGAGAATGCTCTGCACTAATTGGCTTAGGACCGGGTTCTCCCTCTGGAAACTGGGATATGATTTCCATGATTAGCAGAGATGAATCAAGTGCTGCCCCTGCAGATGGTGTGGATTGGATGTTGGGAAGTCAACAGCAATTCTGTGGTCTTGGACAAGCTACTCAACTCCTCTGAACATGGACACTGTCACTTACAGAACTGGGAGAGTCATACACATTGTATGGTAGAAAGCACCTGAGATAATTCACCATGCTTGGCCCTTACTAGGGGCTTAATAAGTGAATAAATGTTTGATCAATCCATTAATTAATTAACCAGGGTCTTGAAGATGACAATGGCAAAGTAGATTCACATTCCCATTTGAAGCTAAAATTTGCAACTTATTCATAGTGTGACCTTGGAAACGTGACTCTCTCACCTGAAGCCTCAGTTTCCTTCTAGGTGAAATGGGTCAATAGTGGGTCAACACCCATTAAACATCATGGTTTGGACAGGCATTGTTCTAAACAATGTACAGGTAGAATCTCATTTAATCCTTTCTACAACCCCATCATCCTGGCACTTTTATTACCCCATTATAAAAGGAAGAAAACTGCATTATGGAAAGTTACCTGCCTAAAAGTACACACTTAATTAAGTGTGGAGTCAAGATTTTAACCCAGATGGTTTAGCTTCAAAGCATGACTTCATGATAATGAAATTCTATGGCTTCTCAGTAATAATAGTATGTATCTTAGCAGACTTTTGTGGTGGTTAAATGATACAATGCACATACAGCGCTCAGAAGGCTTTAAAAATATCATGAACTATTATTATTTGTCACATGCAGTGATGAAATATATCTCTATGTAAGCCCCAAACTTCCACTCCACTGTCACAATCATCCCTCTAAATTTGATGAGCTTATAGGACTCTGATGATTCTCCTGTCCCTCAAGGAAAATGTCCCGCTCCTTCTTGGATTCTGCCCTCACCACAGTGCACCACAAGCCTGCTCACCAGGGCCTCCACACTCCACTCCTGGTGTTCCCTGTGGTGGAACGATCAGCTCCCCTCCCCCATGCTGACTGATGAACTCTGTCTGCTTCTTCAGATGAATCACTCCTTCCCCTAGGTCCTGGAACCAGGGCAAAGAGCTGTCCATTAGCAGAGACTGTAATTTATTATTTGTTTCATCTATTTTCATGTCTGTCTCCCTCTTAGTCCTGGAAAGGGACACCATGTGCCAGCCAGCTTCCTTCTTCAGTGCTTGATACAGAGCTGGCACGTGACACAAACTTGTGGATGTTTGTTGAATGAATCGTTAATCACAATTAGGATGAATACCTACTGAGCTCTGACTGTGTATGAGGTACCACCCTAGGTGCTTCACGAGCTGCATTACAGGTGTGGTTACAGACAAAAAACATGTGATTCAGAGAAGCTCAGGAAAAGGAGGGGAATCTATAGGATGATATAACCTGACTCGTGGTTTTATATGTATACATACACATATACACATATATGGTTATATATATACATACACACACATATATATGGTTATATATATTATATATGGATACATACATGTTTTATTCAATCTTCTGTATGCCTGATATTTTATTCATTGTCCATATAAGTATATATCAAATTTTTCTAATTTAATTTTTAAAGCATCAAAACATGGGGCGCCTGGGTGGCTCAGTCGGTTAAGTGTCCGACTTCGGCTCAGGCCATGATCTCGCGGTCCGTGAGTTCGAGCCCCGCATCGGGCTCTGGGCTGACAGCTCAGAGCCTGGAGCCTGTTTCAGATTCTGTGTCTCCCTCTCTCTCTGACCCTCCCCTGTTCATGCTCTGTCTCTCCCTGTCTCAAAAATAAATAAACATTAAAAAAATTTAAAAAAAAATTAAAAAAAAATAAAGCATCAAAACAAAAACTTGAAAGCAAAAAAAATCTCATTAATGAGAAAACCACAAAATTAAAAGAAGCCTCGCAATATTTGGAATATTAAAATATGTAATTAAATTTTACTACATGTTTTAAACGTGGTTTAAGATGCAATGTCTTAAATAAATGTTTTAAGATGACTGAAAGGCATATTGGAAGTCCTGGTTGTGGTAAGTGTATTGGATGATGAGCACAGTAGGACTAGAATCTTAACTCCTAGGCATTATGAAGTTTCCTACTCTTGGGCTTAAAAGTTTTCTCAGCTGAGGGGCCCCCATCACTGCATGTGAATGATTTTTCTCTCAATTTTGGAGAATTATCTCTTTGGGAATGGAAACCATCCTGAACTATTTTTCCTGTCTGGAGAACACTATATGGATATTAAAATGTTAGATAATCTGAAGAAAATGAATTTTGACCTCTCTGGTCATTTCGTACTGAGCTGTCTCTCATTAAAACCTTTGGTTGAGGTGGGGAAAATCTAGTAACAGATTAAAGCCCCCTTCCACTTGGACTACCATGGACTGTTCCTCATTCTGAGCACTTTGTATATATCATACAATCAGGGCTTAGCAAAGCTGTGTGCTGCTGACAACCTTCTTGTCCATATCTCTGTGCACACCCTTATCTGCCGGACGGGTAGCTCATCAGGGAGACTTTCTCTTTCACCTCTCATCCCCAGCCGTCTCCCAGATGCCTGGCACAGTGGAGGTGCCCAATCAGTGCATGCTGATTGAGCCTGCTTCACATGAACAACGTCAGCCATTGGCCATGTGGGCGTTCCTTTCTCCACATTTAACATCTCACGCCCGTCCAGGAGACCTGACACTTGGGAAGCTGCTCAGATAACCTGAAAGAATTCGAGTCAGAGGGAAACTTGAAAATCATCTGGACTTACATTTTTATCTTGCATCTGAATAAAAGGAGACCCGGAGGGGTGAAGGGTATATTACCTGATTTGACATAGCTCCTCAGCAGTGAAGCTGGGACTAATCCTCATGTCACCTGGCTTCCAGCCCAGGCTCCTCCTCCCTTGTCACCAGGCTTCCCCAGCTCAGATGGATGCCCGCCCCTCCTTTATACTAGCATAGAAAGTTTCCATGCTATGAAGCACCCTGCTATCTCCAGGAAGGGGAGCTTGCTGCCACCCTGTCTTAGGAGAGCTCATTTCTCAGACTTACAGCTCTTGGCATAAACAACCCTGGGCCCACGGGGGACGTTTCTTACAAGGAGCTGCAATGCAGTGATTGTGCCACTCTGAAAGCTCTGACTCACCCCTTCCTCAGCCCCTGGGCTTATTTTAGCCCCACTTTCTGGAGGAGGAAATGAGAACATGATCAAGGATCCTGTGGGAAGAGCCCGGGGCCCTCCAGTTCTTATTGGGAGCCTCCAGCAGCAACTTGGCAGCTCCAGCTTCATTAGAAATCCAACAGCCAGAGGCTCCTATAGAATTAGGGCTGCCAGCCTGGCCAGGTCACAGTGTCCCTGCTTTAAGAAAATCTGCCATCTGGAAATGAGAATTAGGCAAAAGGGATGAATGTGAGGTTGATGGTTGACCTAGCAAAGAGTTTCTTTTCTTTCTTCACTGAACATGGAACAGTAGAATGAGCAAGGCTGCTGGAGTTTCTGCTTCCGGGCTGGGGATTAGCCTTTCTGAGACTGGGAAGGTGGGGGTGCGCAGGGAGGAGCCTTGGGCTGGTCTTGAAAGACAAGTATAGTGAAGGAGGAGAGGGAGGCACAGCAGGCAGAAGGGCACATGGAAAATTCCCAGAGGTATGAAAGTACTTGACCTGTGCAGGGAATCATCCGGACCATCTGCAGCAAAGGGGGGAAAGTAGGCAGCATCCAGAGCACCCTTCTCCTTCTCCCCAACATGCTCTTACATGTTTCCTTCAGTCAACCCCTTCACTTGGACGCTTTCTCTGATCTCTCCAACCGCCTAACATCCTACCATCCATGGCACGGTTGGGTCTCTTCTTAGGGTCTAACATGGCCAAAATCAAGGGGTCAGCCAGGCTGTGTTCCTTTTTGGATGCTCTGGGGCAAGAATTCACTTCCAAACTCATTGGAGTTGTTGGTCCTTGTGGTTGTAAGCCTGAGGTTTTCCTCATCAAGGGCTTCTCTGAGCTCCTAGAGGTCACCCACATTCCTCGCCATTTGGCCTCCAACATTGTTTGGTTTACAAGATGGCTGTTGTTTCTTCCTTAGGGCCAGAAGGAGCACATCTCTCTCACTTCTTTCTTAGTGACCAAGCAGAGAAAACTCTCTGCTTTTGTTTGCTTTGCCATATAGTTTATTATTTTTTTTAGTAAAGCACATTATAATTATACACATTGTATAATTGTACACAAATACACATTGTACATTATATAGATTATAATTTGAAAATTTAAAATTATATATATATACACATATATATTAATTTTAATCTTTATTCAGTGATTTGTGTCTAAGAAGGTTATACCAATCCCTATTACCATTTGCAATGCTTTTTTAAAAATTTTTTTAATATTTATTTATTTTTGAATGGGAGAGATAGAGTGCAAGCAGGGGAGGAGCAGAGAGAGAGAGAGGGAAACACAGAATCTGAAGCAGGCTCCAGGCTCTGAGCTGTCGGCACAGAGCCCAGTGCAGGGCTCGAACTCATGAAATGCGAGATCATGACCTGAGCCTAAGTCAACCATTTAAGTGATTGAGCCACCCAGGCATCCCTGCAGTGTTTGAGAACATGTGTCTCCCCACATCCACACTAACTACTGAAGACAAGGGTTTTAAATGTTTTGTTTGGAGAAAAGTGACTATTATTATTTTATTACATATTTTCATTTTACTGTGAAATTTATCATTTTCACATGTTTCTTGGTTATTTGCACTTATTTAAATTGCCCATTCATCTTTTTTACTCATTTTTCTTTCGGGTTATTTATCTTTTCTTGTCCACTTGCTAGAGCTCATTTTTTAACTGTAGATATTAATCACTGAAGTCTCATTATGTGATCATTTTTTTCAACTTATCTTTGGTTTTGTTGGCATCAAACATATCTACATGTTTTTAATAACTTCTGGGTTTCCAATCTTGGTTAATATCTCCCCTGCATGAGATTATACACATAGTCTCTTAGATTATACTGTGAAACAATTTTATTATTACTACATTTATGTATGTGGTATATCTAGAAGGTTTCTTTTAATGGTTTGAGGGCAGGATCCAATTTTATTTTCTTCTGTTTGGATAGCTAGTTGTTAGGACCATGTATTAAATTACCCACACTTTTTGATTTTGTAAAATCACAACTTTAGTCAAATATTAAATGATCATATATGTGAGGATCTGCTTCAGGATTCTAAATTCTGTTCTATGGACTGATAAGTTAGTCCATCAATGTCATATATGTGAAAACCCTCTGCTTTTATTTTTATTTTTAATTTTTAAAAGTTTATTTGAGAGAGAGAGAGAGAGAGAGCAAGCTAAATGGGCCAAGGGAGAGAGAGAGAGAAAGAGAGGGAATCCCAAGCAGGTTCCACACCTAGTGTAGAGCCTGATGTGGAGTTCAATCCCATGACTCTGGGATCATGACCTGAACCAAAATCAAGAGTCAGACACTCAACCGACTGAGCCACCCAGGCACCCTGAAAACCCTCTGCTTTTAAAGCACTCACTTGATTATATCAAGCTACCCCTGAGTGATCTCCCTTTCTTGAAATCAGTAAGCATGTAACACTCACCACAAGAGTTTGAATCTAACATATTATAGTCCTGGACATAATGGAGGGTGTGTACCCCAGGAGGTGAGGATCTTTGGGAACACCTCAGAATTCTGTCCCCATACATTCCATGCTCTCTTTTCTATGGAGGAAGGAGTTTTGCCTTCAGGGTCAGTTTATAAGCTCTCCTCTGTAACCCGAGAACTGGAGAGATGTCCACCCAGAAACAGTGAGAGCTACAGCCACACTTCCTCTCCCAGCAAGATGTGGAGATGGCCAGGAGTGCAGGCTTTCTGGAAGGAAGTGGGCCTGTGGACATCAAGACAGGAGGAGGAGGAAGTCATAGGAAACCACTGATGAGTGAGGGATGGGCAGGTGAGAGAGGCAAGGTTTGGGTCTACTATGTGAGAGGGGAACAGCGAGAAGGAGGCAGGAAAGAATCATGGACTTGATTTCAGGTAAAGATTTGGTGGGAGATGAGAATGAGAAAGGGCATTGGGAGGAACAGGGAAAAAAAGATCCTAAGAAGCACTGTTATAAATTACATCCTCTGAGACATTCTTTAAGAGGAGCCAATAAAAACATGCATTTGTTTTTAATATTGTTAGTACTGGACTGTCTTTCCTTGACTATGACTCTGTGCAGAGACTGGGCCTGGTGACATATCTTCCAATTGCATATGTAGGTACCTTATCTTACTGGTTAAGCTACAAGCAAGGTTGCCCTACAATGTCAATGAAAATACCAAGCAGCGGAATAAAAGAGAAGCACAGATCTTCACAGAAATGTGCCATCTAACATCATGAGACATCTTTTTCTTATTAAACAAAGGACATAATATCTCATTCCCAAAGACCTATACAAATGCCAGACATCTGCAGTTTTACCTGGGAACCCTTCAAGATAAGGATCACTACTGTATCTCCTAGTCCCTAGCATAAATACATGGGGAAATATGCCTTGCAGCAAAACCTATTTGATTTATAAATATAATCACTAACACTTATAAGACACTTCCAGAGTTTCAGACATTGTAAGATATTATTCTATTTTGATGATAGACAGAAACTGAGGCACAGAGAGGTTAAGTAACTTGCTTAGGTTCACACAGCTAGTAGATTCTAAAGCCAGGAATTTAACATAGGCATTCTGATTCTTTAACCCATGCACTTGTCCGTAAGACATGAATTTCTAGTAAGGGACAGTGGGACTAATATGCCTCTACATCTTTTACGTTGGAGGGAGAAATAAGACCCAGGATGGGTGTGTGAGGAGTTACTGTAGAAGCTCCCTGGGCACCTCTCTTTCTTATGAGTACTGGAGAACATTCCCTGACTTCTAAGTCCCTGCTACTAAAGGTGGCTGGTGAACCAACAGCCTCAGCATCACTAGGGAGCTTAACAGAAAGAAATGCACATTCTTAGGTGCCACCGCCAGACCTAATAAATCAAAATCTGCTTTTTAATAAGATCCCTAGGCAATTTATATGCACATTCAAGTTTGAGTAGCATTTGAGCCACATTACCTAGGCCAGTGCAGTCAGAGCAAACTTTCTGCAATGATGGGAAAGTCCTATATCTGCACTCTCCAATGTAATAAGAACTGGCTACATGTGGCTAGTATGAACAAAGAAGTGAATTTTTTTACTGCTTTAAAAAAATGTTTATTTATTTTGAGAGAGAGAGAGAGAGAGAGAGAGAGAGAGCGAGCAGGGGAGGGGCAGAGAGAGAATCCCAAGCAGGTTCCACACTGTCAAGTGCAGAGCCAGATGTGGAGCTCGATCTCAGGAACCAAGAGATCATGACCTGAGCTAAAATCAAGAGTGGGATGCTTAAAGGACTGAGCCACCCAGGCACCCCTGAATTTTTATTTTTACGTAATTTTGATACATTTAGATTTAAATAGCCACACGTTGCTAGTGGTTACCTTTTTGAGCAGCACAGATTCTAGACTTGTTGTTCCCCTAGGTTTATTTCCCTGTGATCTCATAACCCTTTGTGAAGTCTCTTTAAAAGAGCCTTGTGTTGGGGCGCCTGAGTGGCTCATTTGGTTAAGCATCTGACTCTTGGTTTCAGCTCCAGTCATGATCTCATGGTTAGTGAGTTCAAGCCCCACATCAGGCTCCATGCTAACAGCACCAAGCCTGCTTGGGATTCTCTGATTCATTCTCTCTCTCTCTCTCTCTCTCTCTCTCTCTCTCTCTCTCTCTCTCTCAATATGTCCCTTCCCTGCTCATACTCTCTCGCTCTCAAAAACAAATAAATGAACTTAAAAAAATAATCCTTATGCCAAAGTGGCATATTTGGGGGCGGCATATTTTGATCCCCTACACATGCTTTATATTTTACTTGCTAATTTGTATGGTCTCACTTCAAAAAAGCTTCATGAAGGCAAATACTAAGTACTAGGGATAGAAAAACAAAACATACATTCCATGGATTTCTTGTACCGAGTTATCTATTAATAGCTATCATATAATTAAGTTTGCCACTATATCCCATGACCATTTGAAGTACTTGACAAACATTATGTCATGTGATAATTTTATAGTAACTCTGAGAGAGCAGTGGTATTATTTTAGATGAAGAAACTGACAATCAGAATAAGTGCACCCACCTTCCTCTTCTTTGACCTAACCTCTTTAATTCGTTTTTTAAAATTTTTTTTAATGTTTATTTATTTCTGAGAGAGAGACAGAGCATGAGTGGGAGAGGGGCAGAGAGAGAGGGAGATACAGAATCCGAAGCAGGCTCCAGGCTCTGAGCTGTCAGCACAGAGCCCGACTTGGGGCTTGAACTCACGAGCCATGAGATCATGACCTGAGCCAAAGTTGGATGTTTAACCGACTGAGATACCCAGGTGCCTCACCTCTTTAATTCTTGAGTTGGCTATGCAAAAGATACCAAAAGATCTTCCTGTAGGAGGCACTGAAGCTCCTTATGCTAAGATTCAAAGAAAATGAGTTAATTCTCTTGGATAGAGGTGTCTTTAGAGGTCATTAAGATACAGTACTCTGTCCTGACTTATGCTTTTTTTGGGAAAAAGAATCAAGTTAAATTTGATTATCTCTTTTGCTGCCCCCTTCCTCTATGTTAGTAGTTTAATCTGCATGATAAGTGTTGGATGTGCACCAGGGGGCTGTTTACAGCAACTGGTGAAGTACTTAACATTCTAAAGAAATTAACTGTCTGGTGAAGAGGACTCCAGAGACAGAAGAGCAAGAGACAGAAAGACAGGATGTCTGATAATGCTGGTGTCCTTCTGTTAGGAGGATAAATGAAGTAGCTTTCGCCTGGTTCTCCTCCAAACTCACTGACCTCTTTCATTTTCTTTCACTATTATTTCTTTCTTTGTTGACCTCTTAAATGTGGATGTTCCCAAGGTTTATGTCCAGACACCCCTTCTTCCAGTGCTGCGTTCTCTCCATGGGCCCTCTCATCTACCCAGTGTCTCAGGAGGCAAGGTTAGGAGGCTCAGGTAAAGAGCATAAAGAACCCGAGACACCTGGGGTGGCGTTTAAAGACACACTTCCCTCCCCTTCTCTCCCTTTCCTTTCCTTTCCTTTCCTTTCCTTTCCTTTCCTTTCCTTTCCTTTCCTTTCCTTTCCTTTCTTTTCCTTTCCTTCCCTTCCCTTCCCTTCCCTTTCTCTTCTGTTCGTTTCCCCTTCCTTCCCCTCCCCTCCCCTCCCTTTCCCTCCTCCTCCCCTCCACCCTTTCCTTTCCTTTCCTTTCCTTCCCTTCCCTTCCCTTCCCTTCCCTTTCCTTTCCTCTCCTTCCCCTCCCTTCCCTTCCCTTCCCTTTCTCTTCCATTCATTTCCTCTTCCTTCCCCTCCCCTTCCCTCCCTTTCCTTCCTCTTCTCCTCCACCCTTTCCTTCCCTTCCCTTCCCTTCCTCCCCTCCCATCCCCTCCCCCTCCCCTCCCCTCCCTTCCCCTCCTCTCCCCTCCCTTCCCTCCCCTTATCTTTCATGTAGGAAATCCAGGAATTCCAAAATTATTAACCTTAAGAGAGTTCTTTGGGGGTGCCCCAGCCTTGCCCAAAACAGAACTAGAATCACTTGACTCCAGAAAAAGAACTGTGATCTGAATATGGCCAGTCATCCCACTGAATGGACTCAGATACTTTCAAAACCCTGCAGAACTTCCAGAAGGCTACAAACCAAATGAGTCTAAAATCCGGACAGTTCTTGGGGATGCCCTGGCCTTGCCCAGCATAGGTTCTAAAACTTTGTCCTCCGAGTCTGGATGAACTGATAAAATATCACGAATAAGTGATGGATGGACAGCATGCTGCCACCATCTAGAAAGAAAAAAACGTGCTTGGAATACAGCCAACATATAGAAGGAAGCAGAGCAAGGAGAGTCGCAATAACAGCATCACTGGGACCCTTGATCTAGCCATGCTTGAAAAAGACTTTCCTAGGACTTTCTAGTGATATTGTTAGTAAAATTCAAAACTCCATCTTTTTGTTTTTACTGTTTTGTTTTAAGGTGCTTTGGATTGAACTCTCTATCCATTACCATCAAATGAATTGTAACAAATTTTTCATCTGTATGTAGATGATCTCCAAATGGACATCTACCTATGTCTGTTTCTGGAGCTTCTGACCTGGGTATTCAGTGACCTACTTATCTGGATACTTCTCTGGACATCCTTACAGGTCTCTCAGCTGTACATGGACCAGTTGAATCTGCCATCCCTTCTCCCCTGTCCTTTTGTCTTTCAGTCCCTCACTCCCCATCACCTGCTTCTGTGTCATTTATTGCCCCAGCTGCTGCTCATTTCGTTGCCCATTTTCATCTCCCACACACAACCATTCATTGGTTTTAGAATTCATCCTGTCCTCTTCAATCCTACTCATAGTTCCGTGAGTCAGTCTATCATCACCTCTTACTTGGCAAAAGCTTCTGAGTTGGTCTGCACTCTCCGGTTTTTCCTTCCTTTTTTTTTTTAATTTTTTTTTAACGTTTTATTTATTTTTAAGACAGGGA
This sequence comes from Panthera tigris, assembly GCF_018350195.1. Classification (NCBI taxonomy): domain Eukaryota; kingdom Metazoa; phylum Chordata; class Mammalia; order Carnivora; family Felidae; genus Panthera; species Panthera tigris. The sequence continues at coordinate 126,731,410 of NC_056666.1, read as the reverse complement.
GAGACAGAGCATGAACAGGGGAGGGTCGGAGAGAGGGAGACACAGAATCTGAAACAGGCTCTAGGCTCTGAGCTGTCAGCACAGAGCCCGATGCGGGGCTTGAACTCACGGACCACGAGATCATGACCTGAGCCAAAGTTGGCCGCTTAACCGACTGAGCCACCCAGGCGCCCCATGGTTTTTCCTTCCTAAGTGTAGCCTGCAATTATCTTACTCTGCAGATATTAAACTGTGTTTCTCTGACCTCACCCCACAACTTTAGAAGTGTTCCATGTCACCCTGTAACTCTCAGGATGAATTTAAAACCCTTTAGCCTGGCATTCAAAGTCACTTATAACCTTTCCAGTCTCCATCTCTGGCTACTGCACCCACCCATCCCCTCCATGCTTTGTGGTCTTGCTGTTCCCAGAATATTCCATGCAAGTTGGCACCTCTGTGCCTTTGCACAGGTAAAATTGCACCTGTCACCAGTACCTTCTCTCTGCAGGCATCTCTGACTACATCTCTAAATCTCTGAGACAGAATTAATTGTTCCTTTTGTGCTCCCCAAAGAACTATATGTGAAACTTCTTTAATGGAACTTTCCCCACTGGATTATAATTAATTTCTGTCCTATGTTTATCTCTTTCACTAGACTTCTGGGAGTTCCTTGAGCAACTGGACCAGGACTTAACCACTTTTGTATTCATGAACTTAACACAGTGTCAGACATAATAGATGCTCAATGAAAAATACTGACTTAAATTGAAATTGAGGGTGCCACTGACATCTGCTCTCAGCTTCTCCTGTTCCCTGTTCACAACCAGCCCTCATTTATTTGCCTGTCTTTGTATTAGAACATATACCTATTTGAAAAATTGTAATGTGCTATACATTTAGGGCAGAATCATAATTATAACTTATTAAGCAAAACAAAAAAAGAACATTGATCAGCTGAGTGTTTGATCACACTCTCAGGCCCTGCCAGAGCAGAAGGAATACTAAATAATATTTAGTTCCTGTACCATATCTACCATTTACTAGCTGTAGTAGATTATAAAGATAAACACAAATCTTCCTATCACTATATTCTTGCCCCGTTGTAAAGTGACCTTAAAGCTCCTCCCATCAAAAGGTGGATGCAATTTCCCAACTCCTTGAATCTAACTTTGACCTTATGATTTGCATTGACCAATGAAATAGTAGTAAATACAATCAATGCAAGCACAGGTTGTAAAACACTTGAACATTAGTTCTTCCCTTGTGGCTCTTGGAAATTCTGTGAGAGCTGCTATATGAATAAGCCTGGGTTGATCTACTGGAGACATGGCCCAATCATTATCACTCCAGCCAACAACCAGCACCAACCCCAGTTAACAACCAGGCATCTGAATGAGACTACCCTAAAACAACCAGTTCTCAACTCCATGAATGAGCCCAAGCAAGACCAGCAGAAGAACTGCTCAAAGGATCTTAAGTTAGACTGTCAACCTGCAGGAACATCAGCTAATAAATGAGTGTTGTCCTAAACCACTAACTGTTGCAAGGGCTGTTATACAGCAAACACTAACTGATAAACTAGCCATGTGACTTGAGGAAGTCATGTTACTCTCCAAACCCAAGATTCTTTATAAATAAAAGGGCACAGCATCACCATCCTGGCTCACAGGACTGCTGTGAGGGTCAGCTGACATATGATTTTAAAATCCCTTTCCAAGTTAGGATCAATTTATAAGGCTAGCAGTTATTTTGATATATTTTATTTATTTATTTGTTTGTTTAATAGTTTATTTTTGAGAGAGAGACAGAGCACGAGTGGGGGAGGGGCAGAGAGAGAGGGAGACACAATCTGAAGCAAGCTCCAGGCTCTGAGCTGTCAGCACAAAGCACAATGAGGGGCTCGAAACCATGAACCACGAGATCATGACCGAGCCAAAGTCGGACACTTAATCAACTGAGCCACCCAGATGCCCCTATTTTGATATATTTAATTAATATACATATTCAGCACTGCTTCAGGCTCTCTCTACAGACTCTGCAAAGTGTCTTAGAGAGTTCCCAGAAGCCAAGGCCAGTGTTTTATTTGCTCAGTAGCATACATAGTCTGAAGAAAGAGACTCATTAATAAGTGAGTATGGTACTAATGATGAGGTTTAGGATATCTGAAGTTACTGGACTCCAGTATGTCTAAACTCTGGGGCCTGTCTAGAAGGAAAGTGGGGTGTGCCATTCTTTCAGAGTCCTAAGGGAATATTTTAAAGCCTACTCTTGGTAGAGCCACAAGAACAAGCACCAATATTCAAATGCTTTTCAACCAAGTGCTGGCATCATATTTGCTACTGCCTTATTGATTAATGTGAATCACATGGTCAAAGTGATGTTTAAGGAGCAAATGGTCTCTGCCTCTTGATGGGATCACCGTGCGAAGAAGTGAGGACACAGGGATAGGAAGAATATGTGTCAAAATACATTTTGAAAACTAAATAACTAAAAAATTACTTCCACGTCCACTATCTCAGCTACCTCAAGATTGGGTATTATCTCCACTTCACAAGTGAAGGAATAAAACTCAGAGCAAAATAGGGGTGAGAATTGGGGACTTGCTTCAAAAGAGTCTACAGGTTTATTCTCTGTATAGATGCAGAGAGTAAAACCCTCACTGCTGCTGAATGGGAGCAGGACCCAGTGATCCTCGGGTAGTGGGGGTCCCAGCTGGATGCCCACACCCCTGAACTTACTGTCAGGAAGGTCCTCAATTAGTCATGAGCACTCTGGCATCAGAAACACTGGTAGATCTATTTAAAGTCCTTACTTGGGGTGAGCTGAGGACTGTAAAAGACATGGCCGGGGAGCTCAGGCACTTCACGGGGAGGAAGTGATGGCAGGGGCCACATCTTACTCTCCTCTGTAACCTCAGCACTTAGCATAGGACCTCGCCTGGATGAAGGCACACAGGGAATGAGTGTGTATTGAGATGGCTTATTTTTCCTTTATCATTTATGCCCTCATCATTTAATGAATATTTTTATGTATCTCTTATATGCCAGGCAGTGACAATACACAAATACATAAAACCTAGCATTGTAGGTTGAATTGTATCCCTCAAACAAGATATTTTTAAGTCCTAACCGTCCTCAACCTGCAAATGTGACCTTATTTGGAAATAGGGTCTTTGCAGATGTAGTGAAGTTAAAATGAGGCCATATTGCATACAGTGGGCCCTAATCCTGTGACTGCCATCTTTATAAGAGAAAGGAGAGGGAGATTTGGACAGAGACACAGAGAAGAAGGTTATATGACAACAGAGGCAGAGACTGGAGAGATGCACCTGTAAACCAAGGAATGGCTAAGGATTGCCAGCAATTGCCAGGAGCTAGGAAGAGACAAGAAAGGATCCTTCTCCAGAGCCTTCAGAGGGAGTACAGCCCTGCAGACACCTTGATTTCAGACTTGGAGCCTCCAGAACTGTGACAGAATTAATATCTGTTGTTTTAAGCCAGTATGTGGTACTGTGTTACGGTAGCCCTAGGAAAGTAATCTCAGTCTTTCTTTTTTTTTTTTTTTAATTTTTTAAATGTTTTTTATTCATTTTTGAGACAGAAAGAGACACAGCATGAACAGGGGAGGGGCAGAGAGAGGGGGAGACACAGAATCTGAAGCAGGCTCCAGGCTCTGAGCTGTCAGCACAGAGCCCGACACGGGGCTGGAACTCACAAACTGCGAGATCATGACCTGAGCTGAAGTCAGACGTTCAACCGACTGAGCCACCCAGGCGCCCCATAATCTCAGTCTTTCTATTCACACTCTAGTGGAGGAGAAGGTGAACACATCATTGTAATACAATACACCAATTATAACGCAATGCAGCTATGTGAAAAGTGTTTTAAGAGCATGGGGGAGGGAGTAATAAACTCTTCCTGAAGGAACCAGGAAGTCCTCCTAAATAAAGTGATATTTGAGTAGGATCTCGAAAGATGGATGAGAATTCAGTAAGAAAAAAAAAAGTGGAGAAGTTTATTTCAGGCAGAATAGCACATACAGAGGGTTGGCTGGGACTTAAACAGTATTTTTAGGGAATGGCAAATAATTTTGAAAGACCACAGCTAAGAGTGGGCTGGATATGAGGTTGGGAAGTTCCCCTGAAACCACACAGTTAAGTGCACAGGAGCCTCCTGATCACCAGGGGAGCTGTTGAGAGTGACGTCATAATCAGATCACAGAGACAAGTGAAGTGGAGAATGGAGGCAGGGCCCTGGTTAGGAGATTGCTAAGTACAATAGTCCAAGCAAGTGATGAGGAGCCTCTCAACCAGGATGGCAGAGAGAAAGGCTCAGTTTGGTTAAATACCAGTCCTCATGTTGGCCCAGACATGCTGCAGCCTTTTCCCCAATGCCCCACCTCCCACACCAGAATGGCTACAACCCTTCAGGGGCAGTGTCTGTCCTTATCCCTCAGCCTCAGATGGGCAGTGAAAGTCATATTCATTGCAGAGCTGTGTTCGTGGTGATGAGAGAGAGAGAGTTCTAGTTACATTCTTTATATCATATTACAAAGAAAGAGCCTACTCTCCTGGATTTCGAATAAAAGCACATTTTATTTGTTACAAGGTTAGGCAGCCAGAATGTAGGTGATCACTCCATCTACTCTTTCTTATAGTACTTGCCCATGACCCCCTTGAATAACTCCCCAAACCACCTCTACAGCCTCTGAGGAGCTGGGCTTTGGGCCAATGAAACTGTTGTATTTATTAATTTTGGAAGGAAAGAAGGGGAAAAAACCTTAAAGACTCTACATATCTCTTATTAAAGAACTAGAAAAAGAGCATCAAGAGTATTTCTACTAGGGACTTAGGAGGCCGTATTGTATAAGATCTGGCTCTGGGAATAAAATGCTACAACGGATGTGGAGAGAAAAACGTTGTCAAAGGCACAGAAGAGATTTTCAAAAAAATCAACTTCACACCCTTACAAGGTGCCAGGCAACCATAAACTCATCAAACTACTAATTCTTGCAACACATCTCCAAGGTTGGAATTACTATCTTCACCTTACATATATGGAAACAAAGTTCAGAGAGACGAAACCCTCTCCAGAGCCACACAACAATGAAGGGGCAGTGCTGGGATCTGAACCCCTGTCTATTGATTTCAAAGTCTTTCTCCTTCATTACATGACTGCCAGGATGCAAGGCCAAGCCCTAAGCCAAGGATGGGATGGCTCTGGACTGTTATTCTCCAGCCAGGCACATCTGGGCTCCCTTCTGGCCATTGAATAAATAGAGCCAGAGCAGAATCAGAGGAGAAAGAGCAGGAATTGCATACATTTGTCATATGAGAAATGACAGGAGGAACTGGGTATTGGCTTGGGGAAGAGAAAACTCTAAGGATGTGGCAGCTGTCTTCAAATATTTGAAGGGCTGTCATGAGGAAGAAAAATTAGACTTATATTCTGAAAGGCCTACAGGGGGTAGAAATAAAGGTTATGGATGGCAGTGACAGACAGTCAGATGTCAGCTCGATCAAAGAGAAAATCTTCCACCAGGTAAAACTAGAAAGATGGATTGCCTTGGGAAGATGGGAGCTCTCTGTCACCAGGGTCCCCATGAAAAGGCAAGATGACTCTATGGTGACAATACTGTGGAAGGAATTCATAGATTGATGAGCAAGAAAACTCAATTCCCTTAAAGGTCTCTAATAGCTCAAAGAATATGCAGTCTATTTATACTCTCAGTGCCCAAACTGACTTGAAATCACTATGCAATTAGCAAGGCCAGGCCACACTCTTCACAGTGTCCTACAAGGCCATGTGTTATGGTCCCACCTCTGTCAGTCCATTCCAGACACATTGGCCTCCTTAGTGTGCTTTGAACAGGCCAAGTGCACTCCTTAGGTCCGTTCTAGTGGCTGCTCCATTTCCTAGCATTCTCTTCCCCCAAATAACTCTGTGCTTCTTTCCCTGACCTCCGTCAAGTTATTTGCCCCCAAACTCTATTCTCAATGAGGTTCAACCTGAGAATTCTTCTTAAAGTTATTTTTCACCTCTATATCCTACAGTTCCAATCCTCCCTAGACTGTTCAATTTTTTTTCATGGTGTTCATAATTTTCTAACATACTGAATATTTTGCTTATTTATTATGTTAGTATTTATTGCCAGTCTCCTTTCACTAGGATGCAAGCTCCAGGGGGGCAGGATTTTTTAAAAAATCATTTTGTTTACAGTTGACTCCCAAGCACATTTAAATGTCTGTACACAAAGTAAGTACTCAATAAATATTTTTGGAATGAATGAATGAATGAGATTTTCCTTTCATTCTTATTTTGTCCTTCTTTGGAAGAGATTTTTTGGTAAGCCTTAGTAAAGAGGTAGAAACTGCCTAATGAGATAACACAGCTAAATTCAGCTATAAAATATAGTCAACATCAGCAGGAAGACTTAACAGATATTTCATTCTGCAGAAAATGGAAGACTTATTGTCTCCTCTAATGATGAGCTGGATCTTAAGGACTTGTGATTTTTTTTAAATCTTTTATTTTTTAACGTTTATTTATTTTTGAGAGAGAGAGACAGAGTATGAATGAGGGAGGGGCAGAGAGGGAGACATAGAATCTGAAGCAGGCACCAGGCTCTGAGCTGTCAGCACAGAGCCCGACACGGGGCTCAAAGTCACAGACGGTGAGATCATAACCTGAACCAAAGTCTGATGGATGCTTAACTGAGCCACTCAGGCACCCCCTCTCTTTTTTTTTTTTTTTAATGTTTACTTTATTTTTAAGGAGGAGGTGGGTAGGGACAGAGAGAGAATCCCAAGCAGGCTCCATGCTGTCAGCACAGACCCCGATGAGGGGCTCAAACCCACAAACTGTGAGATCATTTCACCTGAACTGAAATCAAGAGTAGGACGCTCAACCAACTGAGCCACCCAGGTGTCCCAGGACTTGCAATTTCTTAAGTTAGAACCAGGGCACTGTGTGAAGGACAGAGAGATTAGGGAGGAGGTAGAGAGAGAGAAATCAGAAAAAGAAGGAAATTCCTGGAAAAGACAGTCTCTTCAATATTGGGAAAGCTGGTCAGCTACATGGAAAAGAATGAAACTGGCCCACTTTCTTACACCATATGCAAAAATAAACTCAAAATGGATTAAAGACTTAAATGTGAGTCCAGAAACCATAAAACTTCTAGAAGAAAACAAAGGCAGTAATCTCTTTGACATTGGCCTTAGCAACAATTTTCTAGATATGTCTCCCAGGGAAAGGGAAACAAAAGCAAAATTAAACTACTGGCACTACACCAAAAGGGAAAAAAAAAAAAAAAAAAGCTTTTGCACAGCAAAAGAAACCATCAACAAAACCTACCAAATGGAAGAAGGTATTTGCAAATGACATATCCAATAAGGGGTTAATATCTAAAATATATAAAGAAGTTATATAACTCAACACCAAAAAGACCAAATAATCGGATTAAAAATGGGCAGAGGACCTGAACATTTTTCTAAAGCAGACATTCAGATGGCCAACAGACACATGAAAAGATGCTCACATCACTAATCAGGGCAATGCAAATCAAAACCACAATGAGACATCACGTCTCACCTGTCACAATGGCTAGAATCAAAAGGACAAGAAATATCAAGTGTTGGTGAGGATGTGGAGAAAAAGGAAACTTGTGCACTGTTGGTGCGAATGTAAAATTGGTGAAACCAGTGTGGAAAACAGTATGGAGGTTCCTCAACAAAATAAAAATAGAAATACCCTATGATTCAGTAATCCCACTACTGGGTATTTACACAAAAGAAAAAATACTAATTTGAAAAGATATATGCACCCCTGTGTTTAGAGCAGCATTATTTATAATAGGTAAGTTTGGAAGCAGCCCAAGAGTCCATCAATAGATGAATGAATAAAGAAGATGTGGTATGTGCAATTACTCAGCCATAAAAAACAATGAGATATTGTCATTGGCAACAACATGGATAGATCTAGAGGGCATTAATTAGGCGAAGTGAAATAAGCTAGAGAAAGACAAACACCCTATGTTTTCACTTATATATGGAACCTAAAAAACAAAACAAATGAATAAACAAACCAACCAAAAAATGGACTCTTGAACACAGAGAAAAAACTAGTGGTCACCAGAGGGAAGGTTACGGGGGAGATGGGTGAAATAGATAAAGGAGATTAAAAGGTACAAACTTCCAGCTATCAAATAAAGAAGTCATGGACACGAAAAGTACAGCATAGGGTATACGTCATTAATATTGTAATAATGTTCTATAGTTGCACATGGTGACTACAATTACCCTGGGAGCACTGAGTATTATATGGAATTGTTGAATCAAGATGTTGTACACCTGAAACTAATATTACTTCAATAAAAAAGAATAAGAAAATTCCTACGTGTTCATCCACAGTACACTTGGCATGCATGATAACTATCATTAACTATTTACTGAGAACTTAATATACGTCAGTCATTCTTTAAAACAATTTATATGGGTTATCTCATGCTGCAATCAACTCTAGGAGATAGGCCCTAATATAACCCCCATTTTATAGATGACAAAACTGAGGCAAGGCAAGTTAATTTATGTGCCCAAAGTCATACAGCTGCCAAATCCTAAATCCTAAATCTTTAAATCCCCTAGCAGCCGGGTAGTCTGCTAGGAGCTAGCAGGAGCCTGGACTCTTAACTATTTTCCACTGCTTGGAAAAAAAAAAAATTAACAATTTAAGCATTAGTCTCTGAATTGTATGTGTCCTTGTGCTTGGCTAATAGTAAGACACCTCTGTGGTATCCACTGTGCCTACACATATTCTGCCAGCAGAATGGGTTTCCCTAGCTGCTTAACAGAGCTTTCTATTGACACAGATATTTTCTGATTGGTGTGGCATTCAGCCTGAGACAGATTTCCCACTGGCACAGACAAGACAAAAACACTAACATTTGGACAGTGTTTTAACATTTATAAATAGAAATATTTTTATTTGATCCTCACAGCAAATATGTGAAGTATTGAAAGCAGTCTCTTTTAAAGAGGAGTAATCTAGGGGTGCCTGGGTGGCTCAGTCAGTTAAGCAACCAATTCTTGATCTCAGGGTCATGAGTTCAAGCCCCGCATTGGGCAGGGCAGGAAGGAAGAAATCTAACACACCCAACTAAAGAGCTAGGGAGTGGAAACTACAATCCCAGTCATTTGGCCTTAAGTCTGATGATTTTCTCCATTGCACCATGCTGCCTTCAACTACACATGGTTGTCTATACTACTCCAACCTCTAGAATCTCCACTGGTCCGTTAAAACTTAAACAGTGTCTCCGTGCCATTGATCTTAGATTAGAGAGGAGTTGAGTATGATGCGACTCTGTGTAGGTCTTAACTGCCAAGGTTCCAATGTAAAGTTGGGGAAAGTTATATACCTGGGTCCATTAATTCAAAAGATAGTTGTTGACTGGATACAATGTGTTAGGTCTGTGCTGTCCAGGGCAGTAGCTCTTGGCCACATGTGATTTTTGAGCAGTTGATACGGGACTAATGTCAGTACTGAGGTACTGAATTTTTAATATTGTTTAATTTGTATTACTTAAAATTTTAATTTTAAAATGGAAATAATGTAAAATACTTTCTATTAAACACAGCTTTGTTTCAGTAAAAGAACGCTTCACTTTAGCTTTTGTATTGCATAAGACAGTACTGTTGTATAGTAATGTATTTATTGGGTACATGGATTGTTTCCACTAATATATATAAACATATCACTGGTCTAGTTAAAGTTGATGGGTTGATTCAGCTTGAATGATTCTTTTTCTATACATGCAATATGGTAATGTGTTTCTTAGAATATTTTATGCTGACAGCTCCAGCCACTGTAAATTTCATTGATAATTAAATTGAAATCTTGCTATTATTTTAATTGTAATACAATTAGATTTTTCAATATAAAAAAACAGGTATGGACAAATTTAAAATTTTTAAAACAAAAGCAGACTACTGATGCAGAATTAAGTGGAAATGCAAAAGCTAACACTATGATCAGAATAGAAAAGAAAAGAAAAGATTGGAAGAAAAGTTTACAATGAATGGCAATTGCAGTTTATTGCAGTAGAATAAAAAAAGATCTCTATTTAATTAATAAAAATAATAGACAATATTAGGAAAATTTACAGCAATATGATGAATTTGATGTTTCTTCTCAACAGTCAAAAAATAACTGACTAAATTAGTCACCTAATATCAGAATTAAGCATTAATCAAAAATTTTTAAAGATTTTTAACAGAATCTGAGCTTGTAATTCTGGCCATAAGACAAATTCTTACACATACATACACAGAACTGTTTTTTGATAGATAGTAAAATGAACTATTATACTTATGAAAATTTTTTTTAGAAAATTATGAGGAAAATACTAAAAATGATACTTCACAAAAAATGGAAGATCTTCAATTAAGCCAGCAAACAATTGCCTAAGGACTGTAAGATCATTCTAACGGTATCAAAATCATGTAATCCAAAATTTGTAAAATTTAAGGTATTGTTTTCATCTTTAAATGAGTTGGTAAATGTGAGATACCGCCTAATTAATACTTTGGGTACATGTTGTCTCAGATTTACAATAAATGTTGTTAATACAGAACTGAAAATACGGAACTTATGGCATAGATCATTTTAAATCTTTTGTATCTGTCAAAGAAGAATTTTACTTAGATGTAATAAAAGTTCCTATTATGATGGATGATGCTCTAGCTTTAAAGTGTTTTTTAATTTAAAACACTTTATTTTTTTAACTTTTAGGTTTTTAGAGAGAGAGCATGAGTGGGGTAGAGGGACAGGGAGGGAGAGAGAAAGAACCTTAAGCAGGCTCCATCCCATGATCCTGGGATTGTGACCTGAGCCAAAACCAAGAGTCAGACGCTCAACAGACTGAGCCATCCAGGTGTCCTGATACTTTATTTTTTTTCACTGTATGATATACATTAAAAACATACATAAAAAACATACAAAAAATGATATACATTTTTCACTGTATGATATACATTAAAAACATACATTAAAAAAATTAAGCTTCTAAAGCATACTCTATGAAAAGTGTTATTGTTTACAGTTGTTAAAATTCTTTAGTGCACGTATGTAAATGTTGTGAATCATTGCCAGTTTATACATCTGTTGAACAAAACAGAAGACAATGAAGTCAATTATCTGGTGGGGGGGTTTGCCAATACTTATCAGTTGAGTTGTTTTGTAAAAATCGACTCTATTGTTAACTCTAATTCAAGATTTTTTTGAAACAAAATTCAGTAAGTCAAAGACAAAAATGTCAGTCTGACTTAACTTTCCTAGCCAATATGACACTACAAAAGAACAGGCTAAATTTGAAGTTTAGTGAAAAGGAAAAGCTTATTTCTGACCCGGCATGACTAGTATGAGAATTTGCTGGAATTAAAAATTCCAATACACAGATCAATAATAATTTTATGTATTTTTCTAATGGGAGTCAATATGCAGAAGATTGTCATTGCAATTAACAAAATTATGTACATTGGCTATAAAAATGGCAAGAAAAATTTGAAGAATTTTTCTGTTACTGGTAAATTTAGAACTGCTTTTCAATTTATGCAATACCCTTTGAACCCACTGCTAACATTGAATTGACAGAAGATTGGTGAGTCTATTGTGGACATAGTTTTGAAATGGATATGCTTCAGCTTGAAAGTCTAATTGTTCTAAAAGTGATAAGCCAGTTTTGTCAATGTGGACTTGAATATTAAAGGAAGATGATATTTTTGTATTTATTTCAGTTTTTAGAAAACTTTTAAGTATGTTTGGAACAGTTTGAGCATGTGGTTATACTTTGAGAATAAATTTTGTAAAATCTAAACATAGACCAAGTATTTCTGATGGAAATTTAGTTTCTGCGTTGACATGGCTGTAAGCACAAAATACTCGCCAGATTTTGAAGACTTAATGTGATAAAAAGATTCTGAAACATCTCGTTGATTATTTTCTACATCAATTATGTGTTGAAATGGTAATGTTTTGAATATATTGGGTAAAGTAAAACACATTATGAAAATGAATCTCATCTGTTTCTTTTTACTTTTTAATGCGGCTACTAGTAAATTTTAAATTACATATATGGCTTGCATTATATTTCTATTGGACAGTGCTGAATTAGGCAAAGAGGATATAGAGGTGAATACGATCTAGTTCCTTGCCTCAAAAAGAAAATGAAGCACAAAGATATCTCATGGTAAAACAGTATGGAAGTCAAGTGATAGGATCCAAAAGATGTGGAAGAAGTAACAGGGATTACTTAGGAATCTAACAGAAATCTAACTTAGATTGAGGAAAACAAGGAAGACTTCTTAGAGGTGGTGATAGCTGGATATGACCACACCAGGTCTAGCTGGTCCCTAACCAGAGGATTAGGGATTATATAAGTGAGAAAAAATTAAAATTGTTTCCCAATGTAGTAGTTATTATTAGCAAAAGCCTGAAGGGGTAAAACAGTATACTCATGTGGGGAATGAAAAGCAATATGGCTTATAAGGGTGTAAAATGTGAAAAGGGTGTGGCCAGAGATCGGGCTAGAGAGGTCAGCTGGATCATAACGGGCCTAATAGAGCATGCTTGGATTGGGACTTATTTTGTAGGTGATGGTACACTCAGCCAGTAAACTATGTAGACTCTAGTCCCAGGAGGTTTTTCTTTCCTAATCTGTTTCAATGGGGACATGGGAACGCTGATCATTTTTACTGGTTTGCCGAACAGAGTTAGTTGCAGGGACATTTCCTGAGAGATAAACTCTTACAGGGCAGCTGGTTTCATGTCACTAGAATATAACATATTTCAAACTCAAACAGCTGATGTATTTCAGAGCCTGAAGCCTCAAATTTCAGCATTTACTTATTCCACTGATCACTGTCTGATATATTATATATTTGCTTGTGGCTCAGATTTCCCCAATAGAATGGAAATGTCATGAAGCAGAGACTCTGTCTTGTTCATGACTATATCCCTAGCACCTATAACAGAGCCTTTCATATACTAGGTATTCAGTAAATATTTTTGAATATGTAGTGCATTAGATAAGATAGTGGCACCTACTGGCAACATGTAGTATTGCAACCTAGCTCTATTGCCGTATGTAGATACTTGTGTAAGACACTAAAGAAGCCAAATTCCACCAATATGGTGTCATTATTTCTGAACGATGATGACTTTACTGGCTCAAAAAATTAATTTCAGCAAGTAGAAAGTCAAAGGAGGAAAATGCATATCTAGAAAAATGAGGCAGCCTAGTGTTGTGGAAGAAAAAAAACTTTAGACTCTGACAGATTTCAACTCTCAGCTCAGGCTTTTACTTGCTGTGTGACACTGTGAAAAGAAACTCACATCTCTGCGCTCAGTTTCTTCATCCTGAAAACTGGGTGATAAAACCAATAGCGTTTTGACATTGGAAATAACATAGAGTGTGTTCTTTAAAGGATAGCTAATATTAGCTTTAATAGAAGGCTGTAAGAGGTAAGAAAATGGAATGAATGGTTTGCTTATCCTCCTTCACGTTAGTCTAGGAGGATCCTTCCATTCATTCTCATGCATGTGGTTTTTCAGAGAAGGTAGTTTCTTTGCTCATCACATTATAGGTCATTTCCTGGCCTCATATGGTAAGTGAATAAGGAGACAAACAGATTGCTCAGGCTGCTGAGACCAGAAACCTCTCTCAGGAGGTTTTTCAGGCACTAGAAATCAATATCTATTGTCAAGCAGCTTCAAAGCTGATTATCTTGAAATGAATGGTCATGCTTCCTTTTCAGGTCACCATCCTCCTCTTGTTTAAAGGATTGGCTGTAATACATTAGGTTCCTAATTAAGAAAGATGATGCTTGACAAATGAGCTTTTTGAGCAGAATACTAAACCACTGGAAAACTCTTGGAGCAGGTCTTCTGGCATTCACACAGAGAGAACATATGTGGATAGAGTTGGTGCTGCCTTAATTGGTAGTGGTGTAGGGATTATATTTCACTGCTCTGCTGGGAGTAATAAAGACTGACGTTATAATCAGTGTGGCTGTAAAGAAATAGAAACAGAATCTGAGCTGCTCTGCTATTCAACTAGAGCGAGCTGAAAAGGAAATGGATACTGCCTCCGCTGGTTGAAAATACAGACCCTTCACCTAATAATAAAAATACCCTTGGCAGAATGAAACTGGACCCTACATCTAATAATAGTATCTCTGTTGTGAAGCCAACCTCAATTCAAATTCTTTGTCTGTCCTTTACTACCTGGCTAGCCTAAAGCCTATTGCTTAGCCTACCTGATACCTGGCTTCATCATTTATCAAATAAGATTTTGAAAAATATGATAAATAATTTATCACAACTGGCAAAGCTTCTGGCACAGAGAAAGCTTGCAAACAATGTCAGTTTCTTTCTCCCTTCTCTTTCCCTATGTGCTATTCAAAACATCTTTACATCTTCCACAAGTTTCCAAACTGTGGTCTAGATGGACAGGAGAGTTGGGGACTGTGAAACTTCTGATACTATATGTAAAATGTTCTGAGTGTTGTCTTTTCTGGTGAGCATGTCTGTGGTTTTCAGCAGATTACCAAAGGGGTTTTTGACCCAAAAACAAGGTTTAAAACTCACTGGTCCATATATTTCTTTTATGGTCTCATTCCTGCCTCCCTCTGCACCTTCATTACCTGCCATTTTCCTCCTCATTCATTATACTCAAACTACTCTAACGCGCTCTCTGTTCTTTACACATGCCATACTCATTCCTGCCTCAGAGACTTTTGCTTATTATTCTCTCTGCTCCCTAGATGTGCACATGATAAACTCAGCTCAAATATTACTTCTTGAGATGGTCCTTCCTGATCTCCCACTCTAAAGAGAACCTCTCCCACCCTGTGCCTTTCTATCATATATATAATCAGTCTATGCAGGATATAGACTGCTGCATAGACTGGGTGGCTTAAACAACAGCCATTTATTTCTCACAGTTCTGGAGCTGGGTAAGTCCAAGATCAAGGTGCTGGCTGATTCAGTTTCTGGTGAGAACCCATGGTTTGCTGATGGCTGCCTTCTCACTGTGTCCTCACATGATGAAGAAAGAGTGATCCCTCTTTTCCTCTTGTTATAAAGCTACTAATTCCATCATGAAGGATTCATCCTCATGACCTCATCAAGCCTAATTATTTCCCAAAGGCCCCATCTGCAAATATTATCACATTGTGGGTTAAGGCTTCAATATATGAGTTTTAGGGGGACAAAATCCAGACCATACAATATCATTGTGTTTTATTTATCTCAGAGCATTTTTCCTTGCCTTGTTCATTGATCCATTCCCTTACTTATTTTATTTTTACCCAATGTTTCATACGGTATAGAGGAATGTACCCTCCACAAGCATAGGAACTTAGTCTTATTCACTACTGATTCACATCAATTAGAGCAATAATTGGCATGTCAATTGGCATGACAATAGGCATGTCAATTACTGCAAGAATGGATGGATGGATGCTTGGATAGATGCCTGGATGGATGACTTCTGAGTGTACCCTTGTGAGATACGGAAGAAAGCATTTTTCTCCCCATTTTTGCAGATGAAGAAACAAATTTAGACAGATTCAGTGCCTTGGAAAAGGTCTATGCACAGTTATTAAGAGCAGTCTCTGGAGCTGACCACTAGAGTTGAAATCCCAGCTTTACCACTTAAAAACTAGGTAATTTGAGGCAACTTACTTAAGCTCTCTGTTTTTCAGTTTTCTCATTTATGAAATGCTGATAAAAATACTATATTATGGTAACCCTAGAACTGTTCATCAACATTCTGGTTCTCTTCTTTCAGACACATGGTAAGATATCTCTTCCATACCCAGTTGAAGTTAGGTATGGCCATGAATTGTGAATTGAGTAACTGTGTCGTTTCCATATGAGAGTTTTTTTAAAAAAAAAATTTTTTTAACGTTTATCTATTTTTGAGACAGAGAGAGACAGAGCATGAACGGGGGAGGGGCAGAGAGAGAGGGAGACACAGAAACGGAAGCAGGCTCCAGGCTCTGAGCCATCAGCCCAGAGCCCGACGCAGGGCTCGAACTCATTGACTGCAAGATCGTGACCTGAGCTGAAGTCGGACGCTTAACCGACTGAGCCACCCAGGCGCCCCAATATGAGAGTTTTTAAGAGCCAATGCGTAATCTGTCCTTTTCTTCTCCCTGACATGAAATGTGAAACATTCCAGATGGAGATTTCTCTATTAGCATGAATCCTGGGGTAAACATAGTGTGGAACAAAATTCCCATGGACCTACAACGAACATACATGAGTTAGAAACAAACCACTGAGATTTGTTTGTTATCACAGCATAACTAGTTTACCCTGACCAATATATATACCAAATCACTAAGCTCTTCTGAGGATTAAATGAGTTGATGATGGGCACCTGGGTGGCTCAGTCTGTTGAGCATCTAGACTTTGGTTCAGGTCATGATCTCACAGTTTGTGAGTTCAAGCTCCACATCGGGCTCCATGCTGACAGCTTAGAACCTGGAGCCTGCTTTGGATTGTGCTTCCCTCTCTCTGCCCCTCTCAGCTCATTCTCTCTCTCTCTCTCTCTCTCTCTCTCTCTCTCTGAAACATAAACTTAAAAAAAAAGATGTCTTTGGGGTGCCTGGGTGGCTCACTCAGTTGAGTGTCCGACTTCAGCCCAGGTCATGATCCTGTGCTTCGTGGGTTCAAGCCCTGCGTCGGGCTCTGTGCTAAAGGATCAGAGCCTGAAGCCTGCTTCAGATTCTGTATCTCCCTCTCTTTCTGACCCTCCCTTACTCTGTCTGTCTCCCAAAAATAAATAAACATTAAAAAAATTTTTTTTACATAAAAAAAACCTTCAAAAAATGAGTTGATGAAAGTATCGTGTGTAGAACGCTGTCTGGCACATGGTAAGCACGACATAAGTGCTTATAATTATTACTACTTAGTTAAGATTAAACCTAGGACGGGAACTCAGGTTTTCTGAGTAGGATTATGACAGGATTTTCACCTACGAAAATGTTACTCTACGATCTACAAAAGAACATTTGAGAAGAAGAGATAAGCAGAAGTCTTATCCCTACCTGCCAGCTGCTTCTGGTCCTAAGAAACCTAGTACTAGGAGGATGGCTTCTCCTGAAGACAAGTTCCTGAGCATTGGCCAGAGCGGGTCACTCTGGCCAATGATTTCAGTTTGGGGAGAAGGGCAGTGACTCGTTTCGATGGATTTTTCCTCCAGCAGAGCATCCATCCTCTCCTCTCCTTCTTTCCTTGTGGCCCAGAGTGAAACTGTGCCTTGAATGGAAATTTCCAAGAAGCACTAATTGCCTGGGATATTCTCAGCAGAACAGACAGTTCAAGGTTTGAAAGGAGAGGAAGGCCACTTCTTGCCAATTTGTTTTGTGAGGAAACTTGGTTTGGTAACAGTTGATGCCTCTGGAAAGCTGGGACAGGCTTGAAAGGAGATGACAGTGTGTGGTCCAGTCTAGTTGGTATGATCTTTCATATAACAAGGAGGAACAGGCACCAAAAATAATAAAGGTTGTGGGTAATAAGAGTGATAACTAACTACTATGGTGTGCTTTTTAAATAAATATGCCAGGCCCTTCTCTGAGTGATTTCTGGACGTTAACCCATTTAATCCCACTGCACTATCAGGGAGTTACAAGTTTTGTCATCCTTCTTGTATAGATGAGAAACTGAGGCACAGAAAAGCTAAGGAGTTTGCCACCAGTCACGAGGTAGAGCCAGGATTCAAATCCAAGCAGTTGGGCTCCAGGGTCCGTGCTTCCAATCACTATGAGTTACTCTCACCTGTCTCATACTTCCATGCCTTTGCATGTGCTGTTTCCTGTGAATTTTTAAAACTTACATCCGGGACCATCTCACTGTGGAGCTGGCTCTGAGTTCTAATCCCATCCTCCCATTTGAGGGAGGTTTTCTTTCTTTACTTTCTCTTCTGTGAACTCTATGCCTTGATTACAATAAATTTCACAGTAAGCCATGAGTGCCTTAGAGACTACATCTTAATAATCTTAGCATCTTTGGTATCTGGCACATTCCCTGGCACAAAATAAAAGCTAATTTATTGTTAATGAGTTGACGTGCAAGGATTTGAAAACCATGAGCACATAGAAAACAGTAGAACATACCAATGGAGAGTATAGACTCTGGAGTCAGACCACTTAGCCTCAAATACCAGCCATCAATTTTCATAACTCACAGGTATGACCATGGGAATGTTTGTGGGTTTTTTTGTGTGTGTGCCTCAGTTTGTGTGTCTATACACTGGGAACAATAACAGTATGAACCTTAATGGGTCACTGCATGGATTAAATGAAATGATGTAGCAAAGAACTTAACCTGGATCCTGGAACGTAATAAGTTAATGAGTGTATGCTTAATAAATGTTAGCTCCTTCTGCCTGAGCATCCTGGTACATGTCACAGTGAAGATGCATTATAGCCATGCCTATCACTGACTAAAAAGAAAATAGCTCAGATGAACAAGGCTAAATGATGACAACTTGGCAGACTAAGGGGTATAAACCAATCTATCTGTAAAGCCGCTATACTCTAGTAATTTAGTACATGCCCAACAGCAATCAGCACATGCTTAACATTTTCCATTCAGATGGATGGAGGTTGAGCAGTCAAAAATGGGGAAAAAAGAAATAACCCTGAGAAAATTGATTACACCATTACCAGTTATCTTCTGGGACCATAATAATGTAGCTTTCATTATTTCTTTTATATGCCAGTTTCCTACTGCAAATTGAAAATAGTACATGCAATTCAGATATCTCTGAAAAAGAACCTCGTTTTGAAAAGAAATGGAAACAAAACAATGGTGTAAAAGCACATCCATCCTCATTGGACGTGAACTACAATTTATTATACTCAGCATGCAAGCAGAATTTCAGGTGAAGAATATTCAGTATTCAAGTTTACAATATTGACCCAATAAACTAAAAATGGGTCATTGAAATTATTTTAATAACTGGACTAGAGGTGAAGACAGTCAGCCAAAAAGCATAACATGTGCTAATCTCTGTGTCAAGATTAGCTGATAAGATATACACAGCATATGTTTAGGATCGACATGCTAATTGTGTTCATTGGAAAAGGAATGGAAAAAATACCCCTTCCCTTCCTATCTCCTCAAGGAAAAAAGACAGAAATGTTGGAAATTCATCATGTTTTCTGTGAGGTTAGTAGTATGGCTCAATACTGAAGGAAGATTTTTAGCTTAAAAAAATCTTTGAGCCTGCGAACTCTCTTTGAGCCATTACCTTCTCATCTACAGAAAATGCTGCTTCCAGACACAGACTGCCCTCCATATGACCAACTTGGGATATCAAAAATATTGAGAAGCAGTAAAGTGTTGTGTTTAAGGGTTCAGATTTTGGGTCTAGATAGCCTAGGTTCAAATCTTAGTTTTAAAATTGCTATGGGGCCATGGGATAGTTACTTAGGTTCCTCACTTTATAATGGAGATAATAATAGCGCTTAGATCATGGTACTGTCGTAAGGAATTAGTCAATTAAAATGTTTCTTGCATAATAATCTCACAATAAATTTTAATTATTATGTGTCTAGAATATATTATTCATAAATATCCTCGACAAAAGGAATGGAAAGAAGTATAATAACAATAATAACGCATAGCACTTTCAAATAAACAAACATTTTTTAAAAATTTACAAAAAATAAAGGAGAGCCTGGGTGGCTCAGTCGGTTAAGCATCCGACTTCAGCTCAGGTCATGATCTCATGGTTCCTGAGTTCGAGCCCCACGTTGGGCTCTGTGCTGACAGCTCAGAGCCTGGAGTCTGTTTCAGATTCTGTATCTCCCTCTCTCTGCCCCTCCCCTGCTTGTACTCTGTCTCTCTGTCTCTGTCTCTCTCTCTCTCAAACATAAATAAACATTAAAAAATTAAAAAAATAATAATGCAGAGCACTTTCAATGTTACAGGTTCAGTTTTGAACAGCTTTTGTGTATTAACTCTTTTTTTTTTTTAATTTGAGAAAGAGAGAGAAAGCATGCAAGCAGAGAAGAGGGGCAGAGGGAGAGAGAGAAAATTTTAAGCAGGCTCCATGCTAAACATGGAGCCTGACACAGGGCTTGATCCCACTACTCTGGGATCATGACCTTAGCCGAAATCAAGAGTTGGATGCTCAACCGGCTGAGCAACCCAGGCACCCCTGTATATTAACTCTTTTGTCCTCCTAATAGCCTTTGAGATAGTATTACCAGGTAGTGATGAAGCAACTTGTCCAGGGTCACACAGCTAGTGAGTAGCATACCAGGATGTGAACTCTGAGAGTCTGAATTTAGAGCTCCCATTACTTTCCTCACTTCTATCAAGGATTTTTATTTTTTTATTTTTACTTTTTAATATGAAATTTATTGTCAAATTGGTTTCCATACAACACCCAGTCCTCATCCCAACAGGTGCCCTCCTCAATGCCCATCACCCACTTTCCCCTCCCTCCCACCCCCCATCAACCCTCAGTCTATTCTCAGTTCCCATGAGTCTCTTATGGTTTGCCTTCTTCCCTCTCTGTAACTTTTTTCCCTCTTCCCCTCCCCCATAGTCTTCTGTTAAGTTTCTCAGGATGCACGTAAGAGTGAAAACATATGGTATCTGTCTTTCTCTGTATGACTTATTTCACTTAGCATAACACTCTCCAGTTCCGTCCACGTTGCTACCAAAGGCCATATTTCATTCTTTCTCATTGCCAAGTAGTATTCCATTGTGTATATAAACCACAACTTCTTTATCCATTCATCAGTTGATGGACACTTAGGCTCTTTCCATCATTTGGCTATTGTTGAAAGTGCTGCTATAAACTTTGGGGTACAAGGGCCCCTATGCATCAGCACTCCTGTATCCCTTGGGTAAATTCCTAGCAGTGCTATTGCTGGGTCATAGGGTAGATCTAGTTTTAATTTTTTGAGGAACCTCCACACTGATTTCCAGAGCGGCTGCACCAGTTTGCATTCCCACCAACAGTGCAAGAGGGTTCCCGTTTCTCCACATCCTCTCCAGCATCTATAGTCTCCTGATTTGTTCATTTTGGCCACCCTGACCAGCATGAGGTGATATCTCAGTGTGGTTTTGATTTGTATTTCTCTGATGAGGAGTGACGTTGAGCATCTTTTCATGTACCTGTTGGCCATCTGGATGTCTTCTTTAGAGAAGTGTCTATTCATGTCTTCTGCCCATTTCTTCACTGGATTATTTCTTTTTCGGGTGTGGAGTTTGGTGAGTTCTTTATAGATTTTGGATACTAGACCTTTGTCCGATATGTCATTTGCAAATATCTTTTCCCATTCTGTCGGCTGCCTTTTAGTTTTGTGATTGTTTCCTTTGCAGTGCAGAAGCTTTTTATCTTCATGAGGTCCCAATAGTTCATTTTTGCTTTTACTTCCCTTGTCTTTGGAGATGTCTCAATTAAGGAATTGCTGTAAATGAGGACAGAGAGGTTTTTTCCTGCTTTCTCCTCTAGGGCTTTGATGGTTTCCTGTCTCACATTCAGGTCCTTCATCCATTTTGAGTTTACTT
Source organism: Panthera tigris (assembly GCF_018350195.1). Classification (NCBI taxonomy): domain Eukaryota; kingdom Metazoa; phylum Chordata; class Mammalia; order Carnivora; family Felidae; genus Panthera; species Panthera tigris. Next base: position 126,709,841 of record NC_056666.1, on the reverse strand, counting down.
TTGTGAATGGTGTAAGAAAGTGGTCTAGTTTCATTCTTCTGCATGTTGCTGTCCAGCTCTCCCAGCACCATTTGTAGAGACTACCTTTTTTCCATTGAATATTCTTTCCTGCTTTGTCAAAGATTAGTTGGCCATACTTTTGTGGGTCCAATTCTGGAGTCTCTATTCTATTCCATTGGTCTATGTGTCTGTTTTTGTGCCAATACCATGCTGTCTTGATGATTACAGCTTTGTAGTAGAGGCGAAAGTCTGGGATTGTGATGCCTCCAGCTTTGGTCTTCTTCAATATTACTTTGGCTCTTTGGGGTCTTGTGTGGTTCCATACAAATTTTAGAATTGCTTGTTCTAGTTTCGAGAAGAATGCTGGTGCAATTTTGATTGGGATTGCATTGAATGTGTAGATTGCTTTGGGTAGGATCGACATTTTAACAATATTTATTCTTCCAATCCATGAGCATGGAATGTTTTTCCATTTCTTTGCATCTTCTTCAATTTCCTTCATAAGCTTTCTATAGTTTTCAGCATACAGATATTTTACTTCTTTGGTTAGGTGTATTCCTAGGTGTTTTATGATTCTTGGTGCAATTGTGAATGGGATCAGTTTCTTTATTTGTCTTTCTGTTGCTTTGTTATTAGTGTATAAGAATGCAACTGATTTCTGTACATTAATTTTGTATCCTGTGACTTTGCTGAATTCATGTATCAGTTCCAGCAGACTTTTGGTGGAGTCTCTTGGGTTTTCCATGTATAGTATCATGTCATCTGCAAAAAGTGAAAGCTTGACTTCATCATAGCCAATTTTGATGCCTTTGATTTCCTTTTGTTGTCTGTGATGCTAGAACTTCCAACACTACGTTAAACAACAGCAGTGAGAGTGGACATCCCTGTCGTGTTCCTGATCTCAGGGGGAAAGCTCTCAGTTTTTCCCCATTGAGGATGATATTAGCTGTGGGCTTTTCATAAATGGCTTTTATGATGTTTAAGTATGTTCCTTCTATCCCGACTTTCTCGAGGGTTTTTATTAAGAAAGGATGCTGAATTTTGTCAAATGCTTTTTCTGCATTGATTGACAGGATCATATGGGTCTTATCTTCTCTTTTATTAATGTGATGTATCACACTGGTTGATTTGCGAACATTGAACCAGCCCTACAGCCCAGGAATGAACCCCACTTGATCATGGTGAATAATTCTTTTTATATGCTGTTGAATTCCATTTGCGAGTATATTGTTGAGAATTTTTGCATCCATATTCATCAGGGATATTGGCCTGTAGTTCTCTTTTTTTGCTGGGTCTCTGTCTGGTTTGGGAATCAAAGTAATGCTGGCTTCATAGAATGAGTCTGGAAGTTTTCCTTCCCTTTCTATTTTTTGGAACAGCTTGAGAAGGATAGGTATTATCTCTGCTTTAAATGTCTGGTAGAATTCCCCAGGGAAGCCATCTGGTCCTGGACTCTTACTTGTTGGGAGATTTTTGATAACTGATTCAATTTCTTCTCTGGTTATGGGTCTGTTCAAATTTTCTATTTCTTCCTGTTTGAGTTTTGGAAGTGTGTGGGTGCTTAGCAATTTGTCCATTTCTTCCAGGTTGTCCAGTTTGTTGGCATATAATGTTTCATAGTATTCCCTGATAATTGCTTGTATTTCTGAGGGATTGGTTGTAATAATTCCATTTTAATTCATGATATTATCTATTTGGGTCCTCTGCCTTTCTTTCTTTTTTTTTTTTTTTTTTTTATGAGAAGCCTGGCTAGAGGTTTATCAATTTTGTCTATTTTTTCAAAAAACCAACTCTTGGTTTCATTGATCTGCTCTACAGTGTTTTTTAGATTCTATATTGTTTATTTCTGCTCTGATCTTTATTATTTCTCTTCTTCTGCTGGGTTTATGGTATTTTTGCTCTTCTGCTTCTATTTCCTTTAGGAGTGCTATTAGATTATGTATTTGGGATTTTTCTTGTTTCTTGAGATAGGCCTGGATTGCAATGTATTTTCCTCTCAGGACTGCCTTCGCTGCATCCCAAAGCATTTAGATTGTTGTATTTTCATTTTCATTTGTTCCATATATTTTTATTTTATTTTTTTTAATTTTTTTAACTTTTATTTATTTTTTTTTACAGAGAGAGACAGAGCATGAATGGGGGAGGGTCAGAGAGAGGGAGACACAGAATCCGAAACAGGCTCCAGGCTCTGAGCTGTCAGCACAGAGCCCGACGTGGGGCTCGAACTCACGGACTGCGAGATCATGACCTGAGCTGAAGTCGGACGCTCAACCGACTGAGCCACCCAGGCGCCCCTGTTTCCATATATTTTTAAATTTCTTCTCTAATTGCCTGGTTGACCCATTCATTCTTTGGTAAGGTGTTCTTTAACCTCCATGCTTTTGGAGGTTTTCCAGATTTTTTCCTGTGGTTGATTTCAAGTTTCATAGCATTGTGGTCTGAAAGTGTGCATGGTACGATCTCAATTCTTTGATACTTATGAAGGGCTGTTTTGTGACCCAGTATGTGATCTATCTTGGAGAATGTTCCATGTGCACTTGAGAAGAAAGTATATTCTGTTGCTTTGGGATGCAGAGTTCTAAATATATCTGTCAAGTCCATCTGATCCAATGTGTCATTCAGGGCCCTTGTTTCTTTATTGATCCTGTGTCTAGACGATCAATCCATTGCTGTCAGTGGGGTATTAATGTCCCCTAAAATTACCACATTCTTATCAATAAGGTTGCTTAAGTTTGTGATTAATTGTTTTATATATTTGGGAGTAGAGCTCCCATTTTTGAGCATTAACTCTATCTTCACTTCTTTTGAGCACTATGCCTGAATTTATTCACTATTCACTCAAAATATATTCACTGAGAATCTACTCTGGGCTAAGTACCAACCTACTCTGAGATATATTACTAAAAAATAGAGACACAGAGTCTTTCCCTCACAAATATTTAATATACTTAATATATATTTGTTTCTTTTAGGTTTGTACATGTTCATTTTGTTCATATGGATAATACTATTTCCAGGTCTGTAAGTCTTTATGAAGTCTAAACATTTGGTTTTATTTCTTTTACCTTTCCCCTACCAGCTGAAAATATACACATTTGGAACCCTAATGTCTTGAACAATTCAGCACCAGGGACAGCAGACAAAACCTATTAGAATTAGGAACATCCTTCCTCTCAGAATTCATAAAGATTTGATATTTCAGAACACACACACACACACACACACACACACACACACACACAAATTAAATATCCAGAAAGATCTTAGGAAGAATCCTAGAAATTACCAAATACAAGTCCCTGGAACAGAGAGGGAAATTTGCATCCATGAGGCCACACATCTGAAGCCAAGAACTAAGTTCCTAGAACTAATCTAGTTATAATTCATCTCAAGTGTATTGGTATCACCAAGCAGAAAAAATTGTGTATATATTCAGTGACATGCGTATGGCATGCAGTGACAATTCCTTAAACAGGAATCAAGAAAGAAGTCAGGTACTCTGGTTTTAGCTCCAAAAGAATCCTTATTTAGTCAGTTAGGAAGATTCATTTCCTAATATTGTTATTTACTATCTCCTATCCCCTATATCCTTCCTAATATATTTGAATTTGAAAGCATGGGTGGAAACAAGTTTCAAGGTTCATTAGAGGAGAAACAGATCCAAGTTACTACCGACCCTGATTCAGACACTGCATTTCTTTGACATCATTGAGTACATTAGAATTCTTTCCGGCCTATCAGTGTTTATTAGATTTGATGCTACCTAATTCTGACATCCCAGAGGAAGGTGACTCACTCCCAGTAAGCATGTTATCAGTCTCTAAGGACATGTCTAATCTGGATGACATCATCTTGTCTGGAAGATACATTTTAGGTAGATAGTTCTCAGAGCTCATGAAAGGAAAACTTTCCATTTGCGTGCTTCACTAATCCCATTCCATTAAAGCAGCTATGAGAGGCTGAAAGGGAAAAGAATGTGCCTCTGTGAAGGAATAGAGTTATAGATTTAATCACTGAAGACTACATTTATTATAATAGTCAGTGCAAAGGTCTTCAAGGAGTCTCTATTGATATAAATAAGGATCACCCTAAATCTTTCTCCTCCAAGATGCTTCCAACAATTATTCAAGTACTAGCTATGTAATCATGGAAAGTTACTCAAGTCCTCTGAGTCTCGGTCACCTCTTTTGTATAATGAGGACTGTCTGACTTGTGATTCCTCACTGGGGCACTGTGAGGAATAATGAGATAATTTGCCACCACATGGTATAAAACAGTGGCAGGCAGAAGCAGAGGAAATGGGGCACAGGTGACTTATTCCCCTAAGGGGGCTGAAATACATTTTTTTTATAGAAAAAGCATGAAGGAAATCTCCATAAACACTGGCATAAAGATTTTCCTTGTCACTGCCAATGAATTTCTTCAACCGCCCAAATGTTAAAAAGCCATGAGATCTGAAGTCAGAATTGGCCTCAAACCTCGTATCTAGCATAGATTAGCTACTATTCCTCCCTTCTTTCCCAACCTTTACTTCCTCAGGCTACAAAAACATAATTATTGTGCTGGAATATAGCTAGCTGAGCCAGCTATGCCGGTAGAGCATACAACTCTTGATCTCGGGGTTGTGAGTTCAAGCCTCATGTTGGGTGTAGAGATTATTTAAAAATAAAATCTTTTAAAAAAATTAAAGCAAAAAGAATCAATCTAGTTACCTGGATTAAAAGATGGATAATAATTCAGGGTCTAGCAGTGGTTTGGCTTAAATTCTGACTCTACCAGTCACAAGCTGAGCGACTTTGGGCAAGTATCTAAATCTCTCTGATCCTGGATTTACACATCAGTAAAATGTGGATAATATCAACAACCATCTTATGAGGATGTTATGACATTGAAAATTTTAATAGGTATAAAGCATTGAGAACAGTATCTGACACATAATAGGGGCTCAATAAATGTCACAAGATAGACAACATGCCAACCAGACATAAAGTAGCTAGGCCCTTCGAGTAGGTACCCCCTTTACTAACTTCCCAGACAGAAGACTAAAGACAGGATTTTTTTTCTCTTCTGTAGATCTGCTTATTACGAAACCATATCTTATTTTTCATTTACATATTTTTCTTAAGGCCATTTTGTGCAGTTGATAACTGTGATCATCAGTATGGGGGGGAGATCTCATCAGAGATATTTTATTCTACATCACAAGGATGTGTGAAGGAGTGAATTCTATGGAAGGAAAGGAAAGGTGGGAGGCGGTGGGAGTGAAGGAGCAAGAGACCCAGGCATTAAAGAAAAGTGAGGAAGAAGGCTTGAAACAAAGCTTTGTCCTCTCCTCCTAACATTTACAAATGCTAACCTCAACCTTGGTTGATTCAGCCAGCTCACCATGCCTTCCTGTTGACATGAGTTCACAGCATAGAAACATAATAGGAATAGCTTGAATGACCTTGTTTATGATGAGAAGGGGAGAGAGACACAGTAAGGAAGCGTCTAGTTAGGAGAGACAGGAGGTCCAAACGTCCTCAAGCTCTGTGGGACAATTATAGGAATACCATAGGAATATCATTACAGTGGCTGTCTATGGGACTATGATCTGTATGTAGTACAGATGAAACCCCCAAACACACACGTGAAAGACACAAGATTTATCAGCATGTCTAGGTTCCCAGCCTCCATATGCTCTACATCACCCCCATTCAAACCCTTTTGTTTTTTTTTTTTTTTACTCTTCAGCAATTAGTTGAGTTTTGGCCTACTATTCCTGTTATTAGGGTTTTATGACACAAGTTCAGAAGAATTGAAAGAATGTGAATGGAGAGACGGGTCTAGAGATCCAAAAGGAAGGAAAAGAGAAAAAAACTATAAAAGCCATAGGGGCTGGGTGTTAGGGTCTGAGGCATTTCATGAGGATGGATTCTGGAGCACCCATGGGGGTGAGACAGAATGGAGAGGAGGATTGAAGGGGATCTTAGAGAGTTGCTCTAGGTTGTAAAATGGACTCCTTTTATTGGTCCTCAAGAGGGCCAAGTATCATTTAAAATTCCTTTAAAATTACTTCTGATTGCTAGATTGGACTTTCAAAAATATGACTTTATTTAGAGATTAACCCACGGTCCAGTAATCAGGGTTATTTACCGGCAAACTTCAGTCTAGAACTTCACTCCCACTCACTAAAGACGTGGGTTGGGACACGCAAGCCCCTTTATTCCATTAAAGGCAAACCACTTTGCTCTTCTAAAGAAAGACTTGTTGGTGGGGGCACCGGGGTGGCTCAGTCAGTTGAGTGTCCGACTTCGGCTCAGGTCATGACCTCACGGTTCATGGGTTCGAGCCCCATGTCAGGCTCTGTGCTGACAGCTCAGAGCCTGGAGCCTGCTTCAGATTCTATGTCTCCCTCTCTCTCTGCCCCTCCCCTGCTTGCACTCTGTCTCTCTCCCTCTCAAAAATAAATATACATTCAAAATTTTGAAAAAAAAAATTGTTGGTGAAGGCAAGTGAGAAAATATCAGCAAGTTTTATTTAAACTTTGGGAATAACGTTTAAAGGGAATAAAACAAATCCTCAGTCTTTTCTTGAGCAGAAGGAGGAGGCATTTCGCTACCACCTTTAACTCCTAAGGGGAAGAAAAGCCAGTCAATAGATGACCTGTTTAAATTGGATGAGAGTTGACATGATGCTTACATCATCAGGGAAATTAACAACTCGAAGAATAGGAAACGCATATCCCTTGAGACAGTTGCAAGAAAAATTGCTCAGAAATGTCTGTGCTGGGGACTCATGGGGAGTGCAGCTAGAACAGAAGCCAGACCTGGGGTTTCCTAGACCAGTGTGTGACAGCCAGGATGGTGAACAGCCTTCCCTGGCACAAGCAGGGCCCAAAAGAATGAAAAAGGATCTGGGGTTACAAATTGTGGTCTGGGATGGTGGACTTAGAGCTGGGCAGAGAGAATCAGAGCTGACTTCCTGAGAGGAGAAGGCTGTGCCTGGCTAGGAAGCAGTCCATCACCCAGCAAACCTTAGCCCCGCACCTGCTAGTCAGATTACATATCAGAATCTCTAGGGACTATCTTTAGAAATGCACATTCCTGCACCTTACCTGTGGAGACCCTGATTAAGAAGATCTCAGATGAGGCCTGGGCATGATTTTTCATTTTCACATAATTCTGGTGAAACTTAGTCATATGCCAACATTTCAGAACTGCCAGTTAAGGCAATCACAACTATTCCCTTTCTAACCAGACCATTAAAGCAATGATTCCACCTGTCACAAACTAGTCAATCAGGGACTTTTTTTTTTTGTTTTCATTTCCATTGTAAACTCTTTTCAGGACAAAATGAAGAAAAGTCTCACAATCTCTCCTAAAAGACCATGCAATCTTCTCTTCCTCCTCCCTTCTTCTTCCTCCTCCTCCTTCTGCTGCCTCCCATCCTCCTCCTCCTTCTTTTTAATTTCACACCAAAAACAAAATAGAGCTATAATGTGTACACAACATACATCAAAACATAAATAGGTTTTGCCACATAGCTGTCTTCAAGCAGCTTTTGAGAGACAATCATGTAGACTCAGGAATGCATGAGGGAGTCATGAGTGTTTCAGAAAGAGTACTGAGAGGCGGAAACAAGAAGCAAACATCTCACTCAGTGTTTAGAGATGGTTCCCATTAGGATTTGGGCTATAAAGGACCCATAGCACTCCAAGCTCAATTCAGAGGATTCTAGCAGGATCAGGAAAGGCATGGTGGTGGCTCAGGGGCAATGAGACCAGGGGCTTTGAGGACCCAAGTGGCAAGAGTCAGGAACAGCCAGTGTCCGAAGGTTGGGGCCTTGATGTCAGCTGGCCAATCAAAGACACATCATCTGTGATTGACAGCATAGTGCTTCCCAAATACCAGCCCCTGGACATCAGAAGTAGCCAAGGAACTAGCTTAAAATACAGATTCCCAGGCCTCACCCCATTATGATCCTTGCCACTTCCTGTCTTATTTATGGTAATCATCTGCTCAGTCCATAAACATGTATAAAGTGCCTACTACATGCTCACTAGTCTGCTAACTGCATGACAACAGGAAATGCATCTGATTTGCTCAGCCTCCGTGGCTAGTACAGTGCCTAACTAAAAACAACATCCGTTTATTCAAAAAAATGCATGGAAGTGCTTACTATCTGCCAAGCTGAGCTAGGCACTGGGCCACAATGATTAATAAGTATGCTCGCTATACCAGGTCCAGTGGGGGAGACAGCCCAGCGGTCAATAAGTCACATCAACTTGACAAGTGCTTGAACAATACACATAGATATTTCTTACCTTCTGAATCTACCCCACACAGGAGCCAAGGAGATTATCCTAAAACACAAATCCAGCCATGATACTGCTTGAAGAAAGTCAATAGTTCTCCTACGATTCCTCTTCCCAAAGAAGGTCTGTAGACTCCATGTAGACAGATGTCTAGAAAGGAAGTTTTCATGGTCAAATAACTGTGGAAGACTCTGGGATAAATTAAGTTAAATGAATCAAGTTTATTTTTTTAAGTTTATTTATTTATTTTGAGAGAGAGAGAGAGAGAGCACGCATAAGTGGGGAGGGGCAGAGAGAGGGAATCCCAAGCAGGCTCCACACTGACAGCACGGAGCCCAGTGCAGGGCTTGAACCCACGAACCATGAGATCATGACCTGAGCCTAAACCAAGAGTCTGACGCTCAACTGACTAAGCCACCCTGGCGTCCCTGAATCAAATCTTTTTAATAAAGGATTATGATACTAATGAGTCTTCTAAATCTCTAAAAGAGGGGATAAAAAAAAGGGGGGGAAGTAATATTCAGCACATTATCATTCTTAGTTGACTGTGGCCCTTTTTGGGCACATCTTAAATAACTGGTGCTTAGAGAACAGACTTTGGGAAATTCTGGCTGGCCACATCATGCCCAACATTCGCATTATGTGTCATAGGGTTCCCCATGACCTCCTGCACAAGCCTCTGCTTCCTGCTCTGGTTCTTCCATTTTACTAAAACCAAACTCCCTCTTACTTCTAAGACTTTATGCATGTTGCCTGCCCCCCAACACACACACACACACACACACACACACACACACACACACACACACACACACATTCTTCAAGCCCTGGAACATCCTTCAGGGCACACAGAATTTGCCTGAAGACAATATATGTCCTTGAAGAGTCAGCTCAGACATCAGTTCCACCAGAAGTTTCTGCTGTTCAGCTGCTTCTTCTGTATGTCCTCAGAGTCCTCTCTCATGATTCCCACACAGCACTCAGTGTGCTATGTGATCATGGTCCTGCTAGACCATGAGTTTCTGAAGGGAAGGAGTCTTTATAAGGTTTTGTTTCTCTCCTACACCAGAATTTCTCAACCTTGGCACACTGGACATTGGAGCTGGGTAATTCTTTGTTGTGAGAGGCTGTCCTGGACACTGTAGGATGTTTAGTGGCATCCTTTGCCTCTATCCATTAGATGCCAGTAGCCTCGCTGTCACCTTACCCTCTTCCCCCAAGTCACAGGAATCAAAGATGTCTCCAGACATTGTCCGATATTTCCTGGAAGAACAAAACCATCCCTAGCTGAGAACAACTGTTCTATATCTAGTGCAGTGCCTGGCACTCATGAAACAAATATTTACTGAACATGTACCCCTTGTCAGGCCTTTTCCAGACACAGGTAATAATACAACTGTGAATAAAACACTTGCCCCACCTTTAAGCTGCAGGAGTCGAGAAGTAAACGGACATGATTACAAGTGTAATAATAAACATAGTTCTATGATGGCTGAGAAAGACTTGTCTATTTTGTTCATTTTTATACCTCCCAGCTCCTAGGACAGTACCTAGTACATCCTGAGAGCTCAAATAAATATTTGTTGATGAATCCTATTAGCTAAAATTTACAGAGCACTTATTATGTGCCAGAAACTGTTCTAAACATTTTATGTATATTAAATTATTTTAGCTCCATAATGAGCCTATGAGGGTCTATTACTATACTCATTTATAGATAAGCAAACTAAAGCATAGACATTTTAAATCACTTGGCAATGATCATGTAATGAGTGCAAGGGAGGGTCAAGGCTTGAACTCTGGCAAGGTGCCTGGTTCCAGAGTCCAAGCTCAAGTGCCCCACATGTTTTTACCAAGGATGACCAATACTGATGGAAACTTCCTTTGGACAGGCTTAACAACAACACAATCAAGTTATTTCTTTTATCTCATCCTTAGCACCATTTTATTTGAGAAAACTTGAAGCACAGAAAGGTTAAGTAACCTGAATTCTCCCATAAATGGTAAGTGCCTGAGCTGACTTTTATGCTCTGACTGTGGGACCTGTGCCCTTAACCACTATGCTATACTGCCCTAAATATGGAAGCATAATAAGCATAACTGTTAGATGACTGAGGAATGGTCTACATGCCTTCTGCATCCCCCACACCACTACACAGAGAGCCTAATATATAGATGGTGCCCCATTAATGATTTTTAAATGAGGACAGTAAAGTATAAGGGATGGAATACTTTGTTAGGGATCAGATCTAACTTGTCCTGATTCTGCCTTGGAGTTGCTGTGCGACATTGAAGACTTGACTCCTACACAACCAGGCCCCCACTTAGCTACCTAAAATGGGAGGTTTCAAATTTCCGGAGTTCCCTTCAGCTCTGATGCTGATTCCAGCAGCCATAGTCCTGAGTGAACCCAGAGAGCCCTCTTTCCATCACCGAGGCCAACCAAGTAAAACTCCTCCCCTGACCGTCCTGATTGGTTTGCTCACCTCCTGATGCAGGTGCTGTTTTGGTTGCCTGGTAACATGATGACGGAGATTGCCAGTTCCCAGAGGAGAAATGAATGAATGATTAGAGATATTCACACCAGGAGCAGTGGCCACAGCCAGAGAAGCACATTGTAGATTTCATAACTCCACCTGTCTGGAATGTGCTTTTCATATAATGCTGATACAGCAGCCTCATGGGGAATCTGGAGGTGGCAAAAATCCTTATGCATGGTCCTATCTGCCCATAAGGACGTGACCCTATCACATAAATCATAAGCACAGAAGTGTATTTTAGTATCACTAATAAAAGATCTCCCTCTGCTCTCTTCCATGTAAAAAACTACTGTTTCCTGTGCTCCACCTGCCTTTAAATGTACATCTAGGTTCTGGATTACTGGACAGGTTGTATACAGTAGAACTGATCCCCATGATCACTCTGAAAAACAGGCAGAACTGAAGTTCAGCAGATAGGGAATCCTTCAAAAAACTTAAGAGCAATGCTTCTGAAATAATGTAGATCTGGGTTTAATTCCTGGTTTTGCCACTATAAACTGTGCAACTTTGAGTGAGTTTCTTAGCTCCTCTGAGCCTTAGTTTCTCCATCTGTAAATTAGGGATATTAATACCTATCTCAAAGTCTCATTGAAAGAACTAAGTAAGATATTAGAGGTTGAAGCACGAGACCAGATGCTGGTACATGTGCACACAATTTTTACCATTATTATTGTTACTGTTTAGGGTCACACACCACTTAAATGATAAAGTTGGGGTTTGAATACAGGTCTCTGGTAATGCCAAGGCCAACTTTTGTTATTATTACTTCATTCCTTCCCTGAAAGGAAAAGCCATAAGCATGCATTCTTTCAGCAAATACTTATGAGCCCCTATGTGATGGTGCTGAAAATGATACCTAACTCTTACACAGCAGTTTTTAGATCAAGCTGTGTTTTTGCATGGATCCTCTCACTTAATATGATGGTCATTTCCCTGATGTCTGGATGGAGATCGTTTTGGAGAAGGCAATGGTCTGTCAATGGTAGAAGTTAAACTCTACTCTTTTCTCAGGAGCTCGAAAGCCAGGAGGGGGAGCCCCATCCCCCAGGGCAGTGGAGCCAGCCCGAGGGCATGCTGGTAAAGGGCAATGAATTACCAGCTTAGGTCCCTGATCCCGTATGTATGAGATATGGGATCTTAGCAGGTTCATGTACCACTGTAGGCCTCAGTTTTAATAATCTGTAAAATGGGAATGTGTTTATTATGCTTACTTCTCAGAGTTGTTGGGATAATTCAGTAAGCGGATGACTGCAGAATGCTCAGCCCAGTGCTCCCCATGGCAGCTGCCACAATGATGATGGCGATCACTATGCCATCCAGAGGCCTGCCTGTACTATGGGTACCTGCCAGGGAAGATGGGCCTAGGTGGAATGCCACAGCCAGCCCATAATCTCTAAGGGTCAGAGGAAAGAGAAGAAAGTGAAAGAGGAAGGAGAAAAGGACCACACTTAACTATCTTTATAGCTGACTTTGAGAAGATAGGGACAGAGGTGGAAGCCACACACGGTGGATGCTGTTGTAAAACCCATGGTCCAATAAAGCAGTTGTAGTCTGGGACAAATAAGATAGAGACCAGTAGTGCTTAAGGCTGGGCTCCACACCTCCGGGGCACACTCCCTCATAACCCAGGGATCAAGGGGTCTGCTCATTGTCTGAGCTCTAAGTGGTAAGATTTATGTGTTTCTTTTTTGGGAAATCTAAGAGTTGATCATTTCAATGCAAATAAAATGGGGAACACTTGAAGAACACTTATTATATACCAGGTACTGCCCTAATTTATATGTTTGAATAGATTTCATCCTCATGCAATTCCCGAAAGTAATTATTATTATTACCCTCCTTGGGTAGATAAGGAACCTAGGCAAACAGCTTGCCCAAAGTCAAAAACTAAGAAGTAGCAGAACAAGGATTCAAACACGGTATAGTTACAGCTTTCATGTTCTCAACAGCTACAGTTATTGCCTTCCCATGTAGTTAAAGGGGAAAAAATTCCATTCTCAGTGTGGCCTGGCTATTCCTCTGGTGATTGAGCTCGGCTGAAATGACCAGGGTCTGTTTAGAGGCCAACTGATGCAGCGTCATTATTATGTGGGATTTAAGATGGAAGGAAAATGACCTGGAAGGGGTAGGTTCTTTGTTGTGTTCCTGTGCAGACAGAATCCAGACCCACAAAGTGGTAGAAATGGAGAGCAAGGGAGATTTTAATCGAAAAATTAAAAAATAAGAAAAAATAAAAAGTGGGTTTCCGAATTCCATGCTGGTTCTAAGTCAAATGCAACTAATATTGAAGTTATGGTGATGGTCAGGCACTTTCATGTTTAAGCCTCACAACTGTCCTGCAAAGCTAGTTCTATTACCTTATTTTATAGCGGAAGCACCCGAAGCTTGGAGAAGTGAAGAGGCCAGTCCAAGACCTCACAGCCAGACAGGAAGCTGGGGATGTAGGACTCAAAATCAGCTCAGCAGTGCTCGACATTGACTACACAATGATGTCACCTGGGATGCTGACAAAATATATACCTACTAGTGAGAATATATGCCAAAATATATACCAGCAGTGAGAACCACTGCCTCGGTGTTTTCATTGCCCACTCCAGTGGACCTAGTACTCTCTCTGCCCTACTACAGCTGCTTCCCAGGGAGTTGTGGTGAGGGCAAATGTATTAGAACACTACCTTGAAAGTGACTTGATCAGCTAAAACCTTCAAGCACCCTTAATTGCAAAGGAACACCCACTGACATCTGCCTCCCCTTAAGGGGTACTCCAAGGATTTGGAAACTTATTTTTCTGGTTACCATGACAATTTTTTGCAATGTCAGCAAAAATGTTCTGTGCTACAAACAAGCAACCATAAAACCACTCAAAATCTTTAGCTCAGAATCCACCTCAGCTCCAGACCATGCCATGCCCCTTCTGAGCATTTACCTAGGGATTCTAGAAAAGAACTGTAGATGTTACAGCATTCTAAGCACTCCCCTCATTTTACTAGGTAGGGCTCAGAGATGAACTGAATTGCCTCATGTCAGGAAGTAGATTAATATTTTCAGCTTTTCTTTTATTCTATACCCCACCTCCTCATCTTTCTAAGATGTTTTTTAATCCAAAGATGAAATTTATGAAACAAAAAAGTTCTCTCACTTTTACTTTTTTTAAAATTTCTTATAAGTCAAATTTATTTTTTAATGCTTTTTAATTAATTTATTTAAAAATAAAAATTGTATCTATTTAAGGCATAGAACACGATTATTTGCATATACATAGTGAAATGATTACTACATTAACCCTTTTTGGATAGATTCCAGAGCCCTTTTATTCTTGCACATGTTAACACTTTGTGTCTTAACCCTCGCAGGCTAATTTGCCCTTGTACCCCCTAATCAATCTTTAATTATAGCAATTCATCTTTGTGCAGATTTTAGGCTCCCTGATAGGTAGAGAGGAGGAAATATTGCAAGATCTTTCTTGTGAGCTTAAAACTCTTGCCATGGATGGATAACAAAATTAACTTTGCCCTTGTTGGCAACTGTGAAACTTTCCTGACTCAGGACCTAGGTTCCCACAGCAGCTCTGTCATTCACCAGCTGTGTTATGTGACACGAAGCTGTGCGTGTTAAAAGCAAATATGGCGTTCGTTGTCAGACAGAATTTTGAGTTCCCACCTCAACTATGTATCATCTAAGTGACTTTGTACAAGTCTGTTTCTTTCCCTATGAAATGGGAATAACATCTCTTTTTAAAAAAAATTTTTTTTAATATTTATTTATTTTTGAGAGAGACAGAGAGACAGCACGAGAGGCAGAGGGGCAGAGAGAGGAGGAGACACAGAATCTGAAGCAGGCTCCAGGCTCTGAGCTGTCAGCACAGAGCCCGATGTGGGGCTTGAACTCAGAGAGTGCAAGATCATGACCTGAGCTGAAGTCAGCGGCTTAACCAACTGAGCCACCCAGGCGCCCCGGTAATAACATCTCTTTAACAATGTAGGCCCGTGGGTATGAAAAGCATTTAGCACAGTGCCTGGTCACAAAAAGTATTCAATAAATGATAGCTACTATTACTCTAATCCATGAATACTATCTAATCTGCCTACCTCACAGGAGGGTATATGAAATGAGGGACTTTGCAAACTATAGAATTTACATAAAAAGGACTTATTGCTACAGTTGTTTTGTTATTATAAGAACTTGCTCATCTTTTTTTAGATAAGAATAGCAGATCTGAGTTCTTCTTATCACAAATAAATATATTTTTTAGCCTCCACCACCACCACTCTGTGGGTTTGGATTTCTTACTGAGTTGTAAGACAACGTGTACACCTGTCACTGTGGGTGCATCCATATGCATGCAAATTCCTGAGCTGAATTGTTCCCCAGGGAAAAGATCCTATGACAATATATTTCTTTCCTTCCTGGACCCATCGGGAGGATTCTTGGTTAAAAGCAAGAGAAACAATGTAGGCTATTTAACACAAGAAGGGAATTTAGCAGAGATGGACGATTCACAAAATAAAATTAGATGGGGGACAGGGATGGCATGAAGGAGCAAGTTTGCGAAATGGGCAGAAATCAAAGGAATCTAGAGGTGTGCCAACAAGATTCAGGACTAAACAGCAATCACTGGTCCAGCCTCCTTAGGCGGCGGCTGCTGCTGCTGCTGCCATCATTAGTCTGATCAATCTCGTGGTCAATCTCTCTCTATCCTTATCACTTTCTGGAGAGACAAAGTCCCAGGAGTGAAGATCTAACTGGCCCAACTCAGGTGACATCCCTCCCTCAAGTATTTTTGGGGACTAGGAGTTAGCAAGTTGTTGAAGGATCTGGCCCTGGGAATTTCCAGGTCTCCCCACCGTGAAAAACTCCCCCCAAAGAAATGTGGAGGCATAAATACAAATATCTTCTAGGAAGCCATCTTTGGTCCAGCTCTCATTTCATTGATGAAGAAGGTTCAGAGAGGTTATCCCATGACCAGGTGTCAAGTCTTCTGAC
Source organism: Panthera tigris (assembly GCF_018350195.1). Classification (NCBI taxonomy): domain Eukaryota; kingdom Metazoa; phylum Chordata; class Mammalia; order Carnivora; family Felidae; genus Panthera; species Panthera tigris. The sequence goes on along the minus strand of NC_056666.1, from coordinate 126,694,022 downwards.
TTCCAACCCACATTCACTCTCACATAAAAGTCGGAAATTTATAAAGTCGTGAGCTGTTTCTCCAGCTTGAAACACTATCTCAGGGCGGAGACAAAAGGGACTGACTATGGAGAGTCATTATCTGTTTCCAGGCTCTTTTCATTGCATAAGCTCAGCACATAAGAATAAATAATTCTGGAATGCAGCTGACCTCCAATACATGACGGGAGAATCTCATTACTGCTAAACCCTTGATGATAAATATAGAGAACTGGCTATGATACATTGAATTTTCAATAGAAACCACTAAGCACTTCTGCATCTAACTGCCTTTTATCCCCCTTATTCACAGTGCAATAAAAAATAATTTTCCATGCCATAATTTGCCTGGTTTCTCATCTACACTTTTATCCCACTAACCATTTCCTCTTTTCTTTCTTTGTTTAAAACTGATACTAGTGAAGGTTTTTGAATTTATAGGCCTAGACAAGAACATCCTTTCCATTTTTCTCCAAGCAACTCTCCTGTGCACATTTGAAGGCCAATATTCTTAAAAAAACAACAACAAAAAAAACTACATATAAGTCCAAATCTTAGAGTTGAGAGAAGTCAGAGCTGTTCTCTGACCTCATTTCACAGGTAGGGGAGACGGAAGCTTAGAAAGGATATTCCAGGGTGGGTAGAGGCAGAGATGGGGCAAAAATCCATGCAGGGTTTATGAGCTGAGATTTCCTTGATCTTCTTCATCTTCTTATGTCCACTACTGTCATTATCCATGTCTGAATAGAAACTCAGGAAGGATCTGAGGTACTGCCTGATCCAGAGGTGGAAAGTAGTAGCCAAAGGGGCAAATCCTGTCTATGCATGGGTTTGATTTTGCTCAACAATCTTGGTTCACACAGTCCTTTACATTTTTTTTTTAAATTAATCGCCAACATTTAAACACTTGCAGATGTAACATAATCTGAATTTTTCTTAATGAAAATTTAATGAAAATCAGATCATCTGGCAACTCAGGGTCCCTACTGCTATACGGCAAACATGAGTTGTTAAGTAACAGCCTGCCCCCTTAGGCAGATCTACGCACACCTCAGTGCACCACAGTCTCTACCCCGCCCTGTTCTATCACACCCTGCCAACTTCACTTATTACATTATTGCCCGTCCCCAACAGTATTAAAGTTTGTGACTCCTGAGCCAGTTTTCCTCCCTTGGTTACGGAAGTCGGGTTACTCCCTCTTATTGACTGAAGTCACTTACTAAGGGCCATGCAGTAAGCAGAGATGTTGGAAGACAAACTTCCAAGGGCTCTCAGTCCTTGGCTCCTCTTTCTTCTCACATTAGGTGGTCTCATAAGGTCCCAGGTCAGAACACTCCCCAGTGCATATCTCCAGCCCCAGGCTCACATCTGTGCTTTCTACTTGGGTAACCAGCCCTCACTTTGGGCAAGTTGCTCAATCTTTTAGTGCCTTCGTTTCCTCCACTGTGATACGGGGACAATGAGAGTCCTTTTCCACCACACAGTTACTATAAGAATCATGTATACAATTGGTTAATATATGTAAAACAATTTGAAGAGAGCCTGGCACAGTTGTTGTAGCTTGCCTAATGGGTTTCTCAAATGTCCATGGTGGAGCCTTTATTTCCATTCTGCTTCCAACCTGTCCCTTCCTAGTCTTTCCCCATGTTGGTAAGGGCACCATTATCTCAAGGATGGCTCAAGGTGAGCACCTGGGAGTCATTCTTTATTCATCTGTTTTCCACATTACTTAAAACCAACTCATCACCAAGGCTTTCCATGATATTCTAAAAATGTATTTCAGTTGGTCCACTCTCCCTATCTCCACTGTCACCACCTTGGTCTAAGTCACCATCATCTCTTGCCTGGACTCCTGCAGTAGACTCAAGTTACACACTGAACTATGCATCCCCCCCCCCCCCATATGTTGAAGCCCTAACCCACGACAAGATGGTATTTGGAGACAGAGCCTTTGGTGATTTAGGTGAAGTCCTGCAGGTGGGGACCTCATGATGGGGCTCGTGTCCTTCTGAGAAGAGACAGGAGAGAACTTGCTCTCTTTCTCCCTGCCTTATGAGGACACGGGGAGAAGGCAGTCATCTACAAGCCAGGAAGAGAGCTCCCACCAGAAGCAGGCCACGCTGGCACCTTGACCTTCACGTCCAGAACTATGAGAAAATAAATGTCTATTGTTTAAGCCAACCAGTCTATGGTATTTGGTTATGGCAGCGTGAGCCGACTAAGACACCTCCTAACTGGTCTCGCTGCTATTTCATTCTTTCTTCCAAAATCTATTCTCCACACAAGCAACAGTGGTCTTTTAAACATGTCGTAGCCTCCCTTCGATGGCTTATTTTTGTTTTGTCCTTATAACGAACCGACGCTATTCAGGCTGCCCCCCCCCCCCCACCCCTCCGGGTTCTGGGGAAATCGGCCCCACGCACTCTCTCCAGCCTAGCGCACCTCTTCCTTGCTCAGCACTCTGGGCTATCCTAGTCTCCACTTGTGGCCTCAGAATCACGGTGCATCTACTGCCCCCTGCCGGCGATGCTCTCCTTCCAGTCCTGGAATCCCTTTTCTCTTTCAACTCTGTTCAACTATCACCTGCCCAAGTGGCCGCAAGAAACCCTCCTATTTACAACGTCCCAAGGCCCCTTTCTTATTTAAAATCACCTCTCCCTCCCATAACAATCTGACATATCTTCTTCGTGTACCTTCATTTAACCTGCCCCCATCCCGACTCCACGCAAACTACAGGAGGGCGACAGACTTTGTCTGGTTCCTGTTGCACCCCCCGCGCTGAGTGACCGGTACAGTACCTGAAACGCGAGCAGACAGTGAGGCAGGGTTTCTCTGAGGCGCCTCCTGAAGTCCTGGAAGGTCAGGTGCCTTGCTCAAAGCTGGCTTCCAAGGACGCTGCACTCTTCGCACTCCCCAAGGGGCGTAGAGACGCTTTGGGGATCGGGAATGATCACTGCACTCGGCTGCCCGAGCCGGGGGAGAGCTCAGAGTCAGGAAGCAACTTTCCCGCGTGGAGACGTGAGGGGCGCCGTGGTGGGAGGCGCGGGGCGGGGCCCCAGGGGGCGGGGCCTGGCCGTCCGAGCCAATGGGGCGGTGCGGCGCGGCGCGGCGGGGAGGCCGGGCGGCGGAGGGGAGACGCTGGAGCGCGGCCGGGTGCGGAGGCTGAGCTCGCGGACCCGGAGCGTATCCGCAGGCGGGCGCCGCGGCCGAGGCACTCCCCTGGCGCGGGTTTCCTGGCGGCTCGCACGGTAAGGGGAGCGCCGCCGCGAAGTAGACTTTGTGGGGTTTCCGGAAGCTGGGAGCCCCCCCGTCCCCGCCCGCGGCCCCTCAGACGGGGCTGCCGGTGGCGTCCTCGTCCCCGGCGCGCCGGCCCTGTGCCCGTGGGGTGCGGGCGCGCGGAGGGCCCGGGAGGGAGGCGACGAGCCGCCGCGCCACTCTCCCTCCACAGGCTGCCGCAGCCCGGCCCCGGCCCGACCCTGCGACGGACAGGTCGGCGCGCGGGAAATGCCGGGGGCCCGGGAGCCCCCGGCCGGACATGCGCTCGACCCAGGTCTTCGGACCCCTCAGGACCTGTTGGCCTGGGGCTAGGGGTCAGATTTGTCACGCCATTGCCTTTTTCCAGTCTTTCTGAGGCGCAGGAAGAAACCTCCGAGCGGCTCCCTGGCCGAGCTCGCAGCGGGGACTAGCCTTGATGCCGCGCCCCGTGTTTATTCAGCATTTATCGGCTCCTCCGCTGTGTGCCAGGCACTGTGCTGAGCCCTGGGGGCAGGAAGACGGGCCTTGGAGGGGCTCCTGGGGCCAAGAAGGACAGTAGGAGGAACAGTTTCAGAGCACCGTAGTACAGGGGACACGAGGTGTAGAGGAGGCGTGAGGCAGCCAGGACGGCTTTGGAGCGGAGGCGACCTTTGAGTGGGGACTGGAGGAGGCGGAGGGTTTGCCCCGCTGAGAGCTGGGGGGAGGGGGCCAAGGGGGAGGGCTGCTGGGATAGCGGGAATTCCAGAGAGAGGTAAGGAAGCTGAAAAAGTCTATTATCCCATTAAATAATCACGAAGGACCGGGGCTTACTGTGGGTAGGAAATGAGCTGTCGGCATGGCGGGGGGGCTAAACCATGCGCAGACCTTAAAATGCAGCCTTTGACTGTCTTGAATTTTGTCCTGGGGTGGAGTGCAGTGGAGGAATTCTGATCAGTGACCAGGTAACTCTGGCAGCTCTCTGGAAAATGGATGGAGACTGGAGCATCAGAGAGCCGGTAAGTTGTAGTTGCTATTCGGACGTGGTTGCAAATGCTCTGGTCCCGGAAAGCAGCCCCAACTGCTCGGGAGTCCTGCTCCCTGGCCTCTGGACAAAGATTTGGGCCAGGAAATGTTGCCTCTGTGATACTTGCTTCTGCAGCCTGCAGGTCACTTTTGTATTGTTTCAGGAGGCTTTGACCTCAACCTTGTCATCAGGCATGGACCCTGGAGGATTGGGAATGGTACCTCTCTCCTCCTCTTTCTGCCTTGCAGAGGCACAGTCTTGGCTGTTAGAGGCTGTAATAAAAAGCAAGGTGTCACTGGGGAGTCAGGCCAGAAAGTCACTTTAGCTGTGTGCTTTGGGGACATTAATCAATGTTTCTGAATGTCACTTTTCTGATTTAAAAGGAAATATCATAACTACCTTTAGAAGATCAAATTCCCTGGTAAAAGACTCAGAGATTCTGAGGTTTGTGTGTAGGGGGACTTGGGGGGAGTCGTCTCACTGTCCAAGGGGGTGACAGGTGAGGAAAACAGGATTGGGCAGAGGGAAGGTAGATCTGTGATGCGATGCAAAAGAGGCCTTAGTTGATCCCCTGAGGCCTGGGGGTCAGGCCTTGGAAGCCCCATGTTGGCCAGCCAGTAGATGCAGGAAAGGGCATAACTTTGGTTGTCCCTTCAGCAAGACAGTTCCTGAAGAGGGACTCAGCCAACGGAACTGGCAGTAGGGCCCAGGGGAGGAAGGGGTGCCTCTGTCTTGGAGAGGGATTGAGAGCTGTCCCACAGCAGCCACCTCTGCAGGATGGGTTTGGGAAGTAAATGTGATAACTTGACAGAAACCGGTTTGCACTGAATCTGGTGCAGAGCAGGTATTTAAAAAGTGTTCATTTCTTTTGCCTTTAACCTTCTTGACTGCATCTGAAAGTAGATTTGGGAGTTAGAGTTGGGTAAATAGGCTTTAGAGGAAAGGATCTTTAATAATAATAGCTACAATGACTGCCACTTCCTGTTATTGAATGCCTATTGTCTATATGCATTCTCTCCTAGTTGTCTAGTGGTATTCTGAGTCAAGTACTTTAACTCTTGTTTTACAGTCAACCCAGTCTTTTTTCTAAAACCCAACAGAGTATGTGTCCTTTTGCCATAAAATAATAGCAATAACAACAAAAGCAGCAATCAAAATATGATTTTTTATAGTCTATGAGGTGATTTCTTTGGTGGTCTGATTAATTAATTAATTAATTTACCAATTATTAATTCAACAATGTGCACTGAGTGCTTCCTAAATGATAGGGCACTGTCCTAGGTGCTGGGGATACAGTGCAGTCTGTTAGGGGAGAGAGAGAGACAGACATTAAATGCTTTCATTCTTCAAGAGCAAACATTGAATGATAGCACATCCCATTGCCGAACCCTCTTGCACTGTTGGTGGGAATGCACATTGGTGCAGCCACTCTGGAAAGCAGTGTGGAGGTTCCTCAGAAAATTAAAAATAGACCTACCCTATGACCCAGCAATAGCACTGCTAGGAATTTACCCAAGGGATACAGGAGTACTGATGCATAGGGGCACTTGTACCCCAATGTTTATAGCAGCACTCTGAACAATAGCCAAATTGTGGAAAGAGCCGAAATGTCCATCAACTGATGAATGGATAAAGAAATTGTGGTTTATATACACAATGGAGTACTACGTGGCAATGAGAAAGAACGAAATATGGCCCTTTGTAGCAACATGGATGGAACTGGAGAGTGTGATGCTAAGTGAAATAAGCCATACAGAGAAAGACAGATACCATATGTTTTCACTCTTATGTGGATCCTGAGAAACTTAACAGAAACCCATGGGGGAGGGGAAGGAAAAAAAAAAAAAAAGAGGTTAGAGTGGGAGAGAGCCAAAGCATAAGAGACTGTTAAAAACTGAGAACAAACTGAGGGTTGATGGGGGGTGGGAGGGAGGGGAGGGTGGGTGATGGGTATTGAGGAGGGCACCTTTTGGGATGAGCACTGGGTGTTGTATGGAAACCAATGTGACAATAAATTTCATATATTGAAAAAAAAAAAAAAAAAGAACATCCCATTGCCTAGCCAGGAAGTGATAGAGAGTAATAGGCCCTTTTCCCAACTGAATCTTTTAGTATAATCTCCACAGCAAGGCCTTTTGGACCATCTTGTGTAAGGCAGGTCCCCTCCCTTTTACTCTCCCTTTATAGCACTTGTTCATTCATTTTATTTCCTTGTTGTTTGCCACCCCCCCCCCATTAGACTGATGGCTCCAGGAGGTCACATATTGCTTTATCCCAAGAGCCCAGCACAGTGATTAGCACATACTTCTTGAATGAGTGAAATGAATGAGGTGTGGATCTGCTTAACAAGAGTGGCCAGGGAAGGTCATGTTGAGGAGTGATATTTATCCTGAGATCTGAGGGATGAGAAGGATCCAGCAATGCTAAACAATGCCAGGATCAAGAGGCAGAAAGAACAGCTTGTTCAAGGACCAGGAGGTGGAGGAATGGAGCCCAGTATGATTGGGGAACAGCCTGAGATGAGTTTGGAGAAGTAGACGGGTCCTTGGAAGGCCATGCTGAGCTTGGATTTTATTTGAAGTGCATTGAAAGGTCATTGAGGGATTTTAAGCCTAGTAATGACTTGACGTTATACTATATATTTGTTTGTTGTCTGTCATGCCTCTAGGATGCAAGCTCCATGATGCAAAGTGTTCAGTAAATATTGCTAGAGTTGATGAATGATCTGGTTTATGTAGCTACCTGGTGAAAAATGGAGGAGGGAGAGGAATGGGATTTTGTCACCAATTAAGAGTTAGGTGAGAGGGATGTTGGTGTCTTGGCTGCAGAATAGCAATGGTATTGGAGGAAAGTAGAAGGATTAGAGTTATATTTGGTTACAAAATGGACAAGGACTTGCTGACAGATTAGATGTTGGGAATACAGTAAACGGAAGAACCAAAGATGACCCATGGGTTTATGGTTTAAGATTAGGTGGAGCCAAATGTCCATCAACAGGTGAATGGATAAACAAAATGTGGTATATACTTACAATAGAATATTACTCAGCCATAAAAAGAAATGAAGTACTGATACATGCTGCAATGTGAATAAACCTTAAAAACATGCTAAGTGAAAGAAGACAGACACAAAAGTTCACATGGTGTCTGATTTCATTTACATAAAATGTCCAGAGTAGATCAATCCATAGAGACATAAAGCATGCCGGTGTTTGCCAGTGGCTTGGGGAAGAAGAGTAAATGAAGCATAACTGCTTAAAGGGTAAATAGTTTCCTTTTTGGGTTGATGAAAATGTTTTGGAACTAGATCGAGGTGGTGGTTGCACAACATTATGAATGTAGTAAATGCCACTTAGTTGGACACTTCAAAATGGTTCATTTTATGTGATATGAGTTTCATTTCAATTACAAAAACAAAAATAGATAAAAGCTTGGCTGGATGGGAGCACCAATAACAGAGTGGAGGAGACTAGGTGGGGAGCAGGTTGTGGTTCTGAGAGGAAATTCACGTGCTGTGTTAGAGATGCCTGTGAGATATCCACGTGGAGCCTGGGGTGGGGAGGAAGTCTGGGCTAGAGCTATAAATATGGGAGTTGTCAGCACTTAGATGTCAGCCAACAAAATGGATGAGATCTAGGGAGAGACAGTGTAAAGGAGCACATCACAGCCTGGATCATTCTTTAATTTGATCCTCATATCTACCTATGAGGGAGGTGCTGTTGTCTTCATTTTCAGATGAGGAAACTCAGCCCTCCCCACCCCCCCAACCCCCAGGACATGAACTTGCCCAAGGTCAGACACTTTGTTCATGTGTATCCCTTGGCCTCCAGTGCTTTGCCATTCCCATCTCAGCATGATGCCATTTAGACCTTCAGCAAGGGCCTTCCCTCCCCATCCCTCCTCGTCCTGATGGAGTACTCACATGTGGCAAGCACTGTGCTGGGCGTATGTTGGTGGAGAAAGTGGAAATGGCTCTAATTTTATGGAGTTTACCCACTAAGCAAGCAGCTGCAGTCCACTGATACAGGGGACCTTAGGAGCCTGCAGCAGGAGAATCTGCCCCAGATTTGGGAGTGGGAGGAGGCTTCCTAGAGAAAGTGACAGTGAAGCTGAGATTTGCAGCAGAAGCAGAAGAATGGAGCCTGAGAAAAAGAGGATTCTCTGGAGGGTTCATGGTCCCCGAACACCTACTATGGGAATTCACCATTCTCTTCATTCCACCATTCTTCATAGGTTACTGGCATTTTCCAACTCATTGAGAGGGTTTTCTACATTTTCTATAACCCTGGAGTCAATAAGCAGGCAAATGGCTTAGTTTGATTTCAAGTGGGAGCTTCAGAGGGGGAATGAGGTAGGGTGCAAACAGCCGAGCTCTTAATTTTTTTTTTTTAATATTTGATTTATTTTTGAGAGAGTGCAAGTGGGGGAAAGGCACTGAGAGGGGGACAGAGGATCTGAAGCGGGCTCCATGCTGATAGCAGCGAGTCTGATGTGGGGCTTGAACTCAAGAACTGCAAGATCATGACCTGAGCGAAAGTTGGATGCTCGACTGACTGAGCCACCCAGGTGCCCCAAACCGCCTGGTTTTTAAAGCCAGGTCCCATCTCTGAGCAAGTGACTTATTCTCTCTGAACCTTACTTTTTATACCTATGAAATGGATCCAGTAGTGTTCATTGCTTAGTATAGTAAATAAATAAAATGATGCAGTAAATATTAGGTACATAATAAATGCTCAGACAACCGATTATCTCTTTTATCTTTTGGAGAGGAAGAGTTTCTGAATAGACCAGTAGTCCTCACATTCTGTACACTATTTAAAATACAGATATTCGTCTTCCCTCTGAAGGCTTTCATGGTTCTGGATGAAGCACAGAGATCTGTATGTTTAGAAAGCAGCCCACATGATCCTGATAAAAGGAAGTCTAGGAACCATTGGTTTGACCAAATACTTGAGTCATTGCTATGGTGAACATGAAAGGGTTAAGCACCTAGAAGCAGAATTTTGCCTTCTAGGAATTATTAGCCAATGACAGTGCTGACCGATGATGTAATGTCTTTGGCTGGCACTCCATTGGTTAAGTGTATTGTTTCTCTCGCTGCTTCAGCTGTGTGAGGAGCAAAGCTGGAGCCCAAGGGTTAATAATTCTGTGGCAACAGATCTCTTTTTTTTCCCCATTCCTCTTCTGCTAGGTGTGAGTATATAGCCCAGCTCAGCAGATTGCTGCCCTTCTCCTTCCAATAAACAGCTGCATCTTCCTCCTTACCTCCTCCCAAGCAGAGCACATGTCTCCGTAGTACTACAGAGGAGGAGGAAGGGGGAGAGGGAGTGGGGGAGGAGGAGGAGGTGGAGGAGGAGGAGGAGGAGGAGGAGGAGGAGGATCAGGATCGTTTAGGGAAGAGAGAGCCCTTTCAAAGTTCCAGGCTGCAGTCTCTCCTTGCCACTGGGGACGGACACAGCCCCCCACTGCTCTGGCCTACAAATGTCCCACTGGATGCATTGCTAAATTACCACCTGCTTCTGAGCATTGTTCAACCTGGCAGGATCCTCAGAACCAGGAGGTGAGCCCAGGGTTTTGGAAGAGGGAGTGGGCCTAGCAGAGAGGAGCTCTAGACTAGAGGTCTAAAGGGAGGGAACAGCTCTAGACTGAAGGTCAAGCATAGGCTCCATCCCATAGCCCTGGCACGTGGTATGAGCTCGGGCAGGACGGTTTCCCTCTTTGGGTCTATTTGCTCAAGTGCACAATGTGAGGCTTAGATTAGGGCCCTCTGAATTCTGGGAGACACTGACTGGGGAGTGTGCTGACCTGAAGCTGTAAACAAGCATACTGTTGGTGTAGCTTTCTGTCAAATGATCTGTGTAGATACATGCTTTGCTCTGGGAATCTTGGGCAGCAGGGGAGTGTCAGGTGAGAGCGGTCTCCTTGGAGCTAGCTGTAACCCAGGCTCCTCCTTATATTGTCTGGACTCCCTCTTCAGTGCTCCCACGTGGCCAAGAAGCCCTTGGTAGACTCTGGGCTGAGGTTTCTCCAGAAACACCTGAACGGTCTCAGGGATTTTGATCATGCCCTTTGGGAGGACCTTAGGGCCCCCGACCCTTGAATTATCAGTGTGCCTTAATGAATTTGATTAATTGATTAATCGAATTGATTAATTCCTAGTTGTCCCATGCTGGAGCTCCTAAGCAGAGGAGAATTATTTTTGCTTTATCGAGTAACTTAGCTGTGACAGTTTTCTTGTGTGTGTTTAGTGGGGCATGCATTATTGCCCCAGCCTGAAACATCTCACCTTGTCCAAAGAGGGTCCTAATGCAAGCGTATTAGCCTCCGGGTGTAAACTGAAAAAAGGACAAATGGGGTGGGGTGAGGGAGATTGGAGCCGAATAACTGGGAAAGGCTGATAGCAAGGAAGTCTCACCTTCAATTCATAGGTAATTCAGTTTGAAAGCCTGCGTTTCACAGACAAGCTATGATGCTCCTTCTCTCTTGCAACACTCCAAAAAATATATAACTAAAAAGTTCTTTTATTTTTCAGAATTTAGTGATGTATGGGGAGTTACCAATTTCTTTAGGAAGAGTGGAGCCTGCAGTGTTCTCTCTGTGTCTTGTATGACCCTTGGTGCCTGCTGCCCTGTGTTCTGGGTCAGGCTTTGCTGCTGAAGAATATATGTATAGGTCCTTGGGCAAGTTACTGAGTCTCTCTGAGCTTGTTTTCTTCATTTGTCAATCACAGGGCTGGAGGGAGTTGGACTTAGCTGACTTTTAGAGCTCTCCTAGCTCTGTCTGTACTTTGGATTGCAAAAAGTCTTTGGAATCTGAGGTTGTTGATTAAGTGGGCTGGATAAAGAATCTTTGAATAAAGGAATATGCTGCATGTGCCCACTAGGTGTGAGGCTGTAAACATTTTAACATTTTGCCCCCTCAATAGCTCTGGAAGTAGGTGGTGTTTACCCCACTCTACAGATAGGAAATTACCCCAAATCATCATATAGTAAATGTTGATACTGGTATTTGTGCAGGTGATCATACTGGGATAGCGGTATGTGTCAGGAGAATGGAAGGGCTGGAGCTGGGGTCCTTACCTACCTTTGCTTCCATGCATGCTCTTCTTTCTACTATAAATCAAGCACTGATTTTAAAATTGACTAGTATAGCCAGATTGATGTGAACTCTCCACATTAATATCTGAGACAGCAGAAGATTGGGGGACCCTGGATCTAAAAGGGACTTTACAGTCCTGTGGACCAGGCCCCTCAATTTATAGCTGAGAAAATGGAGGTCCAGAGAAGTTAGGTGACTTGTTTTCTGTCACTCAGTGAGTCAATAGATGGCAGGGGATGGAGCTCAAGACTCTGATTTAGGTGTTTGAAGGTGTATTATTATTAATGAGTTTTTTTTTTAAAAAAACCTTCATCTGAGAAATTTGGGATCATTTGAATTTAACTGTTCTGAACAGAACCTTTGTCTGTTCTCACCAGGCCCCTTTGAAATGCCAAAGGGTTGAAGTAAGAACCATTGGACACTTAACCCATGCTTGGTGTTGTGGCAGGTGTCTGAAACATGAAAGGAGGGTGGTAGGCAAGCTGAGTATGAGATGTGAGACATGGTCAGTCTCCTTCAGGAGACTCAGGATGAAAATTGTATTTCCTGAGAATCTAACTCACAGGTCAGCAGTCTTTCTTAGTGGATGAGCTGGGACTCTGACCCTTTTTCTCTGTGTGTGACTGGCACCTAATTTATACCACTATAGGAATACTTGCTACATGGCATGTGGTCTCTGTTCTTTTTCTTTCCTACTAAGCTGCATGTTTCCCAAAATGTGGAACTTAATCGGTGGAGCTGCTTAATGAGGAGGTGGGTGTCAGTATCTTGGATGTGCAGAGATGTACACTCAGAAATAAACTCCATCAAATAATGATTAAAAAGCACAATGTAGATACTTGACTCCCTCCTTGATCACTGTAACTTTAAAAAGGAATCATCTTAATACCAGGCTTCAAACATCCTAATGGTTATAGGAAAGAGGAGTTATCATTATTTTGCAGGACTGAAGAGCAAAGCTAGCAGCAATGGGTGGAAATTGGAGGGGAGCAGATAGATAAATAGAGGTAGAGTGTACTGATGGTGGGGGCTTTGCAATGGATAAGTCCACCTTCCACACTCTTGTCTTCAGAAGAGGGTGGTAACCCTTGGGGATTACTGCCCTGGCCAAGAGTAGCACTTGGTAGCCTCTAATGCCCCTTTTAGACATAAGATTTGTTGATAATCTATCTACCAAGCAGGAGTAAATGAGAGGAGGCCTAGAGTATAACAGAGCTGCCTCTTAGTCTTAGTATGGGGTCGAAATCATTCACAGTCCAAACAACCGTTTAAAATATTTTAATTGCCAAAAAATTACATTACATATGTTTTTTGTGTATGCAATCCTGAACAGTAATTCGTATGCTAATTAGTGTGTAAAACACTGATTTAGGCTAAGAGAAGTAGCAACATAAAGCCTATATGCTGTTATTTGGGTCTTTCTACTGTTCTATCTTTAAGGTAACTAAAATTTCTCACTTGCATGGGGTAGGGGATGGAGAATTCTCAAGTGTCCTTGCTTCCTTGTATTATGCTATTCTGTTTGGTAAACAATCTCTAATACCATTAAATATGGTATTGTTTATAATAATACCATTAACAGGTTTTTTAAGTGATATTAAAAATTAAATGAGATAATGTATGTGGAAACCCCAAACCCAGGAACTGTTACAGACAGGGTAGATGCTTAGTACATTTGTACCGGAAGGAAATCAGCATCTTGCTTTAGCATACTTGTCTCTGCTGGTCTTTGAAAAGTTTTGGAGAAGAACCTGGCCACCTGTGTCCAGGCTGGCATTTCCTATTTGAGATTGGCATGTCCTGTTTGGCTCCTCTGCACAGTGCTCGCCCTCTTGTCCCTGACTAATGAGATCGTAAACTTCACAGACCTGAATTCAAGACACCAGCCCTTACCTATCATTCTGTGACATTGGCCATGTTACTTAACATCTCTGTGTTTGTTTTTTTCACTTCTGAAAATTGGATCGGTAGGCCCACCCTGAAGGGTGGATGGGGGCTTAATTTAGAACCTTTAGAAAGGGACTGGAGCATACATAGGGTAGGTGTTCTATAAATGGCTACTTTCTTTGTTCTCCACCGAAAGGTGTTACAGAAAGGTGGTTTTTTTTTCCCCCTTTCACTCTCACCTCAAACTTATTTGCCCACATTAGTAGTATTTCTAGATACTTTTTTCTAAATGTTTATTTATTTTTGAGAGAGAGAGAGAGCCCAAGCAGGGGAGAAGCAGAGAGTGAGGGAGACACAGAATCCAAAGCAGGCTCTAGGCTCTGAGCTGTCAGCGCAGGGCTCGAACCCACAAACCACGAGATCATGACCAGTACCAAATTTGAACATTTAACCAACTGAGCCACCCAGGCACCTCTGTTTCTAGAGAATTTTGTACAAACCTTCAGGAAACCTCTTGACATTGCTCTAAGAATGCATTGTCTTGCAGCCTTGTCCCCTTCTAGCTCATGTTCACGGCAGTCACCTAACCAAACACCAGAAAGCTGCACTCAGAAGGGAGATGTTGTGCTTAATCCATTTTTTTTAAATTTTTTTTTTAACATTTACTTATTTTTGAGACAGAGAGAGACAGAGCATGAACGGGGGAGTGTCAGAGAGAGGGAGACACAGAATCTGAAACAGGCTCCAGGCTCCGAGCTGTCAGCACAGAGCCCGACGCGGGGCTTGAACTCACGGACCGTGAGATCATGACCTGAGCCGAAGTCAGCTGCTTAACCGACTGAGCCACCCAGGCGCCCCCTTAATCCATTTTTTAAGTTTATTTATTTATTTTGAGAAAGAGAGAGGGAGAGTGCATGAGTGGTGGAGGGGCAGAGAGAGAGGGAGAGAGAGAATCCCAAGCAGACTCTACACAATCAGCACAGAGTCCAATGCAGGGCTCAAGCCCACGGAACCAGGAGATCACGACCTGAGCCGAGATCAGGAGTCAGACACTTAACCGACTGAGCCACCCAGGTGCCCCCATTTTTAAAACCCCAGTAGCTGATTTAAATATGCTTTACTCAGGGGTCAAGTGGACAGGTAATTTGAAGCGTGCTTCAGAAGCCAAAGTATGGCTCTGCATTCAAAGCATTAGAAATTTCACCATTGAATTTTCATCCCTTGGGTTTATTTATTCATCCATTTAATAAATATTTACGGAGTGCTTATGCTGTGATAGGCAGCATCCTAGGTGCTGGGGATATATCAATGAACAGTGTGGACAAGATCCCTACCCTCGTGGATCTTGTATTCTGGGGAAATAGAAAATAACCACAAAACAATTACATTGTGAGATGTCAGTGGTGAGGGCCATAAGAAAAAACAGTATAAGGGCATAAGAAGATGCCATTATAGAAAAGTCCATCAAAGGGCTCTAAGGAGTTGCTATTTCAGCAGCAGCATTTGAATGGAATTCATTTTAGCAGAGTGGGGAGGAGGAGGGGAGTTTGAGAAGGTAGAACTAGAGAGGTACCCAAAACCGGGTCTGGTTGGGATTCATGGACTGTGGAGTGAGGTTTGGACTCTACTCTTAGCTGGAGGTTTTGGGCAAAGAGTTTACATGGTTTGGCTTATTCTGTTAATTGGTTTTATTTTTTAAACTGCCATGTGGTAAAGTTGACTTTGTTTTGGTGTTCAGTTCTATGACTCAGCACACGTATAGACTCATGGAAGTACCAACATAACAATGGGGGCACAGAACAGTTTCATCACCCAGAAACCTCCTTCCTCATGTCCCTGTGTAGTCACAGACTCCCCACTTGTAACGTTTGGCAACCACAACTCTACTTTCCATTGCTATCATTTTATCTTTCTGAGGACATGATACCAATAGAATCATACAGTATGTAACTTTCTGAGGCTAGCTTCTCTCCCTGAGCAGGATGCCTTTGAGAATTGTCCATGTTGTATCAATAGTTAGTTCATTGTTATTGCTGGCTAGTATCCCACTGTGTGAACATACCACCGTGTGTCCATTCCCTCACCCTTGAAAGACACTTGGGTTGTTTCCAGGTTTGGGCAGTTATGAAAAGAGCTGATATAAACATTTGTGTTCAGGTTTTTGTATGAACACACATGTTTGGACCTCTAGGGTAAATACCCAACTGTTGGATTGCTGGGACATACAACATATTTATTCTCAACTTTATAAGAAACTGCCAAATGAGTTCCCAAGTGACTGTACCATTTTGCATTCCCACCAGCAGGGTATGAAAGTTCCAGTTACTCTGCATTCTTGTCAGCACTTGTCATTTTCAGTACTTTTTATTTTAGCCACTCTAATCGTTTAATTATATCTTGCCATGGTTTTTTTTATTTTTTTTTAATTTTTTTTTTATTTTTGGGACAGAGAGAGACAGAGCATGAACGGGGGAGGGGCAGAGAGAGAGGGAGACACAGAATTGGAAACAGGCTCCAGGCTCCAAGCCATCAGCCCAGAGCCTGACGCGGGGCTCGAACTCACGGACCGCGAGATCGTGACCTGGCTGAAGTCGGATGCTTAACCGACTGCGCCACCCAGGCGCCCCTTGCCATGGTTTTAATTTGCATTTACCCAGTGGCCAGTGATACTGAATATCTTTCACGTGTTTCTTTGCCATCCTTATATCCTCTTTAGAGAGGTGTCTGTTCAAGTCTATTACCCATTTTTAAAATTGCTTTTGTGTTTCTAACTGTTAAGTTTTGAGTATTCTTTGTATCTTCTGGATATCGGTGTTTTCTTGAACATGTGATCTATAAATATTGAACTTGTTTTTAAGGCATCATTCTGAATGCTGTGTGGGAGGGAAGCTCTAGTGTGGAGGGGTGGAAGCAGAAGGGTCAGTGAGTAGACCATTGCAGTAGCCCATGGGGAGAGATGATGGCAGTTTGAATGGAATTCATTTGGGTGAAAGCGGTGAGAAGTGGTCAAAATCAATGAAAAATTTAAAAGTAGAGCCATTTGAACTTGGTGATGGGTGGAATTGGAATATGGGGGAAAAGAAGAGTCACAGATAAGATAGCCATAGTGCTGTAGTGCTGGAGGGGCTGAGAATTTAAATGTAATTTAGGCATAGCATCTGCCCTCAAGAAGCTCACCATCTAGTGAGAGGAGATTTACTATAAGCAGTTCACCTGGAATACATCCGGGTGTGCTCTCAGAGGTCTTGTAGAAAGAACTGGGGGAGCTCAGCTGATGGAAAAATGACTAAGTGTAAGGTTTGCAAGGCCTGTGCTCTTGACAGCCACTCTCAAACTTTCATGTGTGTAAGAATCAGGTGAGGAGGTTATTAAAAATGTACCTGGCTAGGCTCCTGCCCCAAGAGTAAGAGGCCTGTGGTTAGCAACACCACAGATCATCGTGTGCAGGTGATTGGTTGACCAATGTGAGAAACCCTTGGAGGAACTGAGAGGACTTCAGAGAAGAGGTGATGTCTGTGGTCAACTTTCAGCGTTTAGTGGGAATTCTGACTTGGAGAAGGCTGTGGGAAGGGCAGCCAGGCACGGTACAGTTTTGTGAGGGAAGAGCGAAAGCAAAGGGTTGGAAGAATGATGGAGACTGGCTGGATCCTAGAGTAGCATAGGTGATGAGTGGGAGTCATGTGACTTCCTGTGCTCAATGAGTCTAATGTGATTACCACAACCTAGCAGCTCCCCGGTACTAACAAGGAGTCTGCCATGGTGAAATGGACCAGGCAGTCCAATGCTGGGTGTGCAGAGTGGCTGGCTTTCGAAGTCGCATGTGACCACGTGCCTTTGAGGAGAGCCACTGCCTGGGGAACAAACCGGTTGGGGGTGCTGTGTGCAGAGGTTTGCAGAAGGATGCCCTGTCCCCAGGACCACTTTGGGCCTTCCTTGAAGTTCACAGACTCTGCGTCTCCTTTTCATACCTCATCATGCCTACTTCCCAAGGATGCTGAGCCACATCTTCCTGTGGCATAATTACTACTCACTGTGTGCCACGCGTAGTTCAAAGCACTTTACATGGATTAACCCATTTAATTCTCCCAACAGCCTATGGATGAGATAGAACAGTTATTTCTGTGTTACGATGAGCAGCCAAGTCACAGACTGGCTCAAGGGCTCAGTGCTACAAAATAGAAGAGCTGGCATATTAACCCAGGTGGTTTTGACTTGAGCCCACGCTTTGAATTGTTACGCTGCATCCGCCCTCTAGGGGCATCTTTAGAGGATGAGTGGCTGCAATAACACAAGCACTGAACTTACTGCAGCCCCGTCACTGTTTGCGGCCTTCCTGGGGTGATTCCCTGTAGAGACTATTTCTTTTTTTTTTTTTTTCTTATATATTTTTTAATGTTTATTTATTTTTGAGAGAGGGAGAGACAGACAGACAGACAGACAGGGTGCAACCAGGAGAGAGAGGGAGACACAGAATCCGAGGCAGGCTCTAGGCTCTGTGCTGTCAGTACAGAGCCCTACATGGGGCCAAACTCACAAGCCGCAAGATCATGACCTGAGCCGAAGTTGGATGCTTAACTGACTGAGCTGCCCAGGTGCCCCTGGAGACTATGTCAATAATACACTTTTATGTTGAAAGATTTTTCTTTTTTGATTTTAGCTTTTGGGTTAAAACTTACTATTTTTATTCTTTCTTACCAGGTTCATAACAATACGGTATATCTTTTGTGAGGTATGAAATAACAACATAAGGTGTTGTGGTATCATCATGCCCCTAAAAGTTGTTGTTATGTGTGGAACTTTTCGACCTTATGCTGAAATGGCCCTAGGGTATTATGTTTTTAGAGCTCTTCTAATTCTGTCTTTCTCCTGCTTCAAGCAGGTAGTGTACTTTCGTCTAGCAGAATTCTTTCTGATTTACCACATCTATTTGGCTGAAGTCAAAGAAAGCAGATGACCAAATATATGTGGATTGCTTCCTAAGGAAGAGTCAATAGGCTCGGACTAAAGGGCTTTTCTCCTTTTCTGTAAAGTTCAGAGAGAGGTGCTGCAGACTGATGGGTCTGGAGGCCTCTCCCCCTTATTTCAAGGTTCTCAACTGTGCTGGCATTTGTAACTTCAGGCTGCTGTAACCAATTACTGTAGACTGGGTGCTTAAACAACAGGCATTTACTTCTCACAGTTCCGGAGGCGGGAAAGTCCATGATCAGGGTGTCAGTGTACTGGGTTGTGGTGAGGGCCTTCTTCCTGGTATGCAGATGGCCATCTTTTTGCTGTGTCCCAGCATCTGGAGAACAGGGAGAGAGGAAGTAAGCTCTCTGAATGTCTCTTCTTAGAAGGGCACTAATCCCATCCCCATGAGGAGGGCTCCTCCCTCATGACCGGATTATCTCCCAAAGGCCTCATCTCCAAAGGCTGGGGATTAGGGCTTCAATATAGGAATTGGTGGGGTGGGGGTGGGGGGATGCACAAACCCTCAGCCCATAGCATCTGGGTAGCTGAGTGTGCTATGCAAGAGACCTCCAGACAGCACAGAACAAATACAATGTGATCTAGAAGAGTTTTGAAGTTTCTTTTGGCAGAGGTAGAGAGGGAGCTCTAAGGAGGTTTTCAGAGCCTAGAGCTCAGTTTTGAAAGATGGAGTTCACTAATCCGGCGGGGGTGGGGAGGTGCTTAGAGAAGGATAAAACAGGATGCCATTCCAAGAAGCAGGAAGAGCATGTGCAAAGGCATATGACCACATGGCAGGGAAGCAGATACGTGTCAGTGAGTGTAATGGTGCCGGATGAGGCTGCAGCCCAAGCTGGCACTGATCAGAAAGGGCCCCCGTGCTGCATGGAAGGGCTTGGGCTTACATTAAGGAGCAGCTGCCTCGTTTAAGTAAGGTAGTGACATGGTCAGATTTTTGTTTTTTAAAAAATGTCTCTGACAGCCTATGCTGTGGAAGTGGATTTGGAGGACACCTAGCTGGATGCAGGGAGGCCAGGAGGGAAGGTTCTTCAGTGGTCCATGCAAGACATTACGCTTTTCTGAGCTACAGGCTGAGAGAGGTGAAGCGAGCGTCAAAGCTTCCCTTTATTGAGTCCCACACCCAGAATAACCCCCTTTTCCCTGTGAAGGTGAATTTGATATGACCCTGTCCTCAAAAACTTTATGATATAGAGACATCTCAGAAACCATTGGCAGTACAAGAGATGGGTTCATCAAGTTTCTTTGATTCACAAATATCTTTTGAATGCTTGCTGTGTGCCAGCCCTTTCTGGGTGGTGCTCCAGATACGAGAGTGAAAAAAATCAACAAAATTCTTGTCCTCATGGGGTTCCCATTCAAGTTGGAGGGAGCACAGAGGGGAGACACTGCAAAGGTAAGATAGATAATGTGTTAGATGGTAGTGGGCATTACAGACAAAGGAGGGAAGGAGGAGAGGGGTGTTGGAGGAGGGGCTGCCAGTTTTTAAAAGGCAGCTTTTGAATAAAGAGCTAAAGGGGGGGAAAGGAACATTATCCTAAGTATACAAATATAGAGGCAAAACTACCTACATGGAGGCATCACAGTATAGCAACTTTGAACATGACCTTTGGGGAAAGGCAGACTTAAATCTGAATCCTGGTTCCATGCCATACTGGCTGGGTGATCTTAGACACATCATTTTACCTCACCTCCTTGAACATGGCTTTTCTGATCTCTAAAATGGGATACAGGCCTGGCATGCTGAAAATGCTCACTATATGGTACATATTCATAATGGTGGGGATGATTCTGGCAGGGCATCACCAGGGCTTTACAGGAAAGGGGCCCTGGGAGGTACAGCAGGGGGGTTTGAAACAGATTTCCTGACCAGGAATCTCTGCTGTGCCTTTGCAGGCCCTGCAGAACCAAGTCAGGGGGCCTTAGGGGCAGAGAGGCAAAAGTCCCCAAACAGCCTCTTTGATAAAGAGGACAGGAGAGCCATGGGACCCAGTGTCATGCCTCGTGCTGTGGTCCTTGAAAGTCTCCATGCATCTTGGGAAGAATTCTGTCCCTAGGCAGGTCTCAACCCCCTGGGAAAGGATGTGAGAAAAAGCTTTTTGTGATTTAAAGAAATAATGGAGGTGAAAATTGGTGGGTGTGAAGGTGAGTCTGGCTTCTCACCTTCTCTGAAGGTGAGCAGTTTTACCTGTGAGCCCAACAGAAATGGCTCTTTTCTGCAGGGGCTGGAGGAGGCAGCTGCCAAGGCCGCCATTCCAGTCCTGGCTGTGAAAAAGCCCTTCCATGCCTGCAAGTGACAGAGGAGAGGGCTGCTGTCTGGAAGGAGTCAGCAGCAGCTGCTGGGGCTCCCTGGGTGGAACACAGCTCTGCTGCCCGTGGTGCTTCTCTTTCCTGTCATGTGTCATCAATCATTGGTGTCATGGTGCCTGCCTGAGGGGGCATTACTGCCGCCTGGCTAAGGCCAACCACTTCCCAAGGCTGCTTTTGGGGGAGAGTCTGGGGGCAGCAAGCCGCTGCCCAGCAGGGAAGTGAGTGAGAGCACAGCATTGATCGGGATTCCTGTAAGACGTTCCTTTTCCCTTTTTTCCTTGTCTGAGTCTTCTGTTTTCGTGTGTGTGTGTGTGTGTGTGTGTGTGTGTATTCAGTTTCATTATTTAATTCATCCACCCCCATTCTTTTTTTTCTTCTTCCATCTATCCTCATTTTTTTCTTAGATCTTTCTTTTTCTTCTCCCTTCTTTCCTTCTTTTCATCTACTCACTCATTTGTTAATTCATCATCCATCCATCAAGCATGTTCTCTGTGCAGCACTTAGCCCAGGGCACAGATAACACCTTCCCGCACTCAGAAGCTTAGTTGCTGCCAGAAGAGGAGAAATACACAGGCAAAGCCTGTAGTAAGTGGTCTAATCTCTGGAGTCAGACAAACCTGGTTAGAGTTTGGCCACATCCTCAATGTGTTACCTTGGGCAAGTTACTGAACCTTTCAAGTGAGCCTCAGATGCTTCAGCTTTCAATCAGAGTACTAGAACCTTCTTCCTAGGATTGCTAGTGATGAAGTTTTGGGGTGATGTGGGGTTCGTGGTGTCCAGAGATGATGGCCAAAAAAGAATTCTGGTAGATGTCTTTGGTGCAAAAAGGTGATTTTATTAAAGCATAAGGACAGGATCCGTGGGCAGGAAGAGCTGTGCTGGAGTCCTGATGGGTAGCTAATTATATACCCTCAGGTTGGGAGGGGGACAGGGATAGAGTATGTTTCTAAGGAATTTTGTAAGCAAGTTTTCCAGGACCTTGAGGGGCTAGCTGTTGCTAGGGAAACACCATTTATCACCATTTAATAAAACCTCAGTCATGAGACCCCCCTCAGATGCATATGGGGGGGCATAAGCTTGGAGCATGATTGCCAGCATATATCCTGGGGCAGTTGACATAAAGGAAGTAGACTTCTAGGATCCTTGAGGTTGGAACAATGTTAAACCAATGTTCTCTTTTGCCCCCAGCAAAGTGTCATCATCAAGGGAGCTGAGCTCCTAGAGGGAGGTCACTCTGCTGGTTTCCAGGACTTGTCAATGGGCTGTAGGCAGTAAAGGAATTTAATTTTTCATTTGTCTTAGTTTCCCACGTCACCACGGCAAGCACTTAAACCCCCTTTCTTTGTTCTTGGGTAGCTGGGAGAGTCCAAGGAATATCACACAGATCCCACCCGGGGTGGGGGTTGGGTGCTAGCTTGTGCTTTGCCCCTCTGCCTGCCTCATGCTCCCTCATCACTAGGAGTATAGGAGGCAGTATAGGTAACATACTTAGCCTGGCATGTAGCAAGAATTCAGGCAATGTTGTTATGGTTATGAATACAGTCTAAGGGGCGCCTGGGTGGCCCAGTCAGTTAAGCGTCCGACTCTTGATTTTGGCTCAGGTTGTGATCTCACAGTTCATTTTGTGGGACCGAGCCCCACATCAGGCTCTGCACTGGCAGTGAGGAGCCTGCTTGGGATTCTGTCTCCCTTTCTCTCTGCCCCTCCCCTGCTCGTGTGCTCTGTCTCTCTCAAAATAAATAAATAAACTTAAAAAAATATATAGTCTGACAAATATTATTAGACATCTGGTAAAATTAAATTTCCTTATAACCTGCAGCCCATTGACAAATACTTGAGGCAGGCAGAGTATGACATTCCTCCAGGAACTTCCTACTGTCTTAATGTTAATGCTTTGTTAGAAGGAAAAACAACATTACCTTGACAATAGCTAGGCCTTCAGTATCTTGTGAGTCTTCTTTAGCATACGAAAATTGATACGGAAACTTCCCTTTGACTTTATCTCTCCCAGCTCGCAAGTATATAAATAGTCTCTCTTCACAATCCCCAGGGTGCTCTTCCTGCCCTTGGGTTCTGTCCCCGTGCTTTAATAAAATCACCTTTTTTGCACTGGAAAAAAGAAAAACAGAAAAAAAAAACCACATCAGTACAAAGGAAGGAAGAGAAAGAAACCACTTTTCTGTGTTTGGTTCTTAGTCTTGGAAGTGAGAATCGGAAATGTGCAATGGAGTCCCTCCCATCTGAGCCCCTCGTCTTACAGGTAAGTGAAGAAGCCCGTGGTTAGAGAGGTGACTCAGCCTAGGGGGCGCTGATAGTGTGGAGTCCAAACCATCTGGGTTGAGTCCTCATCCCACACAGAATCACGGTGGCAACTGTTCAAGTTCCTCTCCCTTTCCAGGCCTCAGTTTCCTCTGTGTGTCAAGTGGAAAATAACAAACGATTACTGTTAGCACTAATTGGTTTAATATATGAACAGAGCTTAAAACGTGCCTAGATCATAGGAAACATTGTATAAATACTAGGTGCTGTTAACACCGTAATTAGTATTGCTGTCACTGTCACAACCACTGGTGTTAGGGTCACACAGTGGGCCAGTGGTGGTAGCCACCGACCGCCTTTAGTGGAAATGCATGCTAGTCTTGCCCACATCTGCCCCTTTACGCAAGTGGTGAGGCTGACAGCTTTCCTAGCCGACGAGAGGGAACCGTGTCCCTATAATCGCAGCTGAGACCGCATAATTGAGCAGTTCCCAGAACCTTCGGAGCCAGTGCCTTCGGAGCCAGTGCCTGGGCTCAGGCTTTCCGTGGCGAAGGGCACTGCAGAGTCCATCACAGTGCTGCCCAGTAGGTGCCGGGTTACAAGCAGTATCCCACTGACGTTGAGCACCAGGAGAGCTGAGGGGAGGGTGGGCCAACAAGCCAGGGCATCACAGTGGTTGAAGGGCTGCATCTGGGGATGGACTAGACTGATACAGAGGCAGGTTTTAATTCTGCCACTTACCTGGTACATGATGCTCCGCAGGTTGCTTCATCCCTTTCAGCCTCAGTTTTCTCATCTGTAAAGTGGAGTTAATGGTAGTACTTGCTTCGTAGGATTCTGTAAGGATTAATGAGACAATGCTTGTAATGAGCTCAGTGCTAGTAAGCAGTGGGCTGCATGAGGGCTATTACTTTCTGCTATTTAGGAGAAAAGTGCTCCCCATTTGGACAGGGTGAAGTGAGCAACTGGCAAGTATGCGCTGATTTCCAGAGAATCCTGTATTTTAATTGTGGTAATTTTGGAGTCAGAAAACAAAACAAGACAAAACAAACACACACTACCTGCAGACTCAGGAGACCTGCGTTCTGGGCCTGGCCTAGCTCTACTTCACGGAGTGACCTTGGACAAGCCACTTCCTGGGCTGTGCCTGGTCTCCCCATCAGGCAACAAAGTCGTGGGAGCAGAGCGGCCACAGTGCACAGTTCCGTGTGTTTCCAGGGGTCCCCTCCAGGTCCAGCCCCACCAGGTGACTGTCTCTGCCAGGGCACAGCCCACACCCCCCAGAATCCCAGAGTTCTTCACTGGATCATTAGTGAGTGCCCAGCGTGCCAGTCTTGCATCCACGTCCTGTACACGGTGCCAGGATGAGGCCTGGGTGGGCAGGGT
Organism: Panthera tigris; assembly: GCF_018350195.1. NCBI lineage: Eukaryota > Metazoa > Chordata > Mammalia > Carnivora > Felidae > Panthera > Panthera tigris. Next base: position 126,669,842 of record NC_056666.1, on the reverse strand, counting down.
CACCGGGGAGTCTGGCAGGAAGTGAACCCATTCTCAACATAAAGAAACTACTGCGGGATAATGGAAGAAGATGCGCACTGGGCCCCCCTTCCCGCGGTTTTACTTTCCGCAGTTTCAGTAACCTGTGGTCAACCTCCATCTGGAAGCAGATGGTCCTTCTTCTGAGGAATCGTCAGAAGGCCACCGCAGCCTTTACGCTGCGTCACAATACCCGAGTCATCCCCTCCCTGCATCTCATCACATAGCCGTTTTATCCTCTCCCATCATCACAAGAAGGGTGAGTACAGGACAAGATATTTTGAGAGAGAGAAGGAGGGACCATGTCACAAACTTTTATTACAGTGTACTGTAATAATTGTTCTATTTTATTATTAGCTGTTGTTGTTAATCTCTTATAGCACCTAATTTATAAATCAAACTTTATCATAGGAAAAAACTTGGTGTAGAGAGGGTTTGATACCGTCCGCGGTTTCAGGCACCCACGGGATGTCTGGGAACAGACCCCTCATGGATAAGGGGGGAACTGCTGTAGTTGGTGGGGGCCACTAGGGTCAACATTAAATGGAGTGGCCAGGAAGATCTCTGAGGAAGTAGCATCGGAGATGGGGCCTGAATGACAAGGAGGTGGCAAGGGGAAGAGAGAAGGCAGAACATTCTGGGCAGTGGGAACAGCAAGGGCTGAGGCCCATGGTGGGTGGGGCAGGGATACTGGAGAGTGAGGTCAGCTTGTGTGAGAAACAGAAGGGCCAGTTTGGGTGTAGAAAACGAGTGAGGGAAAGGGAGTCCAGGTGATGTCCCCCCACAGGCCATGAAGGAAGCTTAATTGCATCCAGAGCAGAGGGGTGTGAGTTGTGGGAGGGAAGGGGGTGCGGAGGCAGGGAGGCCAGAGGGGAGCTTCCTCCTTGGTCCAGGTCAGGATATCAGTGGCTTGGACCCTGGTAGTGGCTATGGAGTCGGAAGAAGTAGATGCACTGGGAGGCTGGGTTGGGGAGGAGGGTTGACGGCCCGGGGGTGGTGCTGCTGGAGAGGGAAGAACAACCAAGTGCAGTATTTACTGAGATGGGAAGATGAAAAGGGGCAGTTTGGGGTGGGGGAGGACAGGAAATGGAGTTCTGTTTTGGACAGGATACATTTAAGATGCCTAATAGCGTGCCTTTGCTGCTCTGCAGAGTGCACTTGCTAAATTCCTCATTAGGGCGGCACCTGCCCGTCAGAAGCACCGCCAGGCTGGCTGTCTGCCCACGGAGCTCAGGCAGGGGGCTGCGGGCAACTGAAGGGGATGAGTGACTGTGCAGCGCTCAGCCTGCTCTCATTGGTGTGCTCTCTTCCTGTGTGTTTCTCTCTGTCTCTCTGTCTCTGTGAATCTCTTTCTGTGTGTCCTTCTCTGTCTCCATGTCTCCCTGTCTCTCTTTCTGTGCGTCTCTGTCATTCCCTGTCTCTCTCGTCTTTCCTTGTCTCTCTGTGTCTCTGTGTGTCTCTCTCTGTCTCTTTCTCTCTCTGTGTCTCTCTCTGTGTCCTTCTTGATCTCCATGTCTCCCTGTCCCTCTGTGTGCCTCTTTGTCTCTCTATCTCTTCCTGTCTCTCTATCTCTTTCTCTTTCACCTGTCAATAGCTTCATTCAGATGTTCCAGGTAGTCCTTCATTTCAGTCCTTCTTCCTTTGCCTGAGGGAGCCTCCCAAAAGTCTCCTGTGTCTCTAGGAAGAAGGTTACTTATTTGGCTCTGTGTGTTTTCTGATCTGGCAGAAGAAAACACCATGTCTGGTGCCTGGACCTTGGCAATGCTGGCATCTTTCTTGACTGGGTTCCCAGCTGTGTCTGCTACTGTTTCAACTCAATGAGCCCATCACCAGACATGGTCCCTCCCCCAAAACCATAGGGACAGGTGTGCACAGGGCTTTGCAGGGACACAGAGCAGCTCTCTAATCCCAGTTGGTTGGTGAAAGTAGTCAGGGAAGCCTCCGTAGGGGAGAAGGGAATGAGCTGTGTCAGAAGTAGCCAACTAAAGAACATAGGAGAGCAAAGGGAATGTCATGCCAGGTAGAGGGAACAGAGATGTGAAACCATTGCATGGGGGCCAGGGCGTAGGTAACCAGGAACTCTATGCAGCTCTATAGCTAAGCTATATTGTCAGCACCCAAGAAGCCAGATTCCAGGCTCATGGAGGCTCAAGGTACCATGATGTGATAGAAAATCAATAGGTCCTGGCCCCAGAAAGACCTGGGTTTGAATCCTAATATCATGAAGGGGCAGTGCTACCTAGTGATTAGGACCATGCCCATAGGAGCCAAGTTGCCTGGGTTTGAATTGAAGCTCTCCCACTAATCAACAGTTTAACTTTGGGCCTCGGTGTCCATGTCTGTAAGTGTGGATGATAATAGCACACCTACCTCATAAGGCTAGAGGAAGGATGGCATGAGTTAATGTGTCCAGTGCTTAGAACAATGCCTGGGTGGCTCAGTCGGTTACGTGTCCGACTCTTGATTCAGCTCAGGTCATGATCTCACGATTTGTGAGAGCGAGCCCCAGGTTGGGCTCCATGCTGACATTGTGGAGCCTGCTTGGGATATTCTCTCTCTCTCTCTCTCTGTCTCTCTCTCTTTCTCAAAATAAATAAAATAAACTTAAAACAAAACAAAACAATGCCTGACAGAAGCTGTAATGATTATTTACAAGTTGAGTGATCACAAAAATTACTTGTCATCTCTGGTCCTCAGTTTTTTCCCTCTGTAAATTACGGGTGATGGCACTTTCTGAGCAGGGTATATCCTGCAGACGATAGCACAGTGTTTGGCACTTCATAGGTGCTCAATAAATGATAGCAGTTAGTTTTACATTGCAGACTCCTTAGAAGGGAGTTCTGTATGGAGTAAGAAATAGTATCAACTTCCAAGTCCCTTTCATATTCTAAATTAGTTTCTGAAAAAGCAGCTCTGATTTAATGGAGAAATGGAAAATAAAGAATTAGGAAGGGAAAGAAGGAAGGGAAGGAAGAAGAGATGGAGGGAAGAGGGAAGGAAAGACAGCTCAGATTCTAAGAAGGAGCCTCCGTGGAAGTGCTCTTTGTAAGTGGGACAAAGACAAGAAGGTTGGAGTTGATGCAGCCCAAATCAGAGCAATCTCAGAGCAGGTCCACATGCAAGATGAGGCACCAGGAACTCTGCTGGGGGAATCAGCAAGGATCCCCCACTGCATTCCCCTGCTCCCAGCCATACTCTGTTCCCCACTTGCATACCCAAACCTCAAAATTTCCTGACTTCATATAGAGATGATCCAAATGTTCTGTTTCTTGGCCTGTTGCTGCACAGTGAGGTGTGGGCAGGAGGACCTTCAGGCAGATGCCTCTTCAAGGGCATCATCACCGGGGAACACAGACACACAGTGATGTGTTCGGAGACTCAGATGTTCCTTTGGATACTAATTTTTTCTGATGTATATAACAACCTGGTTTTCTCAACAAAATCAGGACATAGGGGCTTTCTGGGTTTTCACTGGCAGGGATCAAGGGAGCAGAGCATTCTCAGCTCTGATCCTGGAAGTGGCTAGGACTTGGCTTTCCAGCCAGGTAGATGGGCATGACAGCCATAGTTCTAGGAGTTGGAGATGCTCTCCCAGGAGGTGGGAAGTGGATTCCCCTCTCTCCCCACCAGAGGTAACAGGACCCCAGCAAGGCCAATTTTTGAAGGAGGGCTCCAGAACTCTACTCATGCATTCAAAGCAGACTGGATACTGGAGTCTTGTTGGATTTCTGGGGGCTGGTGAACCAGAGAGTCCAACTGGTCATAGAAAAGAAAATAGCCTAAACCAAGGTCAACCCTTGGGCCACTCAGATATTTAATGTTAGGGGTAATAGGAAGTGGTATTTTGACCTCAGGATTCATACAGAAGCCTGGGGTACCCTTGGACAAGCTCTGCATATGACTGGCAGAAAAGGTGATCTGGGGACCCCAGGAACCCCAGCCCTTGAAGTTGGCTTTAGAGAAGTGAGTTAATCCTAAATCCTTTCAAAAGGGGCCACAGAGAGTATTTATTAGAATTTTTTCTCAGGAAATAGAGAGAGAATCAATTAATTAATTAATTCTATTATTTACTGAGTTTGCATAAAGTGCTATGGATGCAGAGCTGAAATACAGCCCCTGCCCTCAGTGAGTCAGATCTAACCCTTCATCACTATAAGTAGGAGCCACTACTGTTAACAAACAATCACAAACTCGTTGGTATAGATGATAAGCATTTGTTTGGCTCATGCATCTTCGAATTGACTGGGAGCTGACTGATCTTGGCTGGGCTCATCCGGGTGGCTCTAAGGTACTGCTTGAGTCTAGGTCTTCTCCAAAAATATCCTTCTCGGATCCATGGGACATGTTCTCATGGCACTGGCAGAGGTACAAGAGGGCAAGTGGAAACATGGTGTCTCTTAGGTCTGTGGCTCAGAACTGGTGAGCTGTCACATCAGCCCAAACTGGTCACATGGCCAGGCCCAAAGTCAGTGGGCAGGGGAGTCACTCAGCTACTAGTGGAAAGAAAGAACTCCAGAGTCACTTGATTTTGAACTGTGTAGATCCTGGGAGGAGTACAGAATTGAAACTATAGAACTGCTCACCCCAACATAGGTGTGTTCATCTATGTATAAACTATGAATACTTTACCAATATACTGTAAACATAAAATGCACACACAAAAAAGAAATTTAAGGGTGAGATTGAAAATAGGGAAATAAAAGTTCAAACAATTTTTTCCCTGCGCTCCAGTGCATCATTTTGAAAAGCCCTCGGGGATGTGCTTCCTACTTTGGAGACTCTGGTCTGGAAAAGTATTTCTCAAAATGTGACACAGAGATCAAGTGCAGCAAATCATTTGGATCATTTGGAGAGCTTGTTAAATGCATATTCTGGGCTACTTTTCCTGCCTACAAAATCAGAGCCTCTAAGAGTGAAGTCTGGGAATTTGCATTGTTAGGAGCTCCAGGGGAGGTGGGTGCATATTGGAGTTTGAGACTTGTAAACCAACAGAGCACTCAGCCTCTGATGGAAAGAAACCCAAGAGGGGTTTCCGAGAATACTGGAACCACCCCCCTTGCCCAGCCTGGAGTGTGCTGGGGGTGGTTAGGAAGGCCGTCCTGAATGAGGGGTGTGGGAGGTGAGTGCTGAAGGAAGGAGACACTTAACCATGATGTGTGGAGAAGGCTGTGCCCAGCAGAGGTCACTGCATATCGAAGAGCTGTCCTTGAGAGAGGACCTGCCATGTTTAGGGGTCCCCCCATGTAGTACATGTGGAGCAGAGGACCAGGGAAGGCATCCTGAAGAGTGAGTTAACAGACAAATAGGATAGAGCCAGAGAAAGGAAAGGAGCATGGGGGTGGGGACAGGAGTGGTCTATTCCAAGCTGGAGGGGAGAGGGCTGCAGTTTCCAGCCTGAATGTGAGGGACCTTAACTTGGAGACCATGGGCAACCACAGGAAAATTTTCTGCAGGAAGTGACATGATCACGTCTAGTCTGAGTGCCCAAGAGGTCGGTTGGTGCCACGTGGGCAAGGAACTAGAGGTGGAAGCAGGTGTGTAGGATGTCACTCTTGCACCCGAGAGAGAGGAGGGTGGCCTGGCATTCCTGGGAGATGAAATTGGATGCCACGGCCATTTAGAGACCGAACCCATGGAGCACTGGAGAAGCAGCAGAAGCAAAACTGGGGAGGTATCTTCAGGGGTTGAGCCTGACTGGTGTGAATAGGAAGTGGGGAGGGAGGCAGAGCTGTTCACCCTCAGCAGTGGGGCTTGCCCAGAGGGGCCTGTACTCTAGATGGTCACCAAAGTGGGCACATTTCTGGCCCCAGTTTAGAATGAAAATCCCTGGAAGTAATGTTGTGAAACATACCCCCGAAACCACATGTGGTTTGTTTTACAGTAAGGTAACATTGCTAAAAATCACCTTTATTTACTTAAGGGCCTATCATGGGCAGCCATCACAGAGGGGCCCAAGATGGCCATTTAGCTCCAGACCTCAGGTGATCAAGGGCTTCTGTTTAGAGTTTTGACATGACCTTCAGATGAAGGTCTAGATCAATCAGAGACAAGCCAGTGTGATTGTCAGATAACACTAAGCTTATGTCCCAATCCTACCTGGTGCTGCCTGGAGAGCTCTATAAATTGTCTGTAAATAAACCCTGTGGTTATTTTGTGGATAACAGTTATAGTTGCTTTATAATTTTAGGTTAAAAACTTGAACTTATTTGGGGCGCCTGGGTGGCTCAGTAAGTTAAGTGTCAAACTTCAGCTCAGGTCATGATCTTGCGGTGAGTTGGAGCCCCGCATCGGGCTCTGTGCTGATAGCTCAGAGCCTGGAGCCTGCTTCAGATTCTGTGTCTCCCTCTTTCTCTGACCCTCCCCCACTTGTGCTCTCTCTCTCTCAAAAAATAAATAAACATAAAAAATGTAAAAAAACGAACTTATTTGATGTAAGTGTTCATGTACATGCATATTTTTTATGACCCTATCTGGGCATTTCTCTGTTTGAATATATTTTGGATTGGGGTGGGTGGTCGGTCTCCAATAAATGGAAGATACTCACTTCTCTTGAGCCCTGGGAGACTCTCTCCCCTAAAATTTCCTGACACCCCAAGGTGCTCTCCAACAAGGGGAGGGGGTTGTTGGTGCAGAAGCCTGTCTCACCCACAAATCCTACCTCTGAAGCCTGAATCCTCCTTGGCTGGGGACCCACAGTGTCCCACCTGTGCGAACAAGAACGTTGCCACTCACAGGAGATCAAGGCCTGTGTGAGTGGATTTGAACTCATCAAAGCACACACTTTCATGTAGATGTGGCTGGAGCAGAGCTCTGCAGATGAAAGGCCTGACGGGTCTGTCCGTATGTGGAGACAGAGCTGCTCCCTCGGCAGATGTGGGTTTGACCTTTTTTTCAGGAAGTTAAGTGTCTCTTAGCTTTGCAACTTGAGTGGCACAGCCTCTCGCTTCTCGGCTCACCCTTGACTCCCACACTGCCTGTGCTTATCAGTATATTGATGAGGTCCAGCCCATGTTGCCTGCATGAATTTTTAAACTTTCTGCTCATGCAGAAGGGGTTTTAGCAGCTGTTAGCTACTCAAATGCTCGTTCCTAATGGGTAAGGAAAAGGAAAATCTTTCAACACACACTGAGCAGAAGATGGAGAGAGAATTTATGAGGCTTGGTGTGTTTCCGTGAGGGAGGAGCTCACTAGAAATTAAGTCAGAAATCCCTTTGCATTATTCCAGCTATGATTCAGCTTAGGCTTATGTGTCAGATGCTGTGATAGCTGCCTTCTTGTATATAATCACACATTTAGTCTTCACAAGCAAAAGGTAAGTGTGGTCTAATTTCATTCATGTTATTATATTTTATTTTTTTTAATGTTTATTTTGAGAGAGAGAGAGAGAGAGAGAGCAAGCAGGGAAGGGGCAGAGATAGAGAGAGGGAGAGAGAGAATCCCAAGCAGGCTCCATACTGACAGCCTGGAGGCTGATGCAGGGCTTAAACTCGCACACTGAGAGATCATGGCCTAAGCCAAAATCAAGAGTCGGTCACTGAACCAACTGAGCCACCAAAGCATCCCTATTTCATGTTATTTCATTTTATTTTATTTTATTTTATTTTATTTTATTTTATTTTATTTTATTTTATGTTATTTTATTTTATGTTATTTTATTCTGTGTTATTTTATGTTATTTTAATGTTTATTTATTTTTGAGAGACAGAGACAGAGAGAGACAGAGCACAAGCAGGGGAGGGGCAGAGAGAGAGGAGACACAGAATCCGAAGCAGGCTCCAGGCTGTGAGCTGTCAGCACAGAGCCTGACGTGGGGCTGGAACTCACGAGCCATGAGATCATGACCTGAGCTGAAGTCAGATGCTTAATGAACTGAGCCACCCAGGCACCCCACTCATTCATGTTATTTTAAACAGAGTCACTCAACAAATATTTATTGAGCCTCTCCTACATGCTAGGCACTTTTCTAAGTGCTTGGGATACATCAGCAAATAAGTCAGAAAATGCTCTCTGTTCTTAGGGGACTTTATATCAGAAGGAGCAGAGAATCAACAAGCCAGGTAGATAAGTATACAGTTTTATAGAAGGTAGTGCATGCTATGGAAAAAAGAACAAGTAAAGGGCGGAAGGAGAGATCCAAAGTGCCAGACGGTTTAACATTGGGTGGTCAGGGGAGGCCTTGCTGGGAAGGTGACATTTGAGCAAAGATCTGAAAGACATGAGGGTGTGAGCCCTGCAGGTTTGTGTAGAAAGAATGTTCCAGGTGAAGGAACAGCCAGGGCAAAGGCAGCTGGTGAGCAGGAAGTTCAGTTGTTAAAATTCATCTTCATTTATTTTCTAAGAAATGTGCTGGGCCTTGAATGTTCCTTAGCCGATCTCCCCCCTGTAGGAGATCCACGTGTTAGCCCATGAAACATTATGCCATTGACATTTGCAGAGTACTTTAAAGATTAAAAAGCAATTCCATGGGGGGTGATGGAACCGTTCTGTACCCTGGTTGTGGTGATGGTTACATAAATGCGTTAAAATTCATAGAACTCTATGCCCAAAAGTCTGTTTTACTCTATGTTAACTTACAAAGTAAATATTTTGAAAAGCATCTTAAGGCATATTAATTTGATCTGCTCAAAGACCTGTGGAGTAGGAAGGGCAGGGATTAGTGTACTCCTGCTTTTTAGATCAAAAAACCGTGGCCTGGATGTTACTCAGCTGCAAGGATCTCAAAGTCAGATCCTTCCCAAAGCCAGTTCTCATATAAATACTGCAGTCCCTCCCACATTGCCTCCCAAACTAACACTGACCACGCTGCTCAGACCTTCAGGCAACGGGACACATACACTGTCTAAAAAGCAATCAGAATAGTAACAGCCGCTAACACAGATTGCTCATCAAGAGCCGGCCCTGTTCTAAATATAAATATAAAGTTACTTAACACCCACAAGAACCCTATGAGGTAGATACTGTTACAATCCCCACTTCACAGGTGAGAAAACTGAGGCTAGATAGGTAGTAGGTAGCAGAGCTGGGATTAAGAACACAGGCCATTTGGCTCCAGGATCTGTGAGCTTAACCTTCAGGCTTTACTCCCTCTGTCCTGCTGTGTCCAGCACCAGAATGCTGAGGCCATGATGGTTCTTAGCCTGGGTTTGGTAGCAGTCTTGCACTTAAGGACCCCCCCCCCTTTTTTTTCAGAAAGACATTTTTTTTTTTAGTTTAAGTTTCTCAACAAATTAAGGGGAAGGTACAGAGATTTCCCATATATCCCCTACTCACACACATGCATAACCTTCCACACTATCAACTTCCCCACCTGAGTGGTACATTTGTCACAAATGATGAATCTACATGACACATGATAATCACCCAAAGTTGGTAGTTTACTTTATGGTTCACTCTTGGTGTTTTATATTCTATGGTTTTGGACCAATGTGTAGTAATATGTATCCATCAGTATGGTATACAGAATATTTCTGCTGCCCTAAAAATCCTCTGTGCTCTGCCTATTCAATACCCACCCCCTTGCCCCAGCAACTCCAGGCAACCACTGACCATAATTTTGCCTTTTCTGGAATGTGATATAGTTGAAATTATAATTATACCGTATGAAGCATTCCAGCTTGCTTCTTTCACTTAGTAATGTGCATGTCAGGTTCTCCATGTCTTTGCATGGCTTGATAGCTCATTTCTTCTTAGCACTGGATAGTACTCCATTGTCTGGATTACCACAGTTTTATCCATTCACTACTGAAGGACATCTTGGTTGCTTCTAAGTTTAGGCAATTAAGAGTGAACATCCTAATATAAATGCCCCTGGCAGGTTTTTGCATGGACATTAAGTTTTAAACTCCACTGGGTAAATACCAAGGAGCATGACTGCTGGATAGTACAGTAAGGGTGTTTAGTTTTATAAGAAATCACCAAACTGCCTTCCAAAGTGGCTTTACCATTTTGCATTCCCCTCAGACATGAATGAGTTTCTCTTGCTCCCCATCCTTGCCAGCATTTGGTGTTGTCAGTGTTCCATTCTAATAGGTGTATACGAGCATCTTGTTTTAATTTGCATTTCCCTGACGATATTCACCTGTGGAACATCTTTTCCTATACATATTTGCCATCCGTCTTATCTTCTTTGGTGAGGTGTCTCTTAAGGTCTTTGACCCATTTTTATTTTTTTTATTTTTTTATTTTTTTTTATTTTTTTTTAACGTTTATTTATTTTTGAGACAGAGAGAGACAGAGCATGAACGGGGGAGGGGCAGAGAGAGAGGGAGACACAGAATCAGAGACAGGCTCCAGGCTCTGAGCCATCAGCCCAGAGCCTGACGCGGGGCTCGAACTCACGGACCGCGAGATCGTGACCTGAGCCGAAGTCGGACGCTTAACCGACTGAGCCACCCAGGCGCCCCTAACCCATTTTTAAATATAGCAGCATGTGAACCAACACTATGGTAAGAATAGTGGAGAAGAAAGGATGATATTAAAGATGTTGGGAGAGACAGTGTTGACAGGGTCTGGTGCCTGGGTGGCTGACATGGTGAGGTTCAAAAGGGAGCAAAGTAGGAGACTCCAGTTTCTGGTCTAAGTGAGTGGATGGATAGTGGTACTTCTGGGAGGAAGTGGGCGGGGGAGCAAGCAAGTGCGTAAACTCTTTTGAGAATGAGCAAGGAAGTGAATCTGGGGTGTCTGTGAGACATCTGAGCAGAGATGTTCACTCTGCTGTCCAGGCTGATCAATTGCTCATCTCTTCCCAAAGTAGCTAGCTGGTACTAACTACTGTGGAGCGGCTCTCATTCTTACGGAGTCTTTCCTGTTTTGATGCAAAACTTGTGTCCCTATGATTTACACTTTACTTCTGTCTTGTGGCTCAACCAACAATTCTGAGAACTATTCAATTTTTTTTTTTTTTTTTACCCTTCCCAGTAAAGTCTTGCCACAGCCTCCAAGAAGCGAGCTTGCAAAGTTGCTTTCTTTAAAATGTTTTTGTTGTATTTTTCCTTTCTTGTGTGGCCACTCCTGCCCTCTAGTGGCGACTATTGGGGCAGCATGGTCCACTAAGCTGGCCTACTGCATTGTCCCAGAGAGACTTCCTGCTCACTCTTCTTTTCTTCCTTGAATCCCTCTCATCCCCATTTTGTCTCTCTATCACATTACTTTGGGCACTGAAGTGATATCCACTGTCTAATAGCACAAGTGAGTGACTTACAGAATAGGAAACCACCTTGCAAATCACATAATCCATCTCTCTTCTTTTATAACCAAGGACCCGAAATGACTGCAACAGCCTCCTAACTGGGCTGCCTGCTTCTGTCCACATCTGCAGTCTGTTTTCCACTCAGTGGCCAGGTAGACTGGATCGTGTCTCTCTCTCACTCACTTTCACACTGGGATTAAAATCAAAATTATTCTCAGCATGGTCCTTCCTGATCTTGTCCCTCTACTTTTCTAAACATTTTCTTACAAAAATATCCTTCTTGTTTCCTGGTTGGGCTGGCCTTCCTTCTGTTCTCCAAATGCACCTAGCTCTTTCCTACTTCAGGGCCTTTGCATACATACTTCTCTTTCCCCTTATCCTTCACGTCTCAGCTTCAAGGTTGCCTTCCCTGCCCCACCACCACGTTAATCTTTGCAACCGCACTCTGTGTATTCCGTACTAGCACTTGCCCCAATCCGTGAATATGTGTTCACTTGTTTATGATATGCCTCCCTCTGCCAGACTGTAAGCTCCCACTGGGGCCTGCAGTGGGGAGAAGTTACAGGAAGAGCCTTTGACTAACATTGGAGTTGGTCAAAGGATACTGAGGTGATTCTCTAGCAGGTGTGGAATTCCCACCAGCATAAAGATTGACCAGAGCTCCTAAGACAGGGTTGTTAAATGATCCCTGAAGTCCTGTCACCTCTAGTATTTTATTAACCTTTCTATCCAGTATTTTTAAAATGGAAGAGTTCAGACTTAGTAATGATTTGGTAGCTTGTGTGAGACTGAGCTCTCATAGATGATAATTACAAACTTGTGATAAAATATTTAAAAGAAACTAGGTTTCTCTAGGTTCCCAGAGAGAAGCAAAAAGTAGGTAGATTCTAGAGGGGATTTGACACTTGAAAGAAGCACTAGGTGAGATCTACATTTATGTGACTCTTTCTGAGAGCAATCCCCAATCCACATGACTTGGAGCAGCTAAACCAAAGCAGAAAGCTGCAGTTGTATTGGTTTGACAAGTCAGCAGACAGAGTATAGACTAACAAAGTGGCTGGAAAATGAAGGAATCCAAAGAGATGCCCAGCTCCCTGCTCCCAGTGAGATTGACTGACACTTCTATTAAAACTGTATTGCGGCTCAACTCATTTCTGCTTTTCATACTTGCCCAGAGTTGTTAATCTTGGGAGCATTCTCCAATAAACTTCCTGCTTGCAAATCACCATAGCCGGGAGTCAGCTTCCTGGCTGAGGAACCTGACTTACAGCAATCTAATTGATATTTATAGAACATTACACTCAACAACTACAGAATATCCATTCTTTTCAAGTGCAGAGGGAGCTGAGCCATATATATACTGAACCATAACATTAATCTCAATGAATTTCAGAGATGTCAAAGGATTAAAACCTTATCGACTATGTTTATTATTCACAAATGAATCATATTAAAAGCAACAATAAGAAATTATCGGAAGGAGTACTGGAATTTGAAAACTAAACACATGTTTAAATAATACATGAATCAAAAATAAATCACAAAGAAATTAAGAATAATTTGAATTGAACAATAATGAAAATAATGAAATGTCAAATTTCTGAGATGCAGCCAAAGCAGTGCACAGAGGGAAATACATTGCTTTAAATGATTATATTAGAAAAGAAAAATGGTTTAAAGTTAATGATTTACATTTTTAAGAATCTAGAAAGAAGAACAATTGAATTCTTAAACCCAAAGTAAGAAGAGAGAGAGTAGTAAAGACCCCAATACAAATGAAATAGAAAACAAACAATGGAGAAAATTGAAAAGTCTGCAAGTTGGGTCTTCACAAGATTAACAAAATTTATAAATTCTTAGTAACACAGATTAATCCAAAAGACAGACAGCAAATTTTCAGAGTCAAGAATATCTGGGAGGAGCGCCTGGATGCCTCAGTCAGTTAAGCATCTGACTTCAGCTCGGGTCATGATCTTGTGGTTCGTGGGTTTGAGTCCTGTGTCAGGCTGTGTGCTGACAGCTCAGTCTGGAGCCTGCTTCAGATTCTGTGTCTCCCTTTCTCTCTGCCCCTCCCTTGCTTGTGCTCTCTCTCTCTCTCTCTCTCTCTCTCACTCTCTCAAAACTAAGTAAATAAACATGAAAAAAAAAAAAAAAGAATATGAGAGAAAATCACTGCATATCCTAAACTGATAGGATAATAAAAAATATTATGAATAATTTTATGCCAGTGTATTTCATAACTAAGATGAAATGGACAAATTGCTTGAAGTCACATATTACCAGTACTGAATTAGAAACAGACTGTGAATAGATATATAAAATAGATTGAGTTCATTATTAAAAACTTTTCCACAAAGAAAACATCAGCCCCAGATGGCCTCACTGTTGAATTCTTCAAATAATTTAAGTAAAAAAGACAACACCAAATATTACATAAACTCTTTCAGAAAATAGAAAAGGCAGGAACACTTTTCAATATATTTTGTGAGCTCAGTATTACACTGATACCAAAATCTAGCCAAGACAGTACCAGAAAAGAAAATTTCAGACCAATGTTTTTCATGAACATGGATGCAGAAATCCTCAACGAAATATTATCAGATTAAATACAGCAATACATGAAACTGGTAATTCACTATAACCAACTGGGATTTATCTCAGGAATGCAAGTTTGGTTTAACATTGGAAAATCACCACACTAAACAAAAACTATAGTCTTCTCAATTGATTTAGAAAATCGCTGGGCAAATTCAACATCCATTCATGATAAAAACTCTCAACCAACTAAGACTACCAGGGAGTTGGGGCGCCTGGGTGGCGCAGTCGGTTAAGCGTCCGACTTCAGCCAGGTCACGATCTCGCGGTCCGTGAGTTCGAGCCCCGCGTCAGGCTCTGGGCTGATGGCTCGGAGCCTGGAGCCTGTTTCCGATTCTGTGTCTCCCTCTCTCTCTGCCCCTCCCCCGTTCATGCTCTGTCTCTCTCTGTCCCAAAAATAAATAAAAAACGTTGAAAAAAAAATTAAAAAAAAAAAAAAAAAGACTACCAGGGAGCTGTCTCAGTCTGATACAGTGCATTTACAGAAACCTATAGCTATCATCTTAGTAATGTGAGATGGTAAACATTTTCTCCCTAAGATTGGGAAAAGAAAGGTGTCCACTTTCTATTCATTTCTATTCAGTGGTGGAGGTTTTAGGCACTGTAATAGAAGAGGTGAAAGAAAGAAAGGCACTAAGGTTGGAAAGATGTCTCTATTTGTAGATGACATGATTACTTAAAACGAAAATCTTAGGAAATCTATAAACAATGACTAGAAACAAAAATTGAATTAATCGCATCAGCATATTGACAATAATTGGCAAATACATGATACTAGCAGCAAACAAATAGAATGTGAAACTTAGAAAATGGTGTCTTTTAAAATACAATAAGAAAAATACAAAAGAAATTATTAGGAATCAGTTAAATAAAATATGTACAACACTCCAAAGTTGGAAAATGCAAAATATTTCTGAGAGAAACTGAAGATTTATTTTATTTATTTACTTATTTTTAAAACTTTTTTTTAATGTTTGCTTATTTTTGAGAGAGAGACAGAGACAGAGAGCAAGCCAGGCAGAGAGAGAGGAAGACACAGAATCCAAAGCAGCCTCCAGGCTACGAGCTGTCAGCACAGAGCCCAACGCGGGGCTCGAACTCATGAACAGCAAGATCATGACCTGAGCCAAAGTCAGAGGCTTAACCAACTGAGCCACCCAGGTGCCCCAAGAAACTAAAGATTTAATAAGTAGAGTGCTCTACCATGTTCATGAAATGGAAAATTCAAGTGTTAAGATGTCACTTCTACCCAAACTGAGCTGTAGATTCTATACAATCCCAAATCATATCCCAAAACAGACTTTTTCATACAAGTTGATTTTAAAAATGCGTATGAACTTAGGACCTAGATTAGCCTACACAATCTTGAGAAAGAAAATCTAAGTTGGAGGACTCATTTTCCATGATTTTAGGTCTTTCTATAAAGCCACAGTTATGAAGACTATGTACAGACAAACAGATAAATGGAGCATAATAAAGAGTCCAGAGATAGACCCATACAGATACAGTTCATTGGTGCCAATAAAGCCACCAAAGCAATTCATTAGGGAACAAATCTTTTCATAAATAATGCTGGAAAACTGGATAAATGAACTTTACCTCACACCACTCAAAAAAATCAAGTTTGGAGGCACCTGGGTAGCTCAGTTGGTTAAGCATCTGACTCTTGGTTTCCGTGCAGGTCATGATCTCACAGTTCATGAGTTCCAGCCTGGCATCAGGCTCCAGGCTGACAGCGTGGAGCCTGCTTGAAATTCTTTCTCTCCCTCTCTCTGCCCCTCCCCCACTCATGTGTGCGTGCATGCATACTCTTTATCTCTCACTCTCTCTCTCTCAAAATAAATTAATTAAAAAAAATCAAGTTTGGAAGGATTATAGACCTAAACAGAAAAACTAAAACTATAAAGTTTCTTTAAGAAATTAAAAGACAATATCTTCATGATCTTGGGGTGGGCAAAAATTTTAAAAGCAGATACAGAAAGGTCTAATCATAAGAAAAATCTGGTACTTGGACCTCATAAAAATTTTAAATTTTTGTTTATCAAAACATCTGCAGCTATATATAACAGATTTCATATATGTACATATAAATATGTGTACTTATATGTGTATATATACATTTTTGTATGTATATGAAAATATTCTTAATAACCAAGCTATGGAAGTATAGTCTTATCCTATGATACAATTTTTTTTCTCATTAGGATGTTTTTATTTCAAGTAAACAACAAACACTTTTTGTAAGAGTTATTTATTCTGTCAAACTTCTGTTCATGAAGGAAATGAAATGGCAAACCAAACACTGAGAGAAAATGTTCATAGTATGCATATCTGACAAAGGACTTATATCCAGAATGTATGAAGAACTCCTAGTCAGATAATCCAAATCAATAATAAAAATATAAACAACTCCCATTTTAAAAATGGGCCTAAGACATCACAATCCTGTACTTCAAGCTGTATTACAAAGCTGTGATCATCAAGACAGTATGGTACTGGCACAAGAACAGACATTCAGATCAGTGGAACAAAATAGAGAACCCAGAAATGGACCCACAAACATATGGCCAACTAATCTTTGACAAAGAAGGAAAGAATATTCAATGGAAGAAAGATAGTCTTTTCAGCAAGTGGTGCTGGGAAAACTGGACTGTGACATGCAGAAAAATGAACTGGACCACTTTCTTACACCATCCACAAAAATAAACTCAAAATGAATGAAAGACCTAAATGTAAGACAGGAAGCCATCAAAATCCTTGAGGAGAAAGCAGGCAAAAACCTCTTTGACCTCAGCCACAGAAACCTCTTACTCAACACGTCTCCGGAGGCAAGGGAAACAAAAGCAAAAATGATCTATTGGGACCTCATCAAAATAAAAAGCTTCTGACAGCAAAGGATACAATCAGCAAAACTAAAAGGCAACCAACAGAATGGGAGAAGATATTTGCAAATGACATGTCAGATAAAGGATTAGTATCCAAAATCTATAAAGAACTTAAACTCAACACCCAAAAAATCCAGTGAAGAAATGGGTAAAAGACACGAATAGACACTTCTCCAAAGAAGACATCCAGATGGCCAACCGACACATGAAAAAATGCTCACATCACTCATCATCAGGGAAATACAAATCAAAACCTCAATGAGATACCACCTCACATCAGTTAGCATGGCTAAAATTAACAGCTCAGGCAATGACAGAGGTTGGCGAGGATGTGGAAAAAGAGGATCTCTTTGGCACTGCTGGTGGGAATGCAAACTGGTGCAGCCACTCTGGAAAACAGTATGGAGGTTCCTCAAAAAATAAAAATAGGACTACTCTACAACCCAGTAATTGCACTACTAGGTATTTATCCAAGGGATACAGGTATGCTGTTTCGAAGGGGTGCATGCACCCCAATGTTTATAGCAGCACTATCGACAATAGCCAAAGTATGGAAAGAGCCCAAATGTCCATCGATGGATGAATGGATAAAGAAGATGTGGTATATATATATATATATATATATATATATATATATATATATATACACACACACACAATGGAGTATTAGTAATCAAAAAGAATAAAATCTTGCCATTTGCAACTACATGGATGGAACTAGAGTGTATTATGCCAAGCAAAATTAGCAAAAGACAAATATCATATGACTTCACTCATTTGAGGACTTTAAGATACAAAACAGATGAACATAGGGGAAGGGAAGCAAAATAATATAAAAACAGCGGGACAAAAATAGAAGAGCCTCTTAAATATGGAGAACAAACAGAGGGGTACTGGAGGGGTTTTGGGAGGTGGGATGGGCTAAATGGGTAACGGGCATTAAGAAATCTCCTGAAATCATTGCTGCACTATATGCTAACTAACTTGGATGCAAGTTAAAAAAATAAATCAAATAAAATTTTTTTAAAAAATGGGCCAAAGACCTGAACAGACACTTCATGAAAGAAGATATATTAATGATAAGTAAACCCATGGAAGTTGCTCAATCTCATCAGGTATCAGAGAAAATAAATTAAAAACACAATTAGACACTATTTTACACCCTCTGGAATTGATGAGGGAAACAAAGGCAAGAGAAATGTAGCTCAAATTAAATCTCACAGCTGGCAACCCACTGACAGACACCTGAAACATGCAGAATGTGATATTCCTCAAGCGACTCATGGCTGCCTTACTTCCTTAATATTTTTGTTTTATTAAAGACTAAAAGCAAGCGTATCTTAATAGCAGCTAGCCCCTCAACATCCTGCAAGCCTTGCTTTGAAATTCCTTAGAAACTTAAGATATCCCTCACCCCCCACTAACTTAAAAATATATAATCAGTCACTCCTTACAAGCCCAGTGCAGCTCTTTCTGCCCATGGGTCCTGTCCCCGTGCTTTAATAAAATCACCTTTTGCAACAAAGACGTCTCAAGAATTCTTTTTTTGCCATTTGCTCAAGAACGATCAGAATGGCTAAGAATAAAGACTGACAATGAAATGTTGGTAAGGGTGTAAAGCAATTGGAACTTTCAAATAAAATGTGAAAACCACTGTGGGAAACTTTATGACAGTTTCTTGTAAAGGGAAACATGTTTCTACGCTATGATCCAACAAATTCACTTCTAGATATTTTCCCGAAGAAAAAGATCCCTCTCACTCTCTTTCCCTCTCACTCTTTCTTTTTCCACAAAAACACTTAAATAAAAAATCCTTACAACAATTCTTTTCCTAATACCCCCAAATTGGAAACATTTCAAATGTCTATCAAAAGGAGAGGGTATAAAAATTTGTCATTTATTCATCCAGTGGAATGAAAAACAGAATGACTCTTGATACATACAATCTAGATAAGTCTCAAAACCACTGTGTTGAGGGCAGGAAGCCCTTCACAAAAGAATCATACATATGATTACATTTATATGAAGTTCAAGATTAATATATGGTGACAGACATCAGCAGTGCATTTGCCTATGGGGATGTGTGGATTAACTGGAAAGGGGCACAAGACAACGTTCTGAGATGACATAAGTATAATAAATCTTGTACCGGTGTATTCATTTATCATAACTCAAAGAATTGTACACTTGAGGACTGTGCATCTCAGTTGAAGTAAATTTTACTTCAATAAAAATATAAAATCTCAAAAAAATATGAGGGGTCTAACTGCATCATTTGAATGATCATTTTTCTCAGTGGGATATTTCAATCTCAAATGAATAATCTGTTGTGTTTTTTTTTTAACTTATTCTGTTCAGAAAAGCTGTACATATGTGTATTAGTCTGCTTGGGTTACCATAATAAAATACCACAGACTGTGTGACTTAACAAATTTATTTTCTCACAATTCTGGAGGCTGTAAGTCTGAGATCATGGTGCTACCATGGCTGGTTTCTGGTGAGGGCGTCTTCCTGGCCTACAGACAGCTTCCTTCTCTCTGTGTCCTCGCCTGGTGGAGCGAGAGCAAGCTCTCTAGTGTGTCGTCTCATAAAGCCACTAATCTCATCATGAGGGCCCCACCCCCATGACCTCATCTAATGTCAATTTTTTTTAATGTTTATTTATTTTTAAGAGAGACAAAGTGCAAGCAGGGGAGGGGCAGAGAGAGAGGGAGACAGAGTGTGACCAGGGAAGGGCAGAGAGAGTGAGACACAGAATCAGAAGCAGGCTCCAGGCTCTGGGGTGTCAGCACAGAGCCTAACACAGGGCTCAAAGCCAAGAACTGTGAGACCGTGACCTGAACCAACATCAGACGCTCAACCTACTGGACCACCCAGGCGCCCCCTCATCCAACTTTACCTCCTTAAGTTCACCATCTTCAATTAACAGCACATTGGGGGTTAGGGCTTCAACATATGAAAACTGGGGGGATGCAGTTCAGTCCACAGCAATATATATTCTAGAAAGTCTTGAAAAGATAGGTAAGTGGAAAAGAATAAAAAAGCCATGTAATTACATTACCCCAATGTAATTGTGGTTAACATTCCAATGTATTTTCTATTCAAAGTTATGTCATTTCATCTTTTATGTGGTTGTAGTCATTCTGTACCTATAAACTTGTAGCATGATCTTTCAAAGTACAACATGAAATTTTTTCCGTGGTACTAAAAGCTCTTTTTATGTTCCCTCTTTTAATAGCCACAAAAATTTTCACTGAGTGTGCTGTAGCTTATTTATTCATTATTTTGTGACTGAAGATTAAAGTTCCTTCCAATATTTTGCTAGTGTAAATAATGCTATGAAAAAATATATTTGTGCAGGAGGCTTTTTCTGTAACTGAGATTCCTTTCTTGGGGGGAGAATTCCAGAAAATGGAAATTGTGGGTTAAAAGGTTATGCTCTGATTACATGTTGCCAAATTCTTTTCCAAAAAGATGTCTCACTTTATACTGCCCCCAGCAGTGGGGCAGGAAGGCGCCATATCTGTTTGCTCTTACAGGGCAGAGGTCATTTCCACTAATGTGTGTGTTGGCCTGTTTCCACAGGTTAGCAAAGACAGCTGAAGCCTACTTGGGCAGGATTCCCCTGGCTCTTCCGGCTTAAGACCCTACCATCTCCTATCCCTGGCCGCCTGTGTTCTGGGCCTCACCTAGACAAGTCTGTGTGGGAACAAGCCACCTCTTCCATCTGTAGCCATGAATTTCCTCCGGCGGCGCCTCTCTGACAGCAGCTTCGTGGCCAACCTGCCTAATGGCTACATGACAGACCTGCAGCGCCCAGACAGCTCTACCAGCTCCCCTGCATCCCCAGCCATGGAGAGGAGGCACCCCCAGCCCCTGGCAGCCTCCTTCTCCTCTCCAGGATCCAGCCTCTTCAGCTCCTTCTCCAGTGCCATGAAGCAGACCTCAGCAGCCCCCTCAGGGCTGATGGAGCCTCCGGGTCCCTCTGCTCCTGTTGTTCAAAGGCCCAGGATCCTATTGGTGATTGATGATGCCCACACAGATTGGTAAGCCAGAATCTGCCTAGGGGCAAGAGAGGCGATGGGGGCTTATCTCATCCCTGGGGGAGGGAAGAGAGGGGACAGCTGAGAGGTTTGATCAGAGTATCAGAGACTGGCCAGAGGGCAGGAAACTACATTTACTATGTGGCTACTGCATGCCAGGCACCATGGCACCTGCTTCGTGCTTTATGTTTACAATCCCAATCCCTTGCCAGCAAATCCAAAAATCCAAAAAGCTCTGAAAACTGGAAAATATTTTATAATCCATGTGGCAGCAAAGCCTGATCTGAGGGAAAGTGAGACTCTAACAGTCTTCGTTATACCATTCACTGTGTGTGACCATAAATGATTTATGGCAATCTTGATTTACATCTTTTTTTTAAAAAAAATTTTTAAATGTTTATTTGTTTTTGAGAGACAGTGTGAGCAGGAGAGGGGCAAGGAGAGAGGGAGACATAGGATCTGAAGCACTCTCAAGTCTTTGAGCAGTCAGCACAGAGCCCGATGCGGGGATTGACCCCAGGAACTGGAAGATCATGACCTGAGCCAAAGTCGGATGCTTAACCAACTGAGCCACCCAGGCGCCCCCTTGATTTACATGTTAATACATTTGCAATGGGGTACTGCTCAGAGCTCACCAGAAGTGTTATATAATATATGGTATATATACCATATTACCTTCCTAAGAATGGAAAACTTTAAAAAACCCGAAATAACTCAGGCAAGTTGCTTAGCCTCTTTCAGCCTCAGCCATCCTCCATCCATTCAGTAAGGTTGTTATGAGGGTAAAAGAAATGAACAGAGACCCACAGTCCTTATCTAACACCCTTGAGACCAGAGTGCCTGAGTTTGTCCAGAACCTGTTCTCTTAACATCAAACATGGGCAGAAATGATATGCCTTCTAGTCTCTTGTTAGGCATGCTGATCCCTGGTAAGCTCTCCAGAGTCAGAGATTGGACATGTCAAGGTCATTGAAACTGTTCTACAAATAGTTACTGAGCACCAGTGGAGTGCAAGTCACAGCCTTAGGTGCTCAGGGAAGTGGTGAGCAGACCTTGCTCACATGGATCTGAAGTTGGAGGATAGGTCTCTACACCAAATATTTGGTGGAGAGGGTGCTAAATATTATCAGTCCTAGTTGGGGACATGGAATTTGCAGTCTAGAAAATAATGCCAGGTGTGGAGACCTGGAAGCACTCCATCCAGGGCGGTTCTGACAGTGGACTCATAAATGGTCATGGGGCTGGAGAGCAAGGTTGCATGCGTGTGTCTTCAAAGGCTGCCACGTAGTAGGCACATCATAGGCACCTGGTAAATAGGTCTTAGGTGAATAAGTTAATGCATTCAGTTCACCGAGCATGTCACAGGCTCTGTTATTCTAACATGCATGTGCACACTCACATTCACTTGAGAAGTTAACTCAGGTTGGGAATGACTGACCCTGTACTTTGGAATGGGAGATATTTATAGTGTATGATATTCAGTACAGTCAACATGGAAGCATGTTCAGCAGGTGTAGACAGCAGTCTTTACTTTCCTGCTAAAAAGTTAGTTCATCTTAAGCAAGGTGAGATCACGGGCATGGCCTCTGTTTTGATCCAGTCTGCATTATCTTCAGTGTTGCTGCTTGCTTGAAGCCGCTCCTCATGAAGCCTTGTTTATCTGTTTATGCGCTTATGTAAAGCAGCATCTTTAGGTTCTGAATTTAGTGGTTGATTTCTGCAGAGATTTTGCTTCCAGGCACTGCTGCCTGTGCAACCCTGCTGCTTGTCTGCCCACTAATCAAAATGCCTGCATGGCCTTTGCAGTCTTCTTGTTTCTTTTCAGCCCCATACTTGACCTTGGTTTTGACCGTACCGTGCTGACCATGTTTCCTCGGCCTCAGGCAGGGTTTGCCATGATATGGCAATGGTCAGGGGTTATTTAAAAACCTATTTATCAAGAAAGTTCCTTTGTGTTTGGAGGGTGAGCTGATAAATGACAGCACCGTACAATGGTGAGGAACACAGACTTCAGAGCTAAGTTGTCTAGGTTCACATCCCATTTGTACCCCATAGTAGCCAAACGACCTTTGCAAGTTACTGTACCTAAATGGGAATAAAATAGTACCTACCTAGTAGAGTTAATGCATGTAATTGGGTTAAAATCTGAGTTAATATAAAAGTGCTTAGGATGTGTCTGGTAGACAGTAGATGCTACTTACGTGTGTGTTACTATTGCAGACTTTTGTGACCTATGCAACATTAATCATCTTGATGGCAGCCCCTCATAATCATGTTTATTTAATCTCTTCATCCCCAATAATGGCCAGAGTGGATTAGGATTTATCCTATTGTGCAGTTTTCTATTGGTCACTTGTGCCTGTTAGCTCCTGAGTAATAAGGTTGGGTCTTATTAATTAATCTCTGTCCTCCCGGTGCCCATGCGGTATGTAGTAGTATGGTGTGCGGGGAGAGTGAACGAGGCCAAAATGCAATGGCCTCACCCAAGTAACGTTTATTATTTTAAGTCTTTATTTTAATTCCAGTTAGTTAACATACTGTGTTATGTTAGTTTCAGGTGTACAACATAGTGATTCAACAATTCTGTACATCATCCTGTGCATCATGACAAGTGCATTCCTTAATCCGCATCACCTATTTCACCCATCCAAGTAACATTTAAATTTGACTTGGTTTCCATCTCTCTAATCTGAAGACCACGTGTGAATGTGTGAATTTTAGGCTGTGTATGCTGATGGGGGGCATGATTTTGGCCAGAGGAGTGTCTCCCAGTCTGTGTCAATCATGCCTCTTATACCCACACTTTAATTAGGTCTCCAAACAGCAGTATTTCTCTTGCCCTTCAGTGAGTAAAAAAGGGGAGAATGGAGAAACTGAGGCACATTAACTTTCCTGGAAACTGGTTCTGCATCCACTGGATGTTTGTGATGGGGACTTGCTGCCTGCGGACACATCAGCTTCTGCAGAACTCCATCCTAGATTCTCCTTCAGCTTCCTAACCTCTCTGAATCTTAATACATTCCCAGCTTTCTCCAGATTGATGCTGGCTGCCTGGGAAATCCCAGTCTGCCCCTGCAGAGTTCCGAAAGATGTTTGTTCCCCGCCACCAGGAGTGGCCAGCAGGTGGCGGGCCAGCCCCACTGTCCCGGGCAGCTTTGGCAGAGTGTGGGCTGCCTGGGTCAGCCCCCACCCGGCCCCTCCTCCATTGTGCAAACTGTCTCCTGAGAGGAAGAAGTTGTTAAAGGGGAGAAGCCAGCTCACAGGGCCCCTTTTTTACCCCCCTTTGAGATGATAATGAAGGGGGAGATAGCCACTGTCTGGACTGAGAGTGAACCCACCAGGAACAATGCTGCTCCCTTTTCTCTGTTCTCAGTCCCACATCCTCTGTCTTCCCATTCTGGGTCTTGGGCCTTCCTGCAGAATCAAGTTTCCTTGTGCTGAGGGAGTTTGCAGGAAGCCCCCACGCTCCCCCTCCTGGCAGAGGCCAGCTTGCAGACTCTCTGAACCAGCCTGGGTCCCCCAAGGACTATCTGTTACCTGCCGAGTGGCCCAGGGAGAAGGACTTCTCATCCTCTGAGGAGAAATAGAGGGCCCCAAAGCCACCTTTGCTGGGAAAAACAACTCATGGCTGAGCTTTGTAAGATCCTACCACCTTTTGGGATTGGCCATGGAGGTGAGCCCAGCTACAGCAGTGGTGTTTGGGGAACTTTGGGCCAGCCTCCATAAAGCCCAGTTCAGTAACAGGTCTGAACTCAAGTTGGTGCTATCCTCTGGGATGAGGGGAGACCAATCAATCTTGAAGAACCACAAGAACCAAGGGAAAGGAGAAATAAAATAAATGAATCTCAGGCTCAGTATTCTTCAGCCTTATTGCCTGCCCACTCTTTCTCTTGCCTAGAATTTTCCAGCAGCCTCACTGGTCCCAGACCTCTAGGCTTGACCCCCTGGTTACCTTCCATGTTACCATCAAAGGGTCATTTTGTGAAACACAGACCTGATCGGTTTGCTCCCACCGTTCATCCCCTATTATAACCCTCTGTTGCTGCATCATTGTCCTCAAGTTCAGATTCATTCATCAGCTTGCCTGCCTCCCTCTAGTTCTGTCTCCAGCTCCACTTCCTGCTTTACAAAAAAACAACCTATGGTTCTCAAACACATTTGCCTTAGCACATTCTGCTTCCTGCTACCTGGAATGCCCTTCCCTATCTCATTCACTTGTCCAATTTCCATTCATCCTTAAAAGCCTGCTCAGGTGTCACCTCTTTTGTGAAGTCTTCCCTGACACCCTTGACCCTGCCAACGTTGCTAACAACCACCTCCTTTATATAACGTAAAGTGTATTTCATGGTGCTATAGTAGTTTCACACTGTATGATCATTGGTTAGCAGGTGGCTGTCTCTTGTGCCAGAACAAGGCCTGTGTCTTGTTCTTCCTTATATCCTTGGTGTTTAACACACAGTAAATGTTCAATTAGCATACCATTGCCCCCGCTCCAGTCCAATGAGGATAACTTTTAATGAGCATAACGGGGCCTGAAAGTCACCTTACGTTAGGACTCAGCAGTATAATACATGCAGTCGAGGGGTGTCTGTTTTTACTCACCTATGTGTAAAATCTTGGCTCTTTATTTTCCAGTATGTGAGGATAACTGTAAGGCTGCTATTTGAGATTGTCTAAAAAAAAGTTGGCACAAAGTTTTATTATTGCCCACAGAATATACCAGAATTCCAGTTTTGATTTCAAAATCAAAACATTGAGTGTGACCAAAAAAACATTGCTCATAATCATGCTTGGATTGAGTGTACCTCCCTGCTCATGGTTTTACCTACAAAATCTCCAGAGGCTGGATGGGATTGAGGAGCAGGGTGTTGGGGTGAGGGGGATAGAAGCGGCTAAGCCTTTGCCCCCAATCTCTCCCTCCAATGGCCTGTGGAACTCTGGCTCTCCTCCCCTCTTACCTCACCCATGGCCTTGTTCCCAGAATGTCTGCTATTCCATTTCAACAATGATCTATTGTTACCTTCCCTTCTATTCTCCACCCTTCCCTGCGTTTCTTTCTTCTTTTATTTGTTGGGGAGGAAATGAAAAGGTATTCTTGATTTGAAACACCCCTCTGCTACTATCCTTCCAGCCTGGAGTGTATCAGGCTACGCTGTCCTACTCAATAATGGTCAGTGGTACCCATCCAAGCACCTTGTGCATTTCTAGATTCACCAAGAAATGTTGTATAATAATTTGTGTCCCTCCTATGACCACACCACCTGTCCCACTCCCAGATGGTGTCTTTGTATCCCAACACCTACAACGGGGCAGGTAGTTTGTTAGGAAATGTCTGTTGATTGAATGAGTAACTTTGGAGGTGATGAGTTATTAGCAATGACGGATGAGGATGGTGACAGTGACACTTAAGGAGTGACTTGAGTGACATTCTGAAATCCTCTTTTTCCCCTTTCATACTCAATCCAACAGAAAGTCACAGTGGCCACATGAGAGCATTTACACCATGGAAATTGGCAAATGCTACAAAATAGGGCTTTCAGTTCTCCCCAGAGAGCTGGTTATTAATCATTTGCCAACACAGCTCTGGTCTAATCACTTGCCAACATAGCTCTGGTCGTAGGCACTTCCTGTTTGGCCTGGAGGGCAATTGTACAGGTGAGGAAGCAGAACACAGAACATAGGCCCCTGCTCAGAGAACCAAAAACGGGTGGGTGGCTAGGTTGGTACTTGTTAAAAGGCATTTCTGATGGAGCCACAGCTCCTGCTGACCCCTGCACAGGACTTCAGTGTTTGGCAAGAGATAGATGCTGAAAAATCTTGGTCAAAAAACGAATAAACACACAGATGAATAAACCATGAGCTCTTTGGGGTTGGGGTCATGTCTTTATCATTGTCATGTGGCAAACACTTGTGTACTTTGTACCACCAAAAAGGTTTCCATAGATGCTCTAAGTCAGTCTTCCCAACAACTGGATGGAGTACTTTCACTGCTCTCATTTTATACGTAAGGAAGACGGAGGCCGCGAGCCCAAAATCGAAACAGATGTCAGTGGCATCTGGGAATCCAGCTCAGGCCATTCTGGACACCCTGTTCTCTCATCATTTTTCCCACCTGAGTACAAGCCCTCCAGTGCTGTGTGTGAGGGCATTGGCCGGCAGAGCCTGCTCAAGAGAGGGTCACACATGCACACACACCCACACACACCCTGTGTCTGAGAGCAGTGGGAGGAGACAGGGTGGCAGGACTCCATGTAACAGCACTGCAGCCAAGCACAGGATCCCGGTGACCTCACCCTCAGAGGAAAGTGCCCCACCTCAAGCCAGGCAGCCCCACCCTGCTGGAGCCCTGTGGGCAGCTGGAACGAGAAGATGCCAGGAGGAAAGGGGGTTCCTGTAGCCATCCAGACACTCCTGGTCTCAGGTTTGGGAATTGGATCCTTCACAGAAATTGCCTCTGGGCTATTTTCCTCAGTTTCAGGCTCCAACAGGATGTTTTCTGCTCTTTCCCCCTGTGTTTTGATATTAAATATGTGATTTCCTAACACATGTCAGACATGTTTCCTAAGAGAGTTAAAATGGGAAGGAAAGTAAAATGCAGAGAACTCAGGGCTGGCTGGTGGCAGGTTGGGGTTGAAGTCCCAGCTCTGCTGCTTACCAGCTCTTGGCCAAGCCACCTTACCTTTCTGAGCCTCAGTGTCCTCATCTGTAAAGTGGGGACCATAATGCCACCACTGTCACCATACCAGTGAGCTCACAGGAATGTTCCAAGGCTCCAGTGAGAACACGCTGTTCCTCTCCCTTACAGGCGTTTTTCCATGTGTATGGTTTCTTTGCCTGTGCTGTGGTCCTGTGCTAGAGCATAGGCTCCAGGAGGGTGGAGTTTAGGCCTCCTTTGCTTGAACACCGTATCCTCAGAGGCCAGCACAGCACCTGGCACAAGGTAAGATAGGAAACACGGATGATTTAATTAACAAACAAATAGATGCTCTTGCCAAAGGCTGATCTTATTATTAAGGGAGAGTTCAGGATCGAGAATGCCCTCGGGGAGAGTCTTTCTCAGAAAATAGTCAATTGCCCTGGAATTCAGGAAGAGTACCTGACGCCCATGCTTTGCCCGAGCTCCCTCCCCACCCCCCACCCCTCATTGTTCAGCTGGTAACTCTGAGGCTCCAGCCTCCACTTGAGGAGCTGAACTGCTTCCGGCTGCTTTGACTGAAGGCATGAGGACTTCAGGGCATGTTGGCAGGCCCCTCAAAGCCTTGCAGTGGGCCTAATTGGCCCCATGGTGACCAGGACATTCTGCTTCCTACTGTGTCACCTACAGGGGTATTTGAACGCCGAGCTGCCCTCACCGGCAGTGGCTTTGGGGCAGGGTTGCTGGATTCCACTCAGTTAATACTTGGATAAGCAATCAATTTATCCCCTGCAATATTTGGTATAGATTTATACTATCAAATTGTTGGTTGTTTATCCCAAATTCGAATTGAACTGGGTGACCCGTCTTTATCTAGATACGCTACTTATGGAGGATGGCAACGAGAGACAGTTGCCACCATCTGAGCCTGCTAACATGGGCCCAAGTGAGAGGCCGGTCTTTGCACTTTTGCTTCCTGGTCAGAGAACCAAAAGAGGCCCCTCAGTTGACCCCATTCTCAGCTTTCCCTGCCTGTGACAAGGACTGAGAGTTGTCAGTCACCAGCAGAGAGGAAATAAAACTAGTAGGCAGTCTCAAGGCAGACTGCCCAGGTCTCTTCTCCCTCTCACTTACATGACCTTGGGAGGTCTGACCTCTGAACCTCACATTCCTGCCTGTGAGGCAGAATCATGGTATATCTTTTGCGAAGGGTCCTTGCCAAGATTAGAGATGATGGCACGGGTGGGGCTGGGACAGGGCTTAGCTTGTCATAACAGGCACTGAAATGGTAACTGTATTAACAATTAATTGCAATTACTAATTGCTGATGAATATAATAGTGCTGGAAGCCAGGGGAAGGAAGCCACTTGGCATGCTTCTCAGTTCAGCTGGATATGCTTGAGGGCTGTCTTCCAGAAGGCCTGGAGGAGGGGTGTCTGGATGCTGGTAAGCTGGCAGAACTCTACTGTGAAGATGACAAGATGGAGGCCTGAACTGGTCCCCTCCTCCTAGAGTTGCTCGGGGGTCTCACAGCTGAGACACACACCTTTCTGTTGGAGAGACTTGGCTCTGGGAAACAAAATCTTCACATCTGGCCCCACCGCTTCCTCTACCCCCAAACCTCTCCTTGAACAAGGCAAGCCTTGGCTGTTTCCTATGGGGAAACACAGGGATGGAAGGGAGAGGAAGAAAGGAAAGGCCTAATGTCGCCTTCCTCCTCACTTCATTCACCAATTCACACAGGCCACCCAATAGCACCTAGAGTGGCTCTGGATGTCTGGACTCAGACTCACCCCTCCCATTCTGGGCACCTGCCCTGCACTCCTGCCCCTCCCCCTTGCTTCCCTGGCCCTGGTGCCTGGGGGAGGGGAGGGGCCTTGGGCATTCCCCAGCAGCCTGCCTAGTCTCCTGGAGACAGGCTCCGTTTTCCCAGGCCCGGCCCCTTTTATCAGGGAGACAATGTACGCACACAGTGAGGGCCTTGTGTGGCACCCAAGCCCCAAGCCCTTTGACTTGAGGAATTTTTCAAGTGCTGACCTCTTTCCGTGAGGTCTTCCTGCTGTCCAATCCTGAGGCCTGGTGCCCCTGCTGCTTCCTACCCAGCTCTTTCAGGGAGAGAGAGAGGGAGGGGGAAAACAGTGAAGAGCTGTCTCTCGCTCTGGTAGAGTCTTCACCCTCTGAAACTGGCTAGAAAATCTGGGGGAAATGTCTTTGAGCAGAAGGGAATGTGGGGAGAAATCTGATAGATGCCGTTTCTTCCAGATTCCTTCCTTCTCTGTTGATGCTATGGGATCATAGTGGAGCCACTTTTCTCTTTGGGCCTCGTTTTTCTCATAAGTCAAATGATGATGGATTAAGATCATTTCCCCCAAAGACCGTTTCTATCAGAACAACATTCAGATTCCCAGGAACCACCCTACACCTTCTGTGTTAGATAGAGTTCTTTGTTTGCAAGAAAAAGGAATAGACTTTGGCAGACTTAGGCAAAATGGGGATGTTTTGGATGTGGAGGCTCACAGAATCAAAAGAGAATATGAAGACTCAAGTCTCGGAGAGGCTGGGACCCAGGGCTCCCCTGGGATCTAGGAGGCTGGGACTTGTGTAGGCAGCCTTCTCTAGAGAAGCCAGCTCGTGTTTCCTCCCAGCCATGTGCCTCTTTGCTGACAAATCCAAATCTTGGGGAAACACAAACCTGGCTGGTTCCACAGTATGTCCTGGGACAGTTCCACCAAGACCCCGTGCAAGAGAGCTGCTTGGTTCCATCAGTGCAAATGCAAATGGAGGTGCTATTACTGGAAATTCAGATGGGTGCAGGACAGGCCACACTGCAGAGTGCCCTTAGAACTACTGACTCAGAAAATCCAAAGTAGAGCTTGGGAAATTGTTTTTGTTTGTTTGTTTGTTTTTGTTTTTAATGATGATGAGCCAAACTTAGAAACCATTGAGTTACAAGACTTCTTTCATTACAAGACAAGACCTGGGAACAGTGGGGCCAACTAAGCAGGAGATCTATTTCAGCTCAATATGTAGAATGGAAAGTCATCCAAAGATCAAATGGGCTTCCTAGTGAGGGAATGATCTCCCCATCACTTGCAGGTGTTCAAGCACAACTGGGCTGGCCACTTGGAAGCAATGAGGCAGAAGAGGCTCCTACTATAAAGAGGTTGGCTTATAAGCCCTCGCAGGAGTCTTGAGCTTAAAGCTTTTTGTTTTTTACTCTATGACTTTATGTCTCAGTCACTTCTCTGATTTTGCCTTGCTTTTCTCTGAAGAATTCAACTGTTTACCTTGTGAGTTTCTCCTCTTCCTCCAAAACGTGGTTTTCTCACCCAGGTCCTCTGAATGACCTTTCATGGAGTCCCTGAGATGCCATGACTTTCTTAGCAATAGCTGTTCCAGTGCTTGAGTCTACAGACTTCACCCCACCTGGTTACAGCCTTGCCCTGGCAGAGGCAGGTCACTGGGCAGATGCCAGCCTCATTACAGAACGTCTCTTCTCCTGGGGCCTGTGGAAGCCTGCCTAGGACATGTTTCCTTGGCAGGAGGGAGGCTATCTGTGATGGCAGGAGAGAAAATGGTGCTTTGTGTCCATTTTCCTGACCGCTCACCCTGGATCTTCAGGAAGGGTAAGGGTGTGGGTTTCCTGAAAATTTGCACTGAGCTGATTGCCATCTTCAGAATGGAATTAGTTAAATTAGGGGTTGCCTGTGCAGCTGCTCACAGGAGACAAGATGGTCTGTGAGTGAAGGGGCAGGTGGTAGGAAAAGGCACAGGCATAGAGAAATATTTCCCTGCTGTAAGGAAAACAACAGCACATGATTTATGACAAATGGTGTCTGCCACTTGGTTTCAGCTTCAACAAATTGACAGAACCATGGGGACTGTGTTGGGTGTAAGAACTGATGTCCCCTCTGAAGGCTGCAGCTTCAGTTCACTCACCTAGTTGTCACCATGCAGGAATAAGGGCCTGGTGTTGCTAAGTCATTGATTTTCCAAGGACAGCCAGAAATCTGAATTTTTTATATGAATCTTCTATTGTAAGTAGTCAATTTAAGTCCAAAAATAAGACTGTGGACTTCATGAAGTTTACCAGTTGGCAACTTCTGGTAAAGAAGATAGGAGTCAGGATAAATATGTATTCTAGTTCCTCTTCTGGGTCTGTTTCCCAGAGAGACTGTATATACTACAATGGCAGGAGGGCTGTTTTGTTTAGTGCAATACTTCGGGTCTAGCACAGTGCTGGGCACATAGGGGACCTTGGGTAGATGGGTGGATGGATAGAAGCATGCATGCATGAGTAAGTGATTGGATGGATGGATGGATGGATGGATGGATGGATGGATGGGTGGATGGATGGGAAGGAAGGAAGGAAGGAAGGAAGGAAGGAAGGAAGGAAGGAAGGAAGGAAGGGTAAATAAGTGGATGGATGGGAGTGAAGGAGGGAAGAATGGATGAAAAATAACTTCTTTCAGCCTTTTCCTTCTGTGCCCTGCCCTTCACACCTTGAAAGTCCTCATACCTCGTATGAGCATGCATGTTTCTATCCATCCACCCATCTATCCAAGGTCCCCTATGTGCCCAGCACTGCACTAGACCATAGTATTGCACTAAACAAAACAGCCCTCCTGCCATTATGGTACATACAGTCTAGCTGGGAAACAGACCCAGAAGAGCTAGAATACATATTTATCCTGACTCCTATCTTCTTTATCAGAAGTTGCCAACTAGTAAACTTCATGAAGTCCACAGTCTTATTTTTGGACTTAAATTTTTCTATTTGTTTTAGAGAGGAAGAGAGTGTGCATATGGGGGACAGAGGCAGAGGGAGAGAGAGAATCTTTCCATCCCACAACCTGGGGCTCCATCCCATGTGGGGTTCCAGGATCATGGGATCATGACCTGAGCTGAAATCAAGAGTTGGACCCTTAACCAACTGAACCACCCAGGCACCTCTGCCCCCTAACCCCCAGCTCCCCCTTTCTAAATCAAACACTCAATATTCTCATGGTCCCCTTCTCATCCTCCTTATACCATCTTTTCTTATACCCTTTTCTGGAATGATCAGATATTAGTCACTTGTACCTTGGTATGAATTATCTTTCAGTGTATTTCCTTTCCATGGGCATTTCCCCAGCTTGGGCTCTTAGCAGATGCTCATTAAATGTTTGCAGGGGATGGGGGTGGGGAATGGCTTAGCCTTCTAAATGTTGACTAATTCTCTTTGTGTAATAAAGATTGTGGACTTTCAAATATATGTAGGAATGAAGGTGACACAGTGTAGTGTCTTTGGCAAGGAGAGGGGTAAGGACTGAGATGACATTCTAGCCCTATTTCTGCAGTCATGATGAGTGGGTGGCTGATGACTTTGTGTACCCTAAAGGCCTATACTGGGGAGGAAGAGGAGATCCCAGGGAGAAGTCCAGGCAGGTTTCCATTAGGCTAAACATGAAGCAGGAGTTTCATTTAGAGCAAGGAAGATACTGCCACCTTCCTCCTCCTCTTGGAGAGAGAAAATGACATGTCACTTCCCCAGGGACACACCCAACAGACTTCAGCCCTCTTCCCATCCTGGTGAAGGTCAGGAGAGAAAGAGGGACATTAAACATCTGCCATGTGTCAGGATATCATTCATGGGCACTTACAAATGAAACTGGGGCTTGGGAAGGTCAATGTCTGTCTGAGGCAGTACAAGGAAATAAATAGAGCTAGACAGGACCTGAATCTGTCTCCAATGCTAGCAGTGCCCATCTACCTCTTTACCTGGAGAGGTGAAGTTCCACCCTCACAGCCCACCAGGGAGTAGCATACTTGCTAGCACGTTTTTGGCAGGTTCCCAGAGTCCTTCAAATCTGCATCCTTATGCTAACCTGTGGGTAGATCTTCCTATCCCTGTTCTACAGATGAGAAGGTAATGGCTTGTCCAAAATCGTGTAGCAGGTACCCCAGCTTCCAACTCAAATCTAAGTCTTCTGTACCATGCCTGCTACTCATTTTTCCTGCACATTTAGGACATGCCCCAGGAAGGTTTGTCCCCTCCCTGAGTATCCCCAGCATCTGCCCAACTCATTTGCCCTTGTCTGTGCCTTTCACACATACACACACATCCAGAGCCTCTCACAGTCATCTTTGTAGCCTTTGGCCTTGGCAAAGAATAGGCTCCAAATACTGGATTGGTTAATGGATGACCTGGGCCACTTTACCAAGGAAGTGGCTCCTGACCCTTAGACTAGATTGGGTGTCCCTTCTGTGGGCTGACCTGGATCTTTGGGCTGGTGCCCTGTGTGGTCATTGTCCATTTATGAGTCTCTCCCTCCTGTTAGGTAGTAAGCTCCCTGAGGCCAAGGACTATGTTTTCTTCATACTTACTTCCTTGGAACCTATAGGCTCTGGCCCATAGTAGTTGATCAATAAATATGTGTTAAGCGTCTTTTGAAGAAGGCTTCCCTGACCAACCTGAGTCAGATCTCCCCTGCTCTTCACATCTTATCATCCATTGTGCATTTTATTCTTACCATTTGTGCATTTGTGCATTTTATTCTTACCATTTCTTTTTCACCTGGTTAGTCTTCTGACTTTTCTGGGAGCATGTGAGCTCCACAAGAGCAGGCACTTGTGGAGCAACCTTTCCTCTTATGCCTAATAGGGTGCCTGGTCTATATGAGGCCCAGGAAATGGTGGTTAAATAAGGGAGTGAATAGTGACCAGACCTACTCATGAAAATCTCCTTTTCTATTGCTGTCAGAAGCCAATGAGGGGCCATTTGTCATATCCAGTGACTTGGGGCTCTAGTTTCTTACCTGTAGAGATCCCTGTATGGGTGCAAGGGGCCTTGTCATCCTCAGAGGATCCCTCCCCTCCCTAACTCACTGGAGTTCCCTAATTGCAAGGTGGTATGGAGAGGCTGCCCCACCATTGGAGGGTCCCCGCTGGCAGTGGGAAGGGGCCAGGCAGGTTAGTTATTTTTTTCAAGTAAGTAATGGAGCTAGAATGGATCTCTGAATTGGACCTCTGTATTCAAAGGTCCTGCTTTTGCCACACCTCCATCCAACGGGCATGCCATGTGATTCTCATCTTGCTGACTGGGAAAGCCCTGAGCCTGTCTACCTTCAATGATTTCCTGCATGATCCATAGCCCATCTCCCCCTGCTTAAGTCCAGGCCACAAATAAGCAACCAATATGTTGCATCAGAAACATGAGACTCTCCTGGGCCAGATCCCTGCATCCCTGCCCTCCCTCCCTCCTCCTACAGGGGGGACCTGTGGGAAGAGGGCTGTGCCTGAGACAGAACATTCCTGACCCCTCCTCCCTGGGAAGGACATAGCCAAGGCCCAGCCACATTGACTCTACATCCCAGACACATTTATTAGGAGGGTGTCGCTTGGACACAGGTGGATCCTGTTTGTGCTAATTCTCCTCTTCCTTCTGCCCCTGCTGTCGCCATGAAAGAACTGAGTACCCGCTCCTCATAAATCTCATTCACACACCACATCCCGCCTCCCCAAACTTGGGATTTCCCACCCTAGGCAGCGCTGGTTTTATAATATTCTCCTTCCTGGTGCCTCTGATGTGGCAGTAAAATATGAGACCACCCACAGAGAAGGAAGCTTCCTGGAATCAAGAGTTTCCCCCACCCTCTTCCCAAGGCCAAGTCCTTGAGTGATTGGCTGGGATATTCAGGAGCTCATTATAAGAATAAACATATTGGGGCATTAGGAAGAAGTCTGCATTAGGGAGACAGCCTTCGGGCACAGTGAGGCCGTCCGTTTTGCCTGAGGTCAAACAGCCACGCAGTTACAAAGGCAGCAATCCCAGCCCCCAAGGCATCTAGAATTCCAGACCATCCCTACCCTTCCCTCTGCCAGACAGAACTGTTCAGAGGCAGCTCAAGCCTGAATGAGCCCCCGGCAAGGAGGCAGCAGTCTGTGTGGCCTGTCAGGAGACAGACTTCTGACTCCCAGCCAGGCAGGGGGATGGACTGCCTGACCCTCAGCTTCAGCCCAAGTCCGTCTGCCAGGCTCTGCAGTAAACATTCCAGAGATGGGCAAAACAAGTGTTTTTCCTGGGAAGGTGAGGCCTTGTGAAGGCTAGAGCTGCTTGGGTGGTATTCGTATGGTATAAAGTGCTCTGGGTTCTGGTTAGAATCGAGTTGAGGGCTTCCAGTCATTCAGGTTGGACACTGTACAACGACCCCACACTGTAATCAGTGCAGATTTGTAAGTGTATTACAACAGTGTGCCAGTAGATGACAGTAAAGTGTCTTGAGGACAGGATACGTTATGGCTTATCCTTGGAAGACTGTTCATTTACCCAGTTAGCAAACATTCGTTAAACATGTGCCTTGTGCCCTGGCACTCTGTGCCAGACTCCGAATTCATTGAGCACTGACACACAGTATCAGGTTTCCAGGAGCTCGTAGACTAGGTGTATTGGGGCAGGGTACAGACAAACACTGTGCCATTACAACATGGACTGATGCATCCTGTAAAGTACAGGATGCTGTGGGAACCCCAAGGAGGAACACCTAACCCAGCCTCATTAGGGGGGCACTTTTAAAGGAGGTGAGCGAGGATCTTGGAGGCAGCCAGGCAGAGAAGAGCAAGAAGCCATCCTAAGCAGAGAGAACAGCGGGTGCAAAGGCTCAGTGGTATAAAGTGTAGGACATGGCTAGGGAGTTGCAGGAAGTTGAGTGTGTCCGTGAGGTAGATAGAAAACTGGAGGAGAAATGGCCAATGTCAGCAGGGCCCTGCTGAATCCTGAAAATCTTGAAGCACAAGATCTAACTCACTGGTGCCACTTAGAGTTTTTATGTATCTTTGAACAGGGACTTCTCCATCTGGAATGTGTGGGGACTGATCCCTGCCCTACCTAGTAGGGTCTAATAGAAGGAGGGATATGAAGGTACTAGCAGGCCTTATATACCAACGATGTCTGCTTATTATTATCATCATCACTCATCGCTCATTGCACTGATCAGATCAAAAGGAGGTGAATCACATTTCTGTTTCGTAACCTCCATGAGGGTACAGAGAAAACACTCAATATTTCTTTGTTGTTGTTGATTCTGTTTTAGGCCCTGGGCTGTACACATTGGAGCTTACTATGTGCAGGAACTGTTCTCAGTGCTTTATACATCTTGTCTCAGTTAATCTTTACAACAATGCTGTGAGATAGTTACTGTTACTAGCCCTACTTCCCAAATGTGGAAACTCAGGCACATGGAGGTTGAGTGAGTTACCCAAGGTTTCACAGTAAGTGAGTGGTAGAGCTGAGAGTCCATCCATGTGGTTGCCCTGAGTCTACTACCCTCTCTTGCCTTGTTGCATAGAGGATGAGGTGAATTGATCACTACAGCCTTGGCTGTAGATGTTATCACCGCTTGACAAATGAGAAGACCATGTCCTAGAGGGGTTAAGTACCTTGGCTTAGAACATGTGGCGAGTGAGTTGTATGGCTCAGACTTTGCCCAAACCATGCTTTTTCCAGTATACCAGTGATTGTTCTCATTAGTTACTATTATGAGGTCCCAGGCCCACCTAGTACATCTTTTAAACCTAAGCTAGGGGGAACTTTGCCTTGAGCCACACAGCCTTGACTAGCTGTACCCCTTCTGACAGCAAAGGAGGGCCCTGTGCCAGGACCCCACAAATTGCACCCTTATACCATGCAGTGGATACAAAGAACCCTAGAATTCTTTGCCCAAAG
This sequence comes from Panthera tigris, assembly GCF_018350195.1. Lineage (NCBI taxonomy): Eukaryota > Metazoa > Chordata > Mammalia > Carnivora > Felidae > Panthera > Panthera tigris. Next base: position 126,632,776 of record NC_056666.1, on the reverse strand, counting down.
GGACCCTGGCCCAATTCCATGCCTTGTGTAGGCCAGTTCCCTGGTCCATCCTTGGAAGGCATGGCCAAGGAAGAATGGTGGATGGGGGAATGAGTGAGGAGATGGAGTGTGGCCTGTGGGCTGAGCTATCCATGAGCCTGCACAAGAAGCCCAGGTGATTCAGGATTGAGAGGAGGGTGGGAGGAGAATCAGGGAAGACTGTAGGAACCAAGAGGAGGCAGTCCCCATGCCGCCTGGCTCTGGGTAGAACTCTAACAATTCCAAGAAGTTGAAGTTCTGACCCCTCCAGATCATGATGAAGTTGTCTTTGTCAAGGAAGGAAGACAGGCATGTTTTATTTAAATGTTTGCTAGCTTTGTTTATCAATTGTAAATATCAGACATATGATGCACAGGTGTCCATTTGTTCTCTTGCCCCAGGCCCCCACAGATATGAGAGGTGGACTTATCCCAGTGTCTGAAGTTTGCAGACACTACCTTTAAGGATTCGTGATAAAATTCACAAACTATGTGGAAAGGTTCCCTTTGTATGAGCCTCACTACACATTTTGTCAAACACCATGTCTGGGAGAGATAACAAAACCATCCTTTCAAGTCACAACAACAGCTCCTATACCACTAAAGTTTTGCATGTCTAAGCCTGTCAACCTAGTAAGAAAAAATTATCTTAATATTAGAGCTATCAGTCAGCGATTTGGGCAGTCTTGGAAAGAGGTGAACTCCACTGGCATTGCCTAAGTGTAGATAGAGACTCTTTGGAAGCAAACAGACTGAAGCTTGGTCAGAGAATCTGTAGGAAGGATTCTTTTTTTCACAAATGGAAGGCTGAAAAAATAGATGGTAACATGGATGTTCCAGGAAAAAGAATAGAGGAAACTAAGAAGATTCTTGGATGTACTACTTACAAATTATTGATTAGAACTCAGTCACATGGCCACCCCTAGCTGAATGGAGAGTTAGGATATTCATTCTTGTGTGTGTGTGTCCCAATCTGTAAACTCTCTTATTGTGGGGAAGAGGAGAATGGGTATTGGAACAAAAAGCTGTCTCTGCCCCAGAAAGGTTTATGGAAATGCTTAACACAGTGCTCGGTTTACAGCAAGTGACTAAGAACTATTAGTTTCTCCATACCAAAAATCCAAAAGAGCAAATGGAAACTTTTATTACTTTTGCCTTGTGTGTGGGAGGACATCTAAACCCAGAGTACCCCAACATTTGCTGCTTTTTTTCAGGGTTGAGCAAAAACATAGATGTGGAATTAGAAGTCCAGGACTCTAGTCCCTCAGGCAAAATATTTCGTTTCTCTGGGTTTCAGTTTTCTTTTTTATAGGATGGAAATAATAATGCCTTCTTCATGGTGGTGGTTGTAAGCATTAAATGAGAAAGGCTATATAGGCTCAAGCCTACAGCACAGTTTCTGGCACAGAGTAAATACTCAACAAGTAGGTTTTTTCCCCCATCTATCTCCACTCATTTATTCATCCAGCAAATATTAATTGAGCTCCTACTCTGTGTTAAGCACTCTGGTAGGTATTGGGAGTATTTGTGCCTTACTCTAAGTAGTTGTGTTATAGTTTAGTGACACACAGGCATTAAACACAGTTACCAATTATAACTATCTGTAATTTTAATAAGTACTATGAAAGAAGAGTATGAAAAGAAAGTCTATATGAGAAGAGAGAGGAAGGGGGCCAAGATTATGGTGCTTACTGAGAAAAATGGGCATTTGGATAGATTTGGGAAATAACTAGAATGTAGAATCAATGGAGATAGGGAGAGAGAAAGGGGTAACAAGAATGATGTCTATGTTTCTGCCTTGAGCAATGGGTAGATGGGATGCTATTTACTGATAATGAGAAGATAGAAGTAGGGATATAGAGGAAAGATGATGGATGGATGGATGGATGGATGGATGGATGGATGGATGGTTGGATAAAAGGACAGATGAGGGCTGCTTCATTGGACAGATGGACAAATGGAGGAATGGGTGGATGGATAGATAATTTATGGAGTATGTAGAGTATAACTCAATACAATAATAAAATAATTCTGCATTATTTACTTTTGTAGGATTCTTTATCTCATTTGATCTTTAAAATAGCCCTTAGAAATAAGTCACACAGATATTATCTTCCTTCTATAGATTATAAAATTGAAACAGGGTTGCCAAGTAGAAACAGAACCTGAGTCTCCAATCTTCCCATCCAGTATTCTTTCTCCTCTTGCACATAGTATATACAAATAATTAGAAAATCATAGTATATACAAATAATTAGAAAATACAAATAATTAGACAATAATTAGAAAAATAATTAGAAAAGTAGTCAAGGTGGGAGGAAAGAGCATGAAGTTACAAATGTGTCTGACATGTGCCCCTGGGGGTAAGGATTTTGAGAGAAGGGAGAAAATAATAAAGCAGTCTGCATCCTTACTCAGTGGTTTTCTTCCTCTCTTTAACAGGGCCAAATACTTTCATGGAAAGAAGGTGAATGGAGAGATTGAAATCCGAGTGGAGCAGGTAGGTTGGAGCTGGGTCTTTCGTGCTGTCGCCCTGATGTTTTCCACAGCAGGAGCCATTCCCAGGAGCAGCCTTGATCCTCATCTTATGTGGCTACCATGAGCCAAGATTACTAGAAAATCCAGGCTTATACCTGGGAATTTTATTACATTTCTTTAGTTTAATGTTTTTTGTTTTGTTTTTTTTTTTTTTTAGCATCATAACCTTTCTTCAGAGGAAATCTCAAGTAGGAGCCCATTCTACAAACTAGAGACAAGTAGATGTTCTCTGACTAGATGGGCATGGGGAACCCAAAAGTCTGTCTGCTCCATCCTGCTCCACCTTCCCTATTCTCCCCATGGCCCCCAAGGCATCTCCTTGGAACCAGTTGGACTAGGGAACACAGTGGGTTTGAATCCCAGCTCTCTCATTTAATAGGTAATGGGCAGGTGACTTACTCGCTCTGTGCCTCAATTTTCTTGTATCATTGTTGTTGGGATTAGATGATTTAAAACCTCAAAAGAGGCTAGAATTATGAATACTGACTCTTGTTGTTACTGTTAATATCAGCATCCAGGTACCTCATTTTATGGGGAAAGAAATACAGACTTGTTGAAGGCTATATAGGAAGTCAGTGGCAGAATTAGGACTAGAACTTGTGGTCTCCAGATCTAGGGCTCCTTCCGTTCATTCAGTGAACACTTGTTGGGGGCCTACTAAATGCCACGCATGGTGCTCAGCCTTAGGAGGGCACATCAGAGCATGGGCTCTGGAGCCAGAGTCGAGGTTTGAATCCTGGTGCCACCCCTTGGTTGAGCAGTATTTAAGCTCTTTGCAACTCTGTTTATCTGTACAACTGATTGTTGTACAGCACCAATTTCATTGGTGTAACTCATTGGTGTAATAGCACCAATTTCATAGGGTGACTATGAGGATCAAATGAGTTAGTCCATGAAAAGTACTTGGAACAGCACCTGGCACATACTGGGTACTTAGTAAATGTTATTCATTTATCATCGTCATAGTATCATCATCATCAAAGACAAATTGTTAATAAGATAGACAAGGTCTCTACTATAAGATGAACTCAGAAAAGTGCAATAAGAAAATAGAGGGGTGTGACATTTTCAGCATTCTTTGAGTTTGGTGTGTTGGAGGAACAGAAAACCTTTCTGAGCATCCAATTTGAGTTGGCTTAGTATTGAAACACCTTAAACTTGAATTTCAATTTGATCTTGTGGCTTTCAAGTCAGTCCAATGTCTACTGGTTTTCCTTCCATGGCAAAGAGCGGTTATTTTTGTTCACTTAACAAATATTTGTCAAACGTCTGTCTACTACGCTAGCTAGCTAACATGGGGAATAAAGATATAGAGACAGAGGCTCTGTCCCCAAAATTTTGTGGTCTAGGAAGGGAGGCAAGATAAGTCTTCACAGAACCTCATTACAAGTGAAATCCAAGAAAGAGAGGTCCAAATTTGGCGCTATGGGCAGCAGAGACCACAACTAATTGAGGGAGTCAGGCTGGCTCTGAGGAGAGGGTGGTATTTGGAGGGCATCTTAAAGGATGGGTAGGATTTCCACAAGTGGAGGTGACAACATGAAGAGTACCTGAGAAGGAAGCAGTGTGAGCAATTTTAAGGAGGCTGGAAGTACAGGTTATGGGATGGTAGGAGTCTAGTTTGGTTGACTTCAAAATAGGACACATCATCTTCCCCTAGCCCCAACCTACTTGTCCTCCCAAGTTCCGTCTCTCAATAAAGAGTGGCACCCTCTAACCTTCCACATTAGCCAGAAGCCTGTACATTCTCCTAGGTGCCTCCCCTCCCTCTGCCACTACACCTATTCAGGGACCAGAACCTGTTGACTCCACAACCCTGTCTCCAGTCCATCTACTTCTTTCCATCCTTACTATCTAGATCCTTGGCTGAACCATCATCAACTCTCATCCAGTCTACCTAATCAATAGCCTTCTAATTCTATCTTTTCACCCACTTCCCATTTATTTTTAGTATTAAAGCCAGAGTGATCTTTCTAAACAAGCAAATAGATTCTTTAAAGTGTTCACTTTTAAATCTCTTCCTCAAAGACTCCGTCTCTGAGCCCTCACACCTGGATCTAGATCGGCTAACCTGGTTATTCCCTATCATAACATCCAACTTGGCCTTCCTAGCCCTTATCCATATATTTAGGTGTGGGATTATTTGCATGAGTGTAGGGACAATGACTGTTTGGAACTCTCTTTGTTAAGTAGCACAGGGCCTGGCACATTCTAGAACTGAAGAAATATTTGCAGAATGAATAACTGATAGATTCCACAGATTCCAGGCTGCTTGTCAGTTTCCAAGGGAGATAAATCACTGTTTCTTAATCTTCTCTCAAAAATCTGGGTTTTCCATAAACCATCTGGTAAATGCTCAGTTGCCAATTCAGCTAGCCCTGTCTCCTCCCATTTGTGAAAACCCCAGAGGCATGTTTTAATTTTACCCACTTATCTCAGTGATGCCCCTAGACCCACTTATGGGTACAAAATCTATGAGTAGGAGTCATCAGGAGCATCATTGAGAATTGCCCTAAGAATAACTCACTCAGGGGCTCTGGGGACACTCAGCCAATCAATGAAGGCTACAATCATTCTGGAAAATGTTGGCTAATTTAGAGTCATCCTGATTTCCAGCCATCCCCCTCCATAGAAGCCGGAAGGGAAATTAGCCAGGCGACCAAATAGCAGGTTATTTGGGCATTTTTTCCCTGAAAGACATGCCTTCCTAAACCCATCTTAGAGTCTGAATTGTTTGCCTTTTTCATCTGGATGAATAGGTGGGACACATAAGCAACCCCCCCAGGAATCTCACATGTATCCTCTCGCACTTGGGAAAAGTCTTAGGATGGAAGGCACTGTTTAGTCTGAGCTGGCCTCACATTTTGGAAGTCTGTCTCCCAACGAAGGGCCAAATTAACCAGATAATTGCACTGTCTGGGTTTTGCTGGACAGAGCGAATGAGTTAGTTGTGGTTGGCCTAGAGGAAGCCTCCGCCCCTTCTCTCCACCCTCTTCCCCCCAGTTCAAAAACTGCTTGCCTCAGCTCTTGCAGAGCCACGAATCAAGAAACTCTGAGGAGGCCAAAGGGGGGACTGCATCATGTTGCATTCTATTACCCAGAATGCCCTATTGACTCTGTGGGGCCTCACAGCAGTGTCCTCAGAAGGTCTGAGACGTTCCAGCCAGGGTGCCGGCATGTCAAATTCTCCTCTATTTATATTTGAGGCAAAGGGTCTTTTTCTCCACAGGTACAAGTTACCCCTCTGTGGGACTAAGCAATGAGGTTGATGAATGGATTAATATCAAACAGACTCAGTTCTGAGAAATTAGCAGACTAGGACTTGGTGGGACAGAGCCGTGGGTTTCATTCCTTTCTAATAAAAAAAGGCTGCAATTACAATGGTGAGACTTTCCTCCATGATAATAGAGGTACCAAGGCATAAGGAATGCCAATGTCTGCTCTAGCAGATGGAAAGAAAGGCAAGAGAAGGTAAAGAATCTGCCCTTGACTCTAGTGAAGGAAGCTGGACAAAGCCACACATTTACATACGAATGCCAGTGGCTCCCTTTGAGTCCTGCCTTTGTGTGATGTAGGAGTTGGGATGGGGTTAGGTGGATGTGTGTGGATCCCAGAAAAGGCTCTTGATTCAAGTCCTGTTCATCTTCTGCTCTTCATATATTTCCTCAACTCAAATGTCTTATGGAAGCAAAGGTGGGATTTTTCTCTTAAAATAGTTTAAACACTCAACACCATCATGTATATATTTTGCATACCCACGTCAGCCTTCCATCCACAGTTCTTTATGGGACAACCTTTCTTCGAATGGACCTTTGCTGTAGAGATTAACTGTAAAGGCCATGTGACATTTCAAGAAATAATTATCAACAAGATAGAGAAATGAAGGTTGAATGTTAATTCAGATTGGTGAGTTGGGAACAGGTTGAACAGTACCTGGACTAGGAAATGATTACTTGGTAGAGATACACCTTGAGAGAAATACATGTAATGGCTTGCTTAAGGGCTGTGCCCTTGGCTTTGTTCTGTTCCTTAATAGAGACTTATCAAATTACATTTGCTGATGGCTTGAAGCTGAATGAGAGAGAGAATATGCTATATTAAATTAGATACAATCAAATTTCATATTGAAAACATGGAGTTTTCCCTATGGAAAGACTCAGCGGAAGAAGAGCAAGACTAGAAAGACTTAGCTTACTAAAATCACATGAGGAAAGGAAAGACCAAAGATTTGAACAAATTCTTAATATTTGTGGAAGAAGTATAGAGTGGAGGTTAAGACTGGCTTCAGGGTGGATCTCAGCTGTCTGGAGATGAATCTCAGCTCTACAGTATTTTAGTTGTTGACCTTCTATTTATAACATCTCTATGCATGTTTCCTCATCTGAAAAATGAGGATAATAATATCTGCCCCCTAGAGTTTTTGTGTGGATTAAATGAGTCCGTGTAAATTACAAACTTAGCGTGGTTTCTGGCACATATATTAGGTTCTCGATAAACTACAGCTAATGGTTGCTGCTCCCCCAAAACCTGATGCTACTTCAGGCTACATTATCAAAGTACAGCATTTAGAACCCAGGAAGGCGATGGTACATAAGCACACATAGGCACATACGCACACGCTCTTTCACACACGGCACATGCACACCCTGTCTCTGTCACAATACACTCTGTGACACACTCACACGTGCATGCACACACATACACACACGCAGATACTATGCTAGTCAGACTCTAGTGACAGATCCCATTTTGGTGTCACACCATAAGGAGGTATTCCATGGAATACCTTCTGAGGAGAGTGATTGGTGTAAGTGGAGTCTGACATCCCTGAGCAAAGTGGACCAGCATAAGGAACTGGAGACGTTTAGTGCAGAGGCAGAGCAGGCTTTAGTAGGATCCCATTTGCTCTGTGCAGAGTATCTGTCATCTGAAGGAGTAGGTGAGATAGTAAGTTACTGTATGTTGAATACTTGCAAGGTAAGGCTGAATGCTTTTCATTGTTGGGGTGACACTGTCATTGCCTCCATCTTACAGAAACTGAGGCTCAAAGGGAATAAGTAGCTTTCCCAAGGTTGCCCGACTTTTAATTGGCAGGATCCTGTCTTTGAACCCAGGCAGCCTGACTTCGGGGCCCTCCTACTGTCTATTACATTTTTCTGCCAGTGTGCAGATGTCAAGGGCAATAACCAGGTATGTTGGTTAAGTCACTTCACATGCATAACCTTATTTCATTCTCACCACCACCCTTTGAGATGGCTGCTATGAATGGCTCCCCCATTTGGCAGATGAAGAAAGTGAGGCTCAGAAAGGTTAAATACCCTGTTTGAAATGAGTGATAAAGGAGGAATTTGAACCCAGGCTTCATGTGCAGGTGTGCTGAAAAACCACCCTAGATTCTCTCGCTAGGATTAGAGTTCAGTCTAATAGTACAATTCTACAAGAACATGGATTTCAACTTGCTCTAAACAGAAACTATTAATCAGTAGAGTAATGATGACTGGGCCATGCCCCTTGGGTAGGTGGGGAGTTCCAGCAGAAACTGGGTGGTTATTGTTGGGAATATTTCACAGGAAATTTATGTACCTACTAGGAGATGAACCTTTATTATTTTTCTCTTTTATTTATATTTTGGGTAAAGGTAATATATACATATAGCCAAAAATTGAAAAGGTAAAAAATGGTATCTGATAAAAAGTCTACCTCCAACCTTGCCCCTACTAATCTGTTTTCTTTAACCATTATTAACCAGTTCATTTAGCCACTAGTTTCTTGGGCAACTATCTGTTTTTTTCCAAAGTTTATTTTTTTTATTTTGAGAGAGAGAAAAAGCATGAGTTAAGGAGGGACAGAGAGACAGAGAGGGAGAGAGAGAATCCCAAGCAGGCTCCGTGTTGTCAGCATAGCCTCCAATGCGGGGCTTGAACCCACAAACCATGAGATCATAACCTGAGCCAAAGTCAGATGAGATTTTAATTTTTTTTTTAACGTTTATTTATTTTTGAGACAGAGAGAGACAGATCATGAATGGGGGAGGGGCAGAGAGAGAGGGAGACACAGAATTGGAAGCAGGCTCCAGGCTCTGAGCCATCGGCCCAGAGCCCGACGCGGGGCTCAAACTCACGGACCGCGAGATCGTGACCTGAGCTGAAGTCGGACGCTTAACCGACTGAGCCACCCAGGAGCCCCTCAGATGAGATTTTAAATGCAATGATCAAATATACATATATGTGTATTTTCCTTTGTTTTTCATAAATAGCAGTTTGTTCAAAAAACATTAACCACTATAGATATTTCAGAAGAAAATTTAATGGGAGGATTGATTCCAAATGGTTCAAAAGGGAAAATCATATCCAGAGCCACAACAGCCCTGCATTCACTGCTGCTGTTGTCACTACCACTATGGCCAGTGGAGAACCCAGAGCCTGTGCTCCCACTGATGCCGTAGGAATTGCCACCAACCTGCTGTATCTGCTGAGGCTGTTGGGGAAGCTTTCATAACTACCACCAGAAGCAGAATGATTGCTACCTCCTTCCTAACTTCAACTCTTGCATAAATGGCTCCCATTGGTAGAAATTAACTGGAACCATGTGGCAAAAGAATCTGGGAAGTATAGATTTAGGCTTTCAGCCCCCATAGTGCAGGAGACAAGGATGGGTGTGGGACTGGGTGGCAATAGACAGTGAACAATAGTCTATCCCTTTAGCTGTTCAAAGTCCACACATACTTATCTGTTCTGTTCCGTACCCTTTCTCACTTAATGTATCCGGTTGTGATTCCGCAAGAGTATGTGCAGAGCTGCCTCATTCTTGTTAATGATTGCCAAGGGTGCTGTCATATGGATATCCAATAATTTATATTTCATAATTTTACTAATACAAATAATGCCGAACTTATGTCATTTCAAACATTTGGTAGCGTATCCATAGGATTCCTTCCTGGAAATAGAACGAGCCCCAGGAGTATTGTATGCCGTGGGTGCTGTAATGCACCTTGAGGAATAAAGGACTTTCCCCAGCTGCTGGCATTGCTACCAGAAGCCAGCTCTCAGCAGTCAGCCCTCTTTTGGAAGTGCCTCAGGTGAGGAGAGCTGACTTGTCCAAGCTCACATCTCTTTCCTGGTGGCAGCCACATTCAGTGGCTGGACAGTATGAAGACCTTGCCCATTTACCTCAGTTTGGGACAACTCTGAAGGAGTTGAAGCTCCCAGCTCAGAGCTCTTTGGTGAGATGGCAGTGCAGCCTGCCTTCTCCTTCCCCCCAGTGCTGCTTTCTTCCTCTTACTGCCCATCCAGTGATGGTGATCCTCGGAGTGTTCCCTGATGGACCTCCCATAGGCTAGTGTCTGTCTCAGAGTGTACCTCCCAGTGTAAGTATACACTTACCATTATGATAGCTATTGCCAAGTTGCCCTCCATAGAAGCTGTATAGATGATCTGTAAGACCCTTCTGGTGTGGAGTTCTAGGAGTGTGATTGATCCATGGTTTCTGGGGTCCTTCATGCACAGAATGCTCTCCTGGTTTCAGCCAAGCATTGATGCTGAACTCTGAAGTGCTCCATATTTTGCTTTTCCTATTTGACCTCCTTGTGTTTGAAATTCACCAGAGCTTGGCATTTCTCTGCAGGGCCTGAGTCCGGCAGAACCCTACCCGCTCTGATCCACTAAGCCTTGTTTTGTTAACACAATCCTGCAAGATTTATTTGTTTGGCTTGGCTTACCCTGACCTCAGACGTTCTGTTTTGTATTATTGTTAAAAGCGTGCAGGTCTCCATGGAGGCCTTTTTCTTTTCAAATCTAAGAACCAGCTGGGGGAATGAAAAAAGCAGGTGGGACACTAGGGAGTATTAGCTGAAACATAACTCATTAGAGGAGCAAGTGTCTCTCTTTTTAACCATGGCATTGATTAACATGGGTGAGTTTATCACCATCCTGGCTCTACATTTAGACTCACCAATTTAAGGCCGTAGAGAAATGGAGAAACAATAGGAATGGTGATGGTGGTTAACTTTGAACATTTTCTGTATGCTGGGTGTCATGTTAAATGCTTCCTGTGCCTTAACTTATTCCACACAGTGTGCCTGTTGGTGAGGAAGCTGAGGCTCAGGGAGCTTAAATAAATTGCCCAGCCAGGTCACATAGCTTGTATGAATGTCCTGCAGCTGGGATCTGAACCTGGGTCCAGCTGACTCCAGGGTCCTGCTTCTTAACCAAAGTAGACCTATCAGAGTATATGTTGGGTCTTGAATTTGTCTTCAACGAGTTTTTTTGTATTTCCTCTCTAACCCAGGTTCCTCGAGCACGTAATCCCACCGTCCTTTCCCATTTCACCCTACTCTTTTGATCTGCTGGGTAAATTACAAATTAAGAGATGTCCTTCCAGCCACACTCTTCCTTTCCTTACTAACCTGGATGGCTCTTACTTATCATTTGATGTTTCTGGCTTATTGCTGGATAGTTCCCCTGTTAATAGTTCTGTTTGTTCGTTGTTCCCCCCGCCCCAAGAGCAAATGTTTACTATTTGTCTCTAAGTGTAGCTGTACACTTTGGACTACATGAAGTGCATATTAGCTCCAACTGGAGCCAGACCACCTGGGTTTGAATCCCAACTCTGCCACTCCCTGAGCAACCTTGAGCAACTAACTTAACTTCTCTGTGCTTCAATGTCCTCATATGTAAGATGAAAGTAATAGTAGTAATAATAGCAATCACAAGATGTACCTACAGAGTTATACAATCAAAGTAAATTACCACATGTAGGGCACTCAAAGCAGAGCCTGGCATATAGAAAGTGCTAAGCGTTAGTAGCTAGTCTTACAATCATCTTTACATTGTTAAACACATCAACAGAATGATTTCTAGGTGTCAGTCTCTGGGATTATTCAGAAATGCAGAGTATATAATCCATGCTTAAAGAAGTTTGCTGTGTAGTTGGAGGGGTGGGATAAGAAATATAAAATGTCCATGTGTATGTGTGTGTTTTTTTATTATTTACATATATGTCCAATCATATTTCCCCAAAACATAATGGCATTCAACTGGGATCTGGTGCAAACTTCTAACTTTTCCTTGATAGCAAATATCCTGGTAGAGGTGTTCAATAAATGTTGAGTAGATGTGTGAGTGAATGGGTGGTGTGGTACAATCATAGTACGGTGGGGCTAGAAAGAGACCTTGGGGATCATCTAATCCAACCTGCTTGTTTAACATCTGAGTTTCAGAGCAGGGAAGTAACTGTACACAGCACACACATCACATTATGGCTGGAGTCCAGTGTAGAGACACCAGGCTCCCGTCTCCCATGTCACCATCTTTCCTATTACATCTCCACCTGCCAGTGTTATTTTTGTCTTCCGCTTTTAAGAAGCCATTAGGCCCTTCTGATGGTTTTGGTAGCAAACAAGTTAATCTCATTCTCTAGTTGTGAAGTCTGTATTTTCCACATTTACCTGCAAAAGGCCTTCCTGTGGGGGCAGCCATGTCTAGGTTGGATGCTGAGCCACAGGGGATGGCCAAAGGCGAGCCCCAAATGAGGGCCGGGGCGAGCGGATATTGAGGGGGCAGGTGGATATTGAGACTGTGGCTGCATGAGCCCTGCTGATTCTAAATACAACACAGACTGCTTTATCACTTCGCGGCCCACCTCCCTGGTTTAGCTGTACTACTCAGCTCCTTAATCAACAATGAGAAGGCAGGAGCCATGAGAATGGAAGCAAGTCGATCTTCTCATGCTGGGCAATCCAGCTCATAGTTCTGTAGCCTCTACCTACTATGTGTGGTCACTTACCCTTCCTCACTGCCACCTCCCTCCATCAATATCTCCTCTGCCCCCTGTTAGTATCATGGATGAATGAGACTCCAGTGGAAATTAAGGAGCAGTTTTGAAGGAGAACTAAATAAACCCTTTAATTTCTTGAGGGCTGTGTATTAAAACAAATACACACAACTTGACTTATCTCAACCCTCTCCTTAATTCAAGAAACACATACTGAGCACTTGCTCTGCCCTTGGCCTTAATGACAGAGCTTTCCACTCTCACAGTGGAAAGATAGACAGTGGGGGGCAGTGACTGTAATGTGTCAGAGACCTTTGCAAAGCCTAGTGAGCACAGAAGAGGGATCACCACCCTTGCCTTGGAACATTCTTAGGAAAGGCTTCACAGAGAAGCTAATACTCTGTGGGGGGTTGGGGAAAATAATTAGCTTTGTATCAGGCTGCAAAGGAGGGAGATATCACGCCTGCCAGCTAAAGACTGCATTTTAGGGGCACCTGGGAGGCTCAGTCAATTGAGCATCTGACTCTTGATTTCAGCTCAGGTCATGATCCCAGGGTCATAGGATCAAGCTCTACATCGAGGCTCCACCCCGAGCACAGACCCTGCTTAAGATTCTCTCTCTCAATCTCTCTCTCTCTCTCTCTCTCTCCCCCTCTGTCCCACTTATACACTCTCTCTCTAAAATAAAATGATAATAATAATAATAATAATAATAATAGGCATGTTTTAAATCTTAGTTTGTCACAGATGGGGAAAATGACCAGACTATAGGGTGCATGAGAAGGGGGAATGGGAAATAAAGCTAGAAAAGAAGACAGAGAATAGTTTCATCAGGATGGGCTTTGTGTGGCATGGCCTATCACTGGAAATCATGTCCTAGAGTCAGTGAGGACATACTTGTTAGATTTTTAAGTCATGGAGTGATATGATCAGGTCTTTGTTTCAGGATGAACATGCTGATAGTAGTTTGGAAGATTAGCTGGGTAGGAGTGGTGGCCTGAGACTGGAGGCAGAGAAGCTCAGCTCTGGGTTGGGTGAAAAAGGCATCTTATCCTTGAATATTGTGCTTGGGGCTGAGGTTCAGGGGACCTGGTAACTATCCAGTGAACTGGATAACTAAGACAGGTAACTAAGGACTTGGTAACTATCCAGTGAATGCATGTCAGTCCCTGCCACATGGTCTTTAGCTTCATTCTGTACCTGCAACTTGCATTTGAAAGGGGAAGAGATGACCTATTTTTTCTTTAAAGCAGAGACGATGGAACCAGAACCACATGATGTGTTTGCACTGGCATCCCATAAAAGCAAGCGCTGTCAACCGCTTCTTATTCACCACCTTTGTCAGCCACTTGCCCTGACCCATTTCACCCCCACATTCCAGTTTACTCTCAGTCTGCCTAATCTCTGGCCTTGTGATGCCTTCGACTGCTTATGATCTCCCTCTTCTGCCCCCTCCTCCCGACTTCTGCCCCTCCTCATACCCTCTCTAGCTTTGACCTTCAGCTTTTGCTCGGCCACTCTTTACATTTACTGAGCCGGCTCTGCTGTCCTGTCTACCATTTGGGGTCTGGCCCACTCCCTGATGAGAGGACCTCCCCCTGGCTTTTCACCCTGACTCTGCCAACAGCCCCTGCCCGGATGTGCTTACACACAGGATTTCAGCCTTGCATTTTAGTAGAATCCAGGGTTATTAATTAACCCAGGGTGGAGCCTATTATGAAACATCCCAGAAAGCTGGAACAGACCAAAGGGACTTCTGAACTCGCAGCAGGGAAAAATGCCTTTTAATTGACTGGGATGACTTCACCACAAAAATCTGTCTAGCTGTTATGCTAAACTGGAAACTAATCTATTAGATTGTCTAAGGAATCTCCCAACCCGCCCTGACCAGAATCTCCTGAGGAGAGAAGCCAGGCCCGCACATAAATAGGACTTCTGCTTTGAAATGGATTCTTTTGGATCCTACCCAGACTGGCTACATTTTCCAATCCTTGAGTAAAAGAGGGGATGCTGATACCTGAGAATGAGTTCATATGTCCTACCATGTCTACCTTTAAGATCACATAGGAACTATTCTAAGGAGCTGCTTACTTTAGAATTCAGCCCAGGCTGAACCTCTCTGGGACCACTTCTCTCAGGAAGTTTAGAGAGTGACATGAACGAATTTCCATGGATGGTGCTGTCCTGGGCTTGGAAGGGATCGATGGGAATAGCCACTGTCTGATCCCATGCTTACATGGCATGTGTACACTAAGCACTTCATATGGATTAGTTCATTTAATCCCCATCACTTCCTGTGAAGGTAGGTATTAACATGTTTCCCCATTCTCTAGCTGAGGAAACTAAGGCTAAGAGAGGTTATAAGGGGGCACAGCTTACAAGTGGCAGAGGCGGAATTCACAGTTATCCAGATGCTATTTTAGGGGGCAAGGTGTATTACAGAGAAGTAAAGTCTGGGCAAAACGTGGTGAATTTCTTCTCATGTGTAAAGGGCTGGCTTGTGTCTGAGACTTGTTCCATGGGACTCAAGCTTGGCCTCCAAGGTCCTCTGTGAGCTAGTCGCTGCCTACCTTTCTTTCTTCATCCCCTTCATTATCTAACTTAGGCTGTAGTCCCAGAAAACCCCTGGTAGCTCCCCACCCATCCTAACACTACCATCTTCTGTCTACATCCCATCCATGCCTGTGCTTATGAAATCTCTCCTCCTAGGACATCCTTTCCCAAATTTTGCTGCAACGTCTTCAAGATTTAGCCTTGGCCTTGTTTCTGTTCTGCTTCCCCTGACCACCCAGGGGAGGCAGGACCAGTTGCCCCTTATCCATGCTCTCACACAAGCATTTCTACCATTTTCTACCATTACACTTACCAGATTGCTTTGAGGTTACTAGTCCACCGGCCTGTCACTCCCTTTAGAGAACATGGACAGTATGTTTATTCATTCTATAAATATGTATTGAGTGCCTACTATGTGCTAGGGCTACAGTGGTGATTGAAAACAGATGTGGTCTCGAGGAACCTGGCTGGCTCAGTCAGTTAAGCCTCCGAATTCAGCTCAGGTCATGATATCGTGGTTCATGAGTTTGAGCCCCACATTGGACTCTGTGCTGACAGCTCAGAGCCTAGTGCCTGCTTCAGATTCTGTGTCTCCCTCTCTCTCTCTGCCCCTCCCCTTCTCACACTCTCTCTATCTTGCTCAAAAATAAATAAACATTAAAAAAATTAAAACAAAAAACACAGATGTGGTCTCTACTGGATAGAGCTTAAAATCTAATGGAGAAGACAGATACGAGTCGCATAATCAGTCTCTCTCTCTCTCTCTCTCTCTCACACACACACACACACACACATACACACCATAATTACAAATTGATTACGAGCTGTGAAAGAAAGATACACAGTGTTACAGGAGCATGTGGTGGGTAGGCTACCACTGGGTACTTATTCAGGTACTTAGTAGATGCTCCAAGTACCCAGATACATAATCTGTCATCATTTCATATCTCTCTAACTTCTCTGTGGTAAGGAAAAATCAAACAGTGACAGGGAAAATATTGGATCCACCATAAGAACTTCCCCGGAGATAGACTTACCAAAATACCCTATTGTCTGGTAAATGACACAGGTAAAGCACTAGTCTGACATGAATGATACATGGAAAGCAATGATACATTACAATACAGGTAAAACGTGCTTGAGTGAGCACGACGTGCCAGCCACTGTCTGAGAATTCATGTAATCTCCCCACAACCCCACCAAGGAAGTACTGATGGAAATAAGACCCGACAGGGTAAGTATCCTGCTGATGGCCCCACAGCTGGTAGGCGGGAGAGCTGAGATATGGAAGCTCCAAAGATGCCCTGGAGCCCACACTGCTGACCCTACATCTCACCGCCTCTCACCCTTCTATAGAACTGGGGCTCATCAGGCACACTTCCTCACCCAAGGTCGTGGTGCTGGTGAGACAGAGAGCCAAACTATGCCCACCCTGTCTCTTCTTTTCCAAGTCTGGCTTTGGAGTTTCTAGGGGAATGGGCGCCTGGGTGGCTCAGTCAGTTAAGCATCCGATGCATGATTTTGACTTAGGTCATGATCTCACGGTTCATGAGATTGAGCCCCATGTTGGGCTCTGTGCTCACAGCATGGAGCCTGCTTGAAATTCTCTCTCTCTCTCTCTCTCTCTCTCTCTCTCAAAATAAATAAATAAACTTAAAAAATACAAAAAAGAATTGAGTTCCCAGGGGAAGAACTTGGCAGTGATAAGAAGGCAGCACCAGAGAGGAAGCGGAACTGAGCCTCATCTGGGGGCATCAAGGGTTGCGCTTTGTAGGTTCTGAGTGCGAATTCAAGGAAAGAAGGAAGATTAGTTACTGCAGGTCAGCTGTGTGCTCCTCGTCAGCCTCATGCTTCCTGCATGCTGCTGTATTCAGCCCTTCAGCAGTGCCTGTGGTGTGAGTCTCATTATTGTCCTGTTGAGGAAACTGAGGCCAAGAGAGGTGAAGTAGGTATTTGTGTAGTTAGTGGCGGAATTGCTACTGGAACCTATATCTGCCTGTTCCAAAAGCCCATAATTTTCCCCTTAACTCACCCATTGCCCAGCCAGCCCTGGAAAAAAAAAAAAAAGGCTTGCGACGTCTGGCCTAATGCAGTTTTTCAGATTGGTTTTCTTGGAGACCATGGATAGCCCATGTGGGTTTTCTGAGCTCCCTGTATCTGTTGCTGGTACCTTTCTTTGCTCCCTGAGCAACAACCCTGAAGTTCCCCTCATGGGCTTCTGGGTGGGTTCTTAGCCTGTTTAAGATGGAATTGAACCAGGTGACCTCCCCACCCACCCCACCTCAGGGCCTACATTCTGTCCAGACAGGGAGGAGACCGGCAGCCCACCCCTCTGGCTGCCAGGAAAAGCAAGGGAAACAGACGGGTGAATCTCCCCTGGTGGGGCCAGCCACACACCAGGAACCCTAACTTTGCATTCATTGGACAGAACCAGGTTTTGATCATTTGTCTTAATTTGCTTATTCTCGTGCAGCTGCGTTGGTCTGTCTGGCTCCCTTTGCCCTCCTCGGTCCAGGCTCCTCCATGTCTGTGGGATGAAGGCCAGAATCCTTAAGCAGCCCCATGGCTCTTCCCAATCAGGCACCGGCCTGCCTTTCTCACCACCTCTCTTTTCCTCTTTCTGCTCAGTGGTGCCCCCGAGAGTCCTTGGAGGAGCCAATATTTAATTTCGATGGTCTCTTGTTTACAGCAGCTTTTCTCTTAGGTTCCACATCTCGCTTTCCAAAAATGTGATTTCTATGAATATCTATCCATCTGTCTCTTCTTCCATTCCTATACCTTTTTATTTATGTGTTCACCTTCTCTCTAAAACCTAGGTCATGCTCCACTCCTTTTTTGTGCTCTCTAATAGTTTAGAACTAGCCTTCTTTCCCCTAAACACCTTCATGAAATTTAGTATTTCATAGTACCAATAATAGTGATAATATAAGGACTCCCATATATTAAGCATTTGCTGCATACACACACATACACACACGCATGCCTGACACTCCACCAAGATTTGCTATACATACCCTCCCTTCATCCTCACAGTGGCCTTGTAAGTTATCTATTACTATCACAGGGGAAGAAATGAGGATTCAGAGAGGCCCAGCAGAGCAGCTTTCAGTTGGCAGAGTCATGATTCGACCCCTGGTTCCCAAGCAGCCCATACCCTATTCTCCTAACTCCCACTGCAACCTCACCCCTCATTTTGGGGGATATGAATCTACTGCTGTCCCTTCTGGTTTCTTCTAACCCTCACTTTAATTGTCCTTCACTATATATTTATTGGGGAATGACATTAAGATTCTGAAGTAAACAGGCTCATTTTTACTAATTCTTATTACTATTCTGTATTTTACTCACGTGGAGGAAAATTTTTTGTTGCCTTAGAAGAAAGAAGAAATATTTTGGGGTGCATGGGTGGTTCAGTCGGTTAAGCATCCGACTTCGGCTCAGGTCATGATCTCATGGTTCATGAGTTCGAGCCCCATGCCTGGCTCTGTGCTGACAGCTCAGAGTCTCAAACCTGCTTTAGATTCTGGGTCTCATTCTCTCTCTGCCCCTCCCCCACTCCTGCACATGCACACACTCTTTCTCTCTCTGTCTCTCAAAAATAAATAAATTTAAAAAAATTTTTTTTAAAATAAAGAGATATTTTGAGGCAATTTGGTGTGATGGATGAAGCTATGCCTCAGATCAGAAGAGCAAGGGATCAAGTCCTGGCAGTGCCTCTTATTACCTGTGGGACTTGGGGGATGTGACTCAAGGTTCTAAACTTCAGTTTCTTTATCCACCAAATGGAGAGATCATAGCACTACTACTGTGTTCAGCACACTGTAAAAATGTGGTCCATTTTCATTAAATCAGAGGGGACCCTGGATCTAGGTTGATTATTTGTAAAAGGAGGAACTGGCCAATGTTTGGAGTGCTTTCTACCTGCCAGCTCTCCCCAGCCCCAACAGATACCACTGCTCAATGAAGGCATGCTTCCCAGCCGAGCTTAGGGCAGCCTCATTATTCTCCACACAGCAACCAGAGCTGGCAGTAAAATGAAACCCATTGGGTGACCCCAAAGGAACTTTCAGTTCTCACATTCTGTGGGTTTGATACAAGCCTACTTAAAAAGGATTGTAAATTAGGGATAAGATGGTTGGATCCTGGAAAGATAAGCTCAGTTAATAAATATACGATGGGAATGAAACCAAGAATACTGAACAACAGACCTCTGAATTTTCTTCTGGCGATCTGTAACCTGGAGTTGTCTACAGGAACAACTGTTTTCTGGTTATACCCCTTAGACCCATAGTGTAGGAATACCTGGGGGTGCAAACTACTGAGCATCTTTGGAAAGGCGGGGGAGGGAGGGGGGAGGGAGGGAGGGAGGGAAGGAAGGAAGGAAGGAAGGAAGGAAGGAAGGAAGGAAGGAAACAAACAAGGAAGGAAGGAAAGAAGGCAGGCAGGCAAGCAGGGAGGGAAGAGAGCTTAAGTCATTCCTTCTTCTCTATCAATAATTCCCAACCAGGGGCGATTTTGCCCTCCGAGGGACATTTAGCAATGCCTGGAAACATTTTTGGTTGTCACAAGATGGAAATGCTGCTGACGTGTATGGGTAAAGGCCAGGGACATCTTACAATACACAAGACAGCCACCTGCAACAAAGAATTATCCAGCTCAAAATGTCAAGGTGGAGAAACCCTGTTTTAGAGAGAAACAACTCAAAGATGACCTTTTGTGCAGGGAGCCCCATGGTTCCCTAAAGACAGGTGATAGCAGTGTAGTGTATGATGGTGTGGGTTTCCCAGACCAGACCTCTCCAAAGAAGCTTCACCTTCACACTCCCTTTCAGTCAGCACAGTAGCATTGGGACAAGGACACGGCAGGGACCTTCTCCCCCATTCTTACCTGACAAAGACACTGAGGCCGAAATTCCTGTGATTTCCCCAAGATCGCATAGCTGAATGTTCCAAGAATGGAATTGGACCTGGGTCTCTCTTAGCCCATGCTGTGTGATTTTGCAACACAACCCCACATAATAAATGTGTCTCCTGGCTTGTACCAGTAACCCAGCAGAGGCCTAGAGTCTGTTGAAATCCTGAAAGGCTGGACCAAGCCTATTGTAAAAGTACTCAGGATTTGTTTTAGTTAAGTATGGAAAGATGACAGAAATAACTTACATGAAAGATGAAGTTCATTGTGTTCATAGTCCCCTAAAAGCAGGAGGCATAGCTTGCCACGTTTGGGGACCACATGAGGAAGCACCATGGCCAATCAGGAGGCAGAGGGAGCTAGGCGAAAATGTGGGCAAGAGCCTTTATTATGGATTTGCAGGAAGGAAAGGGCTAGCAGGGCAAGCAGCCTTAGGACTGACTAGTTGGAATAATTTCAGCAGGCTCTAGGGTGTAGGGGGCTGTCCCTGATTGTCTGGAACCTAGCCTTTGTTGGTCTTAGAGCAGGGGGATAGTGGCCTGGAGTGTGAGAACCTGGTAGAGCAGGTAGTTAACCCCCAGGCTCTGGATTGGTTTCGGCTTGCATTTGAAAGACACTGTCTATGGAGAGTTGTTTACCATCTCTAGGAATTGGCTAACCGGGAGAGGCAGTCTTTTCAGGGTCAGCAAGTCCTCAAGATGTGAAAACATCAGAATATAGAAAATAAGACATGGCTAATACACCTGTCTAAGTCCCAAGCCTCATCGCGCTGTAGTTTTTTTCATAGTATTTATTTTATTTGAATTATTTTTAACGTTTATTTATTATTGAGAGACAGAGCATGAGCAGGAGAGGGGCAGAGAGAGGCGGAGACACAGAATCCAAAGTAGTCTCCAGGCCCTGAGCTATCAGCACAGAGCCCCACTCGGGGCTTGAACTCACAAACCATGAGATCATGACCTGAGCCAAAGTCGAACACTTAACTGACTGAGCCACCCAGGCGCCCCTTTTTAATAGTCTTTTAAAAACAAACTCTTTTATTTCCAATTAAATCTTATATAAAACCCCCAAATTTAAGCAAATTAAAACATAAAAATTACTGCTCTGTTTGATTCATAGCTGGAAAACCCTGAATCCTTTGAACCTCCAGAAGGTGACTAAGGCCCCCTCCTTAGACTGCCTCTTTGGAGGTAATTCTCCTGCTGTCATCCTACCATGACCTCCAGGCCTACTGTTCCCCTTGTCTCAGGTACTGCTCTGGGTTGCAAGAAGCCTAGTGAAGTAGCTAAGAGCAGGGACCCTGGAGCCAGACTACTTGTGTTCACCTGGTCTGTAACCTCCCAGCTGTGTGACCTTGGGAACTGCATGTAATCTCATTGCACCACAATGCTCCCAGGTATAAAGTGGGCATAATAATTAGACGACCTCCCTTAAGTGGTTACTGCCCTTCGAACAGTGCCTGGCACATAGGAAGTGCTTAAAAACTGTGATACATTTTAATCCTAATATAAGTATAATTAATGATATGAAATCATAAATATCATTATTATATTGCCACCAGAAATACCAATTGTATTCATACAGCTACCTCATCTAGTCCTATTACAGTTACTTTTGTTGGTGCTTCTCCAAAGACTACAATCACTGATTCTTCTACTTTAGCCTTTGTTGCTGCTGCTTCTCCTACTTTTGTTCCTACCGGGATAAACCATTTTCATAAACCATTGGGCATTACTACCGCCAAGTGAAAGTAATGTCAGCCAGGTTCTTAGAGTTAAAGCAGGTGTGAAGGTGTAGAAAAAGACATGAGCCATCACTGCTGGGCCACCACAGACACACTCATCCTGTTTCCCTTCTACCTTTGTCTGTATTCTCCTTGCTGTTGGTTTAGGGGGAGTTACTTATGAAGTCACGTGGGCCACCGATGAGGTTGTATGTGTGATTCTAAGCTTATGAGGTGTTTTTCCTGAGCCTGCAAAGTCAGAAATGACCCATTAAAATTCTTGGTAGTGCCTGACATGTGTGTGAGTGCCATTGTGAGTCAGCAGCTCAGAGGGCCACTCTGCTCCCTGGAAGTGGGCAGAGAACCCTCCTTGCCTTGGCTTCTTGACATGGAAATGCCTTGACTGCAGGTGGCTCTTTTCCCTGACACTGTCCCTTGCACTCCCCATTTGGGGATTCGGTTCAGGTTGGCTCTGAGCCTTATCTGGATCATGCTGTCTTGGAACTACTGTGGCCTCTTGGGAAGACAATGATCATCTGAGAAGATGAACTTGGCCTCTAGAAACAAGAGTCCCTATTGAGGAAAAGGAATCAAGGAACAGCTCCTTTGCAAGGAGAAAGTGGCCCTTGGGCTCCCCCTTTCCTGAGCCCCGCCTTAATTTGGAGATATTTCACAGTGGAGTTTTGAAGGGGTGACTGGTTCATACCAAGCTGCCTTAAATGCTTGGAGCAGAAGCCTATGGGGACTTGCAAATCAACCCCGGGAAGAGAAATTAGCTATGTCTTGTCTCAGAACTCCCAAAGCCTGCTCCAAAATAAACACATAAGCTGTGCCGGCAGGGAAAGCTTAGGCCTTTTTTCTTCTTCATTTTAGAAACTCCATGTGTGCATTATTTTAAATAGGCGCCAGCACACGAGGCCCTTTTAACAAGATTGAAAACAGATGGGGCCTCAGGCTGTTCAGTAGCTCTCAGAAACGAACATGGGAAGTGCTAAGCCATCTCGTGTCCAGGCGACGTTCATCTTCTTCTTGAAGCACAAGTCCGCCAGGCCTCTCCTGCACAGGGAAAACGAATCTGCTTCCTGCGTCAGGTCTGTCAGCCAGGGGAAGGAAATCTCTCCTTTCACTGCATTTACCCGTGTTTGCATTTACTTAACCCTTTGGCAGCTTGGGAGAAAGGAGGATGGGGCTACCCTTGGAGGCCCCATGCCTCTGGAGCTGGGAGCTTTGGGTTTACCTTCCTTACTATAAATGGGATGATGACCTTTCATGGTTCACATCTCTCTGAAGGCTCCCAGGCTCACTCCAAGTATTAGCCAGAGGCCTTCCCACAGCTATAGGCCCTTCGTGGTTAGACTTCTCTGGCATTCTTCCTGCCCTTTCCTGCCTTGTCTTCCTTGCTTACTCTGAGCTAGGCATGCTGACCTTCTCACTGTTCTCTAAAATCCAGTGACAGAAAACAAGTGTTGGGGAGGTTGGGGAGAGATTGGAACCCTCCGTGCCTTGCTGGTGGAATGTAAAATGGCACAGCCGCTGTGGAAACCAGTGTGGCAGTTCCTCAAGTTAAACACAGAATTACCTTATGACCAAGCCGTCCCACTTCTAGGTATATGCCCCAAAGAACTGAAAGCAGGGACTCAAACAGATGTTTTTAAATCCATGCTCACAGTGGCATTATTCCCAACAGCCAACAGATAGAAGTCACCTAATGTTCACTGACAGACGAAAGTGTAGACAGAATGTAGTCTATCCATACAATGGAGTATCAGCCTTAAAATGGAAGGAAATTCTGACAGATGCTACAACATGGACAAACCCTGAAACCATGCTCAGTGAATTAAGCCAGACATAAAAAGACAAATACTGTATGATTCCACTTCTATGAGGTCCCTGGAGTAGTCAGATTCGAAGACACAGGAAGTAGGATGGTAGCTACCAGGGGGAAGGGGACTGGGGACTTCTTGTTTCACGGGCATTCAGCTTCTGTTGGGAATGATGAAAAAGTTCTGGGGATGGACGGTGGTGATGGTTGTACAACAGTGTGAATATACTTAATGCGTCTCAGCTATCCGCGTAAAAACCAGTTAAAATGGTAAATGTTATGTTTGGGTACGTTTTACCACGATGAAAGCAACCTTCCTTGCTTCCAGCCTTCCCCTTGGGGAAGGGGAACCCCCTTCCCCAAGGCGTCCTCACTGTATTCCTCACTGAGGTTCTTTGTGCCAGTGTCACCTCCTCAGCAATGCTTGGCCACTCTCCCTAAAGTGACACTACCCCTGCCTCCATGCACACTTCTCAGTCACTCTGTATCTCTTCACCGGCTTCATTCTCCTTCACAGCATTTAGCACCCTGAGTCCTGAAATGCTGATCTTCCCAAAGTATGTGGCACCAAGCTGGAAATGCCTTAGAACAGCAGGGCCTCTGTGTCCAGGGTTCAAACGTCACTGTGTGTCCGGGGGCCCCCGTAGGAGGAAGTGGCAGGTCCTCATCTCTGGGTGCAGACTGGATTAATTGAGAGAAGGTGAGACACAGGGAGACAGCTGGGAGGCAACTCTGGGGAGAGAAGGGGAGCAGTGGGTAGGAAAAGAAGGTTGAATGCTCTTTTCTTTTAATAAAGTTTATTCATGTATTATTTCTGAGAGAGAGAGAGTGTGTGTGCACAAGTGGAGGAGGGGCAGAGAGAGAGGGAGAAACAGAACCCGGAGTAGGCTCCAGGCTCTGAGCTGTCAGCACAGGGCCCAATGCGGGGCTTGAACTCATGAACCGTGAAATCATGACCTGAGCTGAAGTTGGACACTTAACTGACTGAGTCACCCATGTGCCTCTGAATGCTCTTTTAATTTCTATAACCCTGAAAATGGTTTTGTACCTTCCAAATGAAAAAAAAAAAGTGCATGAAGGCAGGATAAGAGCATTTGGATTTCTCAGAGCTTTGATGGATAAGACGTTCCTGCCATCACATTACAAGTTTCAATTTGGAGAAAGAAACTATAGAAATTAAATGCCATCAGCCTACTTAAGTTCTTTCAGTGTCTCCCCTGGGTTGTTCAGGGTCATGTGTGCTATGACATGTCAGCCCTTCTGACCCCAGACAGCCCCTCCCGGAGCTCCAGCCATCCAGTTTCACACATGCCTGTGATACAACTGGACACAGCAGCTGCCCAGCAGTGGCCTTTGCTTCCACATCCCAGTCTCCAAGTCCCCAAACTGTCCATCGTCCCTCTGGAGAAATGTGGGGAGACTTTCACACTGGTTTGCTTAATCCTATAAACACACTTTTCTGAACATTCAGCCAAATAGTGTTCAAACGTGTGGAGCCAGCTCGGCCAGGAAAAGAAGTAGATGTCAAGCGGACATTAACCATCATTTTTTTTCTGTGTAGTTAAGGTGTGGTCTTAGAATTTCTGAATGTTTGCCCTGATCTGTTGTAGGTAGGAAAAGTTTGTTGCAGGTGGCAAAATTCTTTCCTAGGTCTCTCAACCTTAAAAGCTTTGGAGGCTATGGTGGTCCCACCATTTTGTCCCCCTAAAGACTTCCCCTGCCTCTCCTTCCCTTCTCCGCCTTTCCCTTCCCTTTCTCTTTCCCTTCCCTCCTCTCCTTCCTCATTTCCTTTCTTCCTCCAAGACATTATCAAAAGCTCTCCTCACCCTTAAAGCTGACCTAACAGAGGGAAAAAGACAATGGTTGCAAAGGATGTTTTTCTTTGATTCTCAGTTGCTGTTGTTTCTTGTGGGTACAGCTTCCTTGGGAATCTGAGCAGGAAGGGGTGACTGTCAGGACAGAACTAGGGCATGCCTCCGTGCTCCGGCTTAATCTCTACCCAATGTACATCTAGGCTCTGGAGAACAAAACCTGGCTGTTAAAAAAATACCTTAAAAGTGAGAGTGCCACATTTATTAGTGATTTTTTGCAAACTTGGCTTCTTGAGTTCTCTCATTGCCAAATGTGATGGTGGTGGTGGTGATAATGTTGGATCTTCATCATGATCTTCATTGGCAACGTGAAGATGATGATGTTGCTGAGGAGGATGGTGATGGTACTAACATCTTAACCCTCTCATCCAGAATAAAATCCTTATCATGATGGATCCACTGTCCCCTCTCTGACCTCATCTCCTTCCACTCACACTTCACTAGCTCTTTTCCAGCCACACTGCCTTCTTTGCTGTTCTTTGAGCTCTGCACATATACTCCAGCCTCAGGGCCTTCTTCCTTGCTATTCCCTCTGCCTGCAAAGCCTTTCTCTCTCTTACTATATGATTTGCTCCCTCACTTTGCTTATAACACTGATAAGTGCCACCTTCCCCTGACCCCCCGCCCCCTTATTTGACATAACACCTCCCAGCACTTTGTCCTCTTACCAGAAGCTATGTTTCCTCCCCTGACATATTGTTTATTGTTAATGGTCTGTCTCCCTACTAAATACAAGTCCCATAAGAACAGGGAATTTTGCTCCATTTGCTGCTATGTCATCAGTTCCTGTCCTTGACATAGTAGTTGTTAAGTGAATGAATGAATGGGTGAATAGAGTCAGGGTCATAGCTCTCTTGCTCAGTAATTTTGTGATCTTGACTGAGTCATTTGTTCTCTCTGCTCTTCAGTTTTCTTGTCAGCTGATGAAGATGCTAATACTTAACCCTCTTATCAAGAGGTTGTTGTAATGATCCAATTAAATACCGTGATAGGTAACATTCATTATGTACTTATTTTCACTTACATACCTTGCTAAGGGCTTTTATTTTATTTATTTATTTTTGAGTAAGGCCTTTTTAAAAAATTTGTTTATTATTTATTTTGAGAGAAAGAGAGAGAGAGAACCAGTTTGGGAGGTGCAGAGAGAAAGGGGGACAGAGGATCTGAATTGGTCTCTGTGCTGACAGCAGAGAGCCCAATACTGGGCTTGAACCCACAAACTGTGAGATCATGACTTGAGCCCAAGTCATACACTTAACTGACTGAGCCACCCAGGCACCCCATTGAGTACAGGCTTTTAAACTGATTAATTCATTTAATGCTCACATCCACCCTTGGAAGGCACCATTCTTAGCCTCATTTTACAGATGTGAACTAAGGCATAGAAAGGCTAACCTGCCTAGAGTTGTACAGCAAGTAAGACGTAGAGCTCAGATTCAAACTTGTAGTCTGGTTCTGAAAACCACTCTATACCAAACTCTTTGTAAACTGCAAATCACTGTTGATGATTTGTTTTGTTTTGTTTTTAAAATGTGGCTAACTCCACCTAATTTTGGATTTTCCATTACTTGAACAGTTAAGAATGTAGGTTTGTCATTGCAATCTTTTTCTATATTTTTATATTTGTTTTGACATGTTTTTATGTATTTATCGCTCCCTGCCCTGCCTTCTCGCATGCACGCATGTGCACACACACACACACACACACACGCACACACACACACACACACACACACACACACGAGTATTATGATGTTTTGATGAGCAGAATATGTCTTTGCATCTACCTGTCATAGCTGGGTGCTCGGCACAGCCTGACCCTGTGGCCCGGGCCTTCACTGAGCACTGCTCCTGAGTGAGATTTCCTTGTCTGGAAGGGGCCACTCAGAGAGTCTGCAGACTCTCAAAGCCTCTTTTGTCTGCAAGGTGAATCTGAACCCGTGGAAAAGACTTCAGATGCCAGCCAAGGAAGTCACTGAGCCCACGGGGCCCTCAGAACTAAAAACACAGCCTGTGCCGGGAAATCTACAGGAAGCAGTTCTTGCCGACAGCAGGCCTTGGGCCACCTGCCAAGTGTTTGCAGCAGCGGGGTATTTGGAAGAGGCAGAGTGGTGAAGGAGGGGTAGGGGCCCGTGGGCTTTGCTGATGGACGCCGCACACTGATGTGGGAAGGTATGAAAACAAGGGCGGTCACAGCACAAGGAAAGCCCAAGGCTGGCAAGTCGCCCTTTAATTGACCCAGCTCTGTGAATTATAACACGCCTCATCTCCAGCGAGCCACTTGGTGCCATGTGGAAGGTATCGGCCTGGGTTTGGGTCCCAGCTGACGTAATTACCAGGTTGTAACTTTGGGAAAGGTCGTTTGCCTCCCTGGGCTCACCTTGGACACCTACAATAGGCATTCACGTATTTGAGCATTGTGCTGTAATGCAAGGTACTGGTTGGATGCTGAGATAGAGCCAGGAACGAAACAGACATCCCTGCCCCCTGGAACTTCTATTCTGGTGAGAGAGCTGGACCATTAAATATTAAATTGGGATGGATGTAAATCATGTCATATGCGGACAAATGTACAGTTTTGTCAGTGGGGATGAGTTCAAGCAAGGAAACAGGGCAGGGAGTACAGCAGGTGCTCTGTAAGGAGGTGCTACTGGGGGCTCCACTGAGCAAAGCTATGAGTGGAGTGAGGAAGGTGGGCTTGCTGCCATCTCCAGGAAGCTCTAGAGGTTTGGGGACTGGAGCAAGCCCGGAGCTTGCTCAGTGTGTTTGACAATGGAAAGGAGGCCAGTGTGGGGCACAGGGGATGGTGTCAAAGAGGTCATCACTTCATCAGTGTCTAAATCACACAGGACGTTAGAGGCCAGGCAGGACTTAGGTTTTCTGTATTTAGTGCTACTTTATTAGTATTGTTGTTGTTGTTTGTCCTTCTAATGAGCCTCTTAGACCCTGAGAGACTCTGTGAAAGAACTTAAGACGTGAAGATCACAGCACTTGCAGAATGTTGATTTTTTTTTTAAGAATTTGTTAATGACACAGTTTTGTTCCCAAGAGTAAACATAACAGTCTGTTAGGGATTAGAGTGGAATTTTGATGATAACTTGCTGGAGGATGCAGGAATGCCCTAATCCTACCTTGAAAATCACTACCAGCACCCCTGTTCTAGGTTCCTAAGGTAGCCAAATACACAGGGAGGAATAGCAAATAAGAGTAGAAACACCACTGAGCGTTAGCCGGCCTAGGTCCCCCAGCCCGAGGGCAGGGCTCTCTGCCAGAGCTGGCGTGAGTCCTATAGATTTGTGGATGTTACTTACTAAATATGTGGCTGTTATCACTAAACAGTTCCAAGGTACAACAAACACGATTATGAAAAGAGAGAGCAGGACATCTGGGGCTTCTGGGAATCCGAATTGATGGTTGCCAACTCATGGAAGAGAGAGCAGCAGAGGGAAAGATGGGTGCTGAGATGAACCCCTTTGAGGAGCTACAGGCAAGGGAGGAAGTTGACATGATGACCATGCAGACCAGCAGGCACTCAGCTACAGAGAAGCCAGAATCCCACGCCGTTGCCTGCCTTTTCAGCCTAGCAGTGACCCTGCCTGCTGTCAACTGTAGCATTGTGATGTCCTGACCCATAGGTTAACAGTTCCTCTTTATGGGGTGTAATGCGAAAGGTTGGAGAACAAGGCTGAGTGTCAGAAGTTGACCTAGCATTAGAAAAGGTACTGGATGGAGACTGCCCACCTTCTCCTATACACTCAGTATCTGTCTGTCTGTCTCTTTCTCTCTCTCTCTCTTCTCCTGAAAAATCTATGGAATACCTAAGGCTGTACAAGGGGGCACACTCTCAGGGTTTAAGAGTACAGTCTGGGCCAGATAGATTTCACAAACTGACAGGAATTTCTAGTATCTTATCAGCCACCCTCAGATTCCAGAACAGTCTGTCTGCCAGAATCTTGCCTTTCTCAGGACTCCGGACAACATCTTTTTGTGTCGAAATCCTCCTTTAGTCAGGCTTCATGGTCAAGGCGGATAGCTGCTACCTTCACATTCCCACACATTCTTGGTTTCTTGGGTACATTCTTGTCAGTCATCCAAATCCAAGCCCCATTTTCAGTTTCTTTCCCATTGATCTGTTGACCTAATAGCATTCTTCAGCTTATCGTAATTATGATTACAATCACCATTTCCATTCTGTCATCAGATGTCATTATCATCACAAATGCAATTACTAGTAACTAAACATGAATACCCCATGCTTTCAGTAATATTATCTACTTGGCATCACATGCTCGCCAGGTGCCAGTTCCAGTGACAATGCAGCCAAAGACCCTACAGGAAACTGAATGCATTCCATCCTGTGTGTGTGTGTGTGTGTGTGTGTGTGTGTGTGTGTATGCATGCACGCACCTGCGTGCATTTGTGTTTTGGAACTGGATGTGAGTTTAATTATAAAAAGGTGCTTCTATTGCCTTCTGATCTAGGGGGCTGTTGAGGACATTTTGTTAGTGGATATGATTCCAGCCATATCTAGTACCTATAACAGCTTGGAAATTAGAAAATTCTGCAGAAATATTTGTTGTTAAATATGTAACCACTCCCCTCATCTGCAGCCTTTCCTGTTTCCCAGTAGCCCTCCAGAAACATTAATGCTTAGAGCCTGTGAAAGTGATACTCAAAAGGGACTCTGTAGATGCGACTGTAGTTATGTACCTTAAGATAGGGAGAGTGACCCTGGTTATCCAGGTGAGCCCACACAAGCCCTTAAAAACTGAATTTACTCTGGCTGGAGACAGAAATGTGGCAGGAGAGGAAGTTAAAAATGTTTAAAGAATAAGAAGGATTTAATGTGCCATTACTAGTTTGGAGATGGAGAGTCCTATGTGATGCTGAATGCAGGTGCCCGTAGCTGGCTGGGGGAGGCTTCCAGGGGACACCAGAAAAGACAGGACCTCAGTCCTACAACCACAAAGAGTTGAAGTCTGCCAGCCACCTGTATGAGCTTGGAAACAGTTTCTTCCCAGAGTCTTCCAGTAAAAGCTTAGATGCTTAACAACCGTGATTTGGACCTCATGAAACCCAGAACAGAGAAACCAGCCGAACTCACGTGAACTTCTGACCTACAGAGCAGTGAGATAATACACTTGTGTTGTTTGAAGTTATTTACCTTGTGGTAATCTGTAATGAAGTAACAGAACTATGAGTAACAGAAGATAAAATGCACTATACAGTGAAATTCATGTTCCTTCACAGAAAGTTCAGGATCCTCCTGGACTGGTCTCTGACCTACCTTTCTAGCTCTTTTTCCTATTCTGTTCCTCCATTAACTCCATGCCCCAGCTACTAAAGACATCTCACCATTCCATTGACCCGATAGCCCTGTATTTTTTACCTGTGCTTTTGTTACTAGCAACTTAGATTGGGCCTTTCCCCTCCTCTGTGCCTGGAAACATTCTCTTCAGTTTTGTGGTCTAGTGAATCTGGCAATGGACAGAGTTCCATAAGGCATGCTGCATAGCATGCATAGGTATCTGCTCATCAAAAATAAAAATAACACTTTATTCAACAAATATTTTTGGATACCTACTGTGTACCTAGAACTGTGTATAAAGCAGTGCCCAGCTTTCTAATAAAAATATTAGTGCATGGCATTCCTTTTTTTTAAATTAATTAATATATTTTGAGAGAGAGAGAGGGAGGGAGGGAGGGAGGGAAGAGCAGGGAGAGAGGGAGAGAGAGAATCCCAAGCAGAATCTGCACTGTCAGCACAGAGCCCAATGCAGGGCTCAAACTCACAAACTATGAGATCATGACCTGAGCCCAAACCAAGAGTCAGACACTTAACAGACTGAGCCACCCAGGCACCCCAAAAATAAAAGTAACACTTTATTTAACAAAATTTTTTAGATACCTACTATGTGCCTGAAGCTGAGTATAAAGCAATGAACAGCTTTCTAATAAAAATATTAATGCATAGGATTCATTTTTCATAAGATGTGATAATAGATTTTGCCTTCAGTGATAACTGGGGGACCCTAATTGAGAAAGAAAGATATTGACTCTATTGATTATAATGCTTTCATTTACTTTTTTTTCTTTTTTTTTTAAAGTTTATTCATTTTTTTTTCTTGAAAGAGAGAGAGATAGTGAGTGGGCAGGGGGCAGAGAGAGAGGAAGAGAGAGAATCCCAAGCAGGCTCTGCAATGTCAGCCTGATGCAAGGCTCAAACCCATGAACTGTAAGATCATGACCTGAGCCTAAGTCAGTTGCTCAATCTACTGAGCCACCTAAGGCTCCCCTTATAACTCTTTCATTTTAAAGTCAAAGGGAATACAAGTGGAGAGTGAGGGGTCTGCCTGCAGTCATTGTTATTGGGTCAAATCCAAGGTTTAGGTCAAATCCAAGGTTTAGGTCCCTGGTCCCCAGACTTAAAGACCAATTCCTTTTCCACTATTCTTTGATTCCTCCATGTACATGTTTTAAAAAGTCACAAATAGGAAAACTCAGATAATCCAGCACTTTCAGGTATCATTGAGGTCAGTGACAAAAACCTCCCATACCAGGTACCAAAAATAACAAGAGTAACAAAATCCAAAGTCCCTATATGTGCCTCATATTGCAAAAACCTACCTGTCCTTAATGATGTCTAGAGAAAATCTCCCACAAATGTATAATATGACAGTTTTCCCTTTCAAAACAGAATCTTGACAATCAAAATTACACACAGCCTTTCTTCATTATGGTGTTATTTTTTTCTGTTAAAAAGAAGGGAAAGAAATTTCTTAAAATTCCCCCTCATAGCAGCAGACAGGGAAAAAGTAATGCAGATGAGATAGCGGGCTTGAGCTTTCAATAGGGTGTACAGAAGCTCAAATAAAAGATGATGTTTAGACCTGTCCTGAAACCCTAAAGTTCATTTATAAAGCCAAGAGAAATTTATGGGAGCAGGTGAATATGGCAATAGAATGCCACAGGCACCATTTCTCAGTACAGGTAAGACTCAAAGTCATGGAAGTGCTTGCTTCTCCATTTATTAGCCTCTCAGCTGGCCTGCCACACTGACAAAGCTGAAGGGGCTGAGATCTTGATTTGTTTTTAAACCTTTAAGAGAGGTGGGAATCCCCTGAGGAGCTCTTTGAGGGGTCTGGCCATGATGGTGGATTGCAGTGTGAATCAGAGGATAGAACACATTCTGTTCAACCAATCACATCACTAGGGAAACATTCAATAGGTTTATTCAGGATGGAGCCTTTGAGGTCACCTCGTTGCCCAGTGACTGTATTTTGGAGTGGGTTAGTAGGAAAACTTTCAATCTGCTTCAGCAGGTTGAGGAGACAAGAGGTGTGGTCTTGTCTTTGAACCTGTTATCACTGGAACCTAGTTGGGCTGCTTCCCTCTTATAATATTATACTACTTGATACCAAAACTCACTGTAAAGCTGCAGTAACTGAGACAACTTGGAACAGACTCAAAGATAGACAAATAGATCACATGTGAGGTGACTTGATGTCTGACAAAGGCACCAGCGCAACTCTATTGGGCAAGAAGAGTCTTTTAATAAATAGTGCCAAAGTATTTGAATAACCATATAGGAAAACTGAACCTTGGGTCTTACCTCCGATCTTACACAAAAAACTAAAATTCTAGATGGATTACGGATGTAAATGTGCAAAGACCCAGTTTCCAACAAACCCACATTTGTGGGTATCAGGGCTTAGGATGTGGCCATATCTTTGGGGGGAGATAATTTAACCTACTACAGTTTCTGTGAGAGTTCTGAGGCTCTTCAAAAACAGCTGCTCTTTGAGATTCTCCTCTCAGTAGAATCACTACCTTGAAGGAGAAGTGCTTGGATACCTCTGAGTTCATTTCCAGGTTTTGTTTATTGAAGTTTTTAAAAAGTAAAATACAGAAGAGAGCCCTTTCTTCACTACCCTCTCTGTACTTGATCCAACAGATGCTGGCTACCCTAACAACCCAGGTATTTGCCTCCTGTAATTACTCATAAACATAACTAGGAAATAATTCTAGACACCTTGCTCTGAACACCATGAACTTCTAACTTGTATATCCAAGCCTGAGTGTGTCTTTTATCCAGATTATCTCTTTCCATTTGGGCAGCAAGACAGCCCCTGGGGCTTGGCCACCTCGAAGTTGGAGATTCTATGATTCAAGATTCTTATTTGCTCCCTTTCTTCAAGTTTTTGGTGCCCAACTGTTCTGTGTTGCAACTTTCTTCTAACATCTTTTTCTCCTCACACTCAAGCAACAACTTTTATTGCTAATTCTTCTTTGTAATCTCGCCAGTGGAGTATCTTAAACATGATGGGACTGAATTTTTAAGACTTTAGACTTAATAAACAGGTCATTACCACTATTTACTAACCTGGACTCATTAACAGAGCTCTTTGCTTTTCACCTTGCCACAACATAATGAGGCTATTAATTAAAGCAAGAGACATAAGCACTCTGGGTTTCCTTTAATGCCATCTAGGGAGATGACTAGGTCTTTGGTCATAATTCTGTTAAATGTTTCCAAGGGGATACATTTAAATCACTATGAAATGATATTTCCTTTCCATATAAACTTGGTTTTCTCTTCAAATGGGCTATTTTTAGGTCTCCAAAATTCCCAGTTGTAATCCACCCAGTGCCTTATTCAGCTAAACAGTGGGGGGAGTGGGGTGTAGCAGTCAAAAGCATAGGCTGGAACCGGACTGCCTGGGTTTAAATCCTGGCTCTGCTACTTACTGTGTGATATTGTGCAAGTTATTCAGTCTCTCTTTGCCTTGTTTTTTGGTTTTGTTTTTTTTTTTTCATCTGGACAAGTGTGAGGATTAAATTAATTCATACATGTAAAAAGCTTAGGACAGTATCTGGCACGTAGTTGAGTTTTTCATATGTATGAGAAGTTATTTTCATTCATGTAATCCAGGGAAATGGTTTTTGGCATTTACTGTGTGTATGGCACAGTTTGTTACTATGCATTTTCTAGCATGGGGTTACAAGTTGAACTGTGCCTCCCCAAGATTCACACATTGAAGCGTTAAGCTCCAGTCCCTCGAATGTGACTTATTTAGAGAGAGGGTCTTTAGAGAGTTACAGTGAGGTCATTAGGGTGGGCTCTGGTGCAGTATGACTGGTTTTCTTATAAAAAGGGGGTCTTTGGATACAGAGACGCGTGTAGAAGGAAGACAGTGTGATAAGACATAGGGAGAAGATGGCCATCTGCAAGCCAAGGATAGAAACCTGAAACAGATTTTACCTCATAGCCTTCAAAGGAACCAACCCTACCAACACCTTGAGTTTGGTCTTCTAGCCTCCAGAACTGTGGGAAAGGAAATTTCTGCTGTCTAATCCACCTAGTGCTGGTACTTTGTTATGGCCACCTTAGGAAACTAATACAGATGGTTATGGTACCATGGCATCACTATCCCCAGGGAGTATATAATCTGGCAGGAGGGATATCTTCCATAGGATTCTGGTCACAAGCAAAAGAAATGTGGCAGATCTTGATTAAGCAAATAAGAAAAAAAAGAAGATGAGTTTATAAAGATATAGAGGTATTGCATAACACCCAAGGACAGGATTGTAGCTGGCACATAAACATCAAGAGTGCTCCCCACCTCTTGCCTCTCTGCCCCTCTCTTAGTGACTGTGACATCCACCCACCCCCACCAGTCCCCTT
This sequence comes from Panthera tigris, assembly GCF_018350195.1. NCBI lineage: Eukaryota > Metazoa > Chordata > Mammalia > Carnivora > Felidae > Panthera > Panthera tigris. The sequence continues at coordinate 126,597,885 of NC_056666.1, read as the reverse complement.
GTGTTCTATACTTTCCCAATCTAGATGGCAGAAAACATGGTCTTCATTTGTATTCAGGTTCTATGTATTAAATACAGCCCCTAGAAGGAAACTGCATGAATCACTCAGCAGTTCCAAATTCTAATACAAGGGGACCTTATTCCTCCACCCTGGGTCAGGTGCCAACCCCATCAGCTGTGACTGAGGGAGCATTATTTCAGTGCACAGACATGGTGCTTCTACGGTAACCATGTAGGGGGGTGAGGAGAAGGGCCATGACCAAAAGAGGTAAGAGTGGGCAGAAGACGAGGAAGGCTCCATTAACAGTGATAAGTGGTCACACACCTGAAGCTGGAGAAATCTAGGGAAAATGTCATACTGAATAGCCTCTGGCCTTGTACAGTGCTGAAGCTAGAGTTACTTCTTCCACTTTCAAGGAAGTAGAAATTAGAAATGGTTAAAAGCATAGGTGCTTGAATCAGAGACATGTAGGTTTCAATCCAACTTGGCCTTTTATTAATTATGGGACGTGGCACCATGCCTCTACACCTCAGATTACTCACGTTTCAGAAAAGGAAGTAAATAATATCACCAACTTCCTAAGTTTCGGGCAAAGTATAAATGTGTACTTGGCACATAGAAGTATCCAATAAATGTTAGCAGTTTTTAGCATCGTTAGTTTTTGATGAATCCTTTTTTGTTTTCCTTTCTCCTTCAGGCTGAATTCTCAGAGTTGAACCTAGCTGCCTATGTTACTGGGGGCTGTATGGTGGACATGCAAGTCCTGAGAAATGGGACCAAGGTTGTGAGGTAAGGAGCACTGAGATACAGAAAACCGTCATTTGAGAGGCGTGTGTGGGATATCTCACAGAGCTACCCTCTGTCTGTTGCCTCTGACCCAACTCCTGCACTCCGTGTACTTTTACATACCAAGGGTTACTTCCAAAGGGTTTTAGGTATCGTTGCGATACGAGCCCTGGGCTTGCAGAGAAAAGACCAGGTTCAATTTCTGTCTTTGTGACTCTATTTGGGTGTATTATTTAGTCCTTCTCACCCTCTGTTTCTCACCTGCAGCGGGATGATTGCAGCACTCAAGTAAGAGTCATGTATGTGAGAGTGAGTGCCCTATTTCTTCTAAAGCACCATAAAATGTCAGGGTTTATTAGAATGAGCTACTGCTTGCTTCCAGCATATGGCAGCCTAAATGTTCAAAGCCTCCCCTCTCAGGACATCAAACCTAAAAGTACTGGATATAACATTTTCCAAAGAATCTGTTTAGAATGTATGCTGAGCTTGAGGGGGAGTGAGGGAATTCTTCGTTAGCTGAGAAAAGTCAAGAAAGTGCAAATCCACAGAAGAGATAAAGTGTTGTATTAATATATTTCTATCTAGTTAAGCAACCAGAGTAACACAGATCAGGTCTTATGAGGGTTTAGCTGGGGAAGAAATAGGATTCAGATTTGGGGAAGTAGAGAAAACAGGAAGAATTTTGAGGAAGAGGTGACCTTGGTTCTAAGCCTTGTCAGCGGTGGAATATGGGCATTCTGTGCATCGTAAGAGTAGGAAGCAGTCTTTGTAAATGCAGACAGGCAAAAAAAGAGCATGTTTGGGAAATTATGCTAATTCAATTTATTGAGCCATTTTTGTCCTTTTTTGAAAAATGCTTATTTTATTTTTGAGAGAGAGCACACATGTACGAGCAGGGGAGAGGCAGAGAGAGAGGGAGACAGGGGATCTGAAGCTGACTCCATGCTGACAGCAGAGAGCCTGATGTGGGGCTCAAACTTACAAACTGTGAGAAGATGACCTGAACTGAAGTCAGATGCTCAACTGACTGAGCCACCCAGGCACCCCAGCCTTATAAAAAAAATTTTTTTTTTAATTTTAGAGAGAGAAAGGAAGAGAGAGACAGCAGAGGAGGGGCAGAGGCAGAAAGAGAGAATCCTAAACAGGATCCACACTCAGCATGGAGCCTGATGTGGGGCTTGATCCCACAATCCTAGGATCATGACCTGAGTTGAAATCAAGAGTCAGAAGCTCAACTGACTGAGCTGTCCCAGCACCCCTTATTTACTGAGCCATTATTTACTGAGTACCTACAATGTGCCAAGACATATGTAGCTTTCTGTTTCTAATAATGATGGCCTAGATGATTTAGACCATCTTTTCCACTGAAAACAACTTAAAAACTGGTTTTAAATAATGATCACCTTGAAAGCCTTCAAAGAGTTGGCATGACAGTAAGGAATTACGAAGAAGAGAATGATGCGGAAATGGAAACCCAGAGAGAGGAATGAGTACAAAAGTTACCTTTTTCCTAAGAGTATTTGCTAAGTCTGGCAAATTTAAAAATGGTTTGATAGCCTAGCAGGAGCAAAGGAGAAAGATATGAATGTTCAGGGACACTCAAGGTGGGGAACATAATGATAGGCTCTCTCCACAATAAGCTGAGACCCAAAAGGACCACATCTTCAAGGTGAATGTGTTTTATAAGTAGATGAGCCCTCACAAGTATTTGCAGCTTGAATTGCAGTTTGATTGATCTTCTGGGAGCCTCAAGCATTAAAATTGGTTTATGGTGATCCCAAACATGCTAGAAGTGAAAGGAAATCATATATAGAGGGAGGTACTTTCATCCTAGGCTTCAAATAAATTTTTTATACAATAGCTAGCACATAGTCAAAGATAACCAGGCACAGACACCATGAATGAGAAGAAACAGAAACAATAGACAATAGAGAAAACCCAGAAAGATATCACATATTGGACTTATCAGACACCAATTCTTAAAAAAAAATAATTATTAAGTAGAAAAAAATCAGGTTTGAAGGTATCTTCCAGAAATAGAAAACAATAAAAAGTGACACAACCATTTTTTTAAGAAACCAAATAGAACTTCTAGAAATGAAAACTACAATCACTAAAATTATTGGATGTGTTCTATTTAGCAGCATATTACACACGACTGAAAAGGTGCTAATGAAGTGAAAGGTAGAGCTGAAGAAATTATCATAAATAAAGCACAAAGAGAAAAAGCTTAGAAATGCAGAACAGTTGATTAGATTTTGTGAGAAAGTAACATTTAAACAGACTCTTGAAAAGAGAATGGAGCAGAGGCAGCATTTTAAGAAACGATGGTTGTGAATCTTTCAGAAAGATACCAAACCACCAAAACCAGAAGCTTAACAGATTTCAAGCAGGATCGATAAAAAGAATTATACACCAACACGCAATAATGTCAGTACAAAAAGATGAAGAAAAACATCCTTAAAATAGCGAGAGAAAAAGGCTGATTAATTTTATTGGAGTAACAGACTGACGGATCACAGACCACAGTAGTAGAATGACATCTTCAAGGTTCCAGAAGAAACTAATTGCCAAGCTCTAATTCCATCTTCAGGGAAAATTTTTTTTATGAATAAGGGCAAAATAAAAACATTTACATAAAATGTTTTTACATAAAATTTTTTTTTACAAATTTTTTTTCACTTAAAACATTTACATAAAATTACATAAAATAAAAACATTTAGTGAGGAGAATACCCTTACTAAGGAAGATTGTAAAGAACATGCTTTAGGCAAAAAGACAATGATTCCAGAATAACATAGAGCTGCAAGAAGATATGTAAGACAAAGAAGGTGGTAAATGTTAATAAACACTGTCTCCAAATAATAATAATAACACCTTATAGATTTAAAAAATACATGAAGAATTAAAATGCATGATAGTAAGATAGTAATGGTTGGGAAGAAATGGAATTAAGGTGTCCTGAAGTTTTTGTATTGCCAGGGAGGTAAGTAAATGTATTGATTAATAACAGGCTTTAAAAAGTCAGAGATGCATGAGGTAATTTCTAGGGTAATTACTAAAAAAAAAAAAAAAAAAAGAATGTAGTAAAACTTAAAAGCTACAAGAGAGGGAAAAAAATAGTAAAAGACATGAAAGGAGAGAAAAACCAACATCGAATGGATATTACAAATAAAATAAGGTGGTAGATTTACGTCCAAATGTATAAGAAGACTGATAATCATTCTAAATGACTTGCACAGTAGTACTGGTTATTAAAATGCTGAAAATTTTCTATACAAGTTGGTAAATAGCTTCTGCCCTGAGGCAAATGAATGCCCTCAGCTACTCATAACCCATGGATAGGCATGACCATTGGATTGCTCTTTTGTCCCCCAGTTCACCAGACTTCTGTCCCCCAGCCCATATCCTTTGTTCTTCCCGTAGTCAGAGAGTGCCCAAACATTGTAGGGGATGCACACCTTGGGAAGCAATGGTGGAACCCCAGAGAGAATGTGCCTGGTTTCCTCTGTCCCTTCAAAGCTGTAAATGCTTATGAGTCCACTGGAGTCGCCCTCTCATGGTCACTTGTGAGAACTACAACCTCCACAAAGTAGAGCTATGAGTTAAGTATTTATCATCACCAATATATATCATTACTTGCATTAAGTGTAAAAGGACTGAACGCTCTACTTTACAGAGCATCTACATTGAATTTTTCAGAGTAGATTTTTAAAAATCCAGCTATATTCCATTCAAGATACTCATCCAAAACATAACAATATAGAAAGTTTGAAAGCCATATGTATACGTATACACACATATGTATATATGTGTATACGTATATATATGGCTACTGGTCAAAAGAAAGCTAGCTTATGTAGCTTACTAATATCAGGGGGAAAATAGACTTCCAGGTAAAAAGCATTACTAGGGAAAAGAAGATAATTCATTATGATAAATATAAGGAAAAGATAAAGATTCTAAATTTATAAGCACCAAACAAAACTGCCTCAAACTATACTTCAAAAATTATCAAATTTATTTGTGCTTCTGTCCTGCTTCTTTATCTGGAAAAGGAACCAAATTGTCTTATTTTGTAATATATAGAAATGAGAACGTCCATCCCATTAGTCTTCAAATTTGGCTACAGATGAGAATCACCTGGGAAATGTTTTAAAATCCTGATGGCAAGGAAATATGCACGACCAGTTTCATTAGACTCTCTGAAGGTAGGATTTGGGCATCTCTAGTTTTAATTCTCCAATGGGCAGCCTGATGGAGAACCTCCTGAGATAGCTATCACATCATCCCTGCACTGGGGCTGGATCAGCTGTGCTGGGTGTGCTGCCTGAGCAAGAATCCCCTTGCAAAATAGATATCCCCAAGCCTCATTCCAGACATGCCATCTTCTTCCTGAATTTGCAAAATTGTTTGCAAAAATAAATCTTCAAAAATGTTCCAGGTGTTTGTTAATCAGCTAGTCTCCCAGCGTTTAGGAATGGCAGGCTTTGAAGACAGTTGTTTTGGGTTGAATTGTGTCCCTCCTCAGAAGATGTATTAAAAAGTCTTAAACCCCTAGTTTGTTAGAATGTGATCTTATTTGGAAATAGAGTTGTTGTAATTAGTTAAGATGAGGTCACACTGGAGTAGTGTGGGCCCTTAATCTACTATGACTGGTGTACTTATAAAAAGAGGGAGATTTGGGATGCCTGGGTGGCTCAGTTGGCTAAGCGTCCGACTTCAGCTCAGGTCATGATCTCGTGCGATCCATTGGTTCAAGCCCCGTGTCAGGCTCTGTGCTGATAGCACAGTGCCTGGAGCCTGCTTCAGATTCTGTGTCTCCCTCTCTCTCTGTCCCTTCCTCACTTGGGCTGTCTCTCTCCCTCTCTCTCTCCCTCCCTTTCTCTCTCTCTCTCTCTCTCTCAAAGATAAATAAACATTAAAAAAAGAAAAAAAGAAGAGAGAGATTTGGACACAGAGACACAGGGAAAGTGCCGTGTGATGGTGAAAGCAGATTCAAGTGATAAGTGTACAAGCCAAGGAATGCCAGTAATTGCTATCAATAAACTAGGAGATAGGCATGGAACAAATTCTCTCTCAGCCCTCAGAAGAAACCAGTCCTGACAACACCTTGCTTTCAGATTTCTGTCCTCTAGAATGGTGAGAGAATACTTTTCTGTTGTTTTAAGCCATCCAGTTTGTGCTACTTTGTTTAGGCGGCCCTAGAAAACTAATACGTAGTGCTTTTCAAATTATAATGTGCATATAAACCCCCTGAAGATCTTGTTCCACTGCAGATTCTCATTCATCAGGTCTTCAGGTAGGACCTGAGATTTTGAATTTCCTATGAGCTCCTAGATGCTGCTGGTGGTGGTGGAAGACCTTACCTTGAGTAGCGACAGCCATGAGAGCAGTGCCCATTTAGCCAGAGACCTGGCATCAGGGGTCCATGAGGCTGCTGAGGTTTGTTGTATCCATGCCCAGAATGGTGCTTACCGTCTCACTAGATAGCTTGTTCTGGCAAGCCACAAGTTACAGACCTGGGAGAATGTGCACACAAACCACGTAGTTCCAGCCCAACTCACAGTGTGTTCTACAGACAGGGTGTCAGTAAGAATCTTCCCCAGGCAGGTAGTGCTGTTTCGAGCCCTAGCCGTTGGTCTTCCAAAGTAGGAATGATGAACAGTGTGCTTGACTTGCAGTATATGCTTTCAAAGAGACTCAGGTGTTGCACTGACAATGCCCTTGATCATTTATTTCCAAGTTTGCAGAATGAGCAAGGCCTACGTCTTCTGAGGTCACGTTCGTAGGAAGTTCCTTCGTAAAAGTTGACCAGGATGCGTGGTAGAGCAGACCACTGCTGGTCTTCCCCAGCATTCATTTTTTCTACTTTGGGGAACGGGACCTAGATTCTCCACTTGGGTGACCCCTCCCCAACTTACGGTCTGTGTGGTGTCTGGCGCTGATGCCAGCTGGTGTCAGACTGAATCAGAACACTGCAGAGGGATGTAAGCCAAGCCAGGGAGAATCCGTTGCGAGATTTTTACTGGAACCCTTGGCTGGCAGAAACATGTGTATTCTGCTGGGGCTGCTGAGCTGGTGGGATGGATACCTGGAGCTGCTGGTTGCCATCTCTTTTTCCCCTTGAGGGAAGGCTTTGCTGAGATTGAAGCCGAGGCAAAGGGAAACATGGCCAAGAGAGAGACAGTGAATGAATGACCTGATGATGTTATTCAAGGCCCTGGATCCAGATTCATCTCCAAACCTTAGCCAAAAAAATCCCTTGTTGATCAAGCCAGCTTGAACTGCACATACAAAATTCATGAATTTTTATTTATTTAACAAACACTTTATAGCATTTCCTACGTGCTAGGCACTGCTCCAAGCACTTCACATGTATTGACTCATTTCATCCTTTCAACAACTCTATAAGGTATGTACTATTATAATCCACAGTTTCTAGATAGGAAGGCTGAAGCACCAATGAGTTGGGTGATGGAATCAAGGCCTCCAGCCGGTAAGTGGCAAAGCTAGTGTTCAAACCTAGGCAATCTAGCCCCAGAGCCTGTGTGGGGCACCACTGCCCTGGACCACCTCTTTAACAAAGGAGAGACTGTCTCATAGTAGGAGCTGCTTAAAAGGAGGCAGTAAGTTCCTCATTAGGAGTGGTGTGCAAAAGTTCGACAGCCATTTGGTAGAAAATATTGAGGGGATCCAAGCACCTGACTTTTAGTCAGTGGGAATTTAGCAAATGGAAGGATACTAATTAGTAACTTGAAAACATACGAAAGTATAAAATTCATTGATAAAGGTTAAGTATCTGGTCAGATGTAGAATACTGTAATTGTGTAATGGTGGTGTGTAAATCACTTTTAACTCTAGTATAAAGACAAAATACTTTTATCTTTTAAATAACTATAGAACTATGAAATAACTATGGCTATAATGATTTGCTAATGAATACAAAAAGATGGAAATTGCGACATCAAAAACATAACATGTAGTGGGGGAATTAAAGGAATCTGTATGTGATTGAAGTTAAATAAGTATTAGCTTAAAATGAACTGTTATAACTCTGTTTTATGTAAGCCTCATGGTAAGCGTAAAGCAAAAACCTATAGTAGATACACGAAACAGAAAAAGGATTCAAAGCATACCACTACAGAAAATCATCAGATCACTAAGGAACACAGCAAGAGAAGAAACAAACAAAAGAACTACAGACCAGCCAGAAAACAATTAACAAATGGCAATAGTTAGTCCTTATATATTAATAACTACTTTAAAAGTAAATGGATTAGGGGCACCTGGGTGGCTCAGTCAGTTGAGTGTCCAACTCTTGATTTCTCCTCAAAGTTGTGATCCCAGGGTCAGAGGATAGAGCCCTGTGTCAGGCTCGTTCTCTCTCTCTCTCTCTCTCTCTCTCTCTCTCTCTCTCTCTCAAATTAAAAAAAAACAAAGTCAATGGATTAAATTCTCCAAAAGGCACAGAGTGGCTCAATGAATTAAAAAACAAAACAAGAAAAAAAAAAAAACCAAGATCCAGCAATATGCTACCTACAGGAGACTTTAAAAACACTTACTTTAAAGACATGCATAGGCTGCAAGTAAAGGGTTTCTTTACTTTCCTATCCTTAGCAAGGATATTCCATGCTAATAGAAATCAACAGGGAACAGGGTCACTATACTTACACCAGACAAAATAGACTTTAAGTCAAAAACTGTAACAAGAGACAACAAAGGACATTATATAATGATAAAGGGATCAGTTCATCAGGAGGATATAGCAATTGTAACTATATCTGTGCACCCAACATCAGAGTACCTAAATATATAAAGCAAATATTAACAAGTCTAAAGGAAGAAAAAAGCAATACAATAATAGTAGAGAACTTCAGTACCCTACCTTCAACATTGGTTACATTGAGACAGAAAATCAGTAAGATAACATTGGACATGAATTACACTTTAGATCACATGGACCTAACAGACATACACAGAACATTGCATCCAATTGCAACAAAATATACATTCTTCTCAAGTGCACAAGGAACATTCTTCAGGATAGATTATAAATTACAAAATGAGTCTTAGCAAATTTAAGAAGATTGAAATAATAATATCAAGTGTCTTTGCAGACCACAATTATATGAAACTAGAAAAAAATATAACAGAAGGAAAATTAAACTAACACTAAGAAACTCTTGCACAGCAAAGGAAACAATCAACAAACAGAAGACAACATACAGAATGGGAAACTATTTGCAAACCACCTGTCTGATAATGGGTTAATATCCAAAATATATAAGGAAGTCATACAACTCCAGAGCAAGAGACCAAATATCCAATCTTTTTAAATGGCCAAAGGACCTGAATGGACGTTTTTCTAAAGAAAACATACAAATGGCCAACCAGCATATGAAAAGATGTTCAACATCACTAATCAGGGAAATTCAAATCAAAACTACAGTGAGATATCATCTCACACCTGTTTGGATGGCAAAGGATAGAGAGCGTTGGCAAGGATGTGGACAAAAGGGAACCCTCATGCACTATTGGTGGGAAGGCACATTGGTGCAGCCACTATGGAAGACTGTATGGAGGTCAAAATTTTAATTAAAAAAAATTAAAATAGAGCTATCATATGATTCAGCAATCCCACTTCTGGGTGTATATTCAAAGGAAATAAAATCACTATTTTGAAGAGATATGTACACACCCGCGTTTATTGCAGCCTTATTCACAGTAGCCAAGATGTGGAAACAACCTACATAATTGTCAGTGGGTGAATGGGTAAAGAAAATGTGGTATATATACAATGGAATGTTATTCAGCCTTAAAAAAAAGAAGGAAACCTGCCATCTGTAACAACATGGATGAACCTAGAGGACATTATGCTAAGTGAAGTAAGCCAGACACACAAAGACAAATACCACATGATTTCACTTTTATGTGGAATCTGAAATAGCTGAACCTAGAGCAACAAGGAATGAAATGGTGGTTATTAGGGGCTGGCAGATTTGGGGGAATGGGTAGACTTTGGTCAAAGGTACATGCTTTCAGTTATAAGATGAGTATGTTCTGGGGACAATGTACAGCATAGTGACCATGGTTGATAATAACGTATTGTGTATTTGAAATTTGCTGAGCACGTTGATCTCAAGTGCTTTTAGCAGGAAGAAAACTGGTTAACTATGTTTGTTAGATGAAGGATATGTTAATTAACTTGATTGTGGCAAGGATTCCGTAAAGTATACATATATGAAAACATGTTTACACCTTAAATATATGCAATTTTTATTGGTCAGTCACATCTCAATAGAGTGAGAAAAAAGGAAGTGGCAGGCAGCATTTGGGGATTTGAACCCGGGTTTCTGGTTCTATGCCAAATGAGTTTCCAAATGTCTTTAAATCCTGAGATTTTGTTAATCTCTTCCTCACTTTACCCCTGTCCACTCCATGACATTTGTCCCTCTTGAGTCCACCCCAGGCTGGCATGCGTGGACTCAGAGTCTGTACAGCGGGCAGCAGGAGTCAGAGATTTCTCCAGGGCGCTGAGTGTGGTACAGGCTCATCCAGGGTATAAGATGAGTGTGTTTTGCTGTCCCTTAGAAAGTCATTGCTCAGATCTGAGAACTTACCTCTCTGTGCCTTTACTTGTTTATCTGTAAAAGGTGATCATATTATTTTACACTGTTTTTGCAAAAAGTTTGCTCATTCATTTCACAAATATTTATTAAGGGCCTGCTAGGTTGCAGGCTGTTTTCCAGATATGGAGCATTGTATCAGACAGGGGCTAGGCAGAAAACAGAATTCATCCCCAAATGGTTTATATAAACATTTTTGTGAAGGAACCACTTAACAGAGGAGTGTGTGGGGCTAAGGGAACATGATGCATCCAGCATCTAACAACAGCAGGAAGCCATTATCATCCCCAGGGATGAAGGGGTGGGAGAGGAAATAGAATTAGTAGATTTAATCTAGTAGGGTTCACCTAGACTTGAGCAGGACAGTTACCTGCTTGAACCAGCAGTGGTGGGGGAACACAGCTACCTCCAGAGTCCTAGTACTGAAGCAGGGTGGGCACTTTTGAGAAACATCACTACCTTTCCCTCCCCTGCCCTCCAGGCTTCTGTTGGGGCCTCATTTTGGCCAAAGCCAAGTAGAGATCAGGGAGAAAGAGAGCCGAGTCGATGCCATCTACAGATACCCCACAGAATGGGGGCAGGAGGCACAAAAAGAGATTAACTGTCTTAGGAAATTACCAGTGAACAAAGCAGATCAAGTCTCTGCTCAAGGTCAGATTCTAGCAGTGTTTTATAAATAGCAAAGTATTGCACACAAGTTGGTTAAATCATCAGTAATTGCAGCAATTAAAATGATAGAGTCCCTTACTCTGGTTTCTGTCACACACCCAAACTAAGGGTGCACTGCCAGGCAGCTCAAGGTGCTTAAGAGCAACCCAGACATCCAGGTTCTCAGTAAAGTTGCAAAATTCTATTTAGAAAGCAGAGCAGGGGCCATCCCAGGGCATGTTAAGATTCATGCTTTGTGATGGCCGTGGCCATTCTGGGCCCAAATTCAAGATTGGCTCCACAATGGAGTGATAAAAAAAAAAAAAAAAAAAAGCAGTCATGCCTATACAGACAGATGGGATTAGAAATACAGGACAGGAGAAATCAGGAATGAAAAATACCCAAGGAGGCAGACGTTAATGAGGCCCCAGCCTAATTACACAAGCCCTACTCTCAGTTTCCAGCATTAGGCAACACTAAATTACAGGCACCCGTTCAAACCACAGAGGCTGATAATGTGCATCCGCTCATTAGAAGGTCAGACCTCAGAGTGGGTTGAAGAGAGGGAGCCAGAAAGCATAAGTAACACAAGACCTTGAGGAAAGCATCAAAGGCTCAGATATTCCCCCTGGTACCCGCCCCAGTCTTACCGTTTCCAGGGAAGATATTTGGGGCAAGTTGGAGATGTGTGGACCTGTCCCAGAGGAGAGGATATTTTATAAAATCTTAGAGGTTCAGAGTTAGAAGAGTCCCTCTTCCCTTTTCTGTGTGTCCCCATTTTACAGATGGGAAAATGGTGGCCAGGGAGGCAGGGAAGAGGGTGACTTTTTCAAACCTCCTAGCACATTAGCTCCTGAGTCACAATCAGCTGTCAACTTCCCTGTCTCTGTCCTGGGAACTCTCAAACATCCCATCAGAGCACATTCTAAAATAATGTTCCTTTACTCTTTATTTTACACATAGTTTCCTAGAGTCTTCTGAACTTCATGAACCTGGAATTTAAAATTCCAGATATTCACTCATTCAACAAACATTTATTGAGCAAATTCATAGTGCCAGGCACACTCCAGCATGTGTTAGGAAATGCAGTTTCTGCTCTCACCCCAGTGCCTGTGTCTGTTCGGAAGAGTGTTAACCTCCCGAATGGTTACATACCCATCGAGCTCTGCCTGCTCTCTTTTCATCTCTTCACTAAAGATGTGCCAGGCACAGAGGATGCAGCAGTGAACAAAATAGACGATAGCCCTTGTGGAACTGAGGTCTAAATTGCAGAAAATGGAAAACAAACAAATGTGCATTCTAATGGCAGGTTATGAGAAATGGTTGAAGCAAAGGAAGACAGAGGGACTGGTATCTGAGGAAGGGTGAGCAGGGAAGGTGACTTAAATAGAAATCCAAACAAACAGAGTGAGCCCTGTGGATTTGGGGGAAGAGCGTCCCTCTCTTTTCTCATGACTGCAGGCAGGTGCACAGGTAAGGGACAGCCTTGGGGCTGGAAGAGGCAGAGAAGAAATGCTGAAGCGTCCCTTGGCTTGGTGTGCTTCCCATGCCCATCAGAGCCATGCTCCCACATCCTCTTCTCTGCCTTCTGCCCTGCAGTTGAATTCAACGCCCTCTGTGCTCACAGCGTCTAGGACTTGCCTGGGTAGATGGCATGGCTTTCTGGTGGAGAGCCCACCTATCCCTATAAGAAGCAGAGGAGACTACCTGGGGTGGGTCCCAGGCCCATATTCCACAAGCCTCAAGTCCCTTGATAAGTCTGTGTACCTTTGTAGCTCTTGGTTTCCCCATCTGTAAAGAGGGAAGAAGAGTGATTTGTACAGTGTCTGACGTACCATCTTTGTACTGGCTTTCTTTGTCCTAAAACGCTTCTGCAGTTATTACCATGCCTTAACCCTCTGACTTCCTTTCAAATTTCTGATCAAATCCTGCCTCCTCAGGGGGACTTGCCAGAACATACTATCTCTGCCCCTGAGGCTCAGCTGTGCATTTTTTGTTCTTTAAGCATTTATCACTGCTTGAAATTATGGATGGATGATAGGTACCTAGCTATCTAGCTAGTTAGATAATCGGTAACTAATATAAATAGGATGCAGTTTATTTTATTGTATTATTTTCTACAACAGAAGACTATGTAGGCAGGGACTTTGTTTTGTTACCACTGTATTCTCAGGCCCTAGAACAGTGCCTGTCATATATCAGGTTCTCAGTGTCTATTTGTTCAGTGAGGGAACGAACCAGCCCTTAACCCATCATCATTGTTTACTTCTCATGTCTCCCACTGGACTGGAGGACCTTCCTTGAGGATCAGGTTAAGGACTGTTTTTCTGAATCGTACCCCTAGTGCCTGGCACAGTGCCTAAATCTTTGCTGAAAGCATTCAGGACCAGCCGACTCTTCGAATGAGTAAGAACCCCACAACTTTGCAAAGTAAAAAGCTCAGGACTGAGAAGACTCCAGCCGTAGCTTGCACCGGGCGCGGACTTGCTGACCGGCACACCACCCACTGCCTCCTCTCCCTGGGAGGGGATGGGGTCTGGGAGGCCAGGGACAATGAATCATTGAGGGTCCCAGCAGAGCAGCCTTGGAGCGGGGAGGCCCCAGTCTATCTCTTCGCCCAGGGCCTCTGCCCTCACCACTGCAGGAAAAAACAGGATCCCTGGAGACTTGCAGAGGTGGGGCGTGGGAACGGGAAGAAAGCTGTACAAAAAAGAGACAGTGAGAGTCTGTAAAGAAATGCCAGGCTCTGCTGCCCATGCGTCTCCAGCCAGCGGGCCAGCAACAGGTCTGCCAGCTCCCCCAGGAGAAAGAGCGGCACTCTGACAGAGAAAAACAGTGTGGCTCCTGATTCCCAGAATCATAGAAATTGGGGTTGGGAGAAACCTGTGAGACCACCAGCCAGCCCTGCAGCCCTCTGCTCCTTCCCACGTGCTGTAACCACTCCTGGGAACAGCTCCAGCGCTGGGTTCCATTTCCCATTCCCTCGGGGGACTCATTCTCGACCTAACACAGTCCACTGTGGAAGAAATTGCCCCGATGGTCACTTCACCCTTTTGACTTTGGCGTCCTGGCCTTTTTTCATTCCTAACCAATTACACTTTACTAAAAGGCTACTGGGTACCCAGTACTTCTCAGTGGTAGGTAATTCCATCCCCTTTTGAAAGACATGGACACTTTCCAAGAAGGGGAATGCCTAGTCTGAGGCCACACAGCTAACGAGTAGAGGAGTGGGGTGCAAACTCCCCGTGATTTCATATCACACTATCCTACCACCTGATTGGCACATCTATACTGGGAGAAACTCTAGGGCTGGAGTCACACAGTCCTGGGTTCCAATCTTCACTCCCCACTTACCCTTTGTGTGACTACACAAGTAACCCCACCTCCTGATTCCCAGGCCTTTCAACTGTGAAATGGAAATAATGCCTTCTTGGAGGACAAAAACCGGGAAAGCCCGCCAGTGCCTGGAGCAGTGTCTGCTCTCCAGAAGTCCACTCTGCCCCTTCCTCACCCTGCCACCCCACCACTCATCATCTTGCACACGTCTTCCCTTGCTGGCCTCCAGGACGAGCCTGGGAGGGGGAGGAGGAGACTCTAGGACCGCTTCCCCACCCCACGCGACATGGTAGAGCAAGAGCCCCAGAGCAGGGATGCAGTGATTCATTTACTTCGCAGTTAAACTGTTTTCAGACCCTCCCTTCATTTAAACGAGTCCATCTGCTTCCTGAGGGTGTGTTGATCCACCAGTTCAGTGACTTTCGAACTTTTCCATGAAGGCAAACAATTTAGGAACCTCCTGTCCTACTTACTAAAATACAGAGGCCCCATTACCAGAAAGCCTAATCTCTGGGCGGAGCCCAGGAATCTGCATTTTGCTGATCGCTATCTTCAAGATTCTGATGCCAATTTCTTGGACCCCACTTTAAAAACCATTGCACAACTAGGGGCGCCTGGGTGGCTCAATCGGTTGAGCATCCAACTTCGGCTCAGGTCACAATCTCACAGTTCATGGGTTTGAGCCCCACGTCGGGGCTGTGCTGACGGCTCGGAGCCTGGAGTCTGCTTCAGATTCTGTGTCTCCCTCTCTCTGTGCCCCTCCCCTGCTTGCACTAAGTCTGTCTCTCTCTCTCTCTCAAAAATAAATAAACATTAAAAAACTAAAAAAAAAAAAAAAACAACCCAGTGCACAGCCAGCCTATGGAGAGGAGCAGGAGGCAGGCAACTAAAACACAGTATGTAGTGGTTTGTTTTTGTTTAGTTAGCATATAGTGCAACAATGATTTCAGGGGTAGATTCCTTAATCCCCCTTACCCATTTAGCCCATCCCCCCTCCCATAACCCCTCCAGTAACCCTGTTTGTTCTCCATATTTAAGAGTCTCTTATGTTTTGTCCCCCTGTTTTTATATTATTTTTGCTTCCCTTCCCTTGTGTTCATCTGTTCTGTGTCTTAAAGTCCTCATATGAGTGAAGTCCTATGATATTTGTCTTTCTCCAACCGACTAATTTCACTTAGCATAATACCCTCTAGTTCCATCCATATAGTTGCAAACGGCAAGATTTCATTCTTTTTGATTGCGGAGTAATACTCCATTGTATATATACACTTCTTCTTTATCCATTCATCCATCGATGGACTTTTGGGCTCTTTCCATACTTTGGCTATTGTTGATAGCGCTGCTATAAACATGGGGGTGCATGTGCCCCTTCAGAACAGCATACCTGTATCCCTTGGATAAATACCTAGTAGAAACACAGTATGTAGTTTTAAAATAAATGTAGAAATTTTAGTGACATATACTAAACAAAATTTAAATTTGCTGAGAGAAGTTACAGGTTCAAAGTATAGCTCTACCATTTCCTGCCAGTGGGGCTTTAGAACATTGTTTCCTCTGTGAGTTTGTTTCCTCATTTATACATGAGGATGGACAATTGGTAGAATCAAAGGAGGTAATACGTATGCACATACCTGATAAATTACGAAGTCGTGTATAAACAGATGTTATATTAAGATGAACAGTTTTTTTTTTCCGGGGCATTTTTCCATTTTGCTAATAAATAATATTTCTGTCCCGTAACCCTATTTTCTGGCAGTCTGGAATGTGTCTTCTGTGGTGTTTATCCTGATGGAACTGACGTGTCTGACAACCAAGTCAGCCCTCAGACAATCGGTCCTTCCTCGAAAGAAGTAGCCTCAGACAGGGAACCAGTGCCAACACCATGGGGGGTGTAGGGTCTCCACAGCCCAGAGTTTCTCCCACTGGCGATGATGATGATGTGTGTGTAACTTCCTCTTGCCTGCATTTTCTGATTCTTCCCTGCCGTTCCTTCCATAGGCCAAGTCACCTGTCTCTCTCTCCTGGATTTCTGCAGTCCCCTCCTCAGTGGTCTCCTTGCTTCTGCCATTACTCACGTCTCCATTGCCATGTAACAAACTTCCCCAAAAGTTAGTGGCTTAAAACCACAACTGTTTTATCTGCTTCCCGTCTGTGGGTCAGGAATCTGGACAGGGCCGGGATGGGCAGTTTTCCTGCTGTGTGCAGCTCGTGGCTTGGCTGGGCTGGAAGGTAGGCTTCGCGCTCATGCCTGGTGTGTCAGTGTCCCTCCACGTGATCCCTCTTTCTTCATGCGGCTGTTTCACTTCCTTATAGCAGTGTGGTCTCAGGAGAGTCAGATGGCAGCTGGTTTTCAAGAGGGCAGGTTACAAGAGGGGTGGAAGGTGTCAGTGTGTTAAGGCCAGAGTTAGAAGGTACACAGCATTACTTCTGCCACGTTCGAATGGCCAGAGACAGACATAGGGGAAAATTAGATTTAAGGAGACCACACCTCTCAATTAAAGGAGCAGCAGAGTTTGAGGACACATTAATCCACCATGGCCCCCTTCAATCCATTCTCTGAATGGCAACCAGAGTGATTCTTCTAAAATTAAATCAGATACCAAGCCCATGTTAAAACTCCTCCAAGGACTTCCCATCCCTCTTAGAGTGAAATTCACAGTCCTAACCATGTCTGCAAGGCCCCTATGGAAAGTGTTCCTTGCCCATCTGCAGCATGAATATTTAAGTTCTTTGGGTACAGGGATCTCATCTGCTTTGCCAATCACTATATCTCTAAAGAATGGTGGCTGGCACTATTTTGGTTGAATGAGTGACTGATTCTTACATCCTGCCTTTTGTTTATTTTCTGCATTTGAGCCTACCTCCCTCCCACCACACTGAGAGGTCCTGAAGGGCAGAAATCATGTTTTTTTTTTTCATCCTTGCAGCCAGCAGCACCTAGCATGGTACTTGATAAACATTAACTGGGTGTTGGTTGGGTTGGAGCCTCACCCCTTGTTTGAAGCCCTAGGCTTTACTCTTTCAGAAATTCCTATTGTCCTCCTTTGCTCTGAAACATATATTGCGCTCTTAACTATTTTCCATATAATGTGATAAGTTGTGAGTTACATGCATTTTATCATTTAATCATCAAAACAATTCCACATGATGTGGCCCGTTACTATCCCCCTATTACAGATGTGAAAACTGAGTCAAAGCATAGCTAAATAGCTTGCCCAAGGTCACACAGAAAGTGCAAGAGCCAGGATTTAAACCCAGGCAGGCTAATTCTAGTGCCATGCTCTTAATAGCTATACCGTACTGTTTCCCATGTGATTTAATCTTTAATCATAGCTAGTCTGTTTTGTGCCATTTTAAAGCTGGTTTCTGCTGGCACAGCCTATTATTTCCCCGGTTCACTCAGGTTTGCATCTTTTGATTCTCTTTTAAGCCAGCTGTCACTAACATTGGGCAGACTGATGAACTTTCCCATGACTCAGTTTCCCCAGATACAAAACAGAGATAGCAGCAGTACCTAACACAAGGCCTGGTTGAGAAAACAAAATGGGCTTAATCACATAAAGCAGTTACAATGATACCTGCCACATAATTAGCACTCAATAAAACTTAGCAGTTACTATTATTGATTGCCCCCAAAGCACAGGAACACAGCGTCAGCCCTGGGGCATGCATTCTGATAAATACTTTTGCCTCTGCTAATAAACAGTGAGATTTTTTTTACCTACTATGCAGCTACCTGTGTTTTACCATCACAGGATGTCTGCTAGCCCCCACCGAGACTTTTTGTGTCCTTACACATTTTGCATTCTTTCCATGGCCACCCTCATTCTTCCACATTTAGCCAGTGTGAACTGAGTGCCCACCTTGTGTCAGGTTTTCTGTCAGGTGTTTCCTATACACTGTGTCACTTTATATGTTTGTCCCCATATCACAGATGAAAACCTGAAGTTCTCAGAGCTTATGTAACTTGCCCCAAGGAACTCAGCAAGAAAACAGAAAAACCTAACTTGTCCGCCCCGTTCTCCCTGCCCACCTCCAATCCATTCTCCACACAGCAGCCAGTTTTTTTTTCTTTTTCTTCCTTCCTTCCTTCCTTCCTCCCTCCCTCCTTTCTTTCTTTCTCTCTCTCTTTCTTTCCTCCATCCCTCCCTCCCTTCTTCCTTCCTTCCTTCCTTCCTTCCTCCCTTCCTTCCTTTGCTTCTTTCTTTTCTTTTTTTTTTTTTTTGTAATTAATAGACTTTACTTTTTTTAGAGAGGTTTTAGGCTCACAGCAGAATTTAGTAGAAGGTACAGAGATGTCCCAAATACCCACTGTCCCCACACATACACAGCCTCTGCCACTATCAACATCCCCCCTCCCCCCAGAGTGGTATATTTGTTACAACTGATGAACCTATACTGACATGTCATTATCATCCAAAGTCCGTAGTTGACGTTAGAGTTTACTCTCGGTGTTGCCCATTCAATGGATTTTGACAAATGTATCATGGTGTGTATCTACCAGTATCCTACAAAACAGTTTCACTGCCCTAAAAATCCCCTGTGCTCTGCCCATCCATTCCTTCCTTCCCCTCTCCACCCTTGCCAGCCACTGATCTTTTTTACGGTCTCTATAGTTTTGCCTTTTGCAGAATATTGTATAGTTAGACTCATGCAATGTGTACTCTTTTTAGAATGAGATTTTAATACTCTGATTTGATCATGTCACTCCATCAGTTCAAACACTTCCTGTGGCTTGCATGTGCCAGTCCTTGCCCACCTCCCTGGCCTCCACCTTGCTCTGAGTCCGCCACATCCACTTTTCCTTAGGTCTTCAATCCACTCTTTTCCTACCACAGGTCCCCACATATTCTGTGCTCTCTCCCTGTAAAGTTGTTTCCTCCCTCTTTCACCTAGAAAATTCCTGCCTATCTTTCAGATCTTTGCTCACGTGCCATTCCCCTAGAGAAACCAGCTAAACCCTCCTGTAGGATATTCATTCTGCCTGGTCCTCAGGGGCTTGCAATCTTCATTAATTATGTGAAAGAACTGATTTGTGTAGCTATTTTAAGCACTTACTATGCCTCAGGCACTATGCTGGGCACTTTGCATTTGTTATTTCTTTTTTCTTTTTTTTAATGTTCATTTATTTTTGAGTGAGAGAGACAGAGCACGAGCTGGGGAGGGGCAGAGAGGGAGACACAGAATCGGAAGCAGGCTCCAGGCTCCGAGCTGTTAGCACAGAGCCCAATGCAGGGCTCGAACTCACAAACCGTGAGATCATGATCTGAGCCAAAGTCAGATGCTCAATTGACTGAGCTGCCCAGGTGCCTCTGCATTTGTTATTTCCAATTCTTACATCCTTCCTGCCTGGTCAGTATGACAAGCTATATTTTAGTAGTCGGGAAATTGAGACTCAGAAGAGGTTCAGTATCTAACCCAATGTCCAACAACTCGCAGGGGGTGGAGTTGGTGTTTGAATCCAGCTCTGGCTGAATGTAGACTATGCTCTGACAACTATCCCACACCCCCTGCTTTCCCTTAATGCTGGAGCCAGTGCTTGGCCCTCTGTTGGTGGCAGGGCACAGGGGCTCTCTGGGTGGGTGGGCTGGTGACTACCCATTTCCATGGGTCAGGGGTCAGGGGAGAGGTTGTTGCCATTTTAATAACACGGAACAGCAGCTCTGCAGTTGGGCAATTGGAGCATTTGTTCACCATATGACGCTTTGGCTCCCATTCAGCTCCCCAGAGAGAGCCATACAGCCATCTTTTATTACTACCCTCCATGCTGAGAGAAAGAAACATAAAGAGATAAAGTGACTGTGTGGCTTGCCTTTGCTTTGGGCGATCAAACAGAGATTCCTGACTACACAGCCTCCATGCTCCCTCCTCTCATCCGGGACTACCACATGCATCAGAGCAAGGCAAGAGACCATTCTTTATTTCTCACCCAGCCAAATTTACTTAAGAGTGAGGGTCATTGTGTAAGGGTGTGCAGTTTGTGTACTGCTTCAAAGGCAGATGGTACCCTCCAAGTGGGAGCCGAGAGTCTGGTATTCTCTGTTCACTTGTAGTCTACCTTGGGGCTGCCTCTTCCCTTTTCCTAATTTACATGAAGATGTCTTATGTGTCAGTAGGAAAGGCTGGAGAATGTGACTTGGAGAAAGGACTGTCAGTAGACTTGGGCTCTGGCAACCACACACTTCCCAGTCTCTGCTTGGGACTCGCATTCACTAAGATGCCCAGACTCCAGACTCTGTGATACCAAAACTCCTAAGCATAAATTACCATAGTCATCATTAACTTCCCTTCCACTTAGACTTAGAACTTAAGTAAATTACCACAACCAAGACCCTGACCTCTAGGGTCAAGAGCAAAGCAGTTTCGTCTGTGTTAAGACCACAGGCTGTGCAGTTGAACAAACTTGGATTCAGGTCCTCCTTCCATCATTTCTTAGCCGTGTGACTTAGGAGCACTCCCTTCACCTCTCCATGCCTCAGTTCCCTCATCTGTGAAACAAAGTCGTGCTTATAAATATTACATTTAATAATTTATGTAGTAATGATAAAATGGCAAACATCAATTGCTTACTATGTACCTGCTGCTGTTCTAGGTATTCTTACAGAGATTAGTTTCTTTAATCCTCTGAACAACCTGTTTTCCAGATGAAGAATCCGAGGCATAGAGAGGTGAACTAACTCGCCCAAGGTCACAAAGCTCCTAAATTGCTGAAGCTGGGATTTAAGTCATGGCTGTCTTTGAACTCTCTAAGTAAAGCACATCCAGCCCCTGGCACAAAGAAAGTTCTCAATAAATAAAAGCCATTACTTTTATCAGCAGTGGCAGCTGTAGCTACCAGGGTCAGAGGCTGCCAGGACATGAGATTCTGTAGATCTGCTATCATGTCGTGTGTTTTTTATTTTTATGTTTTGAACCCTGTTCCACACAGGTACCTCCTGGTCTTTTTCAGATTGTCCGGGGTGGGGGCTGAGTGGACACGATTCCATCTCCCCCCTTCCCACAGCCACCATCTTTACCCAGAGAATCAGTTCCACTTTTATCTATTTATATATCAAAATTCCAAGTGAAACTTTGTTTGAAAAAAAGCTCTGCTGCCAAGCAAGAGTTTAAAAACACACGGCCCACCTTAACCCATTTGTTTTTAAGTAAATATGCCATAGGGAGGGCAAGTATCTTGCTCAAAGATACACAGTGAGTGAGTTGAAGACCGTGCCAGGGCAGAGCTGTTTCTTGATTCCCAGAGCAGTGGCCTTTTGCTGAGCCTCTTTCGGGGTCTTGTTTTTTTCCCCTCAAGTGGCAACCTGGAGAATGCATTTTGCTCCCATTTCCCAGAGCCCCTCATTCCAATACGCCTCCTCACTATCTCTGAGTACACCTCCCATGTCTGTGTCTGACCTGGGCGCACCCCCTCACGCAAATGCTGACAGGTGCCCCCCAGTCCCAAGCAGACTGACCCTGGCACCACCCTGCTTCTCAAAGGCAAGTCCAGGAGGCTGACTTCACACTGCTGGCCCCATCTCTCGCTGTGCAGGTCAGACCTGAGCTCAGAGAGGAGGGAGGGCTGACAGGTTCATAGTGTTAATGGGATACATTTGAGAAATGCTAAACCGACAGTGTTTGGAAATCCAGGCCAACAGCCAGGCACAGAGCCGGCCAAATTTCAGTTGGGGTGGGAGGGGGTAGTTTTTCTGAGGCAGAATTAGTGTCTTTTAAAAAACTGGATGAAGACATTGTTTATTCAAGACCTTGGGAGCACAAAGATAAAACATGCATAATGGATTTGGGGTCTTTTAGCAGACAGCTCTCCCAAACTGTCTCCATCACAACAAAGAATTGCAGCCGTCCTCTGAGGCCTACTCAGTGGCCTGTGCTTGCTAGCTATGCATAGATTCTTTCCCTGCAATGAATTGTGTGGCACAGGTTGGGAGGCTGAAGTTCACAGAGGTGAAGGAACGCACTCAAGGTCACACCGCTGATGGGTGAGAAGGAGCCAGGATTTAGCCAGGTTTTTCCAGCTCCCGGATCCCCACTCTTGATTGAGACAAGGTGCTAAGACTAGGACCCTGAACTCTAGTGCCGAGGGCACAGCAATTTAAGTTGAGTGTTTAGACTAATGATTATATTTCATTGGAGACCATTGAGATTCTCTAATCTGGGATGGACAGCATGCTAGGTACAGATAATGAAGACATCCTCGGAACACTTTAAGCCTACCAATCCATTTAGGCTATTGGGACAGATTACCATAGCAACAAGACCTCAAGAGTCTTGGCTCCTAATGGAGATAATAGGAAGACTGGATATTCCCGGGTAGGATCCGTCTAATTGTTTCTCTAGGCTTGATCACAATATGATATCCTAAGACTCGACCATTCATTCATTCAGTGAACATTTGTGGAGCACCTTTCCTGGGCCAGGCACTGTGGTAAGCTCTGGGAAACAAGGAGGCATTGGCATTCATGGGGGAGTACATAGCCAGGCAGAGATTGAAAAGTAATGGTCCTCAGAGACACAACTGGGTTCCTATCCCATCTCTGTTCCCTTCTAACTGTGCACATAACTTTACTCTCTGAGCTTCTGTGCTGATCACAGGTTATTCCATAGTACGTAAGGGCAGCGGTTATCAGACTTTTTCTGTTAAGGGTAAAAATAGCAAATATTTTGAGCTTTGCAGCCCATATGGTCTCTGTCACCACTACTCTACTTTGTCGTTGTGGCATGAAAGTAGACCTACACAGTACATAAATGAGTGAGTATAGCTGTGTGCCAATGAAACTTTATTTATAAAAACAGATGGTGGGCTGGATTTGGCCAGATTT
Organism: Panthera tigris; assembly: GCF_018350195.1. Lineage (NCBI taxonomy): Eukaryota > Metazoa > Chordata > Mammalia > Carnivora > Felidae > Panthera > Panthera tigris. Next base: position 126,574,666 of record NC_056666.1, on the reverse strand, counting down.
GGCCTGTGGGTTGTAGTTTTACATATATACTTATTCTTCTGGTTAAGAGTATAGCCTTTGGAGTATGGCTGTCTGGTTCACATTTTAGCCCTGCCTTTTACTGGTTGTATTGACCTTGGACAAATTATAAAACTTATTTGTGCTTTACTTTTACCATATGTAAAATGGGGATGATGATGACCCTTTCTTTACAAGGAGGTTGTAAGGAATAAAATAATATTTGTAAGGTACTTATAAAACAGCATCTGGCATGTTGTCAGCCTTTATAATCATTAACTTTTATAATCATTAGCCACCCATGGGGAGGTTAGTGTAGGTGAAACAGTAATGATATTAATACCTGCCCTTTGGGGCCATTGTGGTAAAGATTGGATGATATCATTCATGTGAGCTCCATTAGGGTATGAGCGTTTGAGTGTTTTTTTTTTTATATTATCCCTCTCTAATACAACTTTATTTACAAAGACAGGTGGCCAGCCCATAGACAGTTTCTTGATTCTGGTTCTTTAAATATTGAATTTAAATATTATTTACCTTGGTTACTGAATTTTGGGTCACCTCTCCCTCAAATTTTGTGCCCAAGTTGAATACTTCACTTACTTCATCCTGGTCCCGGCCTGGCCAGACCTTGCTTTGAACAACAGTTCCTGGCACATAGAAGACATTCAGTGAATGTCTGTTTAATGCCCGAAGTGCCTGGGCAAGGCATCTGGCACCAAGTGGGCCTTCCATAAATGGAATCTCCGATAATGCTTGTGTGTAATAGGGGTTAAGAGCTCAAGTTTGAGAGTCAGATCCTGGGTCCATATTTGGACCAGCCACTTACTGTGTGACTTCTTAAAGTTTCTTACCCTTTCTGTGCCTCATTTTCTTTATATGCAATATGAAGCTAATGATAGTACTAATCTTATAAGGAGGCTGTGAAGATTTTAAATGAGTTGATCCATCTAGTGCTTAGAAGAATATGGGACAGATGATGAACACTCAGTAAAAATTAACCTTTTTATTATTTTTCTCCTGGGGTTAAGGATCACTGATGGACAAATTGGCGGAAATGAGTAGTGCATCTAAGGAAGAACTGGGTGTAATTGTTTCAGAGAAGTGAGGATTTCAGTTGTTAAACGTTGGTGAGCTTCAGAACCATCTGATGAGTTATTCTAACATGCAGATTCCTGTTTCCCCTTCCCAGGGATTTGGATTCATTATGTTTGTGACCTGAGAATCCCCTTTTTCCAAAATGCCAGGTGCACATGATGCAGGGGGTCCCAGGAGCACAGATTGAGAAATGCCAGATCTTTGGTTTCCAGGGAATGGCTTCTCTCAGGCCTTGTGGCTTCCTGAGAACAAGCAGATCAGCCACTTCCTGTCTCCTTCCCTCCCTCCTTGTCCCTGGAGGGGGCTCTGCTTCCAGATGGGGTCAGTTCATTTCAGCTGCTCCCAGGCCTTTCCCCAAGGCCTCCAGCTGTGCAAACCTCTGGCTCTCTTGTCTCAGGGACTTCTCAGCATGTGTTGGGTGCTATGCTGAGGATGCCTACCCTGCTGCACCCCTCAGCTGAGAATGGGACCTCTCTGCCAGGGGTGCCCTGCAAGCTGAGGTCTCCCCAGGGATCTGGCTTTCTCACTCTTGACCATCAAAGGGCAGGATGCCAGCGTCTCTTCTTCAAGAGCTGGAGAAGCCAGAACAACTGGAAGGTTGGGACAGAGGAGGGCAGAGACACAGGCCCTGCAGCCACACACACCTGTTCAGATGACCTGTGTGGGGGCCCTGGGCCTGTACTTAATATGCACGTGCCTCTTGTGTCCCTCCTCTTTGAACACGGACAGTCATGCCCTCCTGGCAGAGCTCCTGGGAGCGTGAAATGAAACATGAAGACAAAGCACCCAAGCAGCGTCTGGCCTGCAGCAAGTGCTGAGTGCAGTTGTGTCTGTAGAGAATCAGTGATTGGAGGTGGGCGGGGCGAGGTAGGGTAAAGCTTTCCCCCCCTGCTACCTGACCATCTAGACTCTGCTCCCTACTCTCTACCATGTTTCTGGGTTTTGTATGTGTGCTTCTTGTCTTCCCAGCCAGGTTGTAAGCGCAGTGAAGTCACAAGCTCACATAATACTCTATGTCAGTTTGCCACCCACCTGGACCTTACTGAATACCAACTTCGTGGAAGGCAGCTGGCAGTGAGGAGTTCCAGCTGCTCTTTTATTCCCCCCCTCCCCCAAATCTTACTCCTCTTGGTTTCACAACTGAATGAAATAATGTGGAAAACCTGTCTGACCCATCCTAGAACCAAAATACTGCCTTTTTTTTTTTTAAATGAGATTATAGAAAGTTACAGCTGGCCAGAAATTCTCAAGTTCATCGGATTCCACCCTGCGGTGTTAACAGATGAGAAAACCAAGACTCAGAGGAGGGAAGTGCCTTGCAGTTGGGGGAATCCTTCTCTGAACCACAGCACACAGAAAACTCTGTGAATGTGTACTTTCACAGTTCTTCCAGGCCTGGTACATAACTTGTACCATTATAGATGGACAAGAGAGAAGTTAGTTCATTACATACAAGGGATGCCTTTGGATTGGGGGGCTTAATTTTGTCCCAGAACTAGTTGAGAAGGGTACCTGCTCTTGGGTAATGGGTGCCAGAGCTGTGGCTAGCCCCCACACCTTACCCCATTTGAAAACTTCCCACAGTGAGTGATAGTTACATCCCGGCGGTTAGTGGTGTGGAGGAAGAGCCCGGCCCATTACTTGTCCAAATGCTTTGTAAAATCCAGAGACCCTACAAACATAAGGGGCTTTGTCTGCTTGTTTGGAAAGAGGGTGGAAAAACACCAGGTGTAGAGGCCAAATGCCTCTAAAATCCATGTCCTGGTTTTACTGTGTATGTTAGGGTAGGCTAATTGTGGGAAAACAGCCTTGGTGGCCTGATACAGAAGAAGCCCATTTCTCACTCACTTAAAGTTCCATGTGGCAGAACTTCATGAGTTACTCAGAAGCCCAGGTGGGCCCCTTGCATCTTGTGGCTCCATCATCCCTAGGTCCTCAGAATCCTCTGCAGGCTGTCTGCATCTGCTAGCCGATAAGAAAGAGAGGAAAGAGGATTACTTGGAAAGATTTTTATGGGCCAGGCTTCTTCATCATTCTCACCAGTATGGCACGTGTTCCAGCGGCCAGAACTCAGTCACATGCCAGCCCCAACCACAAAGGCTGCTGGGAAATGTAGTCCAGCTGGGTACCCAGGTGGCAAAGGAAACAAGTTTGGCCAACAGGTATCTAGTTTCTGCTGTGCTTGGTAATTTCTGCTGTTACCTGTCTTTACCCAGGAAATAAGGCCTGCTTGCACCGTAGGGTTGTGCCAAGGATCAAGAGAGATAATTGTTGTTATAGTGTGCAGAAGCAGTACAGACAGGTGAACTTCATTACCTCCTAAATGCCTGGCCCAGAGCCGAATATATAGTAGGTGCAAAACAAACCATTGTGCAATTGATGGTCTTCCCACCAGCCTCCTGAATGCACGCTTTGCCTCCGCTAGCTGGCATTTGATTCACACACACATCTTTTCGACAACTCACCCATTGCAATCAGTCATTACCAATTGCCTCTGCCAGCTATGAGCTGGAACACAGGAAGGGTTTTATCTGAAGCTTGAGACATCCTGAAAGGATGAGGCCTCCCTTCTTGGGTCCCTGGAAGACTGCCCGTGGCACCTCACATTCTTTTCAGCCTAGCGGCCGGTGGTAACCATGAGCTCACTGAGGGGCTTTTGCAGCCAGCTGTGAAGGCTGCTGCTGATGCATGAAGCTCGTGGCTTGTGGCCTGGAGATGTTGGTTCTTTTCCCCGATCCCTCCATGGACCCTGTTGTTACTCAAAAGGAGGAAGAAGAGGCTGCAGAGATGCTGTGCATCAGGGTGTTCCTAGCTCACCATACCATATTTAAGTGCGCGTTAAGACAAAGTCATTGGTCAAATAGTAACAATAGTAACAGCTTACACTTATATAATGTTTACTGTGTTGTAGGCATGTTAGTTTCCAAGATAATCCTATGAAGTAGGCTTAATTATTATGCCCACTATACAGAAGATAAAAATGAGGCACATAACATTTGCCGGCCTTACCCAGGATCAATCACAGAAGCATTCCTTTAGTTAAGGCATGGACTCTGTAGTTCACCATAGTCCCCACTACTCCCTAATGTCTCCCAGACCTAGAGGCTGAGTGTCAGTTGCCATTGCTCTGTACAAAAACAGTAGAGAATGTGCTGCTTTAAGACCATGGACGTTAAGTCCAGACCAGCTTTGCTTAAATTCTGGCTCTGCCTCATTTTAGCAATGCAAACTTGGGAAAGTAATGAACCACTCTAAACCTCATCTGTAGAGTTTGTCTAAAATCGCTGGTTCTTGGGATGCCTGGGTGGCTCAGTCGGTTAAGCGTCCGACCTTGGCTCGGGTCATGATCTCGCAGTTTGTGAGTTCAAGCTCCGCGTCAGGCTTTGTTGCTGACAGCTCAGAGCCTGGACCCTGCTTCGCATTCCATGTCTCCCTCTCTCTCTGCCCCTCTTCTCATGCTCTCTCTTTCTCTCTCAAAAATAAACATTAAAAACAAATTTTAAATCACTGGTTCTTTTTGCCTCCAGGGGCTGTATTTAATTCAAGCCACTGATGTGCAACTTCTGACTTGAGGCATAGTCAGATCTGCTCTGTTTGCCAATAGAAGTGAAACTGACCCTGAGGCAGATGCCAACACATGTGGAAACTGGAGCTCAGAAAGTTCAAGTAGCCTTTCCCAAGCCCGGTCAGTGACAGTACCAGATCTTCCATTAGAAGCTGGGTCTATAAGGGTCTCTACATCTGCCCACTAGCGCCCTCACCCTTTGATGTACCTGTTTCATAAAAGCTTCTATTCTCAGGTGTGGATGCTTTGGAACAATTACTTACTTGCAGAGTGACTTGAGCAAGGTGCTTCCTGAGCCTTCATTTTCTTATCTGAAAAATGGGCTAATAAAAACTATTTTCCATAATAAGGCTGTGGTGTCGGAGGTGTCCGCCATTCTTGCCTGAAAAACCTGTTTTGCCACCTTCAGAGAATATCCTTGGCAAGGCCAACTCCCACCCATCTTGCTCATTCCCTTCTAATGCTTGCGTTTAGAAGCCTCACTGTACGTTCTCCTTCAGTCAGCCCAGCCTGGGACTTGGGAGCTGCATGGGCTACCCTCACAGCACTGTTGTGAATGGCCCGTTCCCTTGCTTGTCTCCCAACACCATCCGGTACTCAAGGGCAGCAGATGTCTTGCTCAAGAATTTATCTCTAGCACCACGCCCTATGCTCATGCAAAAGAAATGTGTGTTGGGAACAGCAACAACCCAGAGGGTGGCGTGGGATGTGCCTTCTTTCCCTTCCCATTGGTGGGGAGTTCTGGGGAATTCAGAGCAGAGCTGGAATACCCTCTTTGACTAAGCCGTACAACCTCCCAGTTCTTATAGGGGTCTACGGGCCTCTCCTAACAGCTGGGCTGCACTATTACATGGCTCTGCTCACTTCAGAAGAACAGAGATGCTGGGAGGCAGGAGCCCACTTGTCCCTCCCGTAAGCAGTTTCAGCTCAAGCTGGCAGGGCTGCACCTGGCTCAGAGAATGATTAGTGGACCTTGTGAGGCAGAAAGTCAGTGTGGCCCTTGGGTTCCAGAATGCAGCATTCAGTCAGACTGCCTGGGTTTGAATCCTGGCAGGACCACTTCCCAGCTGTGTGCCCTCAGCAAGTTACTGAACTCTCCTGGCCTCAATTTCCTCATCTGTAAAATGGTAACTGGCTGCAGAGGGTTGTCCTAGGAACTAAGGAATTAAAATCTGCAAACTTCCAGTTACAAGATAAATAAGGACTAGGGAGGTAGTGTACAACCTGATGACTATTCACCACTGCTTTGCACTATATATGAAAGTTGAGAGAGTAAATCCTAAGAGTTCTCATCAAAGGGAAAAAAAATTGTATTTATATGAGATGAATTTATTGTAGTTACCATTTCATGGCATATGTGAGTCAGGTCATTATGCTGTACATCTTAAACTTATACAGTGCTGGATGTCAATTATATCTCAATGAAACTGGGAAAAAAATCTCAAGCATTTAGAATAGAATATGGTACATAATGAATATAATAAAAATACTTGTTAAATAAAAATCTAAACAGGAAAAGTAGGGTATATGATCAGTCCCTGTGAGAGAAACGAAAGTAGGGACAGTTAAATGGGAGCTGTGTGATGATAAAAAGAAAAAAAAAAAGGTTTGCTGAGACAAAGGAACTTGACTCAGGGCTGGAGGATGTTGTGGGTCTGCTTTAATGGCAGGAAACAGTAAGAGCTAACACTTGTGCACCTTCAACTAAAAGCCACACTATACTATGTGCATAACATGCATTTGCTCATTCAGGGCTCATGTTTCCAATGAGGAAACAGATGTTCAGGTGGGTTAAGTATCACCCGAAGACTCAACTCAGCTAGTAAGTAGCAGAAATGAGATTTGAACTGAGATCTTATTGGCTCCAAAGCCCATTTTGTAACGTTTAATCTGTTAGTAGCGAGAATGCAGCCCTTTGTCGATCACGGCACCGTTTTAGCTGACTGTCAAGTGCTTGTTACTCTCCTGGAAGACCAGCTCCCATTCATAAGTGCCTTCTAATAAGCACATGGTATCTACTGTGCTTCTAGGACCCGCCTAGACTGATTCGCACTGAAGACTGCAACTCGCATGATTTTGCATCTCCTGAGTTTGCCCCTCCGTTCCCCAGTACTCATTCATTCAAATGTTTGAGTGCTGTGTGCTTAATACCTATATCAGATGCTGTTGCTACATCAGTAAACTAGACAGACCTATCTTTTGCTCTTGTGTAGCTCATAGTGTAATGAGCAAGGGGAAGATATTAATCAAATAATCAAACATGCCATCTTAAAATCTAAGTAGAAAAGTATTAGGTACTGAGTCTTGTCCAGAAAAGATACTCAATACTTAATAAATGTCAGTTTGTTGTTTGGGATGGAGTACTAATGACGGCATTATGTGCTCCTGGTTCTTTATATCATCAGGGGAAAAAAATGTATCAAGTGTACACCATCTGCCAGACATTCCAATGGAGAACTAGGGATGAAGGAAGGAGTATATATAGCCATTGTCCTCATAGAGTGGACAGTCTAATAGGAAGGCTGACGTGTAATTTAAAGCCTAATTGTGTAAATACAGGCGTCTGTGCAAAGGGCTGGATAGAAAACACCTTCCACATTAAAATAATAGGGCGTAGATTGTGTTTTGTTCACTGTATAGCGTTTAGAAGAGTGCCTGGCACATAGTAGGTATTCAATAAATAGTCACTGAATGACTAAATGTCTGTGATACCTACACTGGGGTTTGAAGGATAAATAGAAGTTTGTGAGGAAATTTGCCTAGGACTTGGCAAAGACCAAGATGTAAGGGATTCCATCGGGGCTGAAAGATGGAAGAGGATCTTCTCAGAACAAGGATCTATGAAGATGGCCCTGGGCTGAGGGGCTGCTTAAGATCTATTCCATTTCAACCCTCTCCGGATTCAAGTGCATCGTTATGTACTGGTCTGGGTTTTGATTGGAAAGTTCCATCAGAGACAGAGCCAGAGACAGAAGGTCACACCCTTTCAGAATATTTTAGCTAAAAAAGGCCTCAGAAACTGTTACATATCTAACTTCCTCATTTCACCTATAAAGGGACTAAGGCTCAAAAGGGGAACTGACTTGTTCAAGGTCTTGGGCTGGTTAGTGACAGGGCCAGGACCAGAAGCCAGGTTTTTAACTCCAGGCCTGTGTTCTTTCCATTATGTGAAGGATTTCCAGGCCTTTTAATTTTATTTATTTATTTTTATTTTAAGCAACAGAACCTTTTTTTTTCCTAAGTAGAAGCTCATGTGGGTAAATGCAGAGCTGCCCTGGATAATGCCTCACGGAAGGCCCGTGGTGGACCCATAACCTCCATCACAGACCAGCTTTTCCCTTTCTACAAGCACAAGAGACAGTCAGCATTTTCTCTGTCTTCTGAGGGTATATGTAAATGCTGTCTCGATGCCCTAACCCCGTCCCTGCTTACAAAAAGACTCCTTCTCCTAAGTCTCACTTCAAAACCAGTGCCTTGTTTTAATGAGAAAGCTCTTACTGCAGTGCCTGGTACAGAGTAAGTACTCAATAAGTGTTCATTATTATAATTTTTATTGTGCATTTGGCTCAATCCATACAAGTCAGAGGAGTGGAGAAGGGAGCTGCTGTGTGTGGGCCACCAGCTAGGAAGTGGGTGCAGGACTGGATACTTACCATACCTGTCTTGGTTGATCTTCCTAAGCAGGTCAGTTCCACCGTCAACATTTTACAGTGGACGGCTCTGAAGTTCAGACAGGTCAGGTACTCACTTGTGGTCACACAGGTAGTAAGGACTAGGCTAGGAAACCAGCCCATGTTTCTTGAGATTCCAAATCCCTCTTTAAGACACACAGAGAGACCTAAACACACACACACACACACACACACACACACACACACACACACAGAGTGAAATTAGGATTCCTTGTCAGACCAGACTGCATCTTATCGTTTCATTCAGTCCTGACAGCAATACCATTCCTCTGTCAAATGAATGTGGAGCACCTACTATGTGCTGGGCACTCTAGTCAGCCCTGCTGTGGGCATATGCAGCATGAATGGGGACAGACATCAGATGAATAATTACAAGTGTGATGAGTATTACCAAAGGGAGAAAAGAGAGTGAATTCAGCATCGTGTTATTACTCCCCATTATACAGATGAGGAAACTGAGGCTTCAAGGCCTGCTCAAAATCACAGGACAAAAATTGCTGAAATTCATCATGTGCTAACTACATGCCAGGAAGTTTTCATGAACTCACTTAAGCACTCTTAACAACTCTATGAAGTACTGTTACTCTCTTCTGAGTCACAGAGCATGAAAGTTACTTGCCTAAAATCGTAGGGCTCGGAAGTGGCTAAGTGGGAATTTGAACCCAGGCAGTCTGGCTCCAGAGCCTACTTGAAATCCAGGTCTGATGGACTCTACTGCTGCCATTTCTGCAGGAGGAGGGAGCTAGAAGTAGTTTCAGAGTCCCCACCCTTGTGGGCGTCCAAGTGTCACCGTGTAATTGTCATGACTGAGAGCTCTGCTCCTGGAAAATAAGGATGCCCTTTCCTGGGTGAGACAGCTCCAAAACAGCATCCTCCAGTGCAGCCTGGCCCATGAAGCACCTCCTTGAATAAGTGGTGCTCCCCAAGGGTGGGCCTCAGATCGCAGGTGTTTAGAGGTAGATTCATGCTTCAGGAATCTGAGACTTTAGAGGAAAGGAAAGCGATGCCGTCAGTGCACCTTTACCTCACACTGGCAGGCGCCAGGCCCAGGCACTCACATTCCTGAAGGGCACGGTGCTCAGAGGTGGGGCAGGTGGCTTGGCTGAGGTGGGGTCAGATCAGCTCCTTCACAACCTGCCTGAGAGAGTCTAGAGACCCAGAGAGAGCCAGAGAGAGTTCTCTGTGAGAGAAGTGTGTCAACAGGGCCCTAGGGTGGGTTGTGGGCCCCTTGCAGGGGTCTTGGAGGGGGGGTAGGAGTATAGGTTCCCAAACATCACTGGAGAATGTATGATTTCTGAGCTACCATGTGTGATAACCTCACACATTTTTAAACACCTGTTTTTGAAAAGTTAGAGTGTATTCATCGCACGTGAGCGTCACAGTACCCCTGTGGTCTCTCATCTGTAAAACCAGAATTATGTTCATTATGTAATGCAATGAGGATCAAAATTTGAGACCAGGTTTGGAAAGAATTTGACATAGTAATTGCCCTTTCCAAACACAATTGTTCAAATCCATGACAGTGCTTTAAAAACTGTTAAAAAATGCTATAAAGTATTAGTTTTTGCTATTTAATATTGTCACAATTAATGTCAAATCCTGAGGTTATCCCCAAATGCCTTGCTTCTTTTGTTAGCACATGGTTATGGTTTTGTCATCCACCAACTTATCAGAATCTTCCTTGAAGGCCATTAAGGTTTTAGCCTCTTCTGTCTCAGGATAATGAGCTGCTAGGTTTACTTTAGAGTGGAAGAAGAAAAGGGATTCTCCCTTTTTTTTTTTTTCAATTGTGAATGTTCATCTTTAAAGTTTCTGTGTCATGTTTGTATGTGTGTGTGTTTCTTGACTTCCAAACTAAACTCCAAACCCCCAAGGGTCTGACCCACGTCTAATTCTTAGCTACGTGCCGAGCATTGTTTGAGGTGCCTTCCATGAATTCAATGAATCCTCCCAAGAACCCCATTAAACAGTTCTGTTATGATCCCTACTTTACTCCCGAAGAAACTGATACACATAGAGACTAAGTAATGTGTTTAAATGGGTGGTGGAGCTAGGCTTCCAAGCCAGGAGATCTGGCCCCAGAGTCCCCACTCTTTGACACTAATGCCTTTGCCTCCCTGAAGCCCCTTGCTCAGAACCCTGCATTCGAGGGCACTGGAAAATGCTGTGGGTTTCATTTAAGGCCATTCCCTTCCCCTTGTCTTACTCTGTGTAGCTGAGGAAATGAAGCTCAGAGATGTGAGATAATTGGGTGGGTCAGGAATGCTTTCACTGCATGTAAGAGAAAACTTGACATGTAGCAGCGTAGGCAGTAAAGACATTTTTTTTCCCCTCACATAATCAGAGTCTAGATGGAGGTGTTTCCAGATTGGGTGCAGCGAGAGATTTTGCTGTCAAGGATCCAGGTGCTTCTTGTTTTTCTACCCTGCCATACTTAGCATGTTGGCTTTTTATTCTCATGGGGGAACACCTCAGTGTCTGCATTAGTCCTGGTTCTCTGGAGAAACAGAACCAATAGGAGCAATATGTAAATATGTATAATACATATATTAAATATTACGTACAAATACATGTAGATTACAAGGGTTGACTCACATGATTTTGGAGTCCAAGAAGCCTAAGATCTGCAGTCATCAAGCTGGACCCAAGAGAGCTGATGAGGTAGTTCTAACCCAGGTCCAAAAGCTTGAGCAGCAGGAGAGCTGATGGTAAAAATTCTAGTTCAAGTCCAAAGCCTGGAGGAGACTGGTGTCCCAGCTCAAAGTCCAGCAGAGAGAAAGCATTCTTTCTTATTCAGCCTTTTCTTCTACTCAGGCCTTCAACAGATTGGGTGAGGCCCACCCCACACTGGGGAGGGCAGTTTGTTTTACTTAGTTTACAGATTGAAAAGTTCATCTCATCCAGAAACACACCCACACAGACCCCCCCCCCCCAAAATACTATTGAACCAGACATCTGGACACCCATGACCCAGTCAAGTTGACACATAAAAGTAACTGTCACAATTTGTCCCAACTTGGCTGCCTGTAGTTGGAGGAATCGTGTCAATGTTTGGGTCAGGAAGAAGAGGTCCCAGGTGGCCCTTCTCCTCTCATGCCTCTTCTGTTTAAGGGAAGTAGAAACACCCCAGAAGCCCCTCCCAGATTCCCACTTTTGCCTCATTGGCTAGAATTGGGTCACATGGCTAGAACTAGCTATAAGGGAGGTTGGGAAAATTGAGGATCTGACTTTTCAGCCTCAACAATAGAAGGCTAAAAGAGAAGGTTGAGTTGTTGAGGTAACGACTGGCCATCCACTGGCCATCTATCATGGCAACCTGTGCCAGGGGCACAGGATCAATAACAGAAAAGTTCAAAGTAGGACCTTGGATCATTTCCTCCCCCTTTCTATATAATATGTAAAGGAGAGTAACATTCTATTCTCTAGACTACAGTTTTGCATCTGAAACCCTCACTCCACACTTGTTTCAATTTCTGTTTCTCAGCAGTGATTGGCCACCCCCTACCTCCCAGCCTGTAAGTGTTACAAGATGAAACTTTCAGAGGGTAAATACACACAAGCAGGCCAGTAACAGGGGCCCAGGATCTAGTCTCACTCCAGAATAAGACTCGTCCAGTTGAACAAACACTTACTGAGCACCTACTATCTGACTGTCACAATAATGGGCTGTGATAATGTTGCAAAAGAAGGTACTGTATGTACGCTGGACGTGTTCCCAACTGGTGGGAAACCAAGTTGTGAAATAAATGTGCGCCACTGGGGGGCTGAGGGCCATGAGGGAGAAGTGTATGAGATAACAGCGGAGCGCAGCAGAGAGAGGCCAGCTCCCCTGCAGGGCTCAGGGAAGGCTTTCATTACCAGGAAGGTAGTATTTGAGCCAAATCTGAAAGGATGAGTAGGTATTTGTCCAGCAGGCCAGGCAGAGGAGGCCAAGGCAACAGCATATGTAGTACGGGGTGAACCTGTCAGGTTCCCCTGACTCTGGAGTGAAAATGTCCCCTCCCCACACATGTATAATCAGGAAGCTACAAAATGCTTACATTGCAGTCTCTCCCCGCAGTGTCTTAATTTCCAGTCTCCTGCACTTAAGCACCCAACACACCCAAGTTTTAAGACTCTGCTTAAGGGTTGACTCCTTCAGGAAACTGTTCCTGGCTGATGTAGGGCTCCCTTCTCTGGGCTTCTGTGTTCTCTCTGCCATTTCTTTATCATTTTAGCAGTATAGGTGTATATGGGGGTCTCTTCCAATGCTCCCTGAGCTCCTTGAGAGCAAAGACTGTGCCTCGTTCATCTCAGTAGCCCAGTGCCCGGTGCTGCGTCTCGTACCAGATGAGCCAATAAGTAGCTGAGGAATGAAGAGAATGGGCAGCCCTAGAGGTGGGCATAGCAGACACGCTTATGCCCTCAAAGAGGGGAAGGAGCTGAGCTTCAGAGCATTAGGCCTGTGGCCTCAGAGGTGGTAAGTGACACAGTGGGACCAGAACCTAGCTCAGCTGATCCAGTTTTGTTCTATTTCACCATGCTGCTTCCTGAAGGAAGTAGGGCCCAGTTTTCATTTTGTGAAGACCAGGAATTGATTCTAGGTTATCAGAATTCCTGGCCATTTCCCAGTATCCCAAGCACCTGCACCTTCTCCCACATGTTTCTCTAAATTCCAATTTCTCCAGTTCTCTAAGCTTCTCCTCTCCTTTTTCCTTAAACTCACCTCTCTGAGTTGTTGCCACCCAGCCATCCCCCAACCCCAACTCCACTTCAGCTCTTCCCAGGTAGTCTCCAGTCCCTGACAAGTTGGCATTCCTGAAGCACCCACAACCCGAGGGCAGAGAGCTCCTCATCATTGTCCTGGCCAAGACCTGCATTTCCACTTTCTGAGGATCTGACTTTCTCATCAGAAGGATAGATATGGATGGGCATGGGAGATGGGGCGGGAGATGATGCTGAGGGCTTAGGGTGGCTGGGACAAATGATCCTAAATGTCCAGTTATCAGAAATGAATTCCTAGACCACTTCTTTTTTTTTTTCATTCCTGATGGGTTTATTGAGATATAATTGACAGCATCGTGCAAGTTTAAGGTGTATATTGTAATTATTTGATATGCGTGTATATTGTGAAATGATTACCACAGTAAGGTCAGTTAACACCTCCATCACCCTACATGGTTACTATTTTGTGTGCGTGTGTGTGTGTGTGTGTGTGTGTGTGTGGTGAGAACACTTAAGATCTACTCTCTCAGTAACTCTCAAGTATATAGTACAATATTGTTAGCTGTGGTCACCACGGGGTCCATGGCATCCCCAGAACTTAATTGTCTTGTAACAGGAAGTTTTTCCACCCCTATGCGAGCATCTGGTTTTCACTTCTTACAGACCCCCAACTATTTCCTTCATAGCACTCAGCACTATTTATCATTGTGTGTGTGTTCACCTGGGTTGGTGTGCCCACCCCCTCTGCCATAAGAGCAGGGACCACATCTATCCTGTTCACCTCCATAACCTCAGCTCCCAGCACAGTACCTGGCACATAATAGGTATACAGCGAATCCTTGTTGAATAAGGAATGACTGTGTATTGTGTGGCTTTTGTTCTTAGCTAAGAAGTAGTCTTCAAGCAATGCCTGGTCTTAGGCCTAGAATTTACTTCCAATTGTACTGTCTCCTCTGATGGTCACAGCAATTCTGAAAGGTAGTTATTAGAGTCCCTAGTTTGCATGGAAGAAAAGTGAGGTTCAGAGAGCTTAGTAACCTGCCCAGAGTCATGCTAATACAAGGAAAGACAGCTCAATGCATTATATGGAGGAAAATACTGGGTACCTGCTGCTTATCTGAGCATGCATGGCTCTGAGAACAGTCCCCTGCATCAGGTGTTGTCATCCCTATGGTATGATTTTTACAGATAAGCCAACTGAGGCATCTAGAGTGTAAGCAACTTGCTCAAGCAGGAATGTCTGAGGCAGGATGTGAACCCAAGCAGGATGCCAAACTCATCCTTTTCCGTTATATCACTTGCAAGGAAATCTGCATATAAAGAATTACATAAAGCCTTAGAGGATGCTAGAGACACTGTAGTAAACACCTGCAGAGAGGAGGGGTGAGAAAAATCCCGAGCAAGTACAAAGAAATGGTAGGATTTAGAAGCCATGGAAGATACTGGAAAAATCTATTGGAATTCAGTGCTGGCAACAGAAAATATTGTAGGAATTTTTAAGCAGAAAGGAGCCGGCTATAGGAATTTAGGTATGTAGACTACCATTGACAGGAATGGAGAAGTAGGCTCCAGGCTGGGCCTCTGAGAAGCTTCTGGAGTACCGCAGAAGTGACCCACCAGATGTTTCCATTCAAGAGCACTCTGACGTCACTGGGATTCAGAAAGCCAGAATCTGGAAGCTTCTGCCATCTCAGCGGCCTCTCAGCACCCAAGAAGCTGGAGAAGGGCCCTGGAGAAACCACATTTATGCCTCCAGAAACTTGTCTGCCAGCAGAAAACAGACAGAGGGGGCAGGGAGATGATCACCACCTCACTTCTACTCTCCAAATTTCAGCAAGTGCTTCCAGTTGGCCAAATCTGATTTATATTCAGAATCTTAGCCACAAGAGAGTCTGAGAACAGAGTTCCCAGCATTTCATCCTCTGCAGGACAAGAAGACACTCTAGCAAGAGGTTGGACTGCAAGTTGTGTGAGCATCCACCCCCAGTGGTACAGAGAAGCTTTGATACATCTCACACCAGTGGGACAGTAAGGGCCAGTAAAGTTAACGTGCCTCCTGGCTGCTACCATGGACCTCTCTGTACCCTCAACCCCATAGCTCCCTCGGGATAAAACCTCCTGTTCAGAGAAAATGATAGATGCGGAAAAAATACTGCAAACTATGACAAAGGATGACTACTCCCATATTTAAATAGTTCTTATAACTTACTAAAGATGAATATCCGAATATAAAAATAAACAGTGGATATAAGCCTGATTCGTTAAAAAGAATGGCCTATGAACAAATAGGTAAAATGATGCTAAATCTCGATAATTATCAAAGGAAACATGAAGGAAACTAGGAGACGTGTTTTTCAGATTTAAAAAGATTAAGAAGATTGATTTCATGTTACTGAGGGTAGAGGAAACTGGCCTTCCAACTAACCGTTCATATAAGTGAAGATTAATACGAGTTTTCTGGAGGACAGTATACACTTAAATGATCTTTGACCTGTAAGTTCCCTACGAAAGACCTTTGGTAAGGAAAAAGTTAAAAGTCCAAAGAGATAGAGTAATAGAGGCATTCTTCCCAGGATATTTTTTTTGTAAGAATTTTTAATAATCTAAATAGGCAGCAAGTATACTGTGTAGTCAACAAAAAGGTTTAGATGTTTACATTTTGGCATGCAAAGGTCTCTGTGCAACAGCAAGTGTAAAGAAAGATTGCAAGATAGCATGTTTGTATACTTCCATCTTAGTTAGAAATATGTGCATTTATAGGCATGTTTACATATTGGAAATATGGGAGGAAATACTTTGGAATGTCAACATTGTCTCTGGATCTTGGGGCTACTATATTCTCTTACCCTGTTCCTTGCATGTTGCTGGGCTGTGTTTTGTTTTTTTTTTTTTCTTTTCTTTAAGCACATGTCACATTTATTAGCAGAAAAGTCCCTATAAAACTTTTTTTCTCCCCTTTGAGAGAAAATTTGGGCTTTGAGGAGCTTGTTTGGCACAGTCATTGCCTTTATTGCCTTCTCCAGATGCTTTAGAAAATCAACCTTCTGAGGCCCCTTGAAGCAAGGATGTTTAGATCTGAGGCCTGGAGCTTGGGGCCATGGGATTAATTAGAGCTGGGGCAGGAGGAGCAGTGAGGAAGGAGATGTGCTAATTTTAGCATCTCTGATAGAGAGTTGTTCCAGGATTCCTGTGATGTCCCCTCGCACGTGCTTAGCTCTGTCCTCCAGCCCCCTTCCCAGTGACTGCAGGGCCAACACACAAAGTAATACACTTTAGCTTGCAACAAAACGATCAAAATCTCTGCTGCCTTAAATAGAGGTATTTGGAACCCTTTGGATGACAGGTCAGGGGGGCCCTCAGCACTCACCCCAGTTTGAGGCTCTGCAATGAAGCCCCTCCGATGCCAGCTTTCCCTTCATCCCCAACATCTTTAAGACAAAGCTCCCCCACCATCCCTAAACTGGACAATACCTCCTGCCCATAAAGTCATCCAGCTCAAATCCTAGGGGCTCTGGCATTTCTGCTCCTCCCCCACTGTTACATAACCTCTTTCAGTCTTTCACCTCTTACCCTTCTTCAGGACAAGGATTTAGAATATATTATTAAAAGTATACTTTGTGGGCTCTTTATAGAATCATAGAGCTTTATTTCTTAAGTGATGTTAAAGATAGCATAAGTCATAATAGCTTTCTTTTATTTGGTGTCTATTAAATGCCAATCACATTATATATGTATTGCTTTCTTAAAACAAGATGTTGGGATGGCAGTATCGTAAGATTTAAACAGGTACTTGGCATGGGGCACCTGAGTGGCTCAGTCGGGTGAGCTTCCGACGTTGACTCAGGTTGTGATCTCACAGTTCGTGGGTTTGAGCCCTGCATCGGGTGCTGTGCTGACAGCTCGGAGCCTAGAGCCTGTGTCAGATTCTGTGTCTCCCTCTCTTTCTGCCCTGCCCCTACTCACACTGTCCGTCTCTCTTTCTTTCTCTCAAAAATGAGTAAACATTAAAAAAAAATTTAATCAGGTACTTGGCAAAAGAAGATACATTAAAAAATGGCTAATAAGCCCATGCAATGAGGCCAGACATTTACTGTCAGGAAAACGCAGATAAAAACTATAATGAGATATCAAATTTAAAAGACTGACAATGCAAAAACTTTTGTCAAGGATGCAGAACAACTAGAACTCTCGTACATGGCTAGTAGGAGTGTGAAATGGTGCTGCCTCTCTGCAGAACAGTTTGCCAGTTTCTTGTAAAGTTAACTATATGTCTCATATAATCCATCCATTCCCCTGCTAGACTTTTCCCCAAAGAGAAATAAAGCATGTCTACTAAATGACTCATACAAGAATTTTCATAGCAACTGTATTCATAATAACCCCAAATTGGAAACAATCCAAATGTCCATCAACCGATGGATAGATAAACAAAATGTGATACATTCACATAATGGAATGCTTCTCCGTGACAAAAAGGAACAAACCACTGAGAGATACATATTAGTTTTCTATGCTGAGTAGCAAATCCCCACAAATATGTTGACTTAAGATAACACCTATTTATCATCTCACAGTTTCTGTAGGTCAGAAGTCTGGGCACAGTGTAGCCATGCCTTCTGTAAGACTGCAATCAAGATATCATCCAGGGCTTGGTTCTTATCTGGCGGTTTGACTGGCAATGGAACCACTTCCAAGTTCATGCAGGTTGTTGGCAGAATTCTTTTCCTCGTGGCTTTAAAACCAAGGCTTTTTGCTGGTAACCAGCCGAGGCCACCCTCAGCTCCTGGAGGCTGCCCACAATTTCTTGTCACATGGCCCTTTCCATAAGCCCTTAAACAATATGGCAGCTTGCTCCTTCAAAGCAAGGGAAAAAGAGAGTGAGTCTGCTGGCAAGACAGAGACTTATATAATGTAATGCTGTCTCGAAAGTGAAAGCCCATCACCTTTGCTGTATTCTAGGAACAAGTCCCAGGTCCTGCCCATATTTAGAGAAGGGGATCATATAGGTGCATGAACACAGGAAGCAGGAGTCATGTTGGGCTATCTTCCGGTCCATCTTCCATAACATGTAACACAGAATCTCAAAGATATTATGTTGAGCAACAGAGGCTAGACACAAAAGAGTAAATACTTTATAATTCCATCTGTATGAAATTCTAGAACAAGTCTAAGTAATCTATAGTCACTGAAAGATCAATGTTTGCCTAGGGAACAAGGGAATGGAGGAGGTTGACTACTGAGGGCACAAGGCAAGTTTTCTAGTGATAAAAGTATTTATCTTGACTGGCGTGATGGTTATATGGGCATATACATTTGTCAAAGCTCATCAAACTATACCTTTTAAATAGATACATTTTATTGTATGTGACTCATACCTCTGTCTTGTTTTTTTAAATAATTTTTTAAATGTTTTTATTTATTTTTGAGACAGAGAGACAGAGAGAGAGAGAGAGAGAGAGAGAGAGAGAGCGAGCATGACTGGGGGAGGGGCAGAGAGAGAGGAAGGCGCAGAATCTGAAGCAGGCTCCAGGCTCTGAGCTGTCAGCACAGAGCCCAATGCGGACCTCGAACTTGTGAACTTGAACTTGTGAGCTGCGAGATCATGACCTGAGCTGAAGTCAGATGCTTAACTGACTGAGCCACCCAGGGGTCCCACCTCTATCTTGTTTTTAATGGCCTTATGAATCTCACATTTTTATCACCATTAACCTATGAGGAAAGTGAGATCCAGAACTTTCCCATAGTCACACAGCTAATGAAGCTAGAATTCTGAGCCAGGTCCAACTGCAAAATCCATTCCTCTTTCCTCTGTCCATAACATCTTATTTTCCTCCAAGCTGCCAGTTTCACAAAGGAGAAAAGCAGAGGCTTGGGGGGCCGAGGAAACATTTGCTAGGTCTTGCCTAGAGTGGCAGAGAGTCTCAAACTTGTGTTTTCTGATTCCAAGTCAAGAGTTCTTTGTACCACTAGGTCTGCCAGACTTCATTAAAGCCTTGTAGCAGATTTTAAGGGTTATTAATGCATTTTTAAATTTATTCATATGTGTCATTGTAAATACACTTAATAATATTGTTCTCTGAAAACACATAATCCTATGAGCCAATTCCTTGAGAGAACAACATATGGTCGTCCATGAAAATAAAATTTTCAGAAGATATGCTGTATGCTATTGGTTTCTTACCTTCTTTCTTCCCTGTCAAATCCTGAGTCTGTTCAGATGTTTGGTGGCCATATGTTTCAAGGAAACATAGGCCCCTCTCTGGTGCCAGGGGATGAATCTTGATTTCTTTAAGCCAGTTGTGGTCATTCTGTTCCCACTGAGAGAGATGTGTTTAGGTAAGAGCCCAAGATGCAGTTCCAACCAGTGAGGTCTGAGAGGCATCTGCCAGGGGATTCTGGAAAGTCTGTCAAACTTTTTAAAAGCAATACAAGAAAGAGGCCCTTTCCTGCAAGCACAGAGAGCTTGGGTGCTCACTGATAACGTGAAAGGGCAGTACGAGGACTAAAGCCCATCCCTGAGAATAAAAGGACGAAGCATTTAGGTCCTTGAGGATGGTGTTGAGCCCCTGATTTACTCACTTCTGTGACTCCCTCATTTCAGTGATATAAGTAATACACTTTCTTTATTGACTTTGTCATCGTTCTTATTTGTAGCCCAAATCATCTTGCATACAGAAGATATAAGCAGATACTGTCAAAAATCTTTTTCTTGCACCCAACTCCATGGCACATAAAATTCTTATAAGCACTGATTGGCACTACATTACATTCAAAGTTGTATGGCAGGAGGGACATCTGGGTGGCTCAGTCGGCTAAGCGTCTGACTCGATTTCGGCTCAGGTCATGATCTCATGGTTCGTGAGTTCGAGCCCCACATTGGACTCTGCACTGACAGCATGGAGCCTGCTTGGGATTCTCTCTCCCTCTCTCTGTCCCTCCCCCACTCATGCTCTCTCTCTCTCTCTCTCAAAATAAATAAATAAACTTAAAAGTTGTATGGCATACATTGTGTGAATTAGTTTCATTCTCAGAAGTGTTTTTTGATAGCTAAAGATTAGAAACAACCTGTCCATGTGGATTGGATAAACAAATTAGCAAAAAGCCATGTAATGAGATACAATTAAAACTAAAGAAGTATATCCACTTGTACCGATATGAAATGATTTCTAAGGTGTGCTGCTATGTGGAAAAATGAGTCAGAGCAGTATAGAGAAGACTGAAGTCTCTGGTCATGGGAAAGCATCTGAAGTTCATTGCCAGGACTGGTGGTACAGGCAAGGAACTTGGAAGGTAGACACGACCCTAAGCAGAATTTTCACCAGGGATGGGACCCTGAGGTCCCCGAGGTCCCTGAGGTGTTAAGTGATAATGGCACTGTGAGAAGCATGTTACTAACAACAGCAGGAAATCTGTGAAACCCACGGGTGGAGCTATAACATGGAAAGAGCTGGCAAGATCAGCTTCTGGAAGGCAAGCCTCAGGGACTGGGCGGGCACATAGCACTGTTGTATGTGTCTTATGTACATGAATTTTCTATGTTTAAGGTATTCGAGAAATTTTTTAACAAGTCATACTCATAGAAACTCTGCCAAATGTCACAAATGCTACCTACCTATCAGCATCAATGTTTAGCTAAGATAACATTTAAAAATTTTTTTTTGAAGTTTCTTTCTTTATTTTGAGAGAGAGGCACAGAGAGAGGAAGAGAGACAATCCCAAGCTAATGCCAGGCTCAAACTCATGGAACCGTGAAATCCTGACTTGAACACAAACCAAGCGTCAGACACTTACCCGACTGGGCCACTCAGGCACTCCCAGCTGACATAACATTAATCAAGGGCTCTCTACGTGCTGGACTGTCAGCCTCAACTCTATCTGAATTGGCTTCTTTGATCCTTGTAGCAACACTGTGAGATGCATGCTATTATTATATCCTATTTTTTTACAGCTGGGTAAACTGAGGCATCAACTACTGTTTCAGGATCACACAGTTGTGAAGTGGTAAAAGCAGGAATTAAGCCCAAAGTCCATGCCCATAACATTCCACTTATTGACCTCTAGGGTTATTGGAGGGATTAAATGAGCTCATGTGTGTTTAGCCAGCATTTGCCTTAACGAGACATTCTCAAAGAGTAGTCCATGCAACAGCAGTGTTAAAATTTTGTTAGAAGTATATTTAAATACTTAGATACGTCGCCCAGGTCAGCCAGACTTGGCTTTATGTGATCACTGCATGCCGACATGTCGTCTCCTGAACAACACTGAGTATATGAAGTGCCCCCTGCCCCCCAGAAGCCGGGAAAAGAATAAATCCATGCCCCGCTGAACCTTGAGGAAACATACCTAAGGATTGTATATGTAGTTACCACCTTGCTTTCTTGTTCCACTGCCACTTACTGACCATCACTATGGACTCAGCAGGGAATTATCCTGTGGTCAATCAGTGGTAGCTGATGTGGTCTCAGGAGGTACTCAGACCCAACCATTCCTAGTCTGGCTTTGTGATCTGTGCACACCAAAACTGGCTGAATAATTCTTCTGCTTTTTTTAGCCACTCCATGGGACAGAAATCTCAAACTCCTTCCTTCCTCCATGCCTGTCACATAATAGATGCTGAGTTAAGGTGCACTGAATGAAGGTGCCTTCACAGCTCACCTAGTGGCAGCTGTCTTTTTTGCAAAGAGCACCCAACAGTTCTCAGCCCTGGCTGCCCATGATATCAACCTGGAGAGCTTCTAAAACCTTCCAGCCCCAAGCCAAACACACCAGAATCTCTGCAGGTGGGGGGAGGGGGGCTGAAAAGAGGGAAGAAGAGGTGTGAATGGTTTTGAGAGCTCCCCCAGGTGATTCCAATGTGCAGTCTGGATCGAGGGCCCCTACGCCAGAAGGAAGAAGCCTCCGGCAGCTGCCAAACCAGCAGAGTCACAGTTTGAGATGCAATGGGTAAAGCCCAGATGGCTTCCTCGAAAGCTGCTTCTACCCTCTACGTCTTTGATGGGCGTGTGAGCTGGGCTGGAAGCAGCCAAGATCCTGTCTTAGGAAGTTTCTGTGCACAGAGAAAGGTGCAGCTGGAAGCATTTATGCTGGAAACCCTGACTGGGTGATAGTCCTAAAAATCATTGCCATATGTCTCCGGCAGGGAGGGCAGGGCCCACGTTTGTTCCCTCCACCCTCCACAGAGTTGCCTTCATCCACTGCTCAGCCCTCACCCAAGGGGGCCCCTGGAGAAGCTCCATTCAGTTTAACAATTTTATGGAGCGTCTAGATTGCCCGCAATAGGCCAGGCCCTGGAAATACAGATATAAATCCAACATCACCCCTTCCCCGGTGGAGTTCACAGCCCAGAGGGAGAAACGGGAAATAAATCTACAGCTCAGATAGGGTATGATAAGAGCCATGAGGGGGGATAGTACAGAGAAGAGAGATTAGAGGAGGCGGGTTAGGAGGGGGATTGAGAAGGCTCCCAAAGGCTTCTGAGAAGTAGTAACGACACCGAGGGGTTTTTTTCTTTTTCTTTTGAAATATTCATATATATTTTTCAAAGTTTGGAATAACTTTAAACATGGATAATTGAACACCTCAATCTAACAAATATTAACATTTTGCCATGCTTACTTCAGATCCTTTAAAAAAAAAACAATTCTAGGAGTGCCTGGGTGGCTCAGTCAGTTAAGTGTGCGACTTCAGCTCAGGTCATGATCTCACGGTTCGTGGGTTCAAGCCCTGAGTTGGGTTCTGGGCCAACAGCTCAGAGCCTGGAGCCTGCTTCGGATTCTGTGTCTCCCTGTCTTTCTGCCCCTCCCCTGCTTGCACTCTGTCTGTCTGTCTCCCTCTTTCTCAAAAATAAACATTTAAAACAAACAATTCTAAAGCATTTCAAGCATTAAAAAAGTACAGAGAGGGGCGCCTGAGTGGCTCAGTCGGTTAAGCGTCCAACTTCAGCTCAGGTCACGATCTCGCGGTCCATGAGTTCGAGCCCCGCGTCGGGCTCTGGGCTGATGGCTCAGAGCCTGGAGCCTGCTTCTGATTCTGTGTCTCCCTCTCTCTCTGCCCCTCCCCCATTCATGCTCTGTCTCTGTCTCAAAAATAAATAAACGTTAAAAAAAAAAATAAAAAAAAGTACAGAGAATAATATAACAAACACCCATATACTGAGGTACACCCATTTTGAAGCCAGGCTACCTGCCTCTGCAGTGTGACATTGGAGAAGTTACTTAATATCTCTGTGCTGCTGTCTTGTTTTTAAAAACATCTACCTCAAAAGGTAATTGTCAGCATTAATTAAGGTCAATCTTTTAAAAAGACAAAAGGTCCTCACACACACTATGTGCTTAATAAACACAGTTACCTGTGTGTTCTTGACCCTGCTTGTTGGAATCTTTAACATTCTGCTGCATTTGTTCTAGATTTTTTTTTTTTTTTATAAACAGAAGTATCATATTATAGATACTTTTAAAGAACCTTCTGTACACCCCTCCCTGCTCTGACTGCTAAGATAGAATAAATGTTAGCTGGGAGGTCAGCGTGGGCAAGTCCACGGCAGGGCACGGGGCAGGGGAGACCCTGGCTTCTGAGGACCACCTCCAGTCGGGTCAGAAAGGAAGGTGGGCTATGGGCAGGGGAGGAGACCGGAGAGATGGCCGGGGCTCAGAGGACCATGAAGAGCCCAGGTGTTGTCCATGAACCCTACCTGGGAGCCCATTTCCCTTCACAGACCTCACGTCCAACTCTCTCCTGCTGGGAAATCCTCAGGGTCCCTTTTAATGGCTCCCTTCAAAACATCAACAAAAGACAAAAGATAAAGAAACCTCAGCCACCACTCTTGCTCCCCAATCTGGGAAGTTCCGCCATGTATGGGCTAGCTTTGAGGAAAGAGGGGAGATCCAGGGGAGCAGCAGGAAGGGGACTTAGCCTTCCTGAAGCCATTGCCACCTGAGTGCCCCGGTGCAGGAAAGAGTGATTTAAGGCTGTAGCCCAGCCAGGAGCATCTAGCTTCCCTGGGCCCCAAGACTCTTGCCCTGAGCAATTAGCTTGGGGAAGGAGGCTTCCTGGGAACCGTGTGCCCCACCAGGTGGATATTTCATGCCGAGTGAGCTGATAAGAGGGCCCCTGACTTGTTGGATCGTTAACCTGACAGAAGCACATATGTGGCTTGTCAGGCATGGATATTTGTGGAGAAGCCTCAGGTACAAGTACTCACTACCGCCCAGCCCGGGTTGCAAATGCGTTCTCCCGTCACCTCCCCGAAGTACCATCATTTTTTATCTCAAAATGGGCTGCCCCCACCTTCCCCTCCCCTCCGCTTCTCCAGCATCCGGTCCGGCCGCTGCAGAGGAACAGCTGCTCTGAGGTCCGTCTCTCATCAGCTGCCTTATCTCCCTGATGAATAATGTTCCCCTTCCCTGAGCAGCAGCCTGGCAGGAGGCCCACCCCGCACGGAGCAGGCCGCTGACAGCCGTCGGAGCCCAGGCAGCTGTGGGAGAGCGGGGCGGCCCCCTGGCCCCTGCATGGGGTGAGGGCCGAGCCCCCACCTCACAGACACATGCCGCCCCGGGGCCCCCCAGCACCAGCGAGCCGCAGCTCCCAGACTCCGCCATTCCAAGCACATCTCAGTCCCCAGTCACCGAAAACACAGGCACATGCATCCTGCCCCTCAGGGGTGGGGACTGTTTATGGGAGATGCAATTTGTACCTAGCAGTACAAACCTCTACACTGCATAGTTCTGTGACCCTGGGAGCATGTTTAGTCACTGCAGGTCGCGGTTTCCCGCATCTGCAGAATGGGTTAATGACAGTGATGTGTGGACGCTGTGGTTCTCTGCTCCGACCCACTTTGCCAGCCAGTGCTCCCATCCCCCAGCACTGTGAGTGCCATGGTAACAACTGTGCCACCAGCTTCTTCAGAGCCTTTGGCTGAGGGCAGCTGTATCCCTGAGAGAGCCCAAAGGCTGACTCCCTCTGTTACCCTTCCCCCTTTTGTCAGGGGACTTGGTAACTGAGTGATACTGAGGATGTAAAAACCCAGGCCTCTCTCCTTAAGGTGGGACAACTTCAGAGCCCTGGAGATTAGGCCAAGACTGGACTTTACCCACAACTACACCTCTCCTTGGCTCCTTCCCCTTCCTTTCCCGCTTCCCTCACTCCCTTACAGCTTTGCCTCAAGAGCACACCCTCCCTCCGTGAGTCATAGATTTTTGGAAGCTTGTTTTGGGCTTGGCTTCTAGGGGACCCAGCCCTAGATAAGTACCTACTTCACAGGGGCTTTATGTGAGGATTTGATGAGATAAGGCTTGAAAAGCCCCTTGGAGGTGCCCGGCACTCAGCAAGTACTCAGTAGCTGGTAATCTCGATTCTTACCAACTACTGCTATGTGACAGAATGTCCCAAGAGAACTCAGACAGACACAACAGAGGGGTGGGTGTTGAAAGCCTTGGTTCTGAGTCTGGAATTGGAGGCAGCCACCCCAGGAAGGGCCCTCAGAGGTCGCTTAGCCCAACTTCCTTTGTTCCAGTGAGGATGCTGAGGCCCAGAGAGAAGCAGCAGGTTCAGAGACCCACAGCAAGTCAGGGGCTGAGCCGGACTAGGTGATGTCTTGCTTTCTCCCCTCATTCTGCCTGCCATTTTGGCATCTTCACATCCTTTTCCCCTACTAGTTGCTGAAGTGTTGTTGACTTTAGATGGTCCAGAACCCTGAGAAGTGAAGTCAGAGAACACCAATTTTTGTGGATCTCTTTAGCACCTACTATGTGCCTCAGGCACTCAGGGAAGGATCCACAAATGTCTACACCAACCGCTGGTTGTGGCAGAGAGCTCACCTGTTTTCACATGTGTATTTGGGGGGGGGTGGTGGTTAACTCTAACTTTCTCAAGAAATGAATAATGCCAGCCCATTCTACAGGGGAGGTATTATTAAAAGAGCAAGCTTTGCAAGACAGTAAGAGCAGGCAGGTAGGCAAGGGTATTTCTGGACTTGCTTTGTTTCCATTTTAAACACTTAGGAATATTCTTAATTTCCACAGTGCTCTCTCTGAATGCCACTTTGACATCCCCTTCCTTTTCCCCAAGTCTACAGAGTTACAAACATGAAACAGATCATGTCTTCTCAGGGGCAACTGTGGTCCCACGTGATTGGAGTATATAGTACCCCAGGGGATGGCCCTAGTGGAACTCAAGAAGTAGACCAAAACCACAGTGGATGCAGGACTTTCTGTATCATTCAAAAGTATTTGGGCTTCAGTCTACAAATAGCGAGCAGCCTCCACAA
This sequence comes from Panthera tigris, assembly GCF_018350195.1. NCBI lineage: Eukaryota > Metazoa > Chordata > Mammalia > Carnivora > Felidae > Panthera > Panthera tigris. The sequence continues at coordinate 126,548,346 of NC_056666.1, read as the reverse complement.
CCCTTTGTCGAGGACAGTGACACACTTGGATGTGGGTCCTACAAAGATCTCTCTGGGCACTGTGAAGAGGAGACTTGAGAGGCAAGGTGAGACCTCTGTCCCCAGAAGGAGACACCCTCAAACAGGTGAAGAGTTTGGTAGGAGGCCACAACTTGTGAGCTGCCAGGAGACACCATGTGGGTAATTTCCACATGAGTAAGACCCCCTGGGGGGTGCTAGGAATGGAGGGTAAGGAGAAATCACTGAGGAATTTGGGGAGGCAGTTCCTGAGCATAGGGAGTGGCATGGACAGAGTGTACCATGAATGGATGGAAGATGAGTGTGGGAGGCAGCCGAGCCAGTGGACTCGTGCAGAGGAGATGGAGCTAAGAGGAGGCCCAGGCGACGTTCAGGGGGAGCACTGAATGCCAGGTGAAGAAGTAGGAACTCCCACCGGTACGCAGTAGAAGCCACTGGAGGGTCTTGAGCAGCAGAGTAGTACGAGGAAAGCAGGATTTGAAGATCAGTCCAGAAGAGGCCTGCAGAAGAGATTGCTGGCAGGAGAGCTACCTCCCCAAGTTGGAGGTCATGCACTGACCACTTACAGGCCACACGCTCTGTCCAGACAAGTTGGGTTTGCCTACTCAAGGTGGTCAAGTACTTTTAAAAAGGGAGATTTCATGTGAAAAATTTCACATGAAAGGCAGGTTTCTAGCTTCATTTGAAAAACAGGATTTGGTAAGACTGGACCAAGTATTTCTACAGGGCCATCACCTGCTAGAGTTGGGTCACCATGGTCCCTTTAGGTACCGCTTTGAGTTCCATGAGAGTTTTCCCATAGAAATCCTGCTTCATTTATTTTTGGTGCCAGTCTGCATGGTGATTTTTAAAACTTCTCTTGAATGAGTCATCAAAATTTTAGTTTTTGAGGATTTCATATAAATATCCAGATTTGGGCTATAAAAAAAAGTCATTAGGGCCATCTGGGACCTCATTCCTACGTGGCCATAACAACTAGAGCTCAGGCTGTTCTACCATTCACCAGCCCTCTCCATTCCCCCTGGTTCTCTACAGAGACCTGTGTTAGCTGCCATTTATCTAAGGGGTTGTCTTTGCCTACAGAAGAATGAAATGTTTCTTGAACTCAAGTCATTATGAAAAGTGGGAAAATGAAAGATGGAGTAAGTTGTGTGCAAAACAGTCCAGAGACAACATTGTGGAAATTAATAATAATCCCATGTGTTTACTACGGAAACAGAGAGTGTTAGATGCCACCGAAGGTCGTACTAGAACAGGCTAGCCCACTTCATCCAGCCCTGAGGTCACCCACTTGGGCCCTGTGGCATTTAACCTGGAAGTCCCTGGGGTAGAGGCAGGGAAAATGAGTAACACTCAACAGTTTGGACTCTGAGCCGGGACCTGTGCTACAGAGAGGAATAAGGTAAGGGACTGTGACCCCAGGGACTAGGAACTGAGGGTCTATTGAGATGTCCTGGAAATGAGGCAATGAGAGGAACACCAGAGGGAGAGGGAAACTCTTCTGGAGGGGAGAATCAGCAACACTGGTGGCTCTTTGCACAGCTGGTGTCAGAGAGAAGAGTTGCAGATGACTTTAGGGTGACAGATCCTGGGCTTCTGGGAGCATGGTGGGTAAGAGAGAGAGGGAGAGAGAGATCCCATTTTGAGGGAGGCTGATAACTTGAGGAGCTGAGTATTCAGGTGAGTGGATGGTGCTGGTTGCGGAGTGCTTATGCACGTTGACTTTGAATCACTCAAGTCTCATGTGGACCTTGTTCTTGCTGTGCTTAATCTCTCTGTGCCTTAGTTTCTTGAAAATACTCTCCTCCAAGCAGGATCATGGTGGGGATTAAAGACAGCACAATTAAAAGCTTAAAACAAAAAAATAAAAAGCTTCCTCCTGGCTCAGAGGAAGTTCTAGGTAAATCCAAGTCATTTTCACTCTTGCCTGTGAGGACAAGATGGCCAACCCACTGAACGGAGATGATTCCACGGGCAAAGAAGCAACATGGAGCCTTGGAGAAGAGGCACAGGAAGGGAGAAGATGGTGAAGTGAGGGGCCAGGAAGAAGCAGCTGGGAGAAAGGAGAGAGGGAGGAAAAGGTTTGGGAAGGAGGAGCGAGATCATTCTACAGAGGCCACAGAGGAGCCTTATAGCAGGGGTTCACCACTGGAGGAAATTTGCTCCCCAGAGGGCTCTTGACATGTCTCCAGACGTTTGTGGTTGTCACAACTGGGCTTGGGGATGCTATTGGATCTAGTGGGTAGTGGCCAGGAATTTCCAAACACCCTACACTGTACAGGGCAACCCCCCACAACAAAGAATTATCCAGCTCTAATCATCAATAATGCCGAGATTGGGAAACCCTGCTCTAGAGCCAGGAGGCTATCGGATTTGACTCATGGGTACACCACTAACAGATTTGTGATCCTGGCAAGTTTTTTAACTGCTCTGTGCCTCAGTGTCCTTATCTGGAAAATGGGGGTGATGATAATACATACCTTGTGGGACTGCTGTCGGACTTACATGAATGAAGATATCCACAGGGCTTGGAATAGAGACTCATAGTACATTAGCGATTATTAGAAATCAGGAAAAGGGAGGGCATAGAAGCTTCATCTCACTTTGGCATTTTGGAGTGACCTCAGTGCAGTTTCACGAGGTGGAGAGAGGCTGGGCCAGATGCAGAGGGTTTTGGAGATGGTATATGGGAATTGGGGCTAGCAGGTATAGACTTCCCTGTCTAGCAGTTGTAGCAATGGAAGGAAGAAGGGGCTAATTATGACTGCCAGGCCAGTGTGGTTCACATCCATTTATTTGTTGATGCCAACCTAAAGTTTTGATTAATGCCCAAACCGTTTTATAGTCAACTCCTGAACATAGAGGGTGTTACAGGTGCTGATCCCCTGCACAGTCCAAAATCTGTATATAATGGTTGACTCCCCCAAACTTAAGTACCAATAGCCTTCTGTTGACTGGAAGCCTTACCAAAATAATATAAACAGTCAATTAACACCTATTATGTATGTTATATGTATTCTATGTTGTATTCTTACAACACAGTAAGCTAGAGAAAAGAAAATGTTATTAGGAAAGGAAGAGAAGATACATTTACAGTGCTGTACTGTAGTTACTGAAAAAAAAAACCTGTTTATAAGTGGACCTGAGCAGTTCAAACCCATGTTGTTCAAGGGTCAACTGTATAACAAAAGTGGAAAATTTCAAAACAAATCACCTGCAGCCTCACCACCTTATCAAATTAGGAATTTTCCATCTCCTCTTCCAGGACCATAATTTTTACTGTGTTATGATGGTCATAACACAGATTCCCTTTTCTGTTGTTTTATGTCACATGAAATTGTCCTATAAGCATTTTCCATGATGTTACATCATTGTTATATTTATCATTTTTTCCAAGATGAAGATAGCCTCATTGTTTTTTCCTGGTTGTAAAAATACTCTGTGCCTTTTGTCTTTTTTAATGCCAAGAGTACCAAAAAGTCTGAAGAAGAATATGATAACCCCTGTTTTCCATCCCACTCTTCAGAGATAACCAGGGTAACATTTTGATAAACATCCTTCCAAGCAAATCTCCATGCATTTATTGATGTGTTGATTTGTTCATTCTTTTACGTAAATACGAACATTACTTGTCAGTCCATCTTTAGCCTTAAAGTGGAAGTTTCTTTTTTGTTGCTGAGTAGTATTTCATTGTGTGTGTGTGTGTGTGTGTGTGTGTGTGTGTGTGTGTGTGTATATAATATATATATATACATACCACATCTTCTTTATCCATTCATCAGTTGATGGACATTTAGACTCTTTACATAATTTGGCTATTGTTGATAGCGCTGCTATAAACATTGGGGTCCATGTGACCCTATGAATCAGCACTCCTGTAATAAAATCTTGCTATTTGCAACAACGTGGATGGAACTGGAGGGTATTATGAATAAGCTAGTCAGAAAAAGACAGATATCATATGTTTTCACTCATATGTGGGATTTGAGAAACTTAACAAGACCATAGGGGAAGGGAAGGAAAAATAAGTTACAAACAGAGAGGGAGGCAAACCATGAGAGACTCAAATACAGAGAACAAACTGAAGGTTGATGTTGGGGTGGGGGGGTTGGGGGAGAAGGGAAAATGGGTGATGGGCATTGAGGAGGGCACTTGTTGGGATGAGCACTGGGTTGTTGTATGTAAACGATGAATCCCGGGAATCTACTCCCTAAGCCAAGACTACAGTGTATACACTGTGTGTTAATTAATGTGACAGTAAATTATTTTAAAAAATAATAATGGACACCTGGGTGGCTCAGTCAGTTAAGCGTCTGACTTAGGCTCAGGTCATGATCTCACAGTTTATGAGTTCAGGCCCCTCATTGTGCTGTGTGCTGACAGCTCAGAGCCTGGAGCCTGCTTTGGAATCTGTGTCTCCCTCTCTCTCTCTGCCCCTCCCCCCCCCTCAAAAAATGATAAACATTTAAAAAAAATTTTTAAGTGGTAGTTTCTTATTGTTGGGTTGGGGTTGGGGTTATTGTCTTGGGAAGTGGGGAGGCAGCAGGGGATAAGCACATACAAGAGCAAAGGAGGCCAGGAAGTTCTGAAAGTGGCGAGGAGGAGGAAATACTGGCGATGGGCAGTGTACCCATTTCCTGAGGCTGCTGTGGCCAAGCACCGCAGGCTGGGTGACTTCAGCAGGAGAAATGAATCCTCAATATGGTGATGGAGGCTGGAAGTGTGTGATCAAGGTGTCAGCAGCACCATGTTCCCTTCTCAAGGATGTAGGGAGGGTCCTTCCTGGCCTCTTCCCAGCTTCTCGTGGTTACCACCAATTCTTGGTACTCCTTGGAGTGTAGACCTATCGTTCCAGTCTTTGATTCCTTCATCACATGGCGTTCTACTCTTCCTCTCTGTGTGTCTGTGTCCAAATTTCCCTCTTCTTCTAAAGACACCAGTCATTGGATGAGGGCCCAGTCTGCTCCAGTATGACCTCATCTTAGCTTGATTAAATCTGCAAAAACCTATTTCCAAATAAGGTCACGTTCACCAGTAACAGGGATTAAGACTTCAGTGTACCTTTCGGGGGGACACAGTTTAACACATAACATGTGGGGTTCCCCAGAGTGACGGAAGAGGAGGGTGGAGCAAGGAGAGAGCAGCAAGGACTCCTTCTCTGAAATGAAATGAGAGGGCAGGACAGAGAGATGGAGATTCTGAGTCTGAGAAGGGAGATGAGGAAGCCCACTTCCTCCAGCAACTCACGTCTGTGTTTTATTAACCTCCTAATGGTTCACAAAGGGGGCCACGGGATTCATCAGAGAGCCCGGCCGTCCAAAAGCCCCACTGGGCCCCTTCCCCACCATCGTTATGCTGCGCCGCTGGCAGCTGCCGTGCGGGCCCCACAGCCTCGCTGCAGCATCCTGTTGTCCTCTCCTTGCCAGACTGTTGGTTGGCTGCCACCTAATTTCTTTTCAGCCTGGACTAATTTCTTGCAGTCCTCAGGCTGGTGGGAAGCATCCCTAACTCCCAAAGTCCTTCCATATGGCTCTCCGTCTGCAAAGTGTGCACATCCTCTCTGTTCTATCCTTGTCACAACACGGTGGTCCATAAACACTCAGGGGTATGCAGACCATTTCAGTGTTTTGAACTCCCCCTGTCCTTTTTCTCTGGACACCTGTTTCTGCTGGTTTTTATCAGTTCTGTTGGTCTCACTTCTCCAGATTTGGTACCCAAGGTTGAGTTTTCAGATAGAGAAGGGTTAAGGAGTGTGGAGACACTTCAGAGGGAACCTGAAGCCTCTCTCTGCTGGTGAACACCTATGTCAGAAAGTCTAGAGCCTTCCCAGGCACAGTTGAGGTCAGATCTGGGCGTGATGGGTCAGCATGGCCGAAATCAGCATCATCATCACCCTTTGTCATCCTGACCCTCGGGGAATGAGGGACCGTTACAAAATTGCAGTCAAGTGGCTGAGATTAACGAGGCTTCTGCTTATTAACTTAGGTCCCAGGCACAGCCTAGCCAAGATCTGTTCTTGCCACCACAGTTTCTGCATATTTGAGGAAATCATTACACTTCTTTGATGGTTAAAAGTCACTCAGGCTTTGCCGCCTGCCTCCTGACATTGCCTGAAGCACCCTGTAATCTCCCAGCAGTGCATCACCTGTCCCATCTCTACCATTTATTTATATGTTGTCCTTGGTTTTCCTCTCCAATACTGACAACCACTTCTGAGAAAGCTCTGGAACCAGGGACCCAAGTGATACAGCTCATATTAAGTCTAAAGCTGAAATAACGAGAAAACCCAGGCATAGGCTACAGCTGGGATGTGCTGATTTATATGGTATTGAAGGAGGCCGCCTTGCCCAGGCATGAAAGATGCAGGGCTTGGACCCAGTGGGACCGTGGAGACAAGGGGGCAGGAAGGGGCTCATGAGAGCCATTGAGACTTTTTACCCAGCCTCATCTCTTGCCACCACCTCCTCAGACCTTATATTCCAGCCACGTAACCAATTGCAAACTTTGCCATTTCCTCCCAATATTAGTCAGAGCAAGAGTGATGGCAGGCAACAGACCCAAGTCAGGCCAGTGTAGGCATCAAAGGGAACTTAATGGTTCATATAACTCAGAAGAAAAAGATGGTTACAGGTGCCGTTCCCTCTACCTGGAATACCTGCAAACCCCTGCCCACATGGCAAACCCCTACTTTCCTGTTAAGACCCAAGCCTCCCGGTACACACTTATCCACACCCACCCCCAGACAGAGTTGAATACACCTTTGGTCCACCTTCATACCTTGTACATGCCTCTATTATTTAACTTACTCATTGGTGCATTTCGTGAGTCCTAGTCCTTTAGAATTGCACTCAACTCCTCTTGGACTGTGGGTTTCCTGAAAGCAGGGATCATGTCCCTGTCATCTCAGGGTCTCCGGCCTCTACCAGGGACTTCAGCCCACTGTCAGGGCCTGAGAACTGCTGGTGGCCACATTCTTGGATGTTGGGGTGACATCAGGGCATGGCCATTCCTTGACTGGATAGAGAGGCTGAGGTGCTGGGTATGGAGGGCAGAACTTCATGCCACAGGTCGCCTGACTCAAGTCGCTAATTTCTCTGCATTCCTTGCAAATCCCTCATACCACAAGCTGTCAGGAAGGACCCTGTGCATTCTATGTAGCAATGATTGGCAGTATTCAAACCATAACATGTGCCTGGTTTGCCCAGATATATCACTCGTATTAAGTGTTTGTTTTTCCACATATTATACTTGAGGATGTTAAGAGGTCATGGGGTCCATCTTGAATTCCCTGGGGTTAAAACTTTCTTGATGATGCTAACATATCTCCAGAAGTATAGAACATGTTACCTTGTAAGGCAGTCCCTAGTTGTTAGGGGCCACATGCTATCTCCTGGAAATTCTGGCTGTCAGTCCCAGTTCTCTTCACTAGGACCACAAATAAAGAGGTCCCGCCCTTTTCCAGTGGTCAGTTCACCTCATTCTCATTCATTTGTTCACTCATTTATACATACATTCATTAATTCAGTCATTCATTTAAAAACATTGGTATGGTCTATTTTGTTCAAGACAAGCACGTCCTCTGTTCTCATTGAGCTGTCATCTTTAGAGGGAAGAGACAGCAATAAAAGACTAAACAGATAAAACAGGAGAAATAAAGTTGCCACAAGAGCTGTAAAGAAAGGAAAATAGGGCAATATGGGGTTTGGGGCAAACTTCAATAGAGTGAGCAGGACAGGTGTCTTTGAGGAAATGCATCCAAGCTGATGAGTAAGTGAGGAGATCGAGGCCCCCTGGGCACCACTTGGGGAGGAGCATACAGGGAGAGAGTTAGAGGAAGAGAAGGTGTCAGTGTGGCTCAGGGGAGGTGAGGGAGGGAGAAAGGTAGAAAGTGAGGATGGAGAGGTGGGCAGGGGCCTTGTTGCCATGGTAAAGAGCCTAGGATCTGTTGTCAGAAAGAGGGAGCCTTCAGAGGGCTTTCAGCAAGGAACGGCTGTATAATTTTGAAAGAGCACTTTGAGTACATCTTGAGGTAGGTTTCCAAATCCTTAAAGACAAAGAGGAAGTGACCACTACTTTTATTTCAAAGAATCAGAAAGATTCCAGTTTAGAGGTGAGTTCTAGAAGTCCTCAAGAGAAAGTGCCTCATAATATCTGGGACTGGAATTGGAGTCTCCCAAGATAGGCCCTCAGATACTCCTCCTGGAAGATGATCTTGGAAGGGCACCCTCTTTGTCTAGAGAGCCAGATCTGCTTCCCAACCCCAGCTCCGCCCCACCAGGCTATGTCTCTCTTATGAGTTCTCCACAAACAGTGAAAAACTGGCAGGCTAGCCAGCATGAGACCTTTAATTATTTCCTCCTGGGCAGAGTGGAGTTACCCCCAGTAAGACACCAAGTTTGCTGCCACCGTTTTCTCTGGGGAAAGTCACGCTGCTGGGTGTAAGAGGTGTCTCATTGTGAGAACCAGGGCCCTAGAAGCAGAGAAGTAAAAAACGGAGAGACTCATAGTTTTGACTAAGAGGAAATAGAAAAGGAATTTATATGGTTCTTTGAAGGTGCATAGCCATTAAAAAAAAAAAGGCAAGCAAACAGCTAGTAAATATTTTGCCACACAGGACAGTGTGATAAAGGGCAGCATCCTATACACAGAAATCACGTCAGTAAAGAGATGTGGGCAGAATTTTACAGAAAAGAAAATGCAAATGGTTAATGGAAGTACTCAAACTCACCTAAGTCAGAGATATGCAAGGTAAGACAGCTGTGGGGATACAATGTATCTTGGGGAAAGTTGCTTATCAAATTTAAAACATGTATTTTTTTGAATGTATCTTAAAAAAACTGCTGTGCTGGTGGAGCTGCTGTGATATAGACACTGTCATGTACAATAGGTGGTATACACGTTTAAAAGATTTGGGTACGTTTGGGTACTTTAAAAAAATAATTCATACCCTTTGAGCCCGTAATCCCACTTCTTAAAATCTATCTTAAGGAAATCGTTAAAAAGGAAGGCATTGATTTGTGTGCAAAGATATACGTGTGTGAAGTATTGGAAGTAGCCTACTTGATAATAGTGGATGATAACTTGACTTAATTATGGTATATCCATTCAGTAGACGGTTAGGTGGCCATTAGAAAGGATATTTTTGAAGATATTTTGTTAGGAGAAATGCCTACACTATAATATGTGGAAAATAGGAAAGTAATAATTAATAGAAAGCATGAAGTCAATTATGAGTATGAATGCAATTATATACATTAAAAATAGATCATTGGATTGTAATGTACATATAAGGAAGTACATACAAGGTTATTAGGGATTTTCTCTGAGTTGAGAATTACAAGTAATTCTGTTGACATTTTTGTGTTTTCAAGGGTTTTTTTTGTTTGTTTCACACAATGAACATGTGTTACTTTTACAATCAAATGAAAGCAGAAAATGGCTATATTTTGTCAGTGCTCTCTATTGTCATCAGATCCCTGTTAGAGACCCGCCACTCGCCCCTTCTTTCCTTCCCTCTGTTGCTGTAAGAGCCAATTAAGTGGAGCACAGGAGCAGGAAAACCAGAGGAGGGACCTGGGTGCGACCTCCTGCTCTGGCATGGTTTTGCCTGGTGTCCTGGGACACATCACTGCCTTGCTATGGGCCTCAGTTCCCCCATCTGTTAAATCCATTAGTTGGACTGGTTCAGCTCTAAGAATGCAATAAGGATATAGGCGTAATAATTCCAAGCCTCTAACCCAACTACAGAGTGATGTGATTGACCATTTCCATGAGCCCAGTGTCAGCCATACCCAAGATGTCAGCATCCACATGTCTCCTCTGGGATGAGTTACAACTTCATGGGCGAGACCCTTGCCATTTCCTTTAGGGACGAGGAAGGAATATTCATGCACATCATTGATTCCTCCAACACATACTTACTACACCCCATGTATGCTCCATGGTGCCAGGCCCTGGGGTGTACAACGAGACCCAAGCCCAGAACAATTTGGGAAATGTCTGCACCTGCTGCACATTCTTTCCTTCTGTCTCCACTGGGACAAGTCCTTCCCATTTGACGGTTATTTTAACTTACATTTGAATTATTTTAAAGAGAAGCGGTTTATTTGAAGCTAAGTGTCTTAACTCTGGGTGAGACAAACAGATCATACCATTTTGAGTGTAAACCACCCACCCATTGGGAAGCTGATTATCTCATGTGAGCTAGAAGTGAGGAATCTGGAAATAGATGGAACCTTGGCAGTGTGAGCAAAACAGTGTGTGAATCCACCTGGAGCCATGTGATGGAGGGAAGAAGAGTATATGGACTTGGAGCGAGATCACCTGAGTTCACACATGGCTCCCCTGCTTCCCAGCCTTGTGACTTGGGGAAGTTTATGACTTCTCTGAGCTGTGTGTTCCCATCTATAAAGTGGAGAAATAGTCCCAACCTTACCCAGATCTGCTTGTAAGTGCTAATCAGGATCACGTCTCCAAAGGGGCCCAGCAAAGAGCCTGGCATGTTCTTGGCCATCATATTAATACTCTTGCTGCTTTCCAGAGGTTGCTACTTGAAAGGGACATGTTTGAAATATACAGGGTATATATAAATATATACATATTACGTATATATAGGTATATATATATACATACCATGCTGCATGGTAGTTGAGAACTAGGGCCATGAGGTTACACGTATCTGACCCTGCTATGTACCTGCAGTATGTCTTTTTGAGCAAGTGACTTAATCTTTGTGAGCCTCGGTGCTATGCACATAAAATGAACAAACCTTTTGGAAGTTTCTTTAAAAAAAGAGAGAGAGAGAGAGAAAGAGAGAGTTTTGTTCGAGCCCCAGTTACGACAGCTGCCAGGGACACACGGTTTTTAGAAACAGGAGAGTGCTCCAGTAAGGAAACATTTGATGGAGAGCTATATGCATTTTTTTTACATAAAATTTACAAAATATTAGACAAAGAACATTTCAGAAAGTTGCAGGCTTTATCTTAAGTTTCTAATAATTGCAGGGCTATATGACTTTAATCTTACAGAAACCAGGGAATTTCCTTACTTTTTCCTATCTTTTGTGTTTAGAATGCTCCTTTTTTTGATTATTTTCTTTAACAAAGCAGATATACACAATGTGCACTCAGGACAGAAACAGATCCCATGCGTTGAGGTTTTGCTGAGTCATTTTGACCTTGGTAAATGTTAAAGTATAGCTTCCCTGGGAGCCTGGAACACACAAACATAAAGGTGAAAATTCCCTTTATCGGTGCTCATCTGTAAAATGCAGTTGCTGGCAGCAATGCCCGCGTCCTTGGGAAGCTATGAGGATTCAGTGAGGCAATACGTGCTGCCTAGTAAAAACGGCAGTGTATTCACTGAGTTATTTGATCCATTTTCCTCTGATTGTAAATGAACGTTTGTTCAACGTAGAAAATCTAGAAAACCACCTAAAAAAGAAAATGGATAAAATGTGAGTTGTTTTCAGCCCTTTGATTCTGTAGCTGCTGTGTGTTTGCATCCAACTGTCCCCCTCCACACTCCCCCACCCCCTCCCCATTCTGACCTGAGAGCTCCCTGCTGGCAGCAACCAGGCCAGGTCAGTGCTATCCCCAGCAGGCTGTGGCCCGATGCCCTGGCCTTCCGTCAGTACCCAATGTGGTGACACTACTGCCAGCCCCTCTCTTTGCAGATCCTTCAAGCCAGACTTCATCCTGGTCCGCCAGCATGCCTACAGCATGGCGCTGGGCGAAGACTACCGAAGCTTGGTCATCGGCCTCCAGTACGGAGGGCTGCCTGCTGTCAACTCCCTCTACTCCGTCTACAACTTCTGCAGCAAGCCCTGGGTGGTAGGTGATGGGCCAGGCTGACCTGGAGTGAGGTGGGCGGCAGTGGGTGGCGTCCCAGCCCTGAAACGGGCCCGTCCCATCCTTCAGCATGGAGGCCTCAGTAATGAGTCTTTTTTAAGCAACTCAATAAGCAGGCCTCTTCTTGTAATTGTTGCCTAAGGAATGCGATATAACAACATGGTATGATACAGTGTTATCTTATAAATAACATTAGTGGTAACATTAAGGTACCTTACTGTTCTTACTTATATTAAATCATATCACTTTTGTTAACAGTAGGCATTGTTGAGCACTTACTGTGTATTAATCTGAAAATCGTGCTGCCTGGTGCTCAAACTATGGCTATCATGTGAAGTGGACATTACTTCATTTTACAGAAAAAGAATCTCAGTTTCTGAGCAGCTAAGGAACTCACCCAGGGTCATGTAGCCTGGGAGGGGTGAAACCAGAACTTGAAGCCATGTCTCTTCAACCCCCAAGACTGATTTTCCCTGCTTTGTATTCATTAATTTCATTTGTCCCTTGATTTATTAGTCTTCATTCAAATGTTACCTGTAAAAGAGGCTTCTCCGAGGATACCACTCCCCCAAATACTCTCAATTCCCTTACCCTGCTTTATTTCCCCCCAATACTTATCTCCATCTAGGATGATATATTTATCCATTCTTTTGTGTATTATCTGTTTTCCCTACCAAAGTAATTCATTCATGCAACAAATATTTATTCAATGCCTACTATGTTCCAGGCACTGTTCTAAGTCCTAGGAACATGGCAGTGGGCAGATCAGACCCAAATCCCTGCCCCATGGATCTTATATTCTAGTGACCAGGGGCACATGCAGTCTATTAATAAATATGCCCAATATGTAATATGTCATAGAAGTGGTTCATAAGGGAAAATTTTTGAAATTTTGAAAATTTGAAAAATTTTCAAAAGGGAAAATAAAGCAGGGTAGGGAGATAGGAAATGTGGAGGCTGGGGGTACGTACTGTAGTGTGCTCTGTGAAGCTCTAAGCCATCTTGTCTCTTCCTTTATTTCCCTCTGCTTGGCCTCCTGGCGGGAGGGCAGTGGTCGAGAACATGGGCTCTGGAGCCGGATTGCCTTAGTTCCAGGAGCCTCAATTTATGAGCTGTATCATCTTGAACAACTTGTTTAATCTCTCTGAGTTTATTTTCCATATTTGTAAAATGATGATAATAATAGGGTCATCCTGGTAAGGTTGTGAGTTAATACAAGTGGCTGCCACAAAGTACACTCTCAATACATGGTGACAATTATTATATTCATTCAGTAAATAGTGAATGCCACAAGGTCTCTGCAGAGTTGGCGCTCAATATTTATTGAATGGATATATACATTAATTTAGTAGATATAGATAGTTTTTAACCACTGCTATCATGGCTCTGGTCTCTTTATTCTACCCTGAGATTTTTGGCCTATGGCATCCCAGATTCTGGAAAGGGACCTAGATAGCATTAGCCCATACCCCCCACCTTGTTTTTCCACATAGACATTGTGATGGTAGCAGCTACCATTCAGTAGCACTGTGTGCTATGCTGAACTCTTAACATACATATTATATTTGATCTTTAGAACCACCCTGATGAGTAGATTTTGCTAATGTCTCTATTGTACAGATAAGGAAACTGGAGCTGGACATCTCCAAAATTCGTGTGCTTGATCATAGAGTTACATATTCTCTCTAGACTTCAGCATCCTTATCTGTAAACTGAGAGATCCTCCATCATTTCTCATATTTCTGAGATCCCTCAAACCCTCTAACTGGACTCCATGTTGCATCACACCTGCAGACTATACCCCAGGAGTTTGCAGACCAAGTCTAGTTGTAGGAGTTCTTAAGTTACCCATTCTCTCTGAGCCATTAGTGTTGACTTACTCCCAAGTCAAGTCTGGTACAAGACTTGGCATGCCTTCTAGCCATTGGACACCCACCATAGGCCACAAATTGTAGCATTCTTAATCCTGATCAGAATTTTCCATGCCCTTCCGACTTATGTCCACCAGGAGTTCCCTTTTGCTTTCTGGATAAATTCCAAGGCTCCCAGGGATCTGTCATGGATCACCCTTCGTCCTCCTCTCTCACTGTCCCCTGGATCCAGGGCCACAGCTATGACAGCCACTGAGGGTCTCCAGTGTGTACCTGAAGTGCCCTTCCATCTTCTCTGTGTCATCTGCTCCAGGGAGTCATCCTGACCCCTTCTCTGTTCCTCTTCTAGGCTTCTCAATCCCCTTGCTTTCCTCCAGCAAGGCACTGTTATCTCAACCATCTGACCACGTTGTCTCCCCTCAAGGCCTGGTCTTCCATGCTTAGCTTGTTATCCCAATATTAAAGCACAGTGCCAAGAACAAAATGAGCTCCCAAGGGTGCTGGGTGGTGTGGGCTGATGGAGAAAAATTTAAGCTCAAGGCCTGCCTTTCAGAAGCTTACCACCCAGCTCTGGAGATGTTAGCAACCTCTATGGTGAAACCAGAAAGTGTTAAAGCAAAAGGAGCCAGGTGTGGAAGGGATGCGGCTCGAGCTGCTAGAGAAGAGCATGGTTGTAAAAACAGAGAAATCAGAGATGACCCTAGAACAATGCAGGAGTTGGAATGCCAACTCTGAAAATCTGTATAACTTTTGACTCCCCTCCCCAGACTTAACTACTGATAGCCTACTGTTGACTGGAAACTTTACCAATAATATACATGCTCAATTAACACATACTTCATATATTATATGTATTATATGTTGTATTCTTACAATAAAGTAGGTGAGGGAAAAGAAAGTGTTATTAAGAAAATCATAAGGAAGAGAAAATACATTTACAGTACTGTACTGTGTTTATCCAAAAAAAAAAAAAAAATTTGCATGTATGTAGACCTGCACAGTTCAAACCCATGTTGTCCAAGGGTCAGCTGTATTTATGATAAATAATAATATCTAACATTCAAGTGCCCCTAGGGACCAGGCACAGCTTTTAATACGTTGCATATTTAATCCTTACAACATTGGATCTCTTGCTTTCTCCACTTACAAATGAGGAAACTGAAGCTCAGAAGCCTGGAGCAACTTTCCAGGCTTATGGGGCTAGTTAAGTGGTGGAGAATTTGAATCCAGAGTCTACACCCTAAACTGTTAGGTAGTACTACCTCTCTAGAAAGAAAGGCTTTGCAGGCTGGAGACATGGCATGAGTGTCAGCACGTTGTGCTTGTGTGAAATGTTGAGGGGGTAGTAAATGCTCCTCAAATGTAAGCGAGCTGAACTCAGCGGCCTGGCAGGAATGAAGGGCTTATGCAACCAGATAATCGAGAGGATGAGATTCCAGCCAAGGAATCTGGTCTTCATCCTGCAAACAGGGAACAGCTACTGCCGCTCAGCTCAGAATAGTCTGATACTGGAGGTCTGGGATCAAGTGGGAAGTTCCACCATACTGGATAACAAAGATTGACCAATGTTCTTTCCTCTTCTCTCCTAGTTCTCTCAACTCATTAAGATCTTCCATTCTCTGGGTCCTGAGAAGTTCCCACTTGTGGAGCAAACGTTTTTCCCCAACCATAAGCCAATGGTGAGTGCCCTTTTTGACTCTGATTATCTTAATGATATGGAATGAAAACAGATGTCCATGTTTTCAGTCCTGTTGGATGGAGGAGTGGGCTGAGGGCCACTCCCTGATTGCCTGGGCTCTAAGGAAGAGTTGTGATGTCCTGTGAGAATACCTGGCTTTCTTAGGGAAAGAATAAAGTCTTCAGGTGAAATTTTAGGTAGCAGGACAAATGACAAAGGTGGATGACGTCCCTTGGGATATTGGGAATTTTCAGCAAATTCGGGGACAACTTGAGCTGGCATTTTGGAGCCAAACGCTGGTAATAAAGATAAAAGATGTTTCAAAGGTTGGATGTTGTTTCCCTTGAGCCCTGGGCAGAACCTGGTTCCAACTTTTATTTTGATAAAAGCTGTTGTATTTTGTTTGCATTGATCATCGAAGGGCACTTTCCTTGTGTGTTCCCTTTGCTTTCTGACTTATGGATGTACCTGAGGTTGTCTCTGGTTGGAGACAGAGCTTGGAGCACATGGTCTCTGGTTGGAGCTTAGCTTGGAGCACATGGTCGAGCCCATTCATAGGACAGCTGGGTGGGAGGGGTGACATCTTCCTGAAAAGGTGGAGAGCTCTTTATCCCACAACCAAAAGAAGTTGGGTGGAAAGAGTTCTGGGCAGCTGGAAATAGCCTGTGATATATCTGCTTGTGTGTTTGGTGGTCTTCTTAAACTGGCCAAAGGAATGCAGGGCCATGTCCCCATGCTTGCCATGTAAGGAATGTGAATCTTGGGCAACAGTGTAGTTAAAAAGGTATCCGAATGTCCCAGCTGGGGACTGGCCTGTTCGTAGAATCCCACGCTCAGGCTGCTGACCTGGAAATTCTACCACACGAGTGGTAGGACTGCAGGCCCCAGGTGGGGGCAGTCTAAACAGGCAGAGAGGTTTTTCCATTGATTATCTTTCCCTTATATCTGATCCAGTGAGAGTCATAGAATCCAAGATATGCTGGTTGGAATAAGAAGGGTAAGTGGAGGGACGCCTGGGTGGCTCAGTCAGTTAAGTGTTCAACTTTGGCTCAGGTCATCATCTTGCAGTTTGTGGGTCCAAGCCCTGAGTTAGGCTCGCGCTGACAGTGTGGATCCTGCTTGGGATTCTCTCTCTCCTTCTCTCTCTGCCTCTCTCTCTCTTTCAAAATAAATTAATAAAATTTAAAAAAAAAGAAAGGTAAGTGGAACCTGGCATATTCCAACAAAGTATGAACACTATAGAGAAAATTAAGGGATTATCATCAAACCAGAATTAATTTAAATCCTAGTCTGCCAGCATACTAGGTCTTGAGCAATGAGTTAACCTGAGTCTTGGCTTCCTCAGCTAAAAACTATGGATGATAGTGGGACAACCTCATTGGGTTGTGGAAATTTAATGCAATCGTGTGTAGAGTGCTGTGCCTGATATATGATAGGTGATCAAAGTAGATTAGCTTGAAATAGGGGCAAAAGCTATACCCTGGATCATTGTCAACAATGGGATGAAAGTTGGGTGAGGGGTATGCAGCCAACCCAACTCATTGAGGATGACAGGTCCAGCTGTAAGCTCTGGGAGGGGCTCACGGCTATAGTGGGACCTCTCGAGTTCCTAGCATATCCAACTAGGCCAAGCCATACTTGGAATTTCAGGCAGGTGTTTGGCATCAGGCACTGATGTTTGCAACCTTCCCCTCTCAGTTTCATGGTGTGAGATTCTTAGATGAAAACAGGGAAAGCCAAGTCAGGGCTCCAGTCTGGGAATACTTGAACTACTAATAGTTAATTCGACAGGAATCCAGATTCTGTAGAGCTATGGAGAACCCTGGCCATAGAAACAGGGAGCAAGGTCAGTGCTGGATTAGCAGTTGGGGGAATATCTAGAATGCCTGCTCCTACCTTGGGAAAGGACTGGGGCAGGGTGGGCTCAAGCCCTAGAAGTGAATGAAGGGAGGGGAATGTTCATTTGCCTGCAGCCAGGACAGGTGGGACCAGCTCCCAAGGCCCTCTGCTGTCTATATTACCCCCAGTGGCAGTCAGGATATAAGGAGGCAAGGGACTACAGGTGTGTGATAGAAATAAAACCATTTTACTGTTTAGAATAAAGGACACACTATAAAAAGTGAACATTATGCAACATTACAGACAATATACATTCACGGAATATAAAATTCATAAATAACATGGAGGAAAACTGTAAACAGTGCTACAAAATTTAGCAACAAATACATTCCTTCCAGACAGGGTTTTCTCTGGTTGGTTTCTCTCCATCACTTCTGGGTCTCAGGACAGCAGACTGGCTAAGGGGAAAGGTGAGGGCATGGGAGGATCTGTGAAGCCCTTCCCCCAAGAGCACGAACCGGTCTTAAATTCTTTCCCTCCTCATGTCTCCCAAATGCTAATTTTTGGAGGCTGTTGATATCCACCTCCCCTACATTCTCACACTTTGTTTTGCTTCTATCATCAGGTTTTTAAAGTGTTTTCCTTGTGTAAAACTACTGTAGTGATATTTTTATTTTTGGTAGCCAGGAGCCAAACTCTTGGGTGCCATCTTGGGGTAATCCATACTGATGATCATCAAACACAAGATGAAAGGCTGGGCAGGGGAGGGCACTTGTCTCCTAGGGGCCACAGTGTTTCTGAGACAGAGCTGTTCCAATAAATCATTTGTTTCTTTAACTGTTCAAGAACGATCATATGAAAAATGATATTCATGGGCTGTACCATGACTGCCATGATGTAGGTCTGGAGCTGGGTGATGGTAAAGGATGGGAGTCTCTGGTATTATCTACCCAGACAGATGGAGCACAGGTCTGAGAGGAGAGAGCCCCAGGTATAATGCTTTCTGGATAGGGAGGCAGAAGAGATGGCCAGATGAGGCCAAGAGGTCTTGGAATCACAGCTCCCATGGCCCTGGGTTTTTAGAAGAAATCATGGCTTCCCAATTGAGTGGTCAAAAATAAGGGGGGAAAAAGAATGGGAATGACCAGCAGACTGCCCAGTGCCAGTTGATACAGAGCAAGGACATGGATGTACTTGCTGTTTTCCCTCCTCCTTCCTACTCCAGAAAGCACTGGGATGCTGATGGGGAGGAGGAGGGATTAGTGTCAAGTGGTAGTTCCTTCTCATTTCTCCAGTTCGCCAGTCTAGCTGCCTGCACAGTAGAAGTATTTTACCCTCCATTCCACTTTAGAATTTGATTCAGGAAAATGGCGGCATGTGGGTTTCATTTTTTTTTCTCTTAAACACAATGTACACATATTAAAGCCTACACATGACACAAGATTTAGCAAAATAAAACGCTCACGATATGATTGAAATACGGAAGTGTCTCAGCTACATAAATGACTTTAAATTATACAGTAAGTGAACAGGTGAAATAAACAAAGCTATAGCTTATAGAAAGCTCAAAAACCGCCCTCTGCCAACATCGCTTTGCAAAGGACCCTTCTTTGCCCAGGACCTGCTATTCTCTTTGACAGGGCCTGACAGATGGGACTGTGGTTCCACCAACATTTCTACAGGGAAACTTCAGATGATTCATGCTCAGGCCTCACCCCAGGTCCCTCCTTGTGTGAGTGGAGGTGACCCCATGAAGGACCAAGAATGGCCAATGCTTCATAGAGGGGATGCTGATGTCCAATTGTGAGAGGGCACTTGTGTGGTTGGGTCAGGGGTTCCATCTTGTAAGACTTGGAGGTTGAAATCAAGAAAATCTCAGAACACCAAGGACTTGGGCTTACCCTTTAAAGACCACTGGTCCGCTGACCTCAGCTCCTTTTGCTTACACAGCTGCATTGAGAGGGCAAAGCCTCCCGTTTCCCACCTGCCAAATGGCATGACCATAGGGTGAAAGGTACAAGATAATCCAATGAATACCATGGAAACTGGATGCCTGCACTGCCTTCCCACTCAGGAGTTCTGCCAAATACCTTGCCTGGGTATTTGCATGTGTGTGTGTCCGTGTGTGTGTGTCTGTGTGTGTGCAAGACATCACAATGTGTTGTCTGCTTCTTTTTTTAAATCCTGTTTCAATTGGCAGCTCTGTTTCCTAAAGTGGAATGAACTGAAGATACAAATACTAAGAGGAAAATAGCCATAATCTGAAAGAAGAGACAGAGTGATCATGTTAAATGTCACCATCCTACCACCCCCAACTCTGTGAAATATCCATTATCACCTACTCTTGGCATCTCACTTTCAACACTTAAACTGAAAATAATTTTATTTAATCAGAGAACTTATATTATAGTTTTATTTCAAAAAAAAACAAAAACAAAAACACAACAAAAACCCTACAGCTGATTGCAGAGTCAGGCTTCCCTAGTGACCACCGATTTTAATCCCATGAGGTGAGGACCTCAGGAGATGGTGTTCGCCCACCAGTGAGCTGGGAGAAGAGCAGGCTGTCCCAAAATCCAGGAAAGTGGCTGTCTAGCCAAGGCAGCTTTCCCTCCTGTGCCCAGGCCCCTGACCCACACTAACTCTCATTTCTCATCTGAGCCAAGCCAGTAAGGCAGTTAAATGAAGGCCCCAAACATGAAGCAGGAGAAAAGGAGAGGGACAGAGGTCAGATGACCCCAGTTAAAGGGATGTCGAGGGTGTTCAGAATTTCAAATTTTAATTAAAATGAAAAAAAAGTCAACTTGGAATGTCATGATTTTCTTCAAACAAGCAACGACAACAAAATAGAAGAGATTATACTACTGGCATATTTAACAGCATTGAACAGAATTCTGTGTCCTGTAAAAAATTAGCTTATGTCCCCGTGTGGGTATATGCAAATGTGTATACAAACACATCCCCCTAGGTGAGCTAAACCCTACTTTGGAAATAGTATTCTCTACCCAGCTCTACTTGACTATATCTGTGGATAGTGTACGATGTGTGTATTCCTCCGATTTACATAAAGGCAAGCTCCCGGCCAAATCTACCAGAGTTTTCCAGGAGGAAGTCTTGTGGGAGATAGAGAGAGGAAAGACATTCATCTCAGTCTTTCACCTGAGCTTTTGTACAGGGCAGGCAAATTGCCTCCTGACCTCAGGCAGATGTTTAAGTCTTCATCAACTAAGAAAGTTCTGTTATTCTGTCCTGGCTGCTTGCCGGACTCAGAAACATCTGGTCAACCCCAGCATCACTGGGCTGGGGGGAATTGAGTGTGCTGCACCCTCTCAGACCCTCTCCTGCAGTTTCTTCCTTCCCTCCCTCACTCTTACATGCAGACACAGACAGACATAGTCTGGTTGGACAATGCAGTAGCATCTCCTCAGTGTATATGGTCTTCTGCATACCTTGAGTCTATCTGCTTGCTGCCCTGGACTCATCCTCAAACAGTTGACCTTTCAGCAACTTCCTTGTCTGTGTCTTTTATGTACTGGGATGGAGGACAAGGGTCGAGGGAAGCGGGTCTGGGAGATGGTGAGGTGGGGGAGAAGAGAGAGGGGTAGGTGTTACAATGCCCAAATGGGGTAGTTTTTCGGTTTCTGTTTTCCTAAAAAAATAGATTATATCATCACGAAGAAGAGGAGTGTGCATTCCTCATTCTTTCTGGCATGGCACCAAAAATTCCCGCGTGGAAATGGGTGATGTCAAAACCAAAAAGGGGCAGGGTGGGGCCAGGAGGATGGTTCCAAATAAACTCCATATGACAGCATAGACTTTTCCTTAAGTGTTCGAAGTGCTAAATTTGCAAGAAAACAGGCACTAATGTCATTGTCATCATCTGGGAAGAGTTAGTGTCCGAGGGAAGCTCAGCGGGAAGGGAGGGAAGGGTGGGGAAGGGTCTGGTGCTCAGGGGTCTGTGGCATTGATGATGCTTTTGTCCGGGGGCGCCCATCCTCGGTACCAGCTGCAGTAACCACCCTTCTGCCGGATGCAGGCATAGTGTTTGGACTGGTAGCCAGGGTAGCCGAAATTGGAGAGCATATCGGTCCAGAGGCACTCGTTCTTGGAGGTCACAAAGCAAGGCAGGTAGTAGCAGGATTTGATCTGCAATTAGATAACAGCCAAAGGTTGGTGGGCTCTGCTATGGTGGCCCCAGTCCTGATGCTTGCTCCAGTCTGGATTCAGAGCACTGCAGGTGGAGCCCAGCCACATCAGTCCCTTGGTGAAAATAATGTAAGTAACACCCACTAACACCTACCGAGTGCCACTGTGTACCAGATATCCTGCTAAGTGCTTCTATGCTATTCTCTTTAGTTCTCATAACAGATCTATCTCCCTTTACAGATGAGGAACCAGAGGCTCAGAGAGGTTAAGGAACTTGCTCTGATTTACACAGCCAGAAAGTGGTGGAACTAGACATTTGAGAAAACTCTTCTTTCTCAAGTGGTAACAAGCAAGGATGAGAGATCTCAGCTGTTGTGGAAACTGAGGAATTAGAAAGATTAAAGCATAAACTTTGGGCATCTAGCTGCCATCGACTAGAAATCACATGAGCTGTGTGACCTAGGGCTTGTTACTTAAGCTCCCTGAGCCTCTATTTTCTTATCTGCAAAATGAGCATAGTAGTAATAAACACTACACAAAGTTGTGAGAATTCAGAGAGAGAACTGCCCAGCTCCCTCCCACAGCAGGCAGGCTGTGTGCCGTGGCATGAACTCTGTGCTTGAGTCAAGGAATTGGCCCTGGTTAGACCTTCTGCAGCATTTGGTATCAGTAGTCCTGTGCCAGCTTGCCCATCAGTGAGGCAGCTGCCCTGGTGAACTCACTTGGGACTGCTTGCAGGACCTGCCACTATAAGGATCTGGTACCTGCCACAACCTTGAGCCACAGGAGAGGCCAGGGACACTGAAGAGTCCTCATGCCCCAGCTGCTGCCAAGTGGGCAGCCTCGGGTGGACAGATTATAGCAGAAAGGCATTCTTCCCCCACCTTCTTCACCACTCAGCCAGGGGGCAACATTCCTCACCACCCCTGTTCACACCCGACCTTCTGCTCTGGCCCGACATGCAGACCCTTCTCAGCACAAGGGCCCAGTGCCCAGTACAGCAGGAACTGATGTTTCTGGGGGCCGTGAGCCAGCACCTCCCCTGCCTGCCCTCTCCAGGGATTACCTTGCAGTTACAACCCAGGTGATACCGGTAGTTGAGCCCCTTGCGCTGGGAGAGGGTGAGCTGGTCCCACCTCTCCACGAAGTTGCACAGTCCTGTGTACATCTTACCGTCGTAGACGCGGCCTAGAGGAGGAAAGAGGACAAGAGGAGAGTTGTTGTGTCCAGAGCCCAGCCACAGGGCTGGTGAGAAAGAATTCTCACCTACTGAGAACCCACCTTAGACCAGGTACTGTGCTAAATACTTTCCAATCCTGTGATTTTACTTCATCCTTCCTGATACGTTTTAGGGAAAACTGTGTCCCCATTTCCCAGGTGGGGAAAACAAAGCTCAGAGAGGTTAAATGACTTGCTTCTTAAACCCATGAAGCCCTAGAGTTGGGACGGAAATCAACCCTTCCCGTCTCCATCAGTGGTTTCTTGGTTTTGTTCTTGTTTTTTCCTTTCCTACACTGACTGCCTGTAGGTGGGTAACTTTCACAAACAGACCTAATAAATAGGTTGACTGTGGAGGTATAGAGGAACAGGTCCTAGCAATCCCTTTTGATTTATATAGTAAAGCTGAGAATGTGTCAAACTAGACAAAACTCCGTTTCTGTCACAGGGCCGGTGGCGGCATCCACACTAAAACCCAGCTCAGTGTAGAGCCTTGAGCTCCTACCATAGGCCAAGCCAAGTGCACTCAACACCAGACAGTCCTTATAATTCATTGGGTGAAAAGCCAAAGTCCTAAGGACACTTCTGGGTCAATCACTCCTTCTCTAGCCTTCTGAAGTGAAGGACTGCTGGACCTTGGCCAAACCCTGACCTAAATGCTAGAGTTGGCTGTTACCTGTCAGCAGGTACTGGTACTTGTTGACTTCTAGCTTGAGGCCACAGAGACTTTCAGAAGCTTCTGTGTGGATGTACTGCACGTGGGGCATCTTGGTGAAGCCTCGGTACATCTGTGGGCAGAAGGAACGTCATGAGAGCAGGACCAGGGCTCGGAGAGCCTGCTGTCATTTGTTCTATGGGAATCTGACTCCCTTAATCCACTATCGTGTGGCCACTGACCTCCCCAGCCATTTCTCCTCCTCTTGTCTGAGCCACGGTGGTGCCATCCTGGAGAAACCTTCCCATACAGCCAGTCACACCTCCCGTTTCAACACACCCACAGCACCGCACCAGACATATGCTCTTCTCAGATCCCAAACCTTTCTAGAAATCCATACAATTTGCTGTGAAAGGGGTCCTTGCCCACCTCACCAACCTTGACCCCCACGTTCCGAAAAGGCAGATGGCCAGCATTCTGATGACACCTCCATGACATTTTTCAGTGTATAAAAGCATTCCATTTACATTCCCCTCACTGTCTCCTCCTAAGAACCCAAAGAGGTAGGCATTCTTGTACCCATTTTACAGACAAGGACTCAGAAATTGTGTTTGGTTGATGGAAGTTGAACTCAGGGCCAGGGTTCTCCATGCTTTTATCTTTCTGAGCATCTGTTGAAAGCACTGGTTTCCTTTACCCAAGGCAAAGCCTATAAACATGTATACAAAATTTCTAGATTTTTAAACTAAACACTTTATAATTGTTAAGTTGAACTGTATGAAAATGCTGATATCTGGCCATTTTTATCTACAACATCCTCTAAGACGGCGGTTCTCAACTGGAGGCAGTTTTATCCCCACCTCAGGAGACATCTGACAGTGTCTGGAGACATTTTTGATTGTCACAAACGGGAGGGGGTGTGGCTGCTACGGGGCATCTGTGGGAAAAGGCCCGGAATGCTCTTAAATATCCTGTAATGCATGGGATAGCCCCTGCAGCAAAGAGTTATCTGGCCCCAAATATCAGTGGTACCAAAGTTGAGAAATCCCACTCTAATATTAACCCCCATAACGTCCCCATGAGACAGGAACTATTTATGCCCATTTTATAGGTGAGGATCCTGGGCCCCAGGCAGGTTAAGTGGCTAATCTAAGGCCTTATGGTTGGCAAATGGCAGAAGCAGGACTCCAGATGGGCACATCTGCTCCAGAGCCCATGCTCTTAACCATTATCCTATGGTCTCTCTTCCTGTGGCCTCACAGAGTCATGCCCAAGGGCCTCTGATACAGGCAAATGCTATTTATGGCTGTTGCACCTCCTTTATGTGCATGTGCTCAGAGCCACTGGTATGACCGTAACGAGGCTGGACCCACTTGGTGATTCCAGGTCATGGCCACGAGTCTTACATGGGTTCAGATCTGTCAAGGAATCTCTGTTAACTGTGTGAGTGGGTGAAGGTAGAAGGGGGCAGCGAGGTGTTGCCCAATCCCATTATCCTCCCAGCTCTCAGAGCACACAGGCCCTGGATGGCTGGTGGTCTCCAGGGGTTTACAACAGGACAACGTCTCTCCTTTAGCTCCTGGCATGCGTTATTAATTTACTTATGGTAATTAATAAAAAGCTAGACATCGCCTCATTGGTGTCTCATCTAAGTGCCTCCCATTTGTACTAATGGGCCGGGTTTTCTCCTTACTTTCTATTAAGTGGGGACTGGATGGTGGGGGTAGGTGGTCCACGAGGACCTCCACCGTCATAGAGTGTCTGTTGCACCCACAGAGTTTGGGAGCCTCTGCCTTTTTAAGGGGAACGCTGCCCTAATTGTGTGCAACCATCAGTGCAGATGGTTTTAATTTACCTGGCCTCTCTTTTAGCCCTCTTCTCCCGTGAGGCTCACCAGCTGAACGAGGAAACGCAGCCAAGCACTGTGAGAAGTGCTGTCCACACTCAGTTTTCAATTATGCCGTGGGGGAGCAGGGGCGGGTCAGATCGTACCCCCCACTTCCTCAGTGATGGATGGTGCCTCTCTGGCTTTAACAGGAACCATGCTTAAGAGCACTGCTGTGTGCATGCCATCCAGTGTGGCCTTCCAAGAACATTCCCTGCACTCCCCCTGTGCCCATCAGCTTCTCCTCTGGTGTGGATGTTCCTTGAGTTCCTGGCAAATGTTTCAACTTAGTCCTCGCTCTGAGATATTGCAGACCCAAGGCCATCAGAGCCTCAGTACATCCTTGTTGGTATTTCCCCTTCATCTCCTTTCTGCTTTATGAGCGAGGATCAGTCCCTGTCTAGGGTCCAGTGACTTCAGCTGCCCAGTTCTCACTCCTTTGGAATTTGAAGGAATCTTGATTTTAACAGGGCTTGTAGCACTTGCATGCAGTATCAGAACTTTACTACATCGTAAGTGATTGGGTCTGACAGACACAGCACTGCCACTTAGCGTCACTTTTGAGTGTGACAATATGGTAAAGGCAGATGGTATTCATTTCGTTATCTTTTCTTTATAATGATCCCCTCTTGACCTAAATATTGATCCCAAAAGTATCATTAGGTCTATATGCATAGAGACTGAGAATTGGTTTGGCAAATTTAGGAAGACTGTAATACATTTGTAGTGTCCTGCAATCAGAGTATCAGAGAATCTGAGAATTGGAAAAGATGTTAAAGGTAATCAAATCCAGTCAAAGCACTGGAGGATTAATGGTAAACTCTGGTTCTGGAGACAGACAGCCAGTCCGATTCTTGTCTCTGCCACTTATTAGCCATTTGGAAAGCTACTTTACCTCTTTGGGTCTCAGTTTCTTCACCTGTAAAATGGGGTAACGTATTACTCCATAAAATGTTTTTGAGAATTAAATGACTTAGAATCGTGCTTGGTGCACATTATTCACTAAAAGTTAGCTTAAAACTAGTTCTACTGAAATTTCTATCAGCAGAGGGAAAGGTTTGTTCCTCTTCTTTCCATGGCTCTTTGCCCAACCTTATCTTTTAAAGCAGAGATTTAAAGCTGGATTGAACTTCAGACTAGGCAGGTTGTTCTCTCTCTCTCTCTCTCTTTCTCTCTCTCTCTCTCTCTCTCTCTCTCTATCTCTTTCTTTCTCTCTCTCTCCAGCTTTAGTGAGGTATGATCAACAAATAAAAATGCATATATTTAAGGTATACAACAGGCTGTTTTGATATATGTATACATTGTGAAACAGTTACCACAATCAGGATAATTAACACATCCCTCACCTCCCATAGTTACCTTTTGTGTGTGTGTGAGAACACTTAAGATCTGTTTTCTTAGCAAATTTCTAGTATTCAATCTGGTATTGCTATTATTATTTTTAACGTTTATTTACTTTGGGAGAGACAGAGGCAGCGATGGTGAGAGAGAAAGGGGGAGAGAGAAAATCCCAAGCAGTCTCCACACTGCCAACACAGAGCCCGATGTGGGGCCTGAACCCATGAAAGCATGAGATCATGACCTGAGCTGAAACTAAGAGTCAGTCACTTAACCGACTGAGCCACCCAGGTGCCCCTCAATCTGGTATTATTAACTACAGTCACCATGCTGTACATCAGATCTCCAGAACTTATTCATCCTACAGAACAGAAAGTCTGTACCCTTTAACCAACATTTTTCCCCATCTCCACCAACCCCCAGCCCCTAGTGACCAGCATTCTACTCTGCTTCTGTGAGAGGTTCAACTGTGAGTTCAGCTTTTTTAGATTCCACATAAAAGTGAGATTATGCTCTATTTGTCTTTCTGTGTCTGGCTTATTTCACTTAGCGTAATGTCCTCCAGGTTCATCCATGTTGTCAAAATGAAAAGATATCCTTTTTTAAGGCTGAATAATGTTCTATTGTGTGTAGACACACACCACATTGGCCTCCCCTCTTGGTAGTATGTACACAAAAGTTCTAAGAAGTTAGCTTCCCTTGGGGTAAAGAGACAAATAATGTAAGAAAGAAGTTTCTGGATCTGGGGGGCTTTGAGTATTTCTTATGGAATGCCTGCTCTTCACTCTACATTGACAGCATGAAATGTCATCACTATGTCAAATAATTCTGGCTTGGCTGCCAGAGATGAGAACTGTGCTGGGTGCTGTCTTACATCATGAACTCCTTTCAACCCACAACTTATTCTCCTTTGCAGACCAAGAACCTGAGTTTCAGAGACATTAGATGCTTGACTGAGATACCAAGTGTACAGCCTTTCTCTTACAGAACAGGCTGTCTAGCAAGGGGTGGGGGGCAGAGCACATGACAATGCAGGCAGTCTCTGCTGAGGGCTGGACGAGAGACCCAGACCAGAAAGAGTTACAGGCATTGAGAAGAGAACAGTTCCCTGTGGGCTGGAGGCTCAGAGAGGCTTCCAGCTGGAGCTTCAAAGGCGAGACCTTGCTATAGTGCTCATTTGATTAGACAGACCACTGAAGGAAGGAAGTCCCCAGGGGCCAAGCATTCCAATTGCCCAGCAAATCTGTCCTGCCCAGAGTCAGGACATGCAAAGCACATGACCAGTGGGCCTCCCCATGGGACCCTCCCGGGACCAGCTGGGACATAATGTTCCCCACGTGCTGTCCCCCGCTGCGCCAGCCTGGGAGCATGTCTCCACTGTACAGACTGCAGCTCCTGGCAAAGCAGACCGCTTTCTCATGGTCCTGATGGGAGATAAGGTCCCTATAGATTAGAGTGACCAATTCTGGAAACTTCCACCTTTGCACTACAGCCCAGTGCCTCTGCTCCAGCTAATCTCCAACCTTCGGCTTGCAGTAAGCCCCCTTAACATTCAAACGCTCCCCCCCCACACACACACCTGTGGGTCTCTGCACACTCAAGAGGGGCCTGCAAAGTGGGACCAGAGGTTCTGGAATTAGCATATGGGAGATGGTCTGCCTGCCTTTCATCTGTGTAAGAAGTTCCAGGGGAGGGGGTGGGAACTCTGAGACAGGAGAGAGAGGTTAGACAGGATGGCTCAAATTCTCACGTTCTCAGAGTTCCTTCAGTCCTGCTCTAAGGGAGCCCTGGCTCACCCCGTCTGACTCTCTGGGGTAGACTCTCTAATCCACTAGAACAAAGCCACCCAGGGACCAGTGCCAAAACTCATGCAGGCTCGCCTCCCTGGCCTCTCCTCCTTCCCTCCTACAAAGAGTTTTCAGTACACCCTTTGCAGGATGTTGCAAGTCAAGAGCTACACTGCTGGAAGATAAACGACAAAGCCAAGCTAACGTCTTTTTGTTCCCTGGGGGAACTACATACAACTGGGGTGGGGGTGGGCAGGAGTGATGAATGCAGCTCGGCTGTTCTATAATCTCCTTGTTGGCAAAGGCTCTATAGCTTCCCTCCAGTCTGCCACTTTCTAGTGGTATGAACTTGACTATTACATGACCTTTCTAAGTCTCAGTTATCTCACCTGTAAAATAGAGAAAAATGTGTGTCTGCTTCACAGGGCTGTTGTGAGGACTGATCCATGCAAAGGCTTAGCAGAATGCCGGGTACATAGTAAATATTCAAAGCATGTTATTTGAATAGAGTCTTATTTTCGTTATAACAAACATTATCTTTGTATCCCAGGCCTGAAGCATAGTGTTCAGCACAGAGAGAGGTGAGAAGGCAGGGGGAGCGGCGAGGGACAGTTGGATGAACTACTCTAGTTCCTACATCCCACACCTGATTAGCCAACTGCTACCTGGAGACCAACAGAATTCAGTGGCCTCTCAGGATAGAAGGGCAATGACCCTTCCAGGAGTAATCTAATATTGGGCTGGTAGGAGGGGCAGAGTTAATGAAAAGGCATTAGACAGTGATCAATGATCAAAGCGACATGGCAGGGAGATTTGAGGAGTCATGTAAAGAACACACAGGATTGGGAAGGAATCCCAACACCTTAGCTTGGGAACCAGATCTGTCTTTAATTAAATGCATGACTGGGCAAGTCATTTCCCCTCTGAGCCTGTGTCAGAAGTAAAACAAGGAATTTTACTTTCCCATGTCTAGCACCCTGGTTCCATGAACCTGGATGAAGGATAGTGAATGGACAGTGTGACGCCACCAGCCCGGGAGTGAGTGTGTGCTCTGAAGCTGATGGGTGAACAAATGTAACTTGGCCTCTGAACACCCCGCAGAGGCCGGCCTGGCACCAGCCAGGGGGAAGTGGGACATTTTGCCCACAGGAAGGGCCTCTCATCACCCTGGCATCCGGGCCCTGAAGGAAGTGGGGAAGCTGGGCAAGCTTAGGAACCACTGCCTCCCAGCTTTTCCCTCAGATCTGCTGGCCACAGAGCGTCCACAATGTGATGGATTGTTCCAGAGCAGGAGGGGGGTGTTTCCTGAACCTCTGCTTTGCCTAACATGCTTCGGCGTTTGCTCACTGGCTGCCGGGGGCTATACAGGGGGGTTTCTTTGGTTGTTATTGATCTCGTTGGTTCCCCCCCACCCCCCCCACTCTTCTCTCCCCATGGCCATCTGAAGACATAAGCTGGTCCCATGACCAGGCTTGGGCAGCCAAGGGCACCTAGCCAGGGCTGACTCTGGACATTACATAACCAGAAGGCTGTGGATGTTTCCAAAGTTGAATCGAAAGCAACAGGTTCCACAAACTTAGTACATCAAACCTCAGGCCTCAGGACGCAGGAATAACGAGGCCTGGAGGTCTGCCTCCAGAATGGTTGGGTACCCCCACAGGCTATCACTACTCTCATTCAGTTCTACCCTGGGGCTCAAAGGCTTGTCTCCTCTGGGGAGTTTTCAGGCCAGTAGAGTCCCACCCTCATTTCTCCATTAGATGGATAAACATCTACCAAGTCCCTGATGCGTGTCTGGTCCTGCTCTAGTTTTTGAGGGCACAAATATGGGCAGTGAGTAAAAGGGCTGGCAGTCCCCTTGGACCTGAGCACACCCCACCTTGAACTTCTGCTTAGTCACGCACATGTGTCTTCTCTCCCAGCCTGACTATACTTCCTAAACATGGGAACCCCATCTTTCTCGTGGCCTCCAAGGCTCCTGACACAGAGTGCTGCACATAGGGAGGTGCTTACAAAGGTGGGGTGGTGGACCAGCTGTGCTCTTCAGGGTGAGTAAGTGCCACCAGCCCTCTCTGCGAAGGCAGACATAAGTACCCCCTTCTGGCACCCAAAGCAACTCCTCCTTAGATGTAATACCACCAGTGTCCCAGGGCACTTAGAATCCTGAAATGCCTGAGTTGGAAGAGCTCTTAGGGGAACGTAGCCCAACCCCACACTGTTAACAGATGGCAAAACTGAAGCCCAGGAAAGGGTGGTTCTAAGGGAAGCAGGCTAGTCAGGAGTGGAGCTGAGACAAGGAAGCAAGTTCTGTAGGTTTCAAATCTGATGTTCTTTTTGTTAAGATGGACCTCCTTAGTGTGCTTCATGGTGCAAATATGCTCAGGAATATGTTCAGTTATATGAGGATGCTTAATAAACAGTGCTAACCAGCTGGGAGGCATGATCTGGAAAAATAGGGAAAGCGGGGGCAGTTCCTACACCAGGATAAGCTTCCTGTGATCAGCAGAAGTTCAGTGTAAAGATTCGAGGACTTAAACATAAGTTGTAACCTCAGCAACTGCATAAGACTGGTAGGAACTTTTGAAACTCAAAAGTCAGAGCTCAGAAGAACCTGTAAGACAAGCTAGTCACATCCCCTCATTTTACAGATGGGAAGACCAATGCCCAGAGAGGGGCAGTGACTTGGCCAAGGTCTCACAGTTGCCAGGGAACAAGGCTGTCTGCCGTGTGGTTCCAGAGTGGAGCCTCTTAACAGTGGCCTCTGAGGGACTCCACCTGTGCTGGCCCTAGGGTGAAGCAGCCACCCCCCCCCACCCCCCCGTCCCCACCCTCACCTCCTACCCATCCCTTTCTTCTGCCTTAGAAACACCCTCTCCAGCAGTGGGGAGGGGCTACATACACCCACCCTGCCTCCCCCGGCCAGGACTCTTATGGCAAAAAAAAAAAAAAAAAAAACACAACAGCCCAGGAACTCTCCTGGTACGGGCTTCCGTCACTCACCTTCATCTGTTTGATGGTGTAGACCAGTGTGCCAAAGGGCCCCTCCTTCACCAACTTCTTCCCTACCACCTTGGCCCGGATCACTGCAGAAAAAGGCAAGATGCAGACAGGAATGAGGTTAGGGAGGCTTGAACCACATCAGGGACCATGTCTCAGGTTGGGCCATCCAACCCCCAGGGTGCCTGGAATTGCTTTCTTACCTCTGGGCCAAGTTGAATAGATGATTGTGTTTATAAAAGCAAGAATTCAGATGAGAGACACTGGGGGGTGGGAGAGGAATGGAGGAAAGAAGGCAGGCAGTCATCATTCAAGTTAATTATCCCAAATGTTCACAATTGCCGACCCTGGAAATTCCTAGGCTGCACTCACTCCCGGAGAAGTTTCTTGACTCTGTGGTTTCACCGTAATCGAAAATCTACTTCTCTTGTTAGAGTCTCTTGCCTTTCCTCCACTGTCCATCTAAGCATTGCATGGTCTCCCAGACCTATTCTCTCCTACCAATGCATCTTTCTGAGTACTGTCTCCTTTGGGGCTCTTCCTCTGCATGTCCTGGCATGCCTGCAGGGTTGCAATGCATGTGCACCCAGCCTCCTTCCATGCCCAGTCAGCATTCTGAGCGGGCCCTGGGTACCCAGCACTTAGATGGCATGGCACAGTTAGGATGTGGTGGGGGATGGAGCATATGGGAAAAGGGGGTGCCCAGGAGCCGACCGAACCATTCTAACCCCAGCTCTGCTTTTATGGCTAGTAGGACTGTGGACAAGTAACTTTGTTTCTGGCCTCCAATTTCCTCTTCTGTA
This sequence comes from Panthera tigris, assembly GCF_018350195.1. Lineage (NCBI taxonomy): Eukaryota > Metazoa > Chordata > Mammalia > Carnivora > Felidae > Panthera > Panthera tigris. The sequence goes on along the minus strand of NC_056666.1, from coordinate 126,516,262 downwards.
AAGCTAGGATGATAATGGTACCAATCTCTTTAATTGAAAGGATTAGGTAAGATGATGCACATGAAACGCAGCACTGTGTCTCAGACATGGTGTATGCTACATAAACATGATTAATATCATCATCATCATTATCATCATCACCAAAAGCGGAATGGGCTGACCATGGAAGGATTGCTGCCATTAGAAGTCACTCCCATTTGTCACACACCGACTATGTGCAGTAGTGCACCTCATTTATTTACTCTTCATGACTGCCTTTCAGGGACAGTATTAGCATCCACATTATACAGACAAGAAGACAGAGAAGGGAAGCCACCTCCTTTACTGAACCCCAATTTTCTCCTCTGTAAAGAGGGTGTGACTCTACCTACATTGAAGAATTGGAATAAGGATTCAACAAAAGATCTTCTGAAATTTCTTAGTACAATGTCTGGCAGAAAGGAGTTGCTCAGTAAATATTAATTGACTATGAACAAGAAAACAATTAGACAGACCCAGTGTGAGGAAGGCTGGAAGAGAGGCATTTACTACATGCCCTGAGAACACAGAGAGGGAAGGGATTTACTTTGAGATTATAAGAGGCTGTGTGTGCTCTTTATATTTTAAGTGAAGAAGTACCCAAAAGCTGTCTTAAAGTATTTATAGAATGGGCACATGGAGAAATAAATGGAGAGATCTTAAAGACACTGCAGAAATTGCAGAGAAGTTGTATTCATTGACTCAACCAAAAATGTTCTCTAGTAACAAAACTGGCAACAAGAGATGGGGAAGCTTCCTTAGGGACAGAGAGTGTCTCCATCAAGGGAGTCTGGATGCTCTCATGCTAGGACCTTGCCCAGGATGGAATGGATTTTGCACACATTAGCAGCCACGCGTTGAGCCACAAATTGAACCCTTTCAGCCCTAAGATCCTGTCACTCTTTCTTATCTCCAGTTGTACTTAGCCTCCCAAAAAAATAAGCACTCAATAAATGTCTGTTAAGCAGAATACCTTTCACACACACACACACACACACACACACACACACACACACACACAGCCCTGCCCATTCTGGTAGTTCCATTATCCTCCATTTTGGATGTCCCACAGTGTTTCTCAATTCATTTGACTCTAATCTCTTAAGTTAAAACAAAATAGAACAAAACACCTTTATTAGGGACCAATCTCCCCCATCTCAACTGGATTCTATCCTGTTCCTCCCCAAACGAATTTGGATCCTTCTCTCCCAGTCAGACGTGAAGTCAGGACCCAGATGAACCAACAGACCCTCTAGACCTTCTTGCCAGGGAGGGTAAAACACAGAGCCCATTGGCAAAGTTAGCAATTTAGCTGAGGCAGTGGGAGGAGGCGAGTGTCTGTTTCCAAGTCTGCTGTAAAATAAGAGGTTGGCAAGATCCCAGGCCAAGCAAGCTCCCTCAAGATTCTGCTTCCACCTCTGTGTCTAACTTTGTTGCAGCATCCTCGGCAGGGAGCCAGCCTCCCAGAGGCCCAGGGACTATTTCCTCTACAGTAACTCCCACAGTCAGGTTGTAACAGCTTAACTGTTGGGCAGAAAGCATATCTGCCAGGACTTTACTATTGATTCTTCCTGAATTGATTTGGCTCCACCTTCTCCTGCTTCATTAACACAGAAGGTAAACTAGCAAGTGAGTCTTTGCCTTAGGGGGGGGAGAAATAGCAAAAGGGGCTCCTTTAAATAGTAACGTCTACCCTTTCCTGGCTCAAAAATGGCTTGACTTCATTTAGACATAACACGTCATAAGCAGACCTGTCCCATAAAGGTAGGTACTTCTGGAAGCTTCTGCACACACAGTGAGCCAGTTCCTTCCTTACCCTGAAATGGCCTGAGCTTGGAACATTTTCATCTGAGAATAGTTCTTTGAAAAGGGAGTAAGTTTTTGCAGTCAGGAAGCCACATTTCAATTCCACCATTACCGTGTGGCCTCAGGCAAACCCCTGTGGACTGCCCTCCCCACCTCTTTTCGCCTAAATATTTCTGATTGTCTTGGCCCAATGCCCATTATGTGGCTTACAAGTGATATACTTAATTCTAGTGGAGCAGCAATATGGCAAAGCACTGAACAGCCAGGGCTCTGGAGCCTGACTGCCCTGAGTTCAAATCCCAGCACTGGTGCTGCATGGCCTTAGGGAAGTCATTAAACCCTTCCGGGCCTTCATTTCTTAATCTATAACACTTCCTCCTAACCCTCATGCTGTGAGGGTTAAGTACAAACACTGAGAACAGTGTGTCTGCTGTCACTGCTGTTATAGTACCACCACCACCACCACTGTGACTTCTGTTGTTCTTTGTCTATCTGAGCATCTTCAGCTTCTAACATACACTGTAAGCAAAGGCCTAGGGGTTCTCTCTGGGATGGGAAGAAAGGCAAGCCCCTCAAGATATCATGCAGAACTTCATGGAGATGTGGGTGGACACACATAAACTGGTCAGAACAAACATACAAGGTGTTTTTAAGTCTGGAGTACCCACCTCATCGCAGGTACCTATCCTGTCTCATCACCCACATGTAATCCAACCGCAGCCAACCAGGACCAAATGAGATCACATGGTTATGGTCCAGAAAGACAAGCAGAAAAGGCCCAGCACAGAGACCACACCAGTGTTTTCTTTATAAAAACAAAACTGCACCCAACTGGACTAAAATTAAGTAACTTTCTGCTCTCCCAAAGAGATCCACAAAGTTCTTCCACAGCAAAAACACCAGCCAACCTCAAATCTGCCTATTAGGTCTATGAATTAACATGTCTTTATTTGCTTCGGTTTCTCTCTCTGCAATGCAAATGTGTGCTATTTTGTACTTTCTTGTTTGGCATTAAGGGTGCTTCCGAGGCATTCGCTGGCCTGGGGGCCACAGTGGACAGGGGAGGTGTGGGAGGTCACGGTTCTCCAACAACAACAGAAGACAGTTTCCAAACTTAGAGCTGGCAGCATGTGGGCCGTTCCTGCCACCTTGGTGTAGTGGCTGGAAGCCAGATTTATAGAGGGGCTGAGCTAGACACAGGTTTTCTTTATGCTCCTTCAGGCTAGAACATGGCCCCACACCGTCTACCCAGCGTCCCCCAGCAGCCAAATCAACATGGGCGTGAGCTGGGTTGGTGTGCTGGCGGGGTGATGACGAGAAATAGAAGTCCCATTTCCTACCTCCACAGAGCACACCTAGTGGGAAGACAAAGTTTAAAAGTTCATGGCTAGAGGGCTAATCTCCAGGGTATGAAGGCATCAGTCAGAGAAGGGGGGAATGACAAACAGCCTGACTCTCAGTCTTGGAACCTCTTATTTCCCCTTGTGAAAGGAACCTGGGCTTCCAGAGGTATGGAGGTCAAAGGAAAACAGAGTAAACAGTATTTTCACTTAACGTCTATAAGAAGAAACTGACCAGGCTATGTGTGCTTATGTAATTGGTACATAGATCTGTAAACATATGTAGGGCCCTTTTAAATATATCATACACCTAAGGATCCAGGGGTAAAGGTAATATCTCTATATCATATTCTTTCTTTAAATAATTTTTTTGTGGGGAGGGCTAGTAAGAGCTTGCAAAAACAAAAGAAACAAGGCACCTCCCTTCCAGAAATATAATTGTGTGCTCTCTGCCCCCACCTCCATCCATAGTAATGTAGACCACAAGTGGCACAAGTTTTGAGCAAAAAAACAATTCCAGTGGCAAACAAGATTCAGCTTCTATTGCAGCTTACTGCTTGCTGTGTCCAGAAACTGCACATCCGCTATTCATCAGCATAGTCAGAGGGGGACAAGACACCCATGAGACACCCCCTGCCTCACCCTCTCCTACTACCCCCCCATCCAACCATCTTCAATCAAATCCAGACATTTCTACCCCGATCTGAGAGTTGAAGTTTCCTACTAGTAGGTTGGAACACTGAAAGTTTGGCTGGATTTTGGATCAAGGATCCCTTAACTGAATTAATGTATACCAACTTAAGACTATGGATTCTACCCATGTTAGGATCCTGTTGAGAACACTACAAATCCTCCCCACGGTAGAGGAGGTGATTCAGCCATCTAGTGAGTATGATACTTCCAGTGCCACACACATGCACACCCCCCCCCCACACACACTCCCATTCCTGTCTCTCTGAAGGCCCTATAGAATGATTTTCCTGGCTTAAGGTATGATTTTTAGGAGGATAGCAGGGCTAAGGAAGGCCCACCTGGCCAGCAGCTAGAACGAATTTCTCCAAAAGCAGAAGTCATTGTTAGTGTCAACCCCAGGGAGGGGAACATTCTTCTGACAGGACCCTAGCAGGCAAGGTCTAGGTAAGCAGAAAGGCCTGCACTGTGGGCTCACTTGCCTTCCCAGACTTGGACTTTCCTTCCAGGGAAAGAGGGGTCAGGACGTCTCTGATACTCATTTGATGGTTATTTCCTGGTTGCCATCCACAGGGCCTTTCTGAGGCCGAGAGCTCCTAACAAAGACAAGCAAGGGACCCACCGCAAGGCAGGCCCACAGACCATCTGGCTCAGCCCACTAAGCAATTCCCTGGTCCTGTGCCCCATAGAGATGCTGCATTTTAGCCTGTCCAAATAGGGCAGGGTCAGGCTCTCTTGCTTCTCCAGCTGCCCACCCACTCATTAACCATCAGCTCCCTGCATTTCGTTGCATCACACCAGTAAGTGTAGAGGAGAGGGAGGGTCTAGAACACATTGATAACAACAACCACCATTTTTTAAGCCCCTCCTGTGTGCCAAGCAGTGCATGCATGCAATCTTGCTCTATTCTCATGATACCTCTATGCAGTGGCTATTGTTGTCCCCCTTTTCCAACTATGTAAAGGAAGTCAAGTCCCCTGAGGCTGGTTTTGCTTCCTAGTGGAACAAAAGTTGGTGAGTCTCCCAGGAAAGCAGACTGCCTGAAAACCTTTTCATGGGATTTATACTGATTGAAAACCAGTTCGTAATTTCCTCCACCTCCCCACACCCTGTCAGGTCTGCTAAGGATCAGAGAGGAGGATTGGTCCCTAGGAGGAAGGCCCCCTGCTAAGCCCCCAGTGTCTCCCTATCCTTTGGACCACACCACTACTCTTTCCCAATCACTGTCACACACATGCCCTCTGATTAGTAACAAGAACCTGTAAGTAATCACCGTCAGCAATATAACAGAATATCATCTGTTTAGCATACTATGCTCCTCAGCAAGCTTTTAAGGAAGAAAATAAAATAATTTAGAAACCACAAAACCTGATGATCCCTGAGGTTTCTCACAACACCATGAGTCTGAGGTTAATTAGGCTGATTAATTAGATGAGACAATGTATATATAAACAGGCACGCTGTAACCCTGAAGCTAAACAGATGCTATACTGTTATGTTGCTGACGGTGATTACTTGTAGGCTCTTAAATGTGCTAATCAGAGGAAGGCAGCAAGAGACCCGACTCAGCATCCCCCCTTGGGAATCTTTCATATCTACCTCCGGTGACCCGTTTCCGAGTTCTTTTCAATTACCTGCTGCCCCTTTGGGGACGCTTTGATGATGTCCACGTTTGAGGAAAGGGCCTCAGGGATTAGGGGTGGAGGGCAGAGACCTAAAGGCTCTAACTGGATCTGTCTGGTTTCCACCCCATTTGTCACCACAACCTCAAGCCCCAAAAGCCCCTCTACAAAAACTCTGAGGCTGAAAGGGCAGATCAAGCAAACCCCTGGAGGAGTGGCCATGATACACTGGAATGAACCAGCATGGAGCACGTGAGACCTGGATGCAGTCACTGTCCTGTCACTGTGTAACACTGGGCAAGTCACTTCCCATCCCGGCTTACAAATTGGGGTGATGATTGCCAACCTTGAAAGCGTCTTGCCATGACCTCAACTCCCTCTTCCACTCCACCAAAGCAGCTTTCGTCAATGCCACCCATGACCTCCACGGTGCTCAATCCAGGCAGTGGTGGTTCCTCGTCCTCCTCTCACTTATACCCAGCTTGTGGCTTTATACCATCTGTACAGCTGGCAGCTCCCCTTTTTGCAACCTCCATCCCAGAACGTCCGCGACACAAGTCTACACGTAGTATACGTTTATGCTTGGAGGTCTAATAAGACATCTCCAACTCAAGCCATCCAAAACTGAGCTCCTAAAAATGCCCCTCACTCACCCCAGTCCTATTAACCCTCCTGCCCTTTGGAAACGGCAACTTGCTCTGCTCTGGGCCCCAGCCCCCTACCCCTTGTTCACCTCCCCTTTGCCCTTAAAGTTCCCCCGCTGGAACACCCTTCAGTGGCCACAGGGCTCCCTCCCTCACCTCTTTCGAATATCACCTGGTCAGGAGGCCTCCACGATCCCCCGTATCCCATCCTCATCCATTCCCTATAGCCCCTGGCCAGCCTTACTGTGCTCCACAGCACTGGCCGTCATCTGACATAGCCTATGTCCCTGTGCTTTTCACTAGAATGCAAGCCTCACCAGAGGGCAGGTACTTTGTTTTACTAACAGCTATACCTGAGCAACCAGAGAGCCAGGCACAAAACAAGTCCCTAATATGTAGATGCTGAATACATGAAGCGGGAAGTGCCACATACGTGGAGGGTGATTTAAAAAAAAAAAAAAAAAAGTTAGATAACTCCTCTGGGTAAGCTCTGGCCTATGACCAAGTCTTTCTGAGCTTTATTCCATCAGAAGGGGATAATAGCAGTTCTCAGTTCACAGGGCCAGATAAACATCTGTTCAACAATCATTTATGGAGTACTGTGCTAGGCTCACAGGGACGCGGAGATAAATGAGGCCCTGAGGAATTCAGGGGCCAAGTTTAAAAAGGCAGGCAAGGAGATAGGTAAATGATATTCAAGTATAGCAAACACAGCAGTAGGAGCAAGAACAAATTGCTGGCATGGCACAAAGAGGGGGGAGGTCTGTCCATGGGGAGAGGCATCTGGAACTCCCCTAGAGGCTGAAGCGGATCTCGGCCTCAGCCCATCCCGGAGGAGAGACTCCGTTTGCTTTATCTGAATCCAGAGGAAGCAGAAGCCTGGACCAGATCTGGTGGGGAGGGTCTACGGAAGGAGCTGGGAGTAAGGCAGAGTCCTGGGGCTCTGATGGGAGCCAGGACCTCGCCTTTCCAGGAAGAGGGCCCTGGAGAACATGAGGGGGGCAGGGAGGGGCAGCCTGTTCGAGGAAGAATGCCCCTTGGCGAGGCCTCACAATAGGCCCTTCCTGCATCCTACTCTGAGGGCACTTCTCTAGGTCAGTTTCAAAGGGCTTTTTCCTTGCTGTGGAAGCCATGGCCAGACAGTTAAGATGCACTCCCAATCAAGATAGGGAGTCTCCAGTTCAAAGCCTGTCCTGACTAACTCTTTCCGTTAAGTAAAAATATTAATCTTGGTTTTATTTAAGCAGGTTTTTTTGGCAAGGAACGAACCCCTGCGGCTAAAAATAAACCCAAATACACACACACACTCAGAAAAATCTGGAGAGCTGCAAATCATTTCAACCCAAGTTTCCATCTCAGGGAAAGCTATTAAAGGCAGGAGGATATTAAAACCTCTCTCTGCACAGAGCCTCTTTTCTCAGTGCCCGCCTTGTGCCCTAGGGTCCTCAGACAAGGCTGGCCGGGGATGCCCTGTCCTGGACCTCCTGGCCAAGGGGGAGGAGGGGCACGTGCCGGCTCCTAGCTCCCCTCACTCCAGCTTTCTGCTGGAGCAGTCTAGGAAACATGCTGGGGCCCCAGCTGACGTCGGTTATGTATGAAATGAAGGGGCCCAGAGAGATGAGCAAAGGGAACACAGGCCCAGAAAGGTCAAGTTGCCTGGAACTTTGAGATTATCCAAAAGGAACACAAGCAAAACCCACCTCTCACTCCCACTTTCCCGTTTTAAGTGGTGATCTCAATTTTAAACTATTAAAAGACAAAATTTAAGAGTCACCACCTAGGCATACATCTGGACTTGGTATTATTACATTTCATTCGCAGCATAACCACTTTTAGAGTCAGCTACCCTCAATTTCTTCCTGTAGTCACAGCCAGCTTGGGACAGAGGTGTGGATCATTTGACCCAGGACAGGGCAAAAGTCGTAGGACTGGCTGGTTCCTGGATTCAGGACTGACTTAACTTGGGGAGTGAGGACCTTCTGAGAAGGGAGGTGGTGTTCCTGTGGTCCAGGTTTCTAAAAGGCTGGTAAGGCAACTGCCCCAAAGTGTTCACCAAGCATGATTAGAATTGCTGAGGCTTTTTTTTCTGCAAAGGGTGGCCAGAAGGGGAATGTCAGCACCCCAAAGCACAGGAAGTAGGAAGGGAGATCCTTTCCCCATATCCCCCTCATTCTCCCAGGAAGAGATAGAAACAGCAACCCTACCCACAGCAGCTCCTCCTCAAGCCTCCCCTGGTTTTGCAGCATAAGAAGATTACTTTGAATAGCTCAGTGACGTATACAGGGCTCTCTGGGGTTCAGGCCTCATCTCAGGTCCTACAACTGCAAAGCCCCCCCACCTCACTACACTATCACTCCCCCCCCCCCACTACACTGACCTGTCCTGTGATGCCCCTTGTCTCAGTAAGAATGACTTTCCCCTCAGTCATCTGCCTACATGTCTGTTTCCCTGTAAGACCCACCCAGCTAAAATGCCACCTCCTTCAGGAAGCCTTCTGCCCATCCCAGGCCTCACTAAATCTTTCCTGTCTTCTTGGCTTCCTGTCTTCCCAAACACGTTCTACCTTAATGGTCAGTTCCTTGGCACTCATCAGCCTGACTTAAAGACAATAGGATTGCATCTGTGACCCCTAGCGCCTGGCCGGTGCCTAGAATGTGCCAAGGGTTCTCAAAATGTTTCTTGAATGAAGGATGAGGCTACAGGAGGGAATCGAAGGTAACACAATAAAGGGAGACAGAGATGGTTTCCTGTTTAGCTCTTGTAGTGCAGGTCAGGAGTCTGAGTTCCTAAAGGTCATCTAGAGAAGAAGAGGGAGGCAGGTAAAATGTGATCTGAGATGCTAAAATGCAACCCTGATCTCCATATGCTGAAAATTCATGTCTAAAAAGGTGAGTCATGGGCTCTTGTTACAAGAGGCCTCAGTTCATAAATGCCTGTGGAGTGACAGCACCCATACTCCACCAACAGATGACAAACCCAAGGCTCAGCCTCAGAAAGGAGGTCAGTGGTGCCACCTCCTTATTCTCCTCCCCCTCCTCCTGTTCTTCCTCCTCCTTCCTCCACCCTCCTCCTCTATCCTTGTACCTCCTCTATCCTCGTCCCTGACCCTCTTCCTTTCTCTTTCTTCCTGACCCTCCTCCTTTCTCTTCTCCCCTCCTCCCTCTCCTCTTCCTCCTCCTTTCTCCTACTCCCTCCTCTATCCTCCCTGACCTTCCTCCTCCTCCTTCCTCCTTCTCCTCCTTTCTCTTCCCTGACCCTCCTCCTTCCTCCTCCTCCCTCCTCCTCCTTTTCCTCCTTCTAACATGAGTACTTAGAATTAATTCACTCATTCACCATTATTTCACAAGTGTTTGACTACATGCCTCAGATCCTGTGCTATGTCTTGGGGATCCAGTAGTCAGCAGGTGGACAAGGCCCTACCCTCAAGAAGCTTATTTCTATCTTAAGAAGATAAATGGTTATAGCCCAGGGAGCCACCGGAGCATGTATCAGACACACCCAACCAAGCTAGGCACTTTCTGTGCATTGGGGTGCTGACATTCCCTTCCTGATCACCCCCTGTGGAGCAAAGCCTCAGCCATTTTAATCACGCTTGGTGAGCACTTTGGTAGCAGAAGTTGCCTTACTAGCCATTTAGAAGCCCAGACCACAGAAACACCCTCTCCCTTCTAAGCTGGTGCTTACTCCCTAGGTAAGACCCTGGTGGTGCTATAGATGCGTATTGTAGAGAGACATCCTGCCTAAGCTGGGATCTGAGAAATCACAAGTCAGCTGAGAGAAAGAGAGTGAAAAGGCCTTCAGATGGGGGAGGGAGCAGAGGCAAAGGCCTGGGGGCTGGACAGCCTAGCCCATCAGAGAAACAGAAAACAGAGTGTGTGACAAGGGGCAGGGGAACAGTGGAAGCCAAGAGTAGGCAGGGATACCCAACTTTATATAGGCTGGGTCTTGCCCCAACACATGACATTTCTCAGGTGGGCAGTGATAAACTCATCACTTTGTCCCTGCCAACAGCCCTTAGGATGATATCTGCCCAAATGGGTGCCTGACTGGTCAGCTGATTGGAGGGTGCCAAAGCCACAAGAAACCCCTAGAAACAAGTCCAGGCCTTGTTTGCCCCACTTTGCCTGAGACCCACCAATGGTCCAATTCCAGTTCACATCCTGTTTCTGATCTTCAGAGTTAAGATTTAAGGAATCCCTGTCTCCTCCAACATCCCCCTCCAAGCCCCTTAACTTCTCCCAGAGGTCTTACCTTGAGTGTTTTGACTGGCTCAGCTCAGCATGTGCCAGAGCCTAGGAGGCATGATGACCTCTAGAAGGCTCTACTCCACTTGGTTCAGAGGCACTGACCTGCTCACTGTCATGCAGGCACACACAGGTCAGGGGTGCTCAGAACACCCCCTGCTGAGCTCTCCAGCCCTCCCCAGGGGCCCATGGGAAACTTTATCCCACACAAGAGGCCACCAGAATAGCAGCCTGGTCTTCAACCATGGCCCCTTTGAAGCAGTGCCCAGAAAAATACCGTGCCGACGAATGGTTCTCAGAACTTAGAGCTTTCAGGTCAGGTCATTTTTGTGAGACCAGAACAGCTGGCAACATCTCAGGAGCTGTCTGTAGTATTTTATTTTTCTACTAATTGGGATTTTGTTTGCTAGGAGAGCCGAGGGACTCCAGGATAGGTCCAAGAGTAGGAAACCCAAGGAACTGTTAAGCAAAAGGACTTCTTCACTCGTTTGTACAGCAGACCTGCAGATGTGTCTTTGCAGACAGACAGCAAATCTGTTCTCAAAATGCAGCGAGGATGGGTGGGGGACTTTGTTGTGGTTTGAATAAGAAGTAATGTCCACTCTCTGTCTCCGGGGATTATATAGCACAGATGCCAAAAAGAACGTGGTACATTTGTAACTTACCCTTTGGGTAGCTTTTAAAACAGTCAAGACTCCCCCTTTCTCTCTTTAACTTCCCTAACTTCAGCCAGGAAGACTGTGGACACCAGGTGGACACAGCTCAGAGGCTCTTTTCGAAAGCAGTCTCCGCTGCTTCTCCTCTGCTCCGCTTACTCAGAACCTTCCAGTCAGCTCAGGACCTTCCAGTGGGCACTCAAACAAAAACAGATATGAAGAAGAACAAGGCCAGACTACAGATCTTCAAGCCCCGAGGCACTTATCAAAGGTAGCTAATGTTGAGAGTGTGGAGGGATGGCTGGAGATTAGATACAAGTGCCTTTTAAGGAAGCCAACCTTTGTTTTAAGAAAATAAAGTGAAGAATGCTGACGGCTGCCCTCTTTGGTCAAAGTGGGTAACAGCAGAATTACAAAGCTTATGTCTGGTATTTTCGAAAGGCCTGCCCTGACCTGACAGTGTCATAGGAAATGGTGTCAGTGGTAAAAAGGAAAAGACTGCCTGCCCGTGGAACACCTTCTTAACGTAGTCCATGGTGCCTGAGCCTCTCACACATTCAGTAAATGTTTCTTGAGTGACTATTATGTGCCAGGCACTGTGTCAGGGTGGTAGAAACACACAGTAAGCAAAACAGACACACCATACAAATATTATAGCCAATGCTTAAAACTAACTTGCAAGAGCACTGTTTCCATTGGGTTGACCAAGAAAACAAGACTCTGGATAGGTAAGAAACGTGTCACAGGTTACACAGCCAGAAATTAAATCCACATATGCCCTGCCAGCCTGCCTACTACTTGACATTTTGTAAATCTGAAACAATTAGCCAAGTCAAATGCATCAGAAAGGCAGAGTAAAGGAAAATTCTCAAGGCTTAATTATCGAGGACTCACATAAGCCATAGATGGTGAGAACCTTGAGGTGAGGTTAACTCCCCAAAACTGAGAAGTCCAGCAATCAGCCTAAAGCCCCATGGTTTAAGGGTAGAGAGCACAGGCCTTAGAACCAAGGAGAGTGACAAAGAGGAAACAAGTGAACTTTACTGGACACCTGATTGGCAGCTCTGGTTTAACTCTGCTCAAGTGCAAAGCCTCAGGGCCTTTGAACATGTCATTCCCTCTGCATAAGAGCTTCTTCTGCTCCTCTTTACCTAGCAACTCCTATTCAACCTTCACATTTCAAGTCAAAGGACACTTTCTCAGAGGAAGCTTTCCCTGCCCTTCCCTCAACATCAGACTAGAACAGGACTCCTGCCAGATAGTCTCATATTCCCCAGTTTGTAAGTTTGTTTGTGAATTCAGTTGAATAATGTCTCATTTCCCAGCATTACACACTAGACTAGGATCATGACTTGTTTTGTCTCACACAGTGCCTAGAATGTAGTAGGTGCTCAGTAAATAGGTGTTGGGTGAAGAAAGAGGTCTTTTCCACCCTGGCACCCACTGACTGCCTCTCAAGAGCCTCCAACTCCATCTTCCTTTCCTGCACAACTGCTGCACCCACTGTATCTAGCTGCAGCTGTCCAAGGCCAATTCTATTACCATGATCTGACCAAGAAGAAATGTGTTGAGGTTTGAACATGGAAAGAAAAGAAGGGGGATATTCTAAGCAGTGGAAAGAAGCTAAGCAAGGCCATAACAGTCAAACTGAGTCTGGAGTGTGAGAGGTCATATAGCTAATGGACCATGGAGACCCCAACTGGCAAGAGCAGAGAGGCCCATTAGCTCATCCTAACCCAAGCAAATGTCAAGTTTCCTGGGTGATAGGAGCTTCAATGGGGGGACTTTTCATGACTGTCTCATGATCTGGGTCTATAGACAAAGATGCTGCTTCTCTGTACCCGGGATTCTCAGCCCCCCAATACCCTGCTTGGTCCAGTTCTGATAACCTTACACTGGCCATACACAGGCTCATGGGGGTCTTAGAGAATGGACTTCTGAACCCAGCCCACTGACTCATCCCAGCTGGGCAAGATGGTTCAACTCTTTAAGCCTCATTTCCCTCATTCTGAAAAAAGGTGATTATTATATTTATGAAGATGAAAAATAATGAAAATGGAAACAACCTAGCACAAGTTTTCCAAAATAAACCCAAGCCCCGATTTCCCTTATCCTCCCAGTTACTCCCCAGTGTGCAGGCTCCTTCCCTCCTAACAGAGTTGCCCATGAGCCCAATGCTCCTAACACTGTTAGGAACATAGATGACCCCAAAGACAGTTTCCACATCTTGTGGGGACCCCTATCCAGCTGCTGGGATGGCACCCTGCACCAGACCAGACTCGAGTCATGTTTTCTGGTTCTAGAACCACCCAGAGTGCGCCTCTCCCGACAGAGTAGGGGTCCGGCTGCACTCCACAGCTCTCCTCCTCTGAAGATGTCTGGCCAGATAAACAGTGCTTGTGCCTGGCAATAGCTAGCCCTGTTGCTGCATGCTGGGGGGCCCACAAGGCCAGTTTCCATGCCACAGAGCATCTGCAGAGCATTCCCAGAACAAACGACCACCCCTGACCACTTCTGCCGTACATCTGAGGGCTGGCAGGGCTTTGCAGAGTGACCGCTTGTGACCCCGAGCTTCTTAGTCTGTCCACGGAAAGCTCATACTGAAAGGTGGGCTGAGATAGTCTCTGAAGCACAGCCTCAACCAGTGCCCATAGATGTTCCCAACTGGAATAACACAGAGCCAACAGGGACATGTTATCCATGCTCTCAGAGAATAAGTAATGAGAATATCAGAGATTAACACATTTGGCCAGACATTGCCACAAAAAGCGGAATGGTCACTGGGGGCAGTGCCCACCTTTCCCTATTGATAAAAATACTGCTGTCATTGACTATAATGCTGATTCTAAGGATGTCATTAATTATAGTAGATGCCATCATCTAGCAAGCACTTACTATGCACATTCAGTGCCAAATGCTTTACATGGGTTATTCCATTTGAGCTTCATTAAAACCTTATAAAGTAAACGCTGTCATTAGCCCCATCTCATAGAAACTGAGGCATGTAGAGAGTAAGTGACTTTCCAAGATCATGTAACTAGGAAGTGTTGGGCCCAGCATGCCGGTCCAGGGAGCCTGACTCTGGAGCTGCTGCTTTTCCCCAGTGGGTCCTATCTCCTTTCCAGAGCACACATTTGACTTCAGTGCGGTGGGACAGGCTCAGTTTGCAGGCTTGAGGATCTAGGTGGAGTGGGATCTTCATAGCCACTCAGTATAACCTCCCCTGAATTTCTTCTACAGTCCCAGCCCAGGATTAATCTGGCAACTATGCAAACATCTATGAGCCAGGTCAGCTTGTTCCATGTTGAGCCATATTTTGACTACACCAAAATTCTTCATACTTCCTCTCTGTGGCCTTCCCCCAACCGGTTGACATCTTAGGCTTACACAAAATGAGGTATTTGAACAGTATGGTCATGTTCCCTAAACCATCTGTAGAATAAATATTTTCATCAATGTTGATGGTCCCTTCCCCACTGTGACACACAGTCCCAAGCCTCCTTCCATCTTCGTCTCACTGGGGACCCCTAGCTCTCTAATCTGTTGGTGGGGATGAATGCAAGTTTCCTGGGGGTGCTGCCCAGCGTACAAAGTTGAGAGAGATTCACCGTCCTCCCTCTGGATCCTTTTACTGCTGGCAGTGCAGTCTAAGACTCTGCCACCATCCATGAGAACCCCTAGTATTTTCAAAACAGATTCTGTCTTTCAGCTTTGACATGATTTAATAAATTACCTACTCCACTAAATAACGGTACTTATGTGGGTTTGGAAGTAAAAGAGGTTTTTTAGGAAAAAGAGTCTTATTATATAGAAAGTATTGAGTAGTAGGAGGTTATTCTGGGCCAGGAGGTGGGAGCTGGATTTTCTTTCTGGTTTTCCTTTCTATCCATTTGCTAGGAGTTTGACAAATCACTTCCCTCTTCAAGCCCTAGTTTTTTATGCTGCAAAATGGAGAAGTTGGACTGGATGTGTTCTAGGGTTCCTTACAACCTAAAGGTCTCCTTCTCCTTCATATGTTTCCCCCAAGTTCTACTTTCTCTTCATCAGCAATGATCCAGGAGGTCATGTTCTCCCTGTGTTCTGGGTCTCCAATCACATCTCTGAAAAGTTAATCAAACTTAAATAAGTGATTAAGGTGCTTCAGGTGCCTCCTCTGGCCCTGTCTTAAGGGTCTTCCGTCATAAGCGCCTTCCTGATGTCTGTCTGTCTGATTTGCAGTTGCCCAAACTGGCAACAGCAGCAAGTACACAGTTGGCTCCTCAGTCACCCCACCTGGTCCATCAGCTGGACGGCTTGAGCAAGCCATCTGTTTTCTTGATCAGCCACTGTCTGTTGTTGCTGTTGTTCCTGCAGCAGCAGCAGCCGCAGCAGCAGCCTATTTTTGAGGCTGGCAGTCCAGCTAAGAGTTCATTTCCCACATTTAAACAAACCTGGGATAATCTCAGTGGTTACAGCACAGTGTATGGGAGCACTGGACGTTACTGGCCAGGTAGGGTCTCCTGCTCGGCATGTCCCCGTATCTATCTACAGGAGAGTTCTAAAGAATGCCAAGCAGAGGGCTTCTGTCTGTAATCCCCCGATTGTATATTAATCCGAGGTAATAAAAATGGCATCTCCGTAGGGACTATGCTCTAATAACCTGACATATACCAAGTGGGGATATACCATATGCTTGAAGATAAAATCCAGCCACCCTTGCCCTGATGAGTTAGTTTAACAGCAGCTAAGACAGTGATGGAAGAGCTACATTGATTCTCCAGCCCACTCCAGTGCTCTGAGTAGCTCGAAACCAGTCACCTCCACTTCTCTGGGACAGGGCGCCCTCTGCGCCCATCACCCCTGGATGGCTTATCTCAAATGCTCCTTGAGCTCCTCAGAAAAAGCTGAGTTTTAAAACAGGAGGGATCTCTCTTTTCTTCCAAGGCTTGGCCCTTATTACCTCCTGAAGGGTATACTTTGAGGTATAAAGGCAAGGCTGCCACCTTGATCCCAAACTTCAACCACAGCCCAACCTGAACTTGCCAAAACGCATCCCAGCCCCAGAGGTTTCTATCTTTGAAACAGAAGTAATAGTCAATATTTTTCACTCTGTCAATATTTTTACCTTCATTTGCCTTCTCCTCCCTCCTATCCCCATGCTCCTGGTTGCGGGGGGCGGGAGAGGGGGAAGGATTTTTTTAAGGCCAAACAAAAACAAAACTTGGTCCAGGCTGAAGCCAGCAGATCGTGATGTTCTGGACGGATTTTGCTACGTGCCAACAAAGACTGTCAGCAAGATCTACAGGAAACACCTTGCAGAATCCATCGGGGAAAGCAGAGGCCACCAAGAAGTGCAAGGCAGATATACTCTTGGTCCGTGTGACTGGCTTTCCAGGCCGGGGTACAGGAAGTGGCTGTGGGATTCCAGGCCTTGGGAGGGCAAACACACAGCTGTGGGGGGCCTTGCAGGTCCCTCTGGTGTTTTCCACTGGGAGTTCCTTCAACTCCCATCTGAGTGTGCATGATTGGTGCTGAGGGGACCGAATAAGAAAGGTCAAAGGCAGCTTCTCAAGGGTTCCAGGGTTTAGCCAAGCCACGTTCTCTGTGAAAGAGGGATGCACAATGCAGTGGCCAAGAACATGAGGACTTGGGCACCAAAGAAGCTGGGATTGAATCTCAGCTCTGACTTGTCCAAGCTGTAGATTCTCAGGCAAATCATTTAACCCCTATTAGGCTTGAGACTGGAGATGTGATCATCCCTGCCTCAAACGTGAGACACCCACGGTAATCTCTCAATAAACAGTGGTGATGATTATTATTTCATGACAGCCCCCACCCCTTTCCCAAGGCAGTGAAGAAGCTAGAGGGCAGTAGGAGAAAGAACAAAGCAGTTCCAAGAAGAGAGAAAAGAAAATGCAAAGTACTAGCTGGGACCCATATGGGGCATTGCAAGCTCCTGGCCTGGCTGCCAACCTTCTCCCCTCGTGAAGTGTCGGCTGCCCCACTTACTCTTGTTCAGGGCATTGCAATTTCAGGTCAGGTTGAAGCGAAGGACATTAACTGGTATCAGTCCAAGTGGAATGAACACCCCAGAGCAGTGCAAGAGACAGGGAGAGGAGGCATTGCTAGAAATGCTAATAAATAATTAATCCTTTCAGGATCACATCTTGGCCCCTTTCTACCCAGAGACAAGGAGAGTTTGGATGGGCCCAAAGTGGTCTGTCAGAGCGTGTGGGTAACCCTCCCTAACCTTCCTTGCAGAGAGGCCATGGGTATGGGAAGCCAGCCCTGATGTGCAAAGTGAGGATTGAGAGCCATGGAGTTGGCAGGCCTGCCCGGGTCCGGGTCAGCGGCCAGAGCCCGGCATTGTTCTGGCCGGAGGAGGGAACAGCCAGAAGCCAGCATTCTGTGGGGGGGCCATGGTAGAGTGAAGGCCAGATGCAGTGCAATTAGGATATGATGGAAACCAGGGCTGTTTTTCATGAAACAGGAGGCGGGCGGCCCTGCCATGGTGAGCATGCTGGCTAGAGGGAGCATCTCGTTAGCACCCATCAATCCCCAGGTCAAGCAGCAAACCTACGTGTGTGTATAAATGAAGTGCCAGGGGCACCCTCCTATCCTGTTATAATGAAGTGCCAATTGGGAGCCAGTGGGGCAAAGGGGGCATGTTTCCTTGCTCCGTCCGCTGTTGGTAACGATTATGGGTATTCTTTCAGCACTACCAGGAACAGTAAGCTGGGGGAATTCTTTGAACCACGAGGGATGATCAAGAAAGGAAGGTTCAGATCAAAGAGGGTACCGGTTTTAATGTTCAACGTAACTTGTCCCTCTCTGGGTTGGGACTGGAGTCAGTATTGGTGGTAGGGGCTGCTAAGCAGTGCCAAGCTGTATTTAGCAGTTCCTTTTTTATCCCTGCCCCCTCTTCTTCAGCAGTACACTCTGGCAGGTGGAAATGGTGCCAGTCTCAGTTGGTCCCTTACACCAGTTCAAGTCCACTATAGGGAGCAAGTCAGTGGTCTCCTCCTATCCCCAAGGCTACCTCTGGGGCAGTGGGCCAGTAAGGACTGATTTGCCTCAGAGAGCCTTATTTTTTTCCTCCGCTTTGCCATCATGGGGACCCCTAATAAGATAGGAAGAGTGTGAATTTCCTTATGTGACTATCTCCCTCCAACTTGTCCAATGGACACTTTGGCCCCAACACCACTCCCCTTTGTTGGCCCCAGTGTTCAATCTGGGAAGGCTCAATCCAGTGTGCTGATGAGCCAAACACATGGAAGCAATGTACGGAAGGGTGATGTATTCTGTCCCAGGGCCAGCCCCAGCAAGTCTGAAGCGGGTAGACAAGAAGTCTGGCTAAGTCAGGACACCTTGGTTCTGGCCACCTGGACCACTAAGTCATGGGGTAGCCTTTTGGGCAAGTTACTTCCCCGTCACTGGGAAGCAAAGAGATTGAATAAAGGTCCTTAAAAAATCTGTGAGTCCATATGCCCCTCTCTGTGGTCAAGGAAGCTTATCTAGATGGGCAGGAAAAGTTTCTTTAAATTCTGGTCCTTCCTTCCTGGATGGGCACCATTTGGCAAGTGGCTGGATTGCTGACCTCCTTCTGAGGCTCTCTAACACATCAACCGACAGATGGCAGAATCTCCCAGAGGCTTGTAGCCCTGAAAGATCTGCTGCTTCACATCAACATAAAAGAATGTTGCCCTGAGAGGCTGTCTGCTCCTAAGTGGCCCTGGAAGAACTTTCCTTCTTGGGTTTCACCCACTGTAGGCTGGAACATAGGAGCTAAGTTGGAGTCCAGCATTGCTAGTCACTAGCTGGGTAAACTGGGACAAGACCCTTCAGCAGTCTGAGCCTCAACTTCCTTGTCTAGCAAAGGGATTCATTCATACATTTAACAAATATTAGAGTTGCAAAAATATTCTAAGCAGTAAGTAAGACAAGTGATGTCTCTACTCTCTTGGTGCTTAAGTAATGATGTACAAGGCATCAAAACAATAAACAAATACCCAATTTGATGTCAGGTGCTAGGAGAAAAAAGGTGATAGGATTGGTGTTAGTGGGTGGTGATATTTAAGATAGGGTAGCCAGGGAAAGCCTCTCTGGGAAGGGGACAGTCAAGGTGTCACCATCATATGACAAGGAGCCAGCCAGTGAAAATCTGGGGACAGTGTGTTCCAGGGAGAGGGGGACAGCAGGTTCAAGGGCTGTGAGATAGGGACAGACTTGGAGACTGGAGCATTCAAGGAACAGGTAGAAGGCCAATGTAGCCAGAGCAGGGCAAGAGGAGACAGAGGCCAGATCCCATAGAGCCTTCTAGAACTCATGTAAGGAGCTGGGAAGCTTTGAGAAAGGCATTGAGAAGAGCATTGCTGAGATCTGAATGACATTTTGAAAAGGTCACTCTGATTGCTTTTTGGGAATGGACTGGAGGGGGGTGGCTGGAGTGAAAGCAAGGGAATTCATACTAGTCACAATCACCCCTTCCCTGCCCACCACCCAGGGTTACTGTAAGGTTCCCATGAGATTCGTGCTGACACCTAGAGAAGTCCAGAGGCACGGGAGGAGGTACGTATCCTCACATGTTTTTAAATCCACTTCTACAAGTAGAAGCTTGCAGAGCCTGGCACCAGCTATTTGGAACTGTGTTCCTGTATGGATTTCAAGGAAACAGGGTAGGGCGGCAGATTCTTCCCTGCCTGAGCTATGCAGCTGTCCAGGCCCAGATGAATTCACATATTTAAACCCGGAGCCACGCCTGGCTCTGCTCTTGCTGCTGGTGCCGGACGGCGGTAAGCTAATACCCAGCAATGTGGAGAAGCTGACACTCCACGCAAACTCACTCGCTGAATTCCTGGCAAAAGTTCATCTCTCCTGGCCCCACTTGTCAAGACCGGGAAGGAAAGAGCAAAAGAAAGGGAGATTCGTTCACTGAGGGACTTTTTATTTCAGAGTGGCCCCTTGCAAGGACCATGGTCAGCCAAGCCCTGGCACCCGAGAGAACGCATCCCAGCGCTCACAGCAACAGGCTTGAAAGCGGGATGGGTTCCAGCCCACTTCCTTCTGCTGGGGTTTGGAGCACCAGCTTGGAAGCCGGAGGTGTGGATCCAAATCCCATCTCTGCCTCTAGGTTTCCTCAGTCGTCATTAAGACACAAAGTCCAGCAGCAGCAGCAGCAGCCTCTGAAGGCTGTCGTAGGGACAGCAAACGTGAGAAAGCCTGGCTGAGTGCCTGGCTCCATTCACTCGTGGGCTTCTTCCCAGTGACAGGTTTGGGACTGAACAGTGCTTAGTAAATGTTTGGGGCATCTGAAGATGCACAGGAAATTGCATTCCGGCTAAAACGTAATACTATCTAAAGTGCCAGGAAGCTCACAGAAGAGAATAATTAACAGGGTGACATGTACCAAGTGTCAAGTTAAAAAAAAAAATTGTTAACTTCTCAGAACCTCAATTCTCTGTCCTCTCTAGAGGAGCGATGTGGAAATCTAAGGCCTCACAGCTGGAATTTGACAAAATGAGATCAAAGTGTCTTTTTTTACTGCACTTCCTGGTCCACACTCTACCTTTTTGCTTTCTGGGACTTTCTCTATGATTTTTATTTTCGTGTGTTATTTCTTTTTTACACAAGTAATCCAACTTTACTTAAGGAAAGTAAGTTGGGAGGGGCACCTGGGTGGCTCAGTAGGTTAAGTGTACAACTTCGGCTCGGGTCATCCTGATCTGATCTCACCGTTTCTGAGTTCAAGCCCCGCATCAGGCTCTGATCCTCTGTCTCCCTCTCTCTCTGCCCCTCCCCTGCTTACATGCTCTCTCTCTCACTGTCTTTCAAAAATAAATAAACATTTGCATATATATATACATATATATATGTAAATATAAGAAATACATACATATAAGAATGTATATATAAAAGAAAAGTAAGTTGGGAGAAAAAAGTGCTTAAAAAAAGAAAACTACATTTTAAAAAAATTGTCTAAATTACCTAAATTCCTACTACCCACTTATAACTATGCTCGTACTCATATGTCACCTTCAAGACCTTTTTCTGTGCTTACATATCCCTGTAATATATAATAGGGTCACATTCGTATAGAACATACTTGTTGGCGATCCTGGGTTTTTTCACTCCTAATTTGTTCATATAGTCCTGCCTCATTCCCTTGAATAGCTGCATTATTTTCAATTGCATAGGTACACAGCAGTTTGACTTTTTCATAAATAACTCTGTGATAAACATCCTTGTGTGTTTGTTTACCTACAGCATACACATATATAAATGTTCGTATACACATACATCCAAAAACACATTATCATATCCATCATACATCTTAGCATACTTTCCTGATCATTTCCTATGGATCTAGAATTTTCAACACTTTTTAAACCTGTCATTTTAATATTAATTGAATCCAAGTCAGCAGACCCTTCCACTCATGAGCCAGGTAGCTACTCTGGAAACACCTAAGTTTTGCACTAAGCACAACTGATGAAGCATTGGGCAGTTTCCTACAGCTTACTCCTACCTACCCGCCCCCCCCCCCAACATCTTTCCACCCACAGCCCCTGTTCCTACCCCACCTAGGCCAGCTGGTGATCAAGCCTGAAAGAAATTCTGTTTGCCTGAGTTCCATCCCTTTTCTGCCTTACTGGACCCAGGCTGCTATTTCAGTTTTTACAAGGTGTGAGTAAACATCCCAGGACAGGCAGGACCAAGAGGAACCCGATCTTTTATGTCATAAAGTCACTAGTCAAAGCCTCCTCCCCAAACAAGGTCTCTTCCTGCCTCTATGTGCCCCTTTCTACTTACAAAAAGTCTCACTTGTAATGGGCAGTTTTAGTATGCTGTACGGGTAGGGGGCATCCCTTTTCGTCAAAGAGTGAATGCAAACTGCCTTCCCTTCTCTGTGCTTAGTATCAAAGGCATTTGCCTCAGACACTGGTCCTGAAGCAAAAGAATGACATCGAAAGGAGAGGAAACAGATCAGAATGTTTTTTTGTAAAAAAAAAAAAAAGCTATGAGAATAACACATTCAACTAATAAAAGTAACTTCTATATGTGTACAGGGAATTTACACCATACATGCACACCTTTAACCAGTCTGAACTCAGTGATTCTGTTTGGCATAACTTAAATATATTTTATTGGGAAAAAAAAAATATATATATATACACACACATACATACATACATACATAATACCTATTCTCAGTTTTAAAAGGTCTGGCCAGTTCCTCCCACCCCTGATTTCTTTTTTTTTTTTTTAATTTTTTTTTCAACGTTTTTCATTTATTTTTGGGACAGAGAGAGACAGAGCATGAATGGGGGAGGGGCAGAGAGAGAGGGAGACACAGAATCGGAAACAGGCTCCAGGCTCCGAGCCATCAGTCCAGAGCCTGACGCGGGGCTCAAACTCACGGACCGCGAGATCGTGACCTGGCTGAAGTCGGACGCTTAACCGACTGCGCCACCCAGGCACCCCCCATCCCTGATTTCTAAGTGAGCTCTGCCAGGGATCCTCTGCCTCAGGGGTGGCGGACCCTGTATGGCCAAGGAATTCAGAGACACAACAAGTGATTATCTTAGGTTGTGCCCTTCCCTCCCATCCCTCCAGAAACAACCCAGCCCCTCTATCCGAGGCTGAATGGTGATTCGTGCAAATGCTGAAGGAAGAGCTGGCTCAGATGGAATTATTGAAAGATAGCACTGTATTTTAGAGGGATTGAAGGGCTCTCAGACTTCCTAAATGTAGCTTTTTGCCTATGTGGTGACTTCCTAAGGCATCTCTCCATTACCTCTACATCCATAGGTGCCAGAAGACTTTCCCCTACCATCACCTTGCACACAGGACTGTAGGGACACCAATTTCCTAGGTATGGAGATGGGAGCTCTGAGGTAAAGTGACTTGCCTAAGATCCCACAGACAACGGAGGATTTCATTATTTCTTTTCCCTCTGAGTGGACCATTCACTCCCTGCCCCCGAAAGCCTAGCAAGTCTCTTCTGGCCTCAGCCGGTCACCAGGCTGCATGTCCAGAGCCCAGCCCTTATGGCCCAAGTTTCTCTTGGTGATGCTTCTCCTTCCCTCCAACTCTTCCTCCTGTTGGTGGTCACTCAGCCGGTCCCAGACCCCACCCTGCCACGCTTGGCCAGCTCTGTGCCAGCCCATGGCACCCTTGCTGTTTCTGGACTGGGACAGGGAGAGTCCACTGCATCCTGGTGTCTCAGAGGTTGACACTCTGGCAAACCCCCAGGTGCAGATCTGGTGCATCTATTTAGAAGAGAAGTAGAGGAAACCCACCCTGCCCACAGCCCACAATGGGAACACCCCCTTCCCACATCCCCTTTGGCGAGTGCCAGCAGCCCTGCTCCCACCACCACTGCAGGTCACCCAGAGACCTAGGGAAATCCAGCACAGCTCCCCGAAAGCAGGACAGATGAGCGGTAGGGGCTCCCAGGGAACCCATGAGGACAGAGTGGCCCCCACCCCCAGGAGCCAAAGGTGAGCACCCAGGAAAGGGGCAGGCTGCTACTGGCTTCCCACAGCAGTACTCTAGACCCAGTCGAGGGGATCAGCTGAGTCCTTACTTTCCCACCATTGTTTTTTTTTTTTTATCTCATTATAAAAATAATGTGTCACCATTGTGAAATTTCATTTTCCTGAAAATACTGGTCAGAATTAAAACCACCCCAGATCCCACAACTGAGAGGTAATGAGGGCTGATATTTGGTATATAGACATTCAGACTTTCTTGTATACATCTGTACTCATATTCATACCTTTTTTTTAACTGTCTTCTGTTACCCAAAACTGTCTTCTATTACCCAGCAGCATGGAAATATTCCCACATAAATATTTAGGGACTACTTCAAGCTATTTTATGGCTAGCCAGTTGTCCACTGTATGAAGGCACCATAATTTAAGCAATCCGTTTGTGATAGACATTGAGATTAATCCTTTGTGTGTGTGCAGGATGAACAATGCAGCCATGGACCCCCCATTGCTTTATTAGTCCTTTGGACTTAATCTCTAGAAATGAGACTGCAGGTTAAAGGGTATGCACAATTCTGAGATTCTTGATTCTCAAGGCCACATTTTCCACCAAAGAGGCTACACCAGTTGCTTTTCTCATCAGTAGCGTGAAGGTGAGAGACCAAACTCTATGAGGGTAGACAGTACAAGTGCCTGGATTCCCCACACCACTGTGCCCAGTCCGGGGACCCAATCCAGAAATCCTTAAAGACATCAGCACACGAAACAAACTAGATGCTGGCAGTCAAGGAAAGGACAGGCAGGAGGGGCTCCAAAGTGCTGGGGGGCTACATGAGGCTCCAATTTTCTCCCCAAAGTGTCCTTCCATTGAGTGGGGCATAGAGTGACAAGAGGGACTCCATGGGGCAGTGAGATACCTGGCTCAGAAATGTAATCACCGGAAGCTGCCTCCCACTCCTCAATCAGCCCTGTGACCCCTGGGAAGGGCCTCACCTCTCTGGGCCTCTGTTTCTCCATCTGATCTGTCTGACATTCTTAACTCTTTGATCTCAGAACCAGCTTTAAGACTAGAGCAGAGGTCTCCACCCCATTTTCTCTCCATTCACCAAGTCATTTGCCTTTCTTTGATCTCTTCATTATACCCATTTATATAAACTACCTCCATGAAGAGCCACACCAACGTTTTTTGGCTTCAGTTTTTATTAGCATAGCACGGATGACATCTCAGTGGTTTGCAGGAGAGAGAGAGCAGCTCTTCATTGAAAAGTAAAGAACATGCTTTTCAAATTCAGCTTTAGCTCAGCATTTGCTGAGAGCCCAGGTACCACTGACAGGGCTCACCCATCTTCCCATCGGCCCTGCATTGTAAATGGGGTTCTTCCCCTTTGCAGTTGGGAAAACCAAGACTCAGAATTTACATTGTGATCAAACTTATCCCATGAGTAAAAGGCAGAGCTGAGATTCAACCTCAAGTCTATTTGACTTCAACTTCCATCTCTTTCTAACGCCTTCCACTGTCTGTCCAACCAGCCCTACGGAAGGTTTCTTCATGCTCAGAAATATGAAATTCTCTAGTGTAGGGCTGAAAGCTGGAAAAGCGTGAAGTCACCTGGATTTCTCAGATTGGTCATGTTTGGCTCAGGACCTCCAAGCCAATTAACGTGTCTCTCCTTTCCTTTTATCATCCATAAAATGAGCAGTGAGAGAATTAATTAGCAGTGTCTGGCAAAACCTGTTCAGCCTCTTAACCCTTCATGTAGTACTTCTCATCCAGCAGGTAAGCAGGAAGCCTCCTTTCCTCCTTCCAAGAACCAGCATCTACAGCCCTGGATTACAAATAGAGGTGTTCCAGCCCTGGATTACAAATAGGTGTGAGCAAGCTTCTGTGATTTCTACCCCAGAACAGAACCCAAACCCCAAAATCCATTCCTACCCTGGTCCCAGGTGCCTCCTGACACCTGGAGGTAGCCAGGTCCTGGTGAGGCCAGGACTTGAACTCTCTGGGGACTGTTTTCATCTCTAAGCAAGCCTGTTCCAATGAAATAAGAGTCAGGAAATCTCAGGCTGACTCTGAAGACCATCTCTTACCCTAAAAGTAAATGGGGTGGATTAAAAAAAAGTCAACAAGTTAGATGCCCATTGGTCCCTTATGCCAGGCCTTGTCCCCCGGCTCAGCTTTCTCCGGCCACCAGGTAGTGCCAGGGTCTGCAGTGGATGGGGCTTACAGGCAGAGCAGACACATGCGTGTGTGTGTGTGTGTGTGTGTGTGTGTGTGTGCACGCGCACACACACACACGCACACACACACACACACACACACACACACACAGTGGAGAAAGAAAGGAAGACTGGGGAATGACATGTGGTCATGCTCAGAAGGAATGAGGATGGCCTTGGGCATAGAGCCAGCCTCAGAGAGGGCCTGGCCAGGAAAGAGGTCTGATTCATTACCCTTGTTAAGCCAGGAGCAACACGTACCCTGTACCTCATGTGAGTGAAGAAAAGGCACCTCTCTAGGTGTCAGCAGCCTGCACCCCACACCACCTCAAAAAAATACTTCTAAGGTCCAGTGCTCTTGGGATCCAGAAAAAAAAAATAAGTTTATGGTTTCTAAGGAAGCCACATGGTCAGATGGGTACCACAGAAAACCACTGTGGCGTGGTTGCAAGAACTCTCCATGGGCCCGTGGGCAAAAGAGAAAGTTGGGCAATGAGTGGGCTACAAGAGAGTTGATACACTGGCTGCTCCAGAAACCCCTTTTTTTGTTTGTTTTCTGAAAACAAAAGATGTGATGGGAAATGGGGGCCCTTGAGCATGTGTACTGCATTTCTTCAGTTGTCCAACCTGGAGCTGCGGGGAAGGGAGGGCAGAGCCACAGCAAAGAGGAAACAGGCCAAGCTGCAGCCTTGGGATGGGTCATTGGCCTATTCACCTGTGTGACCCTAGTACCTCTCCCTGTGCCTGGTATATAGTAGATACTCAATAAATCTTTGCTCAAGGAATGGATGTGCCCAGAGCAAATGTTTTCATGGGACCTTTACACAGTCAGGGAAACCATGTGTCCAGCAGGGCAGGAGGCAGCCAGATAGGAAGATGATGGTGATGGAGGCCCCGTGCCTGGTGTTCATAATGAATGACGTGGCTGATGGTTGAGAAAGAAAGTAGAAATTGGGACACAGATTTCTGCGTGTTTGGCCTCCCACATGGGGCCAGGCTGGGCTTGGGAAGGAGGCTACAGGTCCTGCCAACATGGCACCCAGCCCTCTGAGTATCCTGAGATGCCTTCTCTTTAAGCCTCTCCAAGCCCTGTGGCCCCGGCATCTACAGCCTACAGACAGACAGCTCCTTGCAGGCGTAACCCAGCACCGGCCCAAGGGAGGTCAAGCCTCCTCAAGCCAACATAGATTATTTCCTCTTTCACTACCTCACTCATGAGTGGAAAAAACAAGAAAACAAAATTCCCCGGAGCAACCTGAAACCTTGTGACCCTCTGGCTAAGTGGCAGGACCCGGCTCCACCTTCGTCCCCTCCACTTTCCTCTGGCACACCTATGCTTAAGCCCAGAGGCCAGCCTTGGAGGTTATTTATAACTGTGTCAGAGGAGAAGGAGGCAGGAAATAGGAAATTATGAAGGAGGGGGCGAGGAGGAGTGGCAGGGGCCAAGTGACCCCGCTGGCTTGGATCCTCTACCCGCCTGGCCTGTGGCGTCATGGCCCCATGACAGGGATTTTCCCCACACTCCCCTGGCCCTACCTGCTTCTCTCTGGACAGACACTTCCCTCTCTCCAGGCCCAGGTGGAAGCAGTTTCATCCTGAGGCTTCTCTGTCTAGCCACAGCCCCATGGGCTTTTCCAACTAGAGTTAAGGATGCAGGGGCTGGGGGGTCAGTCAGGAGGCCCAGAGCTGGGCATGGGTCAGGCTTTTGCCTTTTGGACCCAGCCTTTTGCCTCCTCCAGCCCCACCCTGCTCTTTCCTTCCCTCTCTTGTTTAAATACCTTGAAAGCTAGAGTCTGAATGAATGGTCAAGGCTCAGGACCCAAGACTTCTCATTAACTGCATCAAGGGGCCTCAAAGTGGAGGTGACTCACCCAGAATCACACAGCCAGAGGGAGCAGAGCCAGGCCTGGGGCCCTATTCCTTGGGGGCACCAACCCCTTTTTCTTTATCCCTATGCTAGCCCCTAGGACCCCTAGCCAAGACTCTTCTGGCACAAATGTGAACATACTTGATGTGCTGCATAGGCTGGGAGTGTCCATACTTGCTTAGCCCAGAGCCATGAACTAGGAGATGGAATCCCAGTTGGGGGACTCAGATCCTGTGTGGACTGAGGCAAAATATTCAACAATGAGTTCATGCACCAAAACATTCCAAGCAACTGTTGAATTTGCGGTGCCACTAACTTTCAGACAATTTTGGATTAAGTTAGGTTATTCTTGTTTTGTTTTGTTTCTTACTTTGTTACTTTGTTTTAACACATCATCATCAACTTAGTGATTTTCGAAGACAAGTGTTCTGAACTGGGTGGATGGGAGATGATTATAGATGGCCTTCAGGAAGGTGTCAGAAACCCTAGAAATTTGTATGTATAGCTTTAATCAGATTCTCAGAGATGCTCCCATCCATAAACTGATTAAAATGCCCATCTAAGAGGGGTGCCTGGGTGGCTCAGTTAGTTAAGCATCCAACTTCAGCTCAGGTCATGATCTCACGGTTTGTGGGTTCGAGCCTCACATCAGCTCAGAGCCTGTAGCCTGCTTCGGATTCTATGTCTCCCTCTCTCTCTGCCCCTCCCCCATCCACACTCTGTCTCTCTCTGTCTCTCAAAAATGAATAAACATTAAAAAAAAATTAAAATGTCCATCTAAGAGAAGCATAGGCCAAGGAAGTGAGAACTCAGGCTAAGACCAGGGGGGTGGGAACCAAGGATAGGGACACATTGTATAGCCCCTCAGCTGCCCATTACCTTCTCTCCACAGTACTTTTCCCCTGGACTTTCAAGTCATAAATACCTCACATTCACACCAGCTACAGTTACCTTCCATAAAACCCCTAATGGTATAAACAAGATATCAGGATTTAAAAACCTGTAGCGTGCCCAGAACTGAGCCAAGTAAGATTGTAACACAAGTCACGGACTGAAGATCGATCCTTAAATCTGGCCAATGTTTGGCCTTGAAGGTCACTCCTCCCTTCCTCCTCCTTCTTCCAGCACCTATAAAGGGCCCACTCACTGATGCAGCCATTCTGTTTGGCATCCCCAGATGAGCCACTTCCCTGTGCAATGCAAACAGTCTCACTTTCTGGAGACTTCCCCCCTCAGCAATCACAGTCCAGGCAAGTGGGCAAAAGTAGTTTCAAGTGGGCAAAAGTAGTCCTTACCTGGGCAGGGTCTCACCAGTGGGGCTTAGAGATGTTTCTGGCAAAAATTGGTCCCTTGATCAGGGAAGCACTGGATGAAACAGAACTAAACAGGTTGCCGCACAGCAGGACTTCGCAGAGCCTTTACTATGCTAATGGTCATTGTGCATCTCCAAAAGGGAGATACAATAAACAGCTTTCCTAAATGTGTTGGCTGAAAGAACATCTCTTAGGACTGGTGTTCAGAAGATCACACCCTGGGAAACACTGCTGTAGGCTTTCCCACAGTACATGGAAACCTTCTTGCCCCTAACCTCAGAGCTCATCTGATAAATTACCAGAGGTGGCGTTGCTGAATTTCTGCCAGGAAGGCAACCTCAATTCTTCTGAGCCAGACAAAGAGGTAGCCAGCCTTCAGGAAGGACCTAGGAACTCGGTATCAGAGAATGGATAACAGTCTGATGACAAATTTGGAGGTTCAAGTCTTGAGGCTCCAAGGAACTAGAATCTGCAAAGTGTTCCAGAGAACACTAAAGTCATGGTGATAGAACAAAAGGAAGGAATTCACATCTTTCTAGCCTGGTGGGACAGCAGGCAACCAGCAAAGTGAATTTGTCTTTCTCTGACATTCTCATTGTCTGTTGTTTTCCTGGCCCAAAATAAAAGACATTGGCCTCAAGACAGCAAAAGTAGACAAGTAAAAGTAACATAGGTCTCCAGCCTGCAGGGAGACCCAAATAACCTAAGTCTGAAGTTCTTTTTATATAGAGCACAGCCTCACTGGCCAAGGCCCCCCAACCATGACCCGTTTTCAGTATTTGTTTATTCCTGTAGTTCACCCGCGTTTATTGAGCACCTACTAGGTGGGATGGCCTGTGGTCAGGAATACCCATCAATTTCCCGGCAGCAAGGCTATTCTTAGTTTTCTGGTGTCTATTTAAAGAGCGCTAATCCTCTCTGCCTCCCCCTCTGCAATTAGACACATACCACTTTCCAACCTGGTACGCTGACCTCGCCCAACTGGGAAGGCAGAATGGACAAGTGGCCTCATGCACCCTCTTCCCACCCTCATGCCCTGGGCCAGGAATTCGGCCTTCAGGGGCTCAGGCAAGCTGGGAATCAGCCAAGCCAGAGGAAACATGTGCCTGCTTTGGCTGGACCCTCAATCGGTGCTGGAGTCCAGAGCCTCCCTGTTCTGGTTCTTACTGGCAGCACAATGAGGCGGAAAGTGCCAGGAATCAAGAGGAGTATGATGCAGGCAGTAAAGCAGGGTGAGAAAGAAAGACTCTGGACCAGGGAACAGATCTCTCTGCTCAAATATCAGCTTTGCCATTGCACAGCTGGCTGACTTTGGGCACAATTTGTAATTGAGAGCTTAGACTCTGGGCTCAAATCCTGGCTCCATCATGTACTGGCTGCGTTTTAGGCACGTTACATAGCCTCTCTCAGCCTCTTTCCCCATCTGTAATGTGGAATGACAGTGACCATAATGATGATAATTCCTGATGTGTAGGTTTATAGTAAATAATAGAATTAATGTATATGCATATGAAGTCCTTAGAATAGCTGTCAGTAAATATTAGCTGCTTTAATATTTAATTCCTCTGAGCCCAGATCTCTTTATGTACAAAATAGAAATAAGAGTGCCTTCTCATTGGGTGGTTATGAGAGTTTAAGGAGATAATACATGAAAAAGCTCACGTAATACAAAAGTGATTTGATAAGTGTTAGATATTTTATCAGATACTATTATTTTTATTGCCTTTCCAGCTCTCTTGGGCCAAACTACTCCACCTCTCTGGACCTCAGTTTCCCATTTTGTCAAGTGAGAGAGAGCACTAAATCACATGGCTTCTCCAGTATCAGAGCATAGGGGCCCACTGAACTGGGGGTTCAGGGGTCCCCTGAACTGGGGACCCATGTGGCCTGAAAGTCACTTGCAGCAAAGCATGAAAGTCACTTGCAGCAAAGCGGAGTCAGTAGCCTCAGAGCCTTGATTGGCCCAATGCACCTCCAGTTCCCCCACATTTCTGTGCATAGCTCATTGAACAACTGGAAGGAGAAAAAAAGATGCCTTGCCTTTGCACGTATTATCTTGACCTGCACCATCCTATTAACACAGTGGCCCTTAACCACAGGTTCAGCACTCGAAATGTGACTAGGCCAAACTTAGATGAGCTATGGGTGTAAACTACATACCGAATCTCAAAAACTTAAAGATTTTAAAACCTTACTATACTTTTTTAACTGACTACCTGTTGAAATGATAATACTTTCGGTATATTGTGTTAAGATGGCATTAAAATTAATTTCACCTATTTTTTTACTTTTTTTAATGTGGCATTTTAATGAGAAAATTTAAGATTACATACATGTCCTGTGTTTGTGGCCCTCGATATTATCTCTCCTGGTTGGTACTGGTCTAGCCTTAGCTTCTCTGTCTCCCTACTTATGAGTTGCCTAATAAGAAATTCTTCTCCAAGGGACGCAGAAGGAATTTGAACTATTTGGGGTTAACTTTTTTAAAACAAAATAAAACACAGATGTTGACTATCCAGGTGGGGCATTAAATTTTAAGAGCCTCCAGGAATCTCCTCGCTTAAAGGGGCCCTGAATAAATATTAAATCCGCCAAGCCGCCAAAGCATCCCAAGATGTTAGCAGACTTATGAGCACCTGAGGTCTGACATCTGGACTCTGGCTGCCCAACCCATCTCTTGTCTTCTCTGTTGGAAAAGGATGGGCAACAGCTTTGGTTTCCTTTTAAAAGACAGTCGCCACTGTTGAACACGCTTAGCGGTGTAGGACGGCTTTTTCTTACGGAGCCGGTCAGCGCTTAACATGTGAAACCAATTTCTCTTATCTCTGTCTCTCTGTGATACACCCACAGAGCTGGGTGCACTATTGCCTGGGAAGGCTGGAATGATATCTTCTTCAGATGTCCTCATTCATTCAAGATACTCTTATCTCATGCCTACTACGTGTCAGGCAATGAGCTGGTAAGACATGACTCTCTGTACTCCAGCTGGCTCACCATCTAGGAGGGAGGCACCAAGTAATAATAATCTGATGGTTGACATTTATCAAACCCTCACTACATGCCAGGCAATGAGCCAAGCCTGTGACTCCCATTATCTCAATGAATCCTCCCATAACCCTATGAGGTTGAGTACTGTTACGGTGTGGTCCATTTTACAGCTAAGACCAATGAGGCTGAGGATGACTGACTTGCCCCAGACACACAGCGAGCAATCAGTGGAGCCAAGGTTTGAACCAGGCATTCCAGCTCCAAACCTGTGCTTTGAACCTCCTCAGAAGCTGCAGAAAGTGTGATGACAAACATATAAGCAGTGTTCTCTGTAAAACAAGAGAACAGGGTACATCATTTTGCCTGAAAACAAATCAGTTGGTCTTATTCACCTAGAGATCCTACAGTTCAGATTATCTAGACTCAGTGTCACCAACTGGTAACTCACAGGGCTGAACCTGGCCCAAGGACGTTTTGTTTGCCTCACACACATGTGTGTGTTTCTCTTTAATTGTGCCAACATTTAAAAATCAGAAGATTTCACATTAAAACTTGGGGTATCTAGGGGCGCCTGGGTGGCTCAGTCAGTTGAGCGTCTGACTTCGGCTCAGGTCGTGATCTCGCAGTCTGTGAGTTTGAGCCCCGCATCAAGCTCTGTGCTGACAGCTCGGAGCCTGGAGCCTGCTTCCGATTCTGTGTCTCCCTCTCTCTCTGCCCCTCCCCTGTTCGTGCTCTGTCTCTCCCTCTGTCAAAAATAAATAAACATTAAAAAAATTTTTTTAATTTGGGGTATCTAGCTTCTCTCCTAGAAGACTGGCAATCTGGTGATACTAGGCTCAACATTCTGAGAGACTGGAGCACCAGCTGTCCCTTAGAGAAGGCACATGGACACTTCAGCTCACCACAGTTGCCACTGTGCTCTATTGCCTTCCCAACTCCAGTACCAATGATAAACTGCTACTAAACATCACATTTGTCCACTGCTTTTGCTGTGGCTTATAATAAAGAAATATTTTTAGTACCAAAGTGGGAAAACAAGAGACCAGGTAACCCCATGTACATTTTTTTGGTACAAATGAGGCATGTTTCCATATGTTTCCCAGGCAGACATCAAGCTTCTGTGATGGGTGTCTTTAGGCATTAGGGTTTGTGATCTGACCTAGATGAGAGGTAGGAAGACCTAGGCCAAGAGAGAATGAACGAACAAACTGGAACTCACACCTACACTTGCCTGTTTCGGAGGTAGCCTTTTGCCATTGTACTCATTTGCTTAGAAATGTACCCCAAGAGCAATATGGATATTGGGGCTCTCTTGCATCTCTCAGTACTTTTGGTAAACATTTGTAGCAAGAAGCTACAGTCATGGGAACCTGGGGTCTCTGTCCTATTGTTGGGGAGGGGAGTGGACTATGATTGCCCAATAGGGCACATGTTTGATCTGGGTCTTCTTTATTTTTTTTATGTTTATTTATATATTTTGAGAGAGAGTGTGTAAAAGGGGGAAGGGGAGAGAGAGAGGGAGACAGAGGATCCGAAGTGGGGTCTGTTTTGGCAGCAGAGGGCCGGATGTGGGGCTCGAACCCATGAACTGTGAGATCATGACCTGAGCCAAAGTTGGACACTTAACCAACTGAGCCACCCAGGCGCCCCTTGATCTGGGTCTTCTAAACCCCTTCGTCTTTCATGTAAACCAAGTTCCATCAGATCGCACACATTTGAATCTCAAGTCTTCATCTGAGCCAGGCTTTCCCAAGAGAACTCTTCTCAGCTACAGAGGTTTGAGCTGAGCCATTAGCCACATTTCCTGGAGCTCAGGTAGACTGTGGATCAGGAAGACCTTATTTTGATGTATATTGAATCTAAATCCCACCTCTTTTCTGTCA
The DNA here is from genome assembly GCF_018350195.1 of Panthera tigris. Taxonomy (NCBI): domain Eukaryota; kingdom Metazoa; phylum Chordata; class Mammalia; order Carnivora; family Felidae; genus Panthera; species Panthera tigris. The sequence continues at coordinate 126,482,504 of NC_056666.1, read as the reverse complement.
GCTCCAGTGGTGGTGTTAGTGGGGATCAAAAGAATTTTTACCAAGCTTTCCAACCATCAATGACAGACACCAAAGTGACCTTGATTTTAAATTCCAGCCACCGACTAGGTCTGCAAGGTTGCTATCTGTTTGGCACATCAACTCTTCTCCAACAGGAAGTTTGATGGCCAAATATGTCATCCGATAAAGCATGTCAGCTCATTAGCGGTTTTGTTCAGTTGCAGCCCTCATCCGCTTTTACAACCACAGAGATCCTGGCTCTTATCTTAATAGACCATATTTCTAAAGAAGTTACCTCCTGAAAGGTGTTGTTGATGGATTTAGGTGCCCAATTATTCAGCCAGACTAGAGAGCCCCCTCGAAGGGAACTTGACACGTAGTAAGCATTCAGGAAAATACCATTACTAGAAGTATTTGCGGGAGAGATGCATACATACCACAGAGAGCCAATCCTGCTATTTTACAGAGAGAAGCCTAAAATCCAGAGATGCTGACATCACCAAGGTGTTTCCAAAATCAGGTGGTGACCCAGATCTAGACCTCAGGTGTCCTGATTCCAGTGCTCACTCCTGTACACTGCACATCTCCCAGCCCCAGGATAGACGGGGGTAGATGGGGGCACAGGATATGCACTCTACATCCAACTTCAGTGCCACTGATCCATTTCCCAGGCCTTCCCATTGGCCACCCCAGCATCTTCTACCTGTGCCTGTCAGAGTCTAGGAGTATAGGACTTGGCCTCCCAATTTCACATGCAGGCTGTGTGGCCAGGTTCTGGAACCACACCAGTTTTGACTATCCACATCTGTTTAATTGGAACAGTGACCCTCACCATCCTGTTTTCCTGGGTGGGTGTTGTGATCATCAAATAAGATCAGGTGGACTTAAGACTCTAAAGTAGGGAACTTGGTTGTTCCTCTGTTTTGTGGGAGTCAGTATGGTTGAGTGGGAAAGCATTAGACTGAGGAATAGGGGCCAAACAACCATGGTTTTGAAACTCAGCTCTCTGTATGTGACCCCAAAAAACATCTCATCTCTCCGAGCCCCATTTTCCATACCAAAATTAAGTGAGAACATGCATTCTGCCATATAATATAACAACACTATAACTAAAAGTCAATATTTATTGAGTTTTTAGTCTGTGCTAAACATTCTCCTTGAATTATTTCACTTATTTACCAACCCAGTGTGGTACTATTATTCCCCCTCATGAGGAAATTGAGGCCAGAGAACTTACCCAAGCTCAGGAACAGCAGAGCTCACAAGAGCTACTATGTTTCCAAATCTTAAAGGCTATGAGTCTATTCATGGTGATCAAGTCTAGGTCAAAAGGGAATCCCTCCTAACTTCTGAACCACAAGCACTTCAGCCAAACACTGATGATCCTTCAAGTCACAAAACCATGTCCTCATGAAGTCTGACTCGGGTTGCCAGGCTCACCTTCCCACGCTTTAATCTGGGGGATTGCAGAAGCCCTGAATTTCTGAATGAAACCATCCTTCTCTGCAAGCAACTGGGCTATCTGATGCCTAACACCCTCATTCTGAGACAGATCAAAGATGGGAGGAGAGGAAGAGGGGAGGGAATAATTGTCATGCACTATTTAAGGTTTCTGGTTCCAGAATGGTTCTGGTCTGCTCAGGATTTCCTCTCCCTCCATCCCCCGCCCCGCTGCCCATCCACCCCCTGTCATTCAAGGGTTCTGTTTTTCCACTGGCTGAACTTTACCTTGGGCTTTCTGAGGCCAAATCTCACAGCTTTCCTTCGCTTCCCCACCCCCACAAAAAGCCAGGTGGCCACAGGCCTGGGAATACTTAGCGTCTCTCCTCTCTGTGCCATGAATGCCACTGTTAGGGGATAAGGTTTACATGCACATAAATCAGAACTGGGTGTTGGGCCACATGGACCATTCTTTCTGTGGCAGCCAAACCATCCGGGGCTCACAGATGGCTATAAGTGCATCAGGAGAGGTTCTTTAGGTCCCCTTCCCTCCTCCAGACACTAATATTTTAGCCACCGAGCAAAACATCCTCTTAGTTCCACCATGGCTGAGATGGACACCTTGTAACCTCCTGTCAAACGCTATTTAATGAGTCCCTTTAGCTAGAATCAATACCTACCGGTCTACTCCAGCCTGTCAGAGATTAACATAGGAAAACAGATCCCTGAACCCATGTAACCTCTGAGAGGGTATACAACTCACCCAGGACGTGCTAGTGACCTGCCAGCTCTTCCAGCCCACTCCTAGCACTGTGGGTAACCAGGAAGATGGTAAGGGTAGTGAATGCATGGGCCTGCCCACGTGGAGAAGGGATGGTAAAGTGGTGTAAAACTAAAGAACCACTCTCAGAAGAGTGAAGAATAGTGATCTGCTATGGTCCATGAGCTATTTTTAGCACTTCAGTAAGCCAACCCAAATCATACAATAAATCATCCAATAAAAAAGCTTCTCAGGCTTAAGAAGACACCAGGTTTCTTTGCTTTGGGCTGCAATTAGTTTGTGTGTTAGCTAATTATGTCAGAAAAATGACTGGCTGGCATCGGCCATTATAAATATCTTTTAACTGGTTTTTGTGGAAAAATAATTGACACACAAAAATGGGATGGTTAATTTATCCAAACATGGAATCCATGGAGGGAAAGGTAATAAAAATAGTCCTTGGCATTGACAAGGCTGGAATCGCTGGTTCAGTGGGAGGAGCACTGGCATAGGGATCAGACATAGGGTCTGAGGCTTGGTTTTGTTAGGACCATACGGCAATAAAATCGGGGGCAGCAGGGGAGGACAGAGCTGGCGAGGCTGGCTATGGAAGAAAACCAAAGAGAAGCATCCCGAGGGGAACCCTGGCAGCAGGGAGTCCAAAAACCCATGTGGAGGAAGTTGCAAAAGGAGAAGCTCCAAGGCTAAGGAGTCCTAGCCCTTGGTCTACACCGATTCAGAATACAACTTTTGCATAGACTCCATTTCTTAGAGGTATGATCTTGGGCAAGCAATTTCATGCCTCTAGCATCAGATCGCTCCCCAGGCAGCTGGGATGGGTGGTATCCACCTCACAGGGTGACTGATACGCACGCAAGGATTTTGGTGCAAGTGCCTGCAGCATAATACGTACCTCTCAGGGAAAGGTAGCTGTCATTTTTGGTGATCCTCTTCTGAAGTGACATTTAGAGTCTCCAAGCTTTTTTTCCTCTGGAAGCATGATGGAGCATCATGGTCAGAAGATGGGACTGGACTTAGCAAGTAGTGCAGACAGCCCAACAGGTCCTTCCCCTCTCAGAGGGGTTAGATGTGTCCCTCTGGGTGGTACACAGCCCTTAGGTCTCTCCCAGCTCAAGAATGACTCACTCTGGGAATTTCCCATGCAGCTTTGGAGAATTTGATTTTTACTAAAGATGGTGTTTTCAACATGTTCACAATTTGGGCAAGGTGTGACTATTTTGCACCAGTGCTAGGGAGTGGGCAGGGAAATGGGACCAAATGAGACCTCAAGAACGGAAGTTATTGAGGGTGTTCAAAGCTGAGGGGACAGCATGGGGCAAGACCCAGACAGGATCTGAACAGCAGGAGCTAGAAGGGCGTGGTGAGAGGGTGATGAAGAGGGAGGCAGGGGTAAGACTGGCCCTCTTTGGAAACATTTATGACACTTCATCCCAAGAGTTCAATGAAGGGTTTTAAGCAAGACAGTGAAACTATCTCTTAAATCAGCACTTCAAGCTCCCATACTGACCCCAACATGTTTCTTGACTAGAACCCACCATGCTTGCCTCTCCGCAGTCCATCCATTCCTAGCCACACACCATCCAAATGCACCAGCAAGGGCAGTACGGCGACACAAAGGGAGGAGTTCTCTCACTGTCACCATGAGTCTGGCCAGGGCCAGGCAACAAGGGGACATCTTTGAGGCAGCACGTGTCTTCAACATACAGCCACATGTGTCTAGACCTGAGCTCATGACAAACCCCAAAGCCAAGCAACTTAATGTGATGAAAGGCCCCTTGCTTACTGTGAAACCAAAAAAATAAAACCATCTTCAACTGAATGACTCCCAAGCTGCAACAAGTCAAGAGCCATGGCTTTTGGGGGCACTTAAGCCCTTCTCTCCCTATAAAAATGCTCCCATCAACTTGGTCCAAGTGGCCCTAGTTTCGTTCCCTTTCAGAGGGACAAAAGGATAAGCAAAAAGGAAAACCTCAGACAATCACTAAAAATGATAAACTGTGTTGCCATTTGAGAGAAGCATGAAGTCTCTCCAGCACAAGGCTGTAATAGTTCTTCTATCCCTTCGTGTTGCACATCTGAAAAGAACCATGTGAACAAAGCCACTCGGGAGGGCAAACTGGCAGGTGCTGTTAAAATGTAAAATGCACCTACCTATGTCCAAGAATTCCAGTTGCACATCTGCCGTGAAGAAATATTTGCACACGTGAACAAGAGAATGAGACAACTATCTATTGCAGTGCTTTTTGTAAACATGAAAAGTTGTTAGAGGGGCGCCTGGGTGGCTCAGTTGGTTAAGCGTCCGACTTTCAGCTCAGGTCATGATCTTCCCGCTCATGAGTTTGAGCTCCACGTCAGGCTCTGTGCTGAGAGCTCAAAGCCTGGAGCCCACTTCTTTTTTAAATTTTTTTTTTAATGTTTTATTTATTTTTGAGACAGAGAGAGACAGAGCATGAACGGGGGAGGGGCAGAGAGAGAGGGAAACACAGAATCGGAAGCAGGCTCCAGGCTCTGAGCCATCAGCCCAGAGCCCGACGCGGGGCTCGAACTCACAGACCACGAGATCGTGACCTGAGCTGAAGTCGGCCGCCCAACCGACTGAGCCACCCAGGCGCCCCATCCCACTTCTGATTCTGTCTCCCTCTCTCGCTGTCCCTTTCCCACTCATGCTGTGTCTCATTCTCTCAAAAATAATTAAAAAAAATTTTTTTAAACATTGTTAGAAACCTAGACATCTGTCAATAGGGAAATGGCCAAACAAATACATCCTACAGGGATATATATTAGAGTAATATAATAGTATACAGTAATATATAACGTATAGTATGACAAATGATATAATATAAGGCAATTAGCATATAGTATAGTAGTTGATTATACTTTAGAGCCAGGCTGCTGGATTTTAAATACAGGCTTTGCTACTATCTTGAACAAGTTACCTAATTTTTCTAAGCCTCAGTTCCTCATCCGTAAAATGGAGACGACAGAATAGCACACCTGCCTCATAGGATTATCGAGAGAATTAAATGAGTTAATGCACGTTACCTCCTTAGAATGGTGCCCAGCATACAGTAACCACTCTAAGCTTGTTAGCTTTTTAATTATAATTAATTACAATCCCTTGGAATACTATACATAGAAGAAGCAGATCTATATGTACATTTGCTGAGAATAAGACCTAATACATATTGTTCGGTTACAACAAGCAGAATGCTATATGCAATATTCCACTATTTATGGTATTCTACTGTTCCTGTGTCTAAGGGAAAAACTACTATAAATTTTCCTTGGGTACCTACATATGTAAATGCATCAGGAGGAAAAGATCCAGAGAAGCTAGAATGAGAGAAAGTGCTCAAAAAGGACGTTACCCTTATCTAATTTTAGACAGATGATAGATGATTAGATAGATAGATAGATAGATAGATAGATAGATAGATAGATATGGATGGATGACTGGCGATGAATGGACGATGGATGGATGGATAGATGGAGGGATACACATGTACACACAGATACATACATACATGGATGTAGAATGTATTCACATAATACTTGTGACTTTTAAAATGTGGAGAAAAAAATTAAAGGGCCAAGGTGTTGCAAATTATTATTCCCCTTTTATAAATGAGGAAACCAAAGCTTAAAGACGTCCAATAACATGCCTAAGTGCACACCACCAACAAGCCCCAGAGGAAGGATTTAAACCCAGCTCTGCCCACCGCAAGGCCTTTCCACCACCCCAGGCTGCCTCTCAAGGCCACCCAGGAGGTGACGATGACAAAGGCTAGAAGAAGGGGCCTCCTTGTCCATACTGGCTGGAATGGTAAAAGCCAAATGCAATGGAGAATTGTGTTGTTGTTTTTGTTTTTAATTAATGAACCTGTTGGAATGTGCCATTCAGCAGTGGAGCTGAATAGTTCCTGCTGTTCCTGCAAAACAAACAAAAGTCCCTCCACCCAAGCCACTTCTGTGGCCACTTTTCTAGCCTTATCTATCCAGGGACTGTGAAAGGGACACAGAACCGTGGGAGAGGCACCTTCTCCAGCCAGCCAGGACCCAGTCTCTGGTGTTCCTGCCACCACACAGCCATCTACATAGAGTGGGCACCTCATCCTGGGCAGCCCCAACTCATCCCCATCTAGAAGAGGAAGGGTCGTAAAGCCCAAGATGTCTGGTCTCCATTAGCTTTACTTCTCCTGGGTCTCAGGGTGATAAACTGAGTCATTACTTTACTTTGACTTGGTGGTTTTGAGGGTCTCTTTCATAGCCAAAGAACATTAGAAATTTTTCTTTATTTTTCTCTATTTATGCCCTAAAATGATAACAATAATAACAATAACAACAGTAATAATAATAATTTCTTCCTCCTAGAAGATGATGTTTACTTAAAACCTCAGGTCATTCTGGCTCTCTTCATACTTTTTTTTAACTTTTCTCTCTTTTTTAAAAAATTATTTAAATTCAAGTTAGTTAAAACGCAGTATTGTACTGGTTTCAGGAGTAGAACCCAGTGATTCATCACTTACATATGACACCCAGTGCTCATCCCAACAAGTGCCCTCCTTAGTACGCATCACCCATTTAGCCCATCCCCCACCCACCTCCCCTGCAGCAACCCTCAGTTTATTCTCTGTCTTTAAGAGTCTCTTATGGTTTGCCTCACTCTCTGTTTTTATCTTATTTTTCCTTCCCTTCCCTTATGTTCATCTGTTTTGTTTCTTAAATTCCATATATGAGTGAAATTATATGACATACTTTTAATGACAACTTCCCCAAATTAATAAGTAAAGCATTCTTCAAATATTAACCCTTCATTCCACTTCAGTCCAAGGAAGGGTCGTTTGCCTTAGAATATCAAGAGTAAATGAAATTTGAAAAGGTTTTGAAGAACTGCATGACTAAGAAGGAATTAGCCTTAGCATTTAGTAACTGGGTGACCTTGGACAAGCACAACCTTTCCCAGACTTGATGTTTTCCATCTGAAAAAATGGGTGGATACCTACTCTTAAGGTTGCTGGGTGGATGAAAGACACAGGATCTGTGAAGTGCTTGCACCTAGTAGGTGTCTGGGAGATGTCTTTTCCTTCCTATGTAGTGCAGTTCTCCTCTTTCTAGAGTTCCCGAGATTCAGAAAGCCTGGGTCCTCTCCCCAAGTGGCTGGCTCCTCTCTGAAGTCTGAACCTTTTTATTTTCCTTAGGTCACAAAGCCCAGTGTGGAGTGTAATTGTGTGTGTGTGTGTGTGTGTGTGTGTGTGTGTGTGTGTGTGTGTGTGTGTATGAGAGAGAGAGAGAGAGAGAGAGAGAGAGAGAGAGAATAGATCTGGCTTCTTTGAAAATGGCTTCTTTGCTAAAACCACAACCTCAGATCTGATACCAAAAGAATCTGCTGGCATTGGTCCCTGTCAAAACAATTTGGAGATATCCAGAGACTGTCCTCCAGGCCTCCAGGGCTGGCAGCGGGCCCCCAAGCTGAGCCTCACTCTTGAATTCCCAACAGTCTCAGGAGGCAGGCCCCCAACACTCTATGGCACAGCCCCATTCCTCTATGCAAAGGAGGCTGGAGAGAAGGGCTTGGCATTCTGAAGCAAAATTCTCTCTCTATTGCCCGCCTCCTGCAGAAACCACACACACACACACACACACACACACACACACACACACACACACCAATTTTCGGAAGGCTCTTGGCACTGCCTGCCCCTTCCTGAGCTGGACCGAGCTGCTGGAGCAGGATCTAGCCAGCCAAGGCTGCCTTCTTCATTCCCAGCCCCCTCCTCTCCCTCCTCCAGAGTCAAGGTTTTATCAGGAGTTTCAGGGGCAATGACTGGTGGGGAGGGGGCCACAGACATCCTGGCTGCTGCCAAGTCCTTTTCTTTCCCCCACAGTATGTTTTATAAGCCAGCATGTAGTTTATTCTTCTCCTAAACACTTCACTAGGGTGCAGGGCCTGGAGTTGCCATAGAAACACCTTTTAACTCCTCCCCACCCAGAAAGCAGTGCCAATCCCCAGGGTTTGGGGGGAGAAAGGCAAAAAGAGACACCTGTGGATGAGGAGAGAAGAGAGGGAAGACTATGGGGGGTTCTTTAGACAGGGCCAAGTCAGGCATGCGGCGCCCTTTGCCCGGCAACGTGGCAGCCGGCCACAAAGAGAAAACAGCCAGGAAGGTTCTGGAAGAGGAAGCTGGTGGTCTGGCTTGAGCGTCTTTAATGGGCTACAGCGTTGATTAGTGGGGTTGTAAAGGTCAAGAAGGATGGGGAGCTTCTACACATCTCCTTCACTGAGAGGACAGGCAGAGCTGCAACCCAGACTGGAAACCAGAAAGGCCACAAGCAAGAAAAAACTGGGAGCCACCTACTGGACACTGGCAGAGTAGTGTAAGGCAGTGGAGGTCAACAAGCAAGCAGCCCACATCCACACCTCCCATTTTTAAAAGCATTATCTCATCCCCACCACTAGTGCAGTGCACCAAAGCTAGGCAGGACGATTTGGAGTGGTGCCAGCATATCGAAGATTTTTTGTTTCTTTTTTATTTTTGCTACCACAATGTTCTGGTATGTGGGTACTTCCTGGCAACTTAGCTTTTTCTCTGGGCAGTTTTTTGAGGGAGGAGATTTCTTGAAGAAATCCAGAGAAATCACAAGAAACTTTCTGCATCAGCCCGGACCCACAGCAGGAAATCTAAACAATAAACAGAGTCCATCGGCACAGCCATTAAAAGCAGGGTCTCCTTGCTGCTCTTTCCACTGTTTTCTGGTGAACTTGCAGGGTGAAAACCCAAAAGCCAAGGGCAAGGGGGAGGCATGAGGTTCCCCTCTCCCTGCACACCAAAAAATCCAAGTGAACACACCCAAACCATTGTCAAGCAGAAGAGGACGCCCTGACTCCACCTGTCAGCCTCCTGGACTCCTCACTAACCCAAACCAGACCCCACCAGTGGCAGCAACAGTGGCTTCCAACACTACCCAGGTGGGAATGTCACCAAAGGGGTGAGGATGGAGGAGGGACAGGCCAAGTGGAATTTGGGTGGGGGCGGTCAGAGGAGAAAGAGGAAAACCTTCCAGGTCTCAGGCAGCCCGAAAGAATCCTTCAGGCAATCCACAAACCAAGGGGCCAGCCAGATTCCCCGGGGAATGGGAAGGGTGCACAGCATGGGCCCCAGGAAACTCTAACAAGGGTGACCCCAGGTCACATAAACACCCATGCCTGCCAACTGGACTGACCTTCTGGTCACCACAGCCACCTCCCTGACTTCTCCTAGGCTCAGCGGGGCCCACCAGCAGTGCCCCTCCCAACTCTAGCTGCCTCCCTTGCCAGGCTCCTGTCTCCTCCCCCTCCGCCCCTGCAGCACACTTGTGGAGGCCCTCACCCAGGACCCAGTGGAAAATTTTCCTTCTTCTTTATGACTTAAAACACACACGCTCCATTCTTCACCTCTGAATCGACACAGGCAGAGGGCAGCTAGACTGTGCCCCACCCCATCCCAGCCCAAGTACACACACACACACACACACACAGCAGGGGCCACTGGACTTGCATGCTTTATGAGCTGGAAAGGAGAAGAGAGATGTTTTCCAGCTGCTACTCCACCTCTGGCCATCCAAACACAAGTGTCCCAAAACACTCCCAAACAAGTTCTCCCAGGACACTCGAAAGGCCCTGGATAGAAACTGGTTCTACTTCTTACTGAGTCTCTAACCAAGACACTAACTCCAGTTTGGAATCATCACCATGATGTGACCCTTGGCATCTTTGTTCTTTTGATGACAAATCTGTTTCCCACTGCTCCTTCTCCCCCTCCCCACACACAGTCAAGGGGGAAAAAAAATAGCCTTCCTGTGAATTCTCACAGCTATGTGATAAGTGATCCCTCACACACGCCGCCTCCTGCTTGCTATCAACACTCTCAAATACAGTTCCTCCAGGGAAGGGTCAACCCCACAGCTTTCTTCTCATTTTCCCCCCTTAAATCCACTGAAACTTGGCAGTCCAAGAAGCTCGGTTAGCAGTTGCTTGGGAAGTGGGAGACTGCGTTGGGTCTCAGTGAAAGGAATGAACTTCATGGGTGCAGGAGAAAATGCAAACTCAGAAAACTTCAAGATTCTCCTGCAACTTTGTGCACATGGCTGGCAACTTTTTTTCAAACTATTGAACATCCCAATACTTTAGTTGGTTGGCATTCCAAGTTTTAGGAATCCTCTCCCACCCTTCTCCCCCAGCACTGCCTCTCGTGATAGTGAAAAGGGAAATGTTCCAGATGTCAAAAGGACCAACAGGAGAGCAAAGGCTGCAAGGGGTTCCCTCAGCCACCGCGGGTTTTCTCTGCAGGGCATCTGCGCCTTCAGCCATGCCAGGTCCTCCGACCGAAAAGACTGGGTTTTGCCACCCCACCCCAAGCTCAGGCAGAGAAAAGGAGCCGGGCTCGCCATGCCACCCGGAGCTGCGCCGGGGTCAGGACTGCAGCGCGAGAGCGGGCACCGCGGGGGCTCTGGCGGGGACACCCGGAGCGCTTACCGATGTCAGAGTTGCAGAAGGCGTCCTGGGGGTGGCTGGGCGAGCATGTGCACGCCTCGGCGCCCCAGTCCCCCAGGCTCCAGCTGCCCAGGAGCACGACTAGCCCGAGCCAGGGAGTCATCGCCGCTGCCGCTGCTGAGGCTGCTGCTCGCCTCTCCAAAGTTGAAGCGCGCGCCGCTGGAGGGGCCGCTGCAGCCCGAGCTCGCCTGCCCGGCCGTGCGGGGCAACTTTGACCTCGGGCGCGCTGCCCTCGGAGTGCCCACCGCACGGGATGGGGTGCAGCGAGGCTGCCTCGGAGCTGGCGCACGACTCTGCGGGCCGGCGGTCTCTCCGCGAAGGAGCAGGAGCTGGGGCGGAGCAGAAGGAGGAGAAGCCGTCTGAGCGCCCGCCCGCTGCCCGCTCTGCGCCGCTGCCGGGCGGCCGAGTGATATAGCGCGGGTCCCCCGGGCACCCCCTCTCGGGCACTCGGGGCCCGCCCCCACCGACCAATGGCAGAGCCGCATTACCTCATCGGCCCTCCGAAGGGGGCGGGGCCGGGGGCGCGGGCCGACGGGGCGGGGCCGCCCCGGACCGTTCAGATCCTTATAGGGAATAATGCGGCTGTGGGCACAGGAGTGGGTGAACCGGAACGCGCTCGGGACCTACGCTTCGCGGAGGGGCCCCCGGAGCGGCGCTCGCGTGTCCCATCTCTCTGGTACCCTGACCACACACCCACCCTTCTCTCTGCGCACTTCTGATCCAAACCACGGTCGACTGCCACCAACCCGTTCTCGGGTCAGAGGCGGTCCTGGCCTTGGAGACCCTGACTGTGCCTGGTGGAAAGAAAAAAGGCCAAATTCTCCGCCTTCTCTGAAGAGAGCAGGGTCAGAGGGGAAAGAGCCAGCTGACGACCTACGCCCCCACCCCCAACTTTCCTGGATGTGAGGAAGCCATCTGCCCTTTGGAGCTGGCTATAATGGACTGTGGTTTCTCCAGGCTCACCCAGAGTAAACCGTGAAGGCATTCAACAAACACTGTTCTGGATGTTGGAATGAACAAAACAGATTCCTTGCTTGCATGAAAGTTGCAGGCAATGCATCAGTGAATTCACGAATGCATTGGGCAATGTTCTATGGTGATAGTACCATGAAGAAACAAAACTTAGTAATGGGTTAGAAATCACTGGGGAGGGCACCGCTTTCTATGTGCCAGTAAGAGAAGGTATCTCTAAGGAGGTGATGTTCTAGCTGAGATGTGAGCAGGGAAAAAGGAGTGGGAGGAACTCCTGTGGAAATCTGGGAGGAGAGAACACCAGTCAAGGAGAACAGCAAGTGCAAAGGCCCTGAGTTTATTTGAAAAGCAGTGAGTAGAAAGGGCAGGAGGAATGGTAACCCCACCAAGGCCAGACAAGTCTCCATCCTTCAGAAAGGAATTTGGGGGTGAACTGATCCCACCCTGCGGTAACACCAGATTCTGAAGAGCTATCCAGGATCCTAGACTACTAGCTGTGATGGATAATTGCCGATAACGAATACTATAACTATCCTGATTATTGAGTAACATCTTGATTCTGCCTTATATTTTCCATGCCACACCTTGTTATCTCTCACAAAATTTCTTTTAGATAGGAAAAGCACAAAGTATTATTGACACTTTCCAGATGAGGAAACTGGCACAGAACGGTGGCATGACTTGGCAACCAGCCAGGAACTCAGTTCATTCATTTGCACCGAAAGAAAGGCTTGATTTCCCTGGACTTCAGCAGTAACTAGCTGTCACCACGCAGATGCCCTTTTGCAGCTGGAGTCTTCTATCTTTCTCTTCGTGCTCCCTCTCTCCCTTTCTCTCCTAACTCATTCTGTTTAGAAAGACACTTGAATGTTTTGGCTATAGAAATGCTGAAATTTTGGAACAAAATAAGGACCGGGAGTACTCCTCAGAAATGCAAGTTCAACTTCTTTCTCAGAAACCCTATTACATCTCAGAGAAGTGATACTGGGATGACAGAAGCAGAAAATTTCATTGAAAATGGTATTTCCAAGAACATTTTTTAAACTCCTTCATCCCCTCCCCCTTAAGAATTGTAGCTATAAAGAAGGAATCGAGTTTTCTACATTTTTCTGCCTTATCCCCTCCCCAGCTTTTAAGCCCCTTCCCACCTTAACTCTAGCCATGGCCTGGCCCAGATAGATCTTTCCCCTCTTTCGATGTTTACCTCAGCACTTGGCTTACAGTTTCATGGAATATAATTGTATCATTTCCCCCAAGCACACTAAAATATTTTGAGACCTGAGATATTTGGCCACACTGTTTTTTAGCCCTCTGAACACAATAGGGTCCCGGGAGACTTGGGTGGGGGTGTGGCCAGCAGCCCATTGAGTCTGGAGCAGTGGACACTCCAGAGTCCACTCCAGGGATCCAGGTTGAATAAGGGCATACTTGGTGGGATTTGAGAGTTTTACTGAACCTTGCATGATGCCAGTCATGTGGAAGGTTTTAGAAGCCTTTCCAGACCAAGTCCACTTTGGATAAGCATCTTATGTGATAAAGGCCCTCTCTTCTCTTTTTTTTTTCTTGTCACTTTATGGTTTTGTCCAAAATGCCAATATTTTCTCCAAGGGAAGGCTTCCCTCGAACACGAGTATCAGGCAGGTAACTTTTGTTGAACTTCAAGCAGTAGGTTCCTTATAGGAAGAATCTGAAGCATTTGATTATGGCAGCTACTTAATTACGTAAGCACCAGGAGTAATCTGATTGTTTTTCCAGCTGAAAGGTAATGAAATTGCCTTTTGGTTTATTTCCTCCTGCTCCCTATCCTAAGCTGGTTCACACAGCCTTTGGAGTTCAGCTTCCCTTTCAGTCAGGAAGTTGCCCATAATGTCGAACTCCAGGGAACTCCCCTCAGCCCACCCATGAGAATTCAGCTCAGTCCTCTCCCCGAGGAAGAGGTGCCTTACTCCTAGGGTCAGCCCCGTCAGCAAGCAGACCTCACAGGCATCAATCTAGATATCATGGTGTCCATAGACCTACGTACTAATATGTAAGAATTACTTTTTCAAGACTGTTTTATAAGCTAGATGGAGTGGACCTGCGGCTGGTGGTAACAATGACCATACGGGCTCACCTACTTTCTCTTGACAGCAAAGAACAGTGATAGATTTGTAAACCTTGAAAGAACTGCAAAAGTCTCGAAATCTCTCTGGCCTATCTTCAAACTTACCAAGCTTACCTGATATCCCCTTTCCTGGAACTTTTCCAGGGAAGGTGGGTCCACGTCCACCCCCTTAAATCAAGTTACAGGATGCTGGAATCTATGAGAAGTCTCTCACAGACATTTAGAGGTCCTATAAAAGGACCCAAGAGACTATCCATCCTAATTTTATAGGTGGGGAAGGTAAGGTGATTCAGACAGGTGAAAAAACCGCCCAACCTATCACGGTCAGTTAGTGGCACAGCCAGAATTGGGTTGCAGCTGCCTAATTCCTTACCTGGCTCTCTCCCACACACTCATGGGTCTCAGTTCCCCCAATCTGCAGCACATGACCTAATGCTTACACCCTAGTCATCGAAACTCCAACCACTCGTGGTCCTGAATCTGCATTTCAGATCTGTAGATGAGTTTCTTTCAGAGTCTCAGAGACTCTTTGCACAGTCTGTAACATGTGGAGAATTCCTCCTGCCACGTGCACTGGCTAAATGGTTCTCTATTATGATAATAATCATCTCTGAGCCAATCAGAATGCATACTGCTCTGTTCTCCCCAGAGGTTTATGTCTTGTGTGTTTATTTTTTCCCCTTTCTGTATTATTATTTAATACTTTTTGAAAACATTCCAAACATATTACTGCAAAGAAATGCATGAAACTTTATTTCTGGGGGACAAAGAGAGGCTGGGTGGAAGAAAAAAAAAAAAGCAAATGATGTGAGATTGGTTCCAAAAGTCACTACAGAAGGACAGGTGTGTGTGTGGACAAGTCACGTCACCTGTCCAGACCTCAATTTGTGTGTTTATTGGATGAGAGCTGTAACTTAATGGTCCCCAAGGTCCCCCTTGGCTCAGAAAGTCTAAGATCTCTTGGGAAACTCTCAAGGACAAGGAAGGGAAGATAGATCTTGCCATTTAAACAGGTTTGAGACAAATCAAATGTGCCCAAGACTGAAGCACAACCATCAATCTCTCAGTCAACACTTATTGAGTTCCTATTCTGTGCTCTCCTTCAAGACTCAGGCTGAAAACAAAGATGGTGATGGTGAAGTCATAGGAGAGACCGAAGCTCTTGTTTCTGACAGGGCCCCGTGTAAACTACTTGTTTATCTGTCTGTTTACCTCTTAGATGTTAAGCATGAAAAGGTCAGGAAATATGTCTCTTATTGTCTCTATACCTTATTTTCAAAATTCATTGAACCACTGTTGCAGTTGAAATGTCACCTCCTCCAGAAAGCCTTCTGTAATCTCCCCTCCCCAGTCTTCATCAATCAAGTGCAGTGTATCCCCACAGCACCCTGTGCTTTCTTTCACACCAGTTAGCTGACTACAGTGTGATTGTTTACCATCTGTTTCCCTTCCAGGATAGAGGAAGCCCCTTGAAGACAGTGTTAATAACCAAGACGTCAGCAAGTATTGGTTGAATGAGTCAAAATGCTTGGCCCCACCAACCCCTTCCCACTTTTCAGATAGGCAGGTGGTAGCTCCTTGGAGAGTTCACAGAGCCCTATCCCTCCGGCCAGTGCTAGGGGGCGCTGTAGGCCAGAGAACACCCATTCCATAAGCCCGCAGTCTCTGCCAGTCTCTGAGAAGGCGGGAGAGGCAGTTCCACACTAGTCACCCACCTTGAGTGGGTGAAGCTAACCCCTCCCGTCTGCAAGGGCCACAAAGCTGTCAGTCAGCATCCCGTCTGGGTCCGCAGCTGCCCTGCTCCTCCACCCCCGAGCTGACCACATGTCAACCCAAGGGAGATGTGCTCTCAGAGAGCTACATACTTGTGAATCATGGGTTTGGAGAGATCGGGAAGATCTGGGAACACAGCAGACAATGCCACGATCCCACTCTCTCGGGGCAAAGCTAGCCTCTGAAAATTAAACCGGGAGAAGGTGCTGACAAGACACGTGTCGTTTCTGTTGCCTCATAGGGAAACACCTCTTTTCTTCCCTTCCCTTTCCCCTCTAGACCCTAGCCACAGTGCCTTCCCCCAAACCCACAGACCTCATCTGAAAGTCATTACATTCAAAATAGCCTTTTCCAAGCAACAGACAGCCCTGGTCCACCCATCACCATGAGCCCTGGCCAGACCCTCAGTGGGGTTGCTGCCCAGCAATGGGAATTATGAACCTGAGATGGTAAGCACTTCTGGTTCTCTGTGTCTGGCACCGGCCGGGAGTAAACACCTTTTCTTATTTCCATCTGGAGCCAATTTCATGGCAGTAAAGTTGCACAGCGCCTCTTACCCCCGCTCCCCACTAGTCCTGTCATGGAGCAAAGACCCCCTCAGTAAGAGTCTCTGACTGCATTCACCTGAATCCTCAGCTTTTCACATTTCTTTCCACCCCCAGCTACTCCAGGGATTTTTAAGCCAGAAAACACATGTGTGCTATAGAGACATTTTGTGCCCCATGTTTTCTGGTGGTGAGAGCTGGGGAACAGAGTTAATATTCTAGCTCTTGCTTTTAAAAATTATTTTTTATTTTTTTGAAATGACTATGTGCTTGCTCGGTCAATTATTTCTGTGAAAGGTAATATTAAGTGGAGGGAGACCTTCTCCTCCTCGACCCTGTCTTAATGTCTTCCTTATGCCAGTGGAGTTCATGTGTTTTTCCTTTAAAAATGAGTAGCTCCTTTGTGGTTTCTTTGAAGGTTGCATGTGCAGCTTCACAGAGAAGATGCATGTGAGTGTCTCTGCCGGGTTCTCTCATGGCTTGGAGGGAATGGGGTGGACGTATGGCCAGTCTTCTGTCCGACGGGGCTGGAGATTCAATTTCTGGAAAGGCACTTGAGCTCTCCTCAGCAGAACCTGCTAGAACTGAAAACGACCCATCCTGTGTGGCGGGGAGGATCCAAAGAGCATTTGACGCCATTGACCACATCCTTCTTCAAACTTGGCTGCTGAGATTCCAGTCTCTCTGGGTTTTCGATTTCCACCTCTCCAACTGTACCTTTCTCAGTCTTCTTGGCAGACCCTTTGGACTCTTCTTGTCACTAAAATGTAGGTGTTTCCCAATTTTCTGTCCCTGGCTGCCTTCCCTTCCCTTTTAGCCTCCACACTCTCCCTGGCTAACTCTCCCCCCTGGGTTTAGCTACCAGTCTCCTGTGTGCACAGGAGTGGACACTGCAAGCAGCAATATCCCTCTGAGTTCCAGTCTAGATCCAGCTTCCCCTTGGATAATTTCATTTGGAGGTCCCGTCACCTCCTCAGACTCCACTGTCTTTTCCCTGCTATAGTGTTACCCATCCCTGCTAAGGGCACCACCTTTAACCAAGTCCTATAAATTCTCACTCCACATATCTCTTCTTACCCTCTCTTTCTCCCCATGCCCACCATTTCTGCCTTGGATCAGGCCTATATAGATTCTTTCCTGACAATTTCAATAGTCGCATAATTGGTCACCCTCTCTAGAGTCTTTCTCTGTCAAATGCAACTTATGCCCTGCTGCTTGTGTAAAGTTTTTCTAATATAAATCTGAAATCATGATGTCCTTTGCTTAAAATGATTATTTGTTTCCATGGATTAAACTCCAAAAGAAAGGCATACAAGGCCCTCTGCTGTGATCTGGCTCTTCCCAGGGCCCCAGAGTGGAAAAACCATTCCTGTAGAACACAGTGTGATTGCAACAGCAGACCCTGCTAGCTTATCTCTCCAAACCTATGCCCTCATTCCCATCTCCCAACCCAACATGAAGTTCCAGCTATCCATTTCCTGCCTCTGAGCTTATTCACACTATGCTCTTTGCCTGGAATCCACCTTCCACTAATGTTTTCCTCCACCCTTCTCCATCTCTTCTGTAAGGATTCTCTTATCTTTCAGGATTCACCTAGAGTCACCACCTCATGGATGTTTTTCTGAGTCTCTCTTCCTGAACAGAATTGACCACCCCTCCTTGGCCTCTCCCCCCTCATTCCTTTCCCAGATTTACCCAATGCTTCCCACACTCTGTTGCCCCTAGTGGTTAATATGTCTTTCTCTCAAAAATCTAGCACAGAATCTGCATAAGCACTTACTAAATATTGAAAGAATAAACTAACCATTGAATGGCAGGGAAACAAAGAGGGAGGTGATCAGAATATTTCCTTTACAAACTTACCATTACAGAGGTTCTGGAATGTAGCTTCTTAAATACAGAAACTCAATTAGATTCAGTTCCCAGACTTGATCAGTCCCAGGGATACTATGATTCATAAGAGACCAGTAAGCCGGTCACAATTCCATTGTCTTTGCTTCCAATGAAATATTTAATTGTGACATAGGTTAGCACATTTATATCAATGTGCCCCCTGTGTCTTCCTCCTTAGAACCATAGAGAGCTTTGTGTGAGGCTAGTTTCTCATCAGAATGTTGCTTTGGTGTATATGGAGTCAGAACACAGGGACTGAGGTCATCATAAGTAAAGTCTTTCAGTTGAAATGCTGTAGAACTCTCCTGACCAAGGCAAAGGCTTTTCTAAGAGAGTAATGTTGCTCACAGTCACTAGCAAGAGCCCCTCTCACAGCAGTGCCAGATACACACTGCCAACTTTGGACTCTTTGGTCTTCCCATTTCTCTGCTCCAAACAGGCCACTCTTCTCTTCTTTCACCCAGACTTTTTTCTTCACTGGGGATATTATAATCCGTTTGGTTTCTGTGTTTTAGATTACAGTCACCACCAATGATTACCTTCAGGTCAACTAGTTTGGGTTCTAGATTTTGAATGCTTCCTTTACTGTGTGTTAATTTGCTCCCACAGATGGCCAAGCACTTGTGTGGTGTGTGAATTTATGGCTTCAGAGCTCAGTAGACATATAGCCTTCTTTCCAAGTTGTGGGTGGACTCTTCATTATCATTGCTCCACCAACAGCCTCTATTTGCCTCACAACTTGTTTGTCCCAGTGTGATTATCAATTCTTTGGAAGAAAGGAACAAGATTGTCCCCTTCCATCCCTGCTTCCTTCAGATATTCCCCCAGATATTGACTAAGCGTCCACTGCTACATGGTAGGCACTAGAGATCTGACAGTGAGCAAGGAGTGCCCTCAAGGAGTTCCCAGTCTAGTGGGAGAGAAAGACATGAAAACAATAGTGGCTTGTACAAACTACAACAGGAGGATCAAGGGTGCCAGGAGGTCATAGCACTGGGTCACCCAACGAGGGAGTGGGAAGGATGTCTGAGAACCCATATCATGGTAAGAGCTAGCAGAGAACTGTAGGTCACCAAATCCAACCCTCTCGTTTTACAGATATAGAAAAAGGCCCAAAGAGGTGGGCTTTTATATGATCACATGGGATTATTGGCAAAGGCGAGACAAGAGATCAGACTCTTTAGTACTTCATCGTCCTCCCATCAATCTAGGCTTCTCTAATTTAATGTAAACAATTATTTCCCTGCCCTGTAACACACATCAACCTTGAGTTGGTAAGCTGAAAAAGATTTCTAAGACAAGAAAAAGGGAAAGGGACTCACATTAGTTGTGTACCAACCATGTACAATTAATTTCCAATCAAGTATTGTCTTCAATCTTCACAACCCTTAATAATAGGTACTATTTTATTTTATATCTGTTTTATAGTTAAGAAAACTAAGGCAAAAACATTAACTAAAAAAAATATGCACGCCTATGTTCATTGCCACATTATTTACAATAGTCAAGATGTGTAAACAACCTAAGTATCCAATGAGGGATGAATGGATAAATTAATTGTGGTGTATATATATGATGGAATATTATTCAGCTGTAAACAAGAAAGAAATCTTGCCATTTGCGACAACACGAATGGACCTTGAGGGTATTATGCTGAGTGAAACAAGTCAGAGAAAGACACCTAACCATATGATCTCTCTTATATGTGGAAGTTAAAAACAAACAAACAAAACGAAACAAAACAGCTCATAGATACAGGTAATGGCACATAGATATTGGGGGATGGGAAAATGGGTAAGAGGGGTCAAAAGGTAAAAGGAAAGAAATCTGAGACTCAGAGAAGTTAAATTGCACGTCTAATTTCTTTCAAGCAAGGAAGAAGCAGAGATGTGATTCAGACCCAGATATCTCTTTCAAAACCGTTAGTATTTCTAGAGACTGAAAGTCACTATACCCTTAGGGTCATCAGGATATTGGAAGTGCTAGTGATTTCCTCTTTGTCTCTTGGGTTCTCTTTGAGGGCTCAGAGCTCTTGATCATTGTTGGAACCAAACAGAGGGAGTCACAGGACCTCCCACCAAGGACCAGAGAGGGAGCTTTATCAGCAGGCAGGTGAGATGCATCTCTTGTTTTTCCTGGTTAGCAGTGGAGAGAAGGCAGGAGCTATCAGAGAGCAGGCAATTTCTGGGAGCGTAGGTGTGCCCTTCCTTACTCAGGATTTGGATGGATGCCACAGGAGCATTACATTTGTATTACAAAGAAAGGGCCCACAATCCAGAAGCAAGCTGATAGAATACTGATCAGTACATTTTTAACAGCTATTGAGTATGGCTTCGTTTCCTCTTGAAATTTCAAGCATGAGATTGAGTCAATGTACCAGGTTTTTCTTCTAGTTCTGCAACACAAAATATCTGGGTGACCATGAGTAAACCAATGAACCCCTTTTCTTCAAATGTAAAACCAAGGGGTTGGACTTTATGATCTCTCAAAACTTCCCAGTGGAGTATTTTGGAAGCAGACTGACAAAGGGGTCAAGGACCAAGGCCTGTGACATCAGTAAAACTGGGTTTTAATCCTTCACTTTTTCACTATGACCTTGAACAAGTTTCTTATCTTCTCTGAGCCTCAGATGTCTAGTGGTAAAATGGAGGAGAGGTTCATACCTCATTGGATTTTCTTAAGGATCAAAGGTATGGTGAGTGAGGCACTTGGCTCAGTGCCTGGCACATAATAAATTCTCACTGAGAACCTGTATGTACCAGGGTGTGGCCCTATAGGTATAGAGGTGAATGGGGCCTCTACCTTCCAGCAGCCTATAGTCTAAGGATCTGTGTTGATTAAGGATGAACATAATCCCTTATCCCCTTTGACCATGTAAGTAATACCCAAAGAAGGGATGGGGTAAAAGGAAGAGGAAAACAAAACAAAACATTGATAATAATTGTTAATTCTTATAGCTACTAGGTGCCAGATGTTATCTTAAGCAGGTTGCATATATTAATTCATACAAAAACTGCGAGGTAGATGGAATTATCCTCACCATCTGTGTTTTCTTCGGATTTGGAAACAAAGATACAGAGAGCTTATGTAACTTGCCCAGGATGACATGGTCAAGATGCTGCAGTGCTGGGTTTGATGCCAGAGCCCATGCTCTCAACCACCCTGCTAGCCTGCCTCGTCCCGGAGAAGGGGAGCTCACAGAAAGTAACAAGGATGCAAAAGGCAGATGCCCTTGTCTGTCACCAGTGGGTCTTCTTTCCCAGAACACCTTGTGCCCTCAGATCAAGGAATGTGAGAACATGAATCAGATGTGGCCCCTATCGGAGGAAAGACTCAGTGAGGGCAGCGAGCACCTTGCAGGCCCTCCTGGAGTGTAATACTCAGTAGGTTCAGTGTGATTTCCAGCCCTCAGGAAGAGCACTGAAGCTAGTGAATCAGACCCCTTGTTCAAGTCCCATCTTGTCCATCTACTAAGTTTCTCTCTAGCTTGTAGTTATTCTCTAAAAAGGGAAGACAAACATCTAATTTGCAGAGGTATTTTCAAGGATTAAGCAATAACTAACATTAAGCACTTCTTACGTGCCAGGCCCTGTTCTATGTACTTTAGGGATATAAATCTATTTAATTGTGCCAACTGTATAACACAGGGGCTGTTATTATCATGCCCATTTTACAGAAAGGAAAGCTGAGGCACAGAGAGGTTCAGTAACTTGGCCAAGACCACACAATTAGTAAGTGGTGGAACCAGAATCCGAAGTTTAGTGTTAGACTCTGTGCTTCTCACCACCTTTCTGGACTCTGATGGATGGTCAGAAACGTTTTGTAAACACTAAATGGTATTGTTGCTCAATTCTCATGTCTGTGTCTTAGGTCTTTGTCTGTGCTGTTTCCTTGCCCTTGAGTGCCTTTCTTCCTCTCACCTAGCTGCCTCTTACTTGTACAGAGGGGTAAAGAGAGGGCTTCTGATGCCGGCCTGCTGGAACTGGCTCACGCTGGCCTATGAGCGCCTGGTTGTTAGGTTTTCTAGGAATTTTCAAGTCCATTATTAAACACAGCCATTATTAAGAATTTAATTATTTTAACATATAATCAAATTGTATTAATAACGTGGTAATGAATACGTGGAACTCATCACTTCCTAGTGACTTCATTACATCATATTCTCTCCTGTGGTCTTGGGGCTCTTCCCAGCTATTGTGTCTGCGTGGGGGGGTGTTGTATCATGGTGTGCTGCTACTCGTTCTTCCCAACTCTGCACTCAGTGACATCACACTGGTAACTTAACGCTGGCCATATTGGGAGTATTTATACCACAGCATTCGGGAGATGGCACCAATCAGGCTTCTTCTCCTGGACAGCTAGGTGATAAATACTCAGCCACGTGCCACTGCCATTTCTCGACTGAGATCTTGGACAAGTGATCTTCCCAAGCCTCAATTTTCTTATCTAATAACGTAATGACAGCATTAGTACATTAGCATATCTCACAAAGTTGTGAGGAGCAAACAAGGCGATACTTGAAAAGGATTTAGCAGAATGCCTGGCATAGAGTCAGCCATCAATGCATGGCCACTGTCAGTGTTAATATCAAGACAACGTTATTAGGAGGTATCATCTCCTACACGTAGCTTTTCCTTCCACCCAAGCTGGGTGAGCTCTGACTTGATAGTTACCACACTACATTAGGTTGTCTGTTTCTGTAGCATTTTCCCTCTTCAGAAAGTGAGCTAATGACAGAGGCTAATTGAGTTTTCTGAGCACTTACCACAATGCCTGACACTCAGTAGGTCCTCAGTAAACTGTTAGATTAAATTTTGAGGAAAGAAAGAGTTCAGTAGTGCCAAAAAAGATCACTAAAAGTCAAAATTAGGGAGGCACCTGGGTGGTTAAGCACCCAACTTTCACTCAGGTTGTGAGCTCACGGTTTATGAGCTTGAGACCCGCGTCAGGCTCTGTGCTGCTGATAGGTCATAGCCTGGAGCCTGCTTCAGATTCTGTGTCTCCCTTGCTGTACCCCTCCCCCATTCATGCTCTGTCTCTCTGTCTCTGTCAAAGTGAATAAACATTAAAAAAAATTTGAAAAACAATAAATAATAAAAAATTAAAAAATTGAAGTCAGCATTAGGAAACTTGGAAGCTTCTCTAATCACATTACAAACTTTTAAGAAGTTCTCCATATCCAAGCATCAGTGGAGTATTCTGTTTGGGGTTCATGCCTTGGAGTACCTTATAATGAAACCATTTTGGATTTTCCAAAACTAAAAGCCCCCTACTTGGTGCCCAGACAGACCCACCACACACTGAACTGTGTTTTACAATGAACTTCTCAGTGTGTGTGATATGGAGCCCCTATGACAGTCTCAGTGTGTCAGTAGGGATATGACCAGTAACTTTCCAAAGCACTTGAAGGTAGCTGGAACTGCTTCTGCCTCAAGTATTCAGGAGAAAAAAAAGATCTTGATGTCACATCAACAAACTCTGAAAGAGATTGCACATACCTGGAGTGCTTTTCAAGGCCTGGGAGCCAGTGATTGGAGGCAATTTCAGGGGGAAAGGAGGGGAGAGGCTGAAGGCATGTTGAAAAATCATTTTTTGTCTGTTGTTCCTTTGTGTGAACCGGTTGCTGGCTTATGCAACGCCCAGTAATTAAAATGGCTGGAATGCTTTGCATTTTTACAGCAACGTGAAGGCGGCTCGGAAGCCTGCAGCTAGAGCCAGATGGAGGGGGGCCCAGCGATCCTACCCTG
Source organism: Panthera tigris (assembly GCF_018350195.1). Taxonomy (NCBI): domain Eukaryota; kingdom Metazoa; phylum Chordata; class Mammalia; order Carnivora; family Felidae; genus Panthera; species Panthera tigris. The sequence goes on along the minus strand of NC_056666.1, from coordinate 126,458,719 downwards.
GCTGCCCCTTGGCTTGGCAGAGGTGGCTGGCATCTGCCTTGGGGTGGAGAGGGTGGCAGGGAGGAGGGAGGAAGTCAAGCACTTAGGAGTAGCTCCCACTACTCTCCCCCTCCCCTTGGCAGGTGCATCCAGGTGCACTGCCTCTAGAATGAAGATATTCACTGGCCACCCACCTTCTAGAAGTCCATAATGATTAGTGGTGCTGCCTAGGAATGATAAACAATGATAAAGCTTTCCTTTCTTAAGTGTCTACACTGTACTAGGTCCTGCACTAACAACATTGCATACATTATCTGCCTTCACACACACACAAAATCAGATCATGTCACTCTTCTGCTTAAAAGATCCCTAGTGCATTTAAAATGAATTCTAAATGCCTCACCCTTGCACGCTCAGTGTACTACAGTCCCTGCCGTCACGGCCCTTATATCCCCTGCTCTCCCTCAAGCTTACCGTGTTCCCATCACGCTGGGAACATGCTTTCACCAAGCTGATCTCACTCCCTTCTCCAGGGCTGCCCTAGACCCTTCCCTAGACCTTCCTCATGTCTTGCCAACACCGGTTTCTTCTTATTCAGCTTCCAGCTTAAATGTTTGTCAGCTTCTCAGAGACTTCTGCCATAGCTTCAGTAGCACACCCATCCCCAGTCACTCCTGGCTCCCATCGTGAAAATTTTTCAGATTTTTTTTTTCAGTACTTATTACTATCTGGAAAACCCTTGTTTGTTTTTATGTGTTTTCACTGCATTTTCAACTAGAATGGAAGGTCCTTGAGGGCAGAGCCTTCATCTATTTTGTCCAGTTCTGTATCTATAACACCTAGATCAGTGTCTAATAAATATCTGTCGAGATAGTAGATCTTTACAACAACCCAGAAAGCCAGATGTCATTGTCCTCATCTTCCAGATGCAAAAACTGAAGCTCAGGAGGTTAAGTCACTTGCCCAGGGTTATCCCATAGGAATCGATGTCACCAAGGTCTAACTCCAAAATCCCTGTTTTAGGGTAAGTGTGCACAACCTTCCCCCATGGACATCTAGTTTAGAAAATAGTGAAAAGATGGTGTATTTCAAGAGAAGGAACCAAGACTCAAGGCTAACTATTAGCCCTTTAGTAGTATAATGAAGGCGGCACCAAGAAATAAGAATGTAAACACTTGATGGAAACCCACAACACTGGTGTTCTTCTAATCTCAGTTCTGCCACCTGTGTGACCTTAGATGAGTTAATTACCCTCTCTGGGTGCTTTTTTGGAATGTGCAGAGAATTTGTTCTTCTGCTTCCCCAGGAGACAATTACATGACAGTGTGTGAAGCCCCAGCACTCAAATGTCCCTCTCCTGTCCTGGGATGGAGAGGCTGGTGTGTTGTATGGATCACTAGAGCAGAAGCCATACCTTGGGGGAAGGATGCTTTCCCTGACCATGGGCATGAGCTGGCCTGGGGGTAACTTCAGGAGTAAGCAGCTGGATTGAGAAGTTGGCTTTTAAAGCCTTGGGGAGTATTAGAGGATGGGCAGGCAGGGTTAAATGACGATGTCATCACCACTCCTATCACTGTTCAAGCATCGTCTCCCTGAGAAAGCCTGACTGCCCAGCCTGGCCTTTTAGGTCCCAAAGTCTGCCCCAACATAATCCCCACCCTGACTTTGTTCTCACTAAGCAGGATCTGTACCTTCCTCATCATGATACAAATTGCATCTTCTTCCCACCATTGGCTTTTTTTTTTAAGTTTATTTATTTATTTTGAGGGAGAGAGAGAGAGAATCCCTAGCAGGCTCCATACTCAGCACAGAGCCAGATGTGGGGATTGATCTCATGAACCACGAGATCATGACCTGAGCTGAAATCAAGAGTCAGACGCTTAACTGACTGAACCACCCAGGGACCCCTACTATTGGCTCTAAAAAATTTTTTTAATCCTTATTTATTTTTGGAAGAGAGAGAGAGAATTAGAGAGAGAGAGAGAGAATGCAAACAGAAGAAGGCAGAGAGAGAGGGAGACACAGAATCCGAAGCAGGCTCCAGGCTCTGAGCTGTCTGCACAGAACCCAACATGGGGCTCGAATCCATGAACCATGAGATCATGACCTTAGCCGAAGTGGGACGACTAACCAACTGAGCCACCCAGGCACCCCGACCCACCATTGGCATTTTAAAAGGCATTTTATTTTGATGTAATTCCAATTTACAGAAAAGTTGCAAGAATACTTCAAAGAATTACCAGATACCTTTCACCCAGATTCCTCATTCATTAACATATACTGCATTTCCACTTTCCCTACTTCATTTCTCCCTCCTCTTTCTCCCTCTCTCTCTCACACACACACACGCACACACACACACACACACACACACACACACACATACACACACATACACACACATACATAACTTAAGAGTAAACTGCAGACTTGATGCCTTTTTACCTCTGAATATTTCAGCTTTCATTCCATAAAGGCAAGGCCACCATCGGCTTTGGAAATGCAGAGCAGCTCAGTCCCTAGGGCTTGCATTCCAAACCCCAGCTCTGCCTGTTACTAACTGTATGCATTTACGCAGAAGATTTCACTTCTCTTGACCTCAGCTTTCTCATCTATAAATTGGGGACACTAAGAGCGACTAACTCATAAGGCCAATGTGAGAATGAAATGAAATACCCCATTTTGAGGGCTCAGCACTGTACTTGGAACATGAAAAGTGCACAGTAAGTAAATGGGACTGTGTTTTGCTAGAATGCTTTCTTTCTTTCTTTCTTTTTTTTTCCTTCTTTGAAGTGGTTTGGATTCTTCTTGTACTTCTTCTCCTTCAGACCAATTCTCATAGGAAAAAGCAACACAGGTTCTATCATTTCATTCACCCCTTATTTACTAAGCACCCATGCTGGGTGTGCCCCTGTTCTGGGTGCTAAGATAGGGCAGGAAACAAGACAGGTGTAGTCCCTGTCCTTAGAGCCTGTCTCTATGGCAGAGACAGAGAGTAGACATAGAAACAAATAGATGAACCATTTCAGTTGTTAAGTGCAATGAAGAGAAAAACCGAGTGGGAGCAGGGAGCATCCAGGGAACTCCTTTGGTCAGGATAACCAGAGAAGACTTCTCAGATGAGGTAAAACTTCTACTAGATACTTTTCATCTAAGAAAGTGCCTTCTGGGAAGATGTCAGACACAATTCAATTGCTCAATAGATGTTTTCCTCATGATCAAGTTCATGGTGGGATGCATGAGAGTTAAATATTCCCGTAAGAACATAATAATAGGAGCATGCCCTTCTCTACCACTTGTTTGGAGCCATGCACTTTCCATATATTATCCCCTCAGCCTTCCTGAACTCCTGGTGAAGCAGGTGTTGTTAGCCTCATTTAATAGATGTGGAAACTGAGGTTTAGAGAAGCAAGTTCATCTGCCCAAAAGCAAAGAGAAAGTAAGGAGGGGCCCTCTGACAGCACATAGCTCCAGAACTCCACAGTGTCAACCTCTTAGTACTCTCAAGTGAGAAAATGAAAGGTTTTAATTTGAGAAAAGAGTGCTGCACTAATGTTGGAAGGCATGATTCAACCCTGGCTTTTATTTATTTATGAGCAGTGGAGTCTTGGTATAAGCCTCCATAACACAAAGAGGCACTGTCTGGTCCCTCATGTCCCCTCCAGCTGTCACAGGGGAGTCCACCTTTTGTTCTTTTGTTTTGTTTTCTGTTTTTGTTTTGTTTTGTTTTGTTTTAGTTCCTCTGACTCCTCTTTAAAGGAGAAAAGTTACACAAAGAGGGAGGAGAATTAAGAGGAAAACAGATGAGCTGCAGGTATCACCTGCCCCAGGTAATCACTCCTGGAGCCAGAAGGCGGGTTTGCCTTGGAGGGTGACGTGACTCCTCTACCTCATGACATCCAGCCCAGTATCTTCACAGTATAGGCTCAAGGCCTGCTCTTGTATGAACAGGTACCTTTGTTCTCTTATGCAGTTAGAAAAGCCGTGAAGTTATTTCATGGCCACACCTCATGCAGCATGCAAATGATGCCCCCTGTGATATGCTGTTCTATTTCAGGACCCTATGTCAAGTAGGCCACTGACATATTAGAGGTTTCCAATGTAGGGTGAATGTGGGAGAACTACTGTTGTGACTAGTTGACTGTTTTAGTTGTCTGTTGCTGTACATTATCCCACACTTAGTGGCTTGTTTAAAATGGCACTCATGGATTCTGTGGTTCAGGAGTCCAGGCCTGGCTCTGCCGGGTCCTCTGCAAGGCGGCAATCAAGATGTTAGCTGGGGCTGCAGTTTCATCTGGAAGAATCCACTTCTTTGCTCACGTGATTGTTGGCAACATTCAGTTCGCAGTTTCTTTCTGGCTGTGGGCTGGAATTCACCCTCAGGTCCCTGCCATGTGACTCTACAGGCAGCTTACTGTATGGCAACTTGCTTCTTCAAAGCCAGCAGTAAAGCATCTCCTCCCAAGATGGGCATTGCAGTCTTATACAATGTGGTCACATGGACATAATCACGTACATCCTGTCACCTTTGCCATATTCTGTTGGCAGAAAGCTTTTCATAGGCCCTGCCCACACTCGGGAGTGGGGAGGGATTATGCAAGAATGGGAATACCAGGAGGAGGGGATCATGGGAGCCACATTGGCTCACCCTCCAAACAGAGTGATCAGAATGTTGAAAGCCCTAGAAATCATGGAGTATGGAGAACACTTGAGGCACTTGAAATGTTCAACCTGAGAAAGAGGAAAATGATATTAACAAACACTGAGGATTTTTCATATATTGGTTCCCTTAGCCCTCATACAACCCTATAAGGTAGATACTATTATCGTCCCCATTTTAAAGGTTAAAAAACTGAGGCACAGGTAGTTCAACCAACACCTCAAGGTGACACAGCTACTGCATAGTATTGCTGGGAGTTGAACCCAAGCAGCCTACCTCTAGAGTTCATGTCTAGCAAGGACTGTCAGTCCTTAGAAGATGAGGTTGAGTTTCCCCCAAAAGACTCTAGGACCAAAGGCTAATAGCTATTAGGTGATAGATTAGGGACTTATGATGATAAAGAGCAAATAAAGCTATGAGTTCAACACTTTTGTTTTCTTCTTCTTCTTTTTAATGTAATCCACAAATGTTCAGAAAAATTCAGATTTTTAGCTTCTCCTGAAAAACCAGAAGCTCTGAGTCCACACTTCCAGGGCATAAGTAGCAGGTGCTGAGGAGCACCTATCCAGGTTAAACTAGGCAAATGTGCACACCACAATCCCCACCGCTCCCTGCTGTATCTTCAGCTGAGGCTACAGGTCTGTTACTTCTCATCCTGCCTTGTTTCAGGACCCCAGATGGCACCGTAAACTCCCAGGCCAGGCATTCAGGGAATCTAAACCATGGTCACAGGAGGAAGCAAAGGAGGAGGTAGGCCTTAGTGACTATGAGAAGCTCAGCTAACATACAAAAGTATCAGGGGCTCAGCCTCTGCTGGGAACTGAGACTAAGCTCCTCACTTCACTGGGTCCTTAGCTCCCTTACCTGTATAATGGGAGACAGTTCTGGTCCCACAGGTCCTTGGGAAGATCCAGTGAGATCCTGAAAAATAGGACTAACTCCTAAAACAGCCTCTGGGGCCCAGATCCATAGCCTAAGGAAAGCCAGATTTTTTGTGTGTTAGAACGACAAGACCTGAAAACCCATTTGTTTTCCTTCTTATTCTGGAAATTTCCTTCAGAAATAATTATAAAGGGGGGGAAAAACCCAACCTTTGAGAAAATAGGAAGGGGAGGACTCCTAGAGAGAAAACTTCACTGTGAGGTAAGGAGTTCTTTGCTGATGCTTTTTTGTTCTGTTTAAAAAAAGAAAGCTATTCTTCAAGAGAATGAAAAGGGAAAGGAGGGAGAGAAGCATTTTCTGCTGCAGATCTATTCAGAACTTTAAATCTCTGCCCAAGAATCCCAAGGCAGCCCCTGGAGAAAGGAAAATGCATGAGAAAAGGAGCTGGGAAACGCTTAAATAACAATTGTCCCTTGGGTCCACCTTAACCCAGCAATAACAATAAAGATAGCTGACACTTAAGTAGCCCTTACTATGTGCCAGGTACTAACAGAAGGACTTTATTATTGATTCTTTAGAGCTCAGCCCAGCTCTGTGGGGCAAACACATTATCATAATCCCATTTGGTAGGTAGGGAAATTGAAACTCAGAAAGGTTAGGTAATTTGCCCAAAGCCACACAGCCCATCCGTGGCAGAGCCAGGATTCCAATCCTTGTAGTCTTGCTGTAAGATTTACGCTCTTAACCACACCCTGGTTGAGCACTGATTGAGCAGGTGCATGGGAAAGGCATCATGCTAGGTACCAGGGGGGTGAGAAGGAGGAGGAGGGAGACACGAGGAAAGAGCAAGACCCTGGTTGAGTCTTCTGAGGCAGTCCACTTTCTGGCTATGGGACCCAGGCAAGACTGTGAGCAACTGGGTCTTGCAGGTCTTAGTAGTTTCAGTGCCTTATACAATTAAAAAACAGTTTATGGAAGGAGGGAGTAAGAGAGAGGAAAAAGGAGGGGCGGGGAGGGAGAAAGAAAAGAAATAGAAGCAATAACCAACAATAGCAGCCAGGTCTTACCAAGTGTTTATTAGGCCAGATACTGCTAAGTGCTTTTACCCACATTGTATCATTGTATTCTCATAATAATGCTCCTATGGTTAATATTATTACTTCCATTTGAGGGATAAAGAGACTGAGGCATGGAAAGCTCAGTAGCTTGTCCAAGGTCATGCAGCTGGTAAGTTGGAGAGCCAGGATTCTGACCAGGCAGTGTAATTGTAGTGCCCAGACTCCTAGCCGGTAATGAAAACAGTAAATATTTGAGGTCAAGGTGTCATTCCTCCCACTTGCAGGGTACTTGGTGGATTACAAAACTCTTGTGGCGAGGTTTCCAAGGGTGGAGATATGAACAGAAATTTCCGGCAACTTCTGGCGAGACTCCGCCAGCAATTCGTAGCTAACATTCAGGTGCAAAATGCCAAGGCTTGCAGAGATGTGAAACAGAAACCAGAGCAGCCGATGGCACACTGCTCAGAGGCCCACTAGTGGCCTTGTCCACTCAAGCACCGGCCCGTCTTGCACAGCAATACTGTGGTCATCTGTAGTTTTTACCCTTCAGGACACACTCTTGAGATCCCATCTCATTTGCTTCCTCATCCCCCCAGGACCAGCTGCAGCCCAAGCAATTTCAGCCCAGTTCAGCAAAGCACAAACCAGTTGCAGTGTTCCACACTAGTGAGCAGGCAGCTGCTTAATTTGCACCCAGGCAGGTAGGCAGAGGAAAACAGAATTCAGGGCAGAAAGCTTTAGGAGTTCAGTCACGGCACGCCATTCCCTTCCCATGTTGGACTCGGCAATGTTAGAAGCTGAACACTGAGGCATGCGCAGCCTTACCTGTGTGTTCCGACTCCCTCTGCTCTGTGTTCCGACTCCCTCTGCCATGTTTCATTCCTCTGCCCTGGTTCTCCCGTTGCAAAATGGAGCCACCAGTACTTGCCCAACCTGATCATTGCCAGTGCTGAGGATTGAAGGGGTGGACAGAGATGACACCACAGCTCTAAGCTGCAAAATAATGGCTGGTAATACAGCTAATAGCCTTTTTTCCTATTTAATGCATTTCCTGGAGAGGCAGTGTGCCTTGAGGGGGGAAGCACAACGTGAAGGTCACACAGACCTGGGTTTGATTCCCAGCTCTGCCAGTAGCCAGCTCTGTGCCCTTGGGTAAGTCATTACACGTCTCTGTGCCAGGGTTTCCTCTCTTGCCAAGTGGGAATAATAATACCCACTTCAAAGAGTCACTGTGAAGATTGGCTAAGACAGCACCCAGCTCTTGGAAGAAACTTAATGAAGAGTAACTAGTAGGTCCTTGCCTCACATCCCTAGTTCTCTACCATTGTCCTCCTCTTAGGGCAGCCTTCTCTTACCTCCAGCACCAAATCACAATCCACTGTTACAAGCCAGCACCATATATCAGTTCTTTGTAGTATGCATCACACTGTACATTTATTTGGATGATTATTTGATTAACATCAGCCTCCTTCATTAGCCACATGGAGGCAGAGACTGTATCTATCTGTCTTAGGCCCTCACCATAACCCCACTGTCTAACACAGGCTTGGCACACAATAAGTGCTCAGTAAATATTTGCAGAGTAGATTAATACTATTAGTATCCCAATAGACTGGTGTGTTCCATTTGTTTGCAAGGGAGTGTTACAAATAAGTTTTTGTTAATAATGAAAGTCCCACAGTTTTCTGCTTATTTCCTTTTTAAGAAATAATTAAAGCATACTCAAGATTATCTGTATAATGGTGTCATCCTCTTTTGCATTTTTTTGACCTGTTTTTCTCTCGGGTGGGGCTGCAGTTAAATGCAAGCCCTGGGGATTACATTCCACCCGGCGTAAACCCATGAGAATGTCTCCCATGGGAATGTCATTTGTCATTGGGTCTGATGGAAGCAGAAGGTTGAAAAATGTGGTCTTACATCACAGATCCCCTCCGCTTGTAGTCTCTAGAAAACTGGTCTAGAAAATTGGAGACAAGAATGGCCTCTCCCTCAGATGGCGGGAACATTGAGAAGTTAATGCTTCTGAGATCCTGGGGTGAAAGCATAGAATTATCTGCTTCCTGCCATAAAACTTCCTGCCTTGAGATGCTGCTTATCAAACCGTTAACCCTAATGTGTCTTGACTAGCCATGACCTGATAGGAGAAAAGCATTTTCCTCTTGATCTGGCAGCCTGCAGACCTCTAATGTAGCACGTATCACCCTCCTTTGCAATAATTTACTGTTTCCCACGTTTTAGGCAGTGTCCCCACGAACTTTTTATCTTACAGTTAACTTTTCAGCACATTATGTGGCATAAAAAATTTAACTAGCAAATTAAATCCACAAATTCATGGTATTGCTTAAATAAACCCAGAGCTGGCATATAATGAGAAAAAAAAAATGAGTCGGTTCAAAGAAAATGCTAAGTAAATATTAATAGTAAACTGTTACAAGTAAATGGCAGAAATAAATGTGAAAAGCTAATGTGTGAGTTTCAGGATTGCTGCAGTTATTTACTTATTTGCCTCTCTTCCTGTTAATTTATGAATTTCTTTGGGGGAGGAGACTGTCTTTTGCTCTTTACATCTCAAGCACTAGCACAATCCCTGACACATAGGAGCTCAACAAATTCAGTGAATGTGGGATGCATGGATGACTGAATGGTAGGACAAGCTCGGCTTCTTGGGCCGAGTGACAAATTCACTGAGGTTGGGGTCTTCCCGGGGCATTGGGAGCAATAGTATTTGTGTGTAATAATGATCGGTAGAAGAGTGTTGGGCTGGCTCCAGGCCATGAAATGAAAGCTAACGTGCCCAAATGCCAGCTTACCCCCTTCTTGGATTCTCCCCACCAGACAGAATTCCCAGCTTCCTGGAATGAAGGAGGAGCCAAGAACATCAAAATCCACAGGCACTTTGGACAGAACACACTTGCTGTGTGGCCTTGGATAGGTCACTGAATGTCTACTTCTCTGTGGACTAAAGGAGTCATTACAGTGAATGAAACTGTATGATTCTGGGAGGGGTTGGTCTCATTTTGAAAAATTCAGAGAAGGCAAGTCAGAGGAGATACTAATAAGCTTAAGGCAGGGCTCAAGCTTGAAAAACTGATGCCTTGAAGTCCAGTGATCACCTGCAGGGTCGGCATCATGGGGGCTTTGGGGGTGACATCTGTGAGGTCACTCATGGGCACTTCTGCCCATGGGTCTAGAAACTTCCCTGTGTATGTTCCAGGGGGCAGGGGGTGGCCTCCACTTCTGGGGGCCCCACCTACCTCAGAGCAGTGTCCAGAGCAGCCTCGCCAAGCCCAGCCAGTAAGCAGATTTGCTTCTCCTTTGAATTCTTATGCTTCCCCCATGACTGCATTTTGTAGTTTACCAAACACTTTTCCTGTCCGCTGTCCCATCTGATCCCCACAGGACCCCAGAGGAGGCCACTTAGTTTACTGCCACTTAGGAAAGTGGGAATCAAATGCTCAAGGTCATGTGGTTCAGTAGAAAGAGCGCCATTGTGGGCAGGGAGCTCACCACAAGGTGGCCCAGGACGTGGAACTTGGGGCCAGACCTCTGTGTTCAAAGGCCAGCTCAACCAGGTGCCGGCTGTGTGACCTTAGAAGAGTTAGATCTCTTCTCTGGGCTACAGGTTTCTCATCTATAAAATGGGAAGGTAACAGTATCTGCCTCCCAAGGCTGTTGTGAATACTGAGTAAAAACTCTCTGGCACATAATAAGTGATCAGATTTTATTACCTCCTGGTTACTTTGAGGATTTATTAAGATTTATTTATTATTTATTAAGATTTATTAAGATAATGGGTATGTTCGTTTCCTAGAACTCCCATAACAAAATACCACAAACTGGTGGCTTCAAACAACAAAAGTTTGTTCTCTCACATTTGTGAAGGCCAGAAATCCAAAATCAGTGTCATTGGACAGGAACCAAGGTGTCTGCAGGGTTGAACTCCCTCTGGAGACTCTAGAGGAGAATCCCTTCCTCACCTCTTCCAGTTTCTGGTTGTCGCCAACATTCCTGGGCTTGTGGCCGCATCTGCCCAACCTCTGTTTCCGTCTTCACGTGGCCCCCGGGGGAGGTTGCACACAGGCACACACGTGCTCGTGTGTGAGTGTTAATCCTCCCTCTGCCTTCCACTAATAAGGATCCATGTGATGACATTTAGGGCTCACCCAGCTAGTCCAGGATAATCTCCCTGTCCCAAGACCCTTATAACTTAATCACATCTGCAAAAACCCTTTTTTCAAATAAGAAACTACAAGTTTTGGGGATTATGATGTGGTTATCTTTGGGAGACCATTTTTCAGCCTATCACATGGCCCTTTACAAAGTTTGCTGACCCTGTTCTAGAAGGATAGGGAAGCCACTCCCAGACTCGTCAGCTCCCACCCCCTGATCTGCCTTCTAAGGCCCCACATCTCATCCTACATCTGCATTTGGCCCACATCAGGGTTCGCCATTTTGTAAACACTTCCAAGGACTGCCTATGTCTTCCTCACCCCTGCCCCCACCCTTTGCAAAAAAATAATAACAAAACAACACCAACATCTGCAACATTTTTTGATCTTCGGGTCCTACTTTTATCTCTTCTATGGCCCTACACTGTCTTCAGGCACAGAAAGAATGAGAAAGGTCTTTAGCAAACAAGTTCTGTTTTCTAGTATAGGACCCTTTCTTTACCTTATTTTGCAGGCCCGATGGCCTTTCCAGATGTCCTAGGAGGATTTTGCCCATCCTCTCTGGGCTGAAAGTTCTCTCTAGACATCCTAGTCCATCCTTCCCAGCAAACAACTACCCTTCCCAAGGTGAACTTTCTCAAGCAGCAGCTTGCTAAGAAATGTACTCTACTTCCCCTTTCATTGTCTGGTCATGGAAACAGATGTTAGTTTCCAGTGACCTCCTTGGCTGGTAAAACTAGCACAAGCATGGTGATCAGTGAATGTTTGCTGTGGGAATAAATGAATACCTCACAAGCCCACGGGTTCTGCTTCATGTGGACTGGGCATCCTTTTTGCACACTCCACAAGTTTGAAAATGAACAGTGGACATTGTTCATCTTTCCGTGGGGTATTTGAAATGGCTAATCATGTACCCTGAGTAGGGGCATCCGTTCTGGAGATCGGTATGTCATGTGATCCTCCCCTGCGAGGAGGGCAGACAGATGATATCTTCATTTTACAGAAGGGAAACTGAAGCTCAGAAAGGTCGAGTAACTGGCCTAACATCAGTAGGTGGCATGGTCCTGGAGCCCATTCCCCACTTAGTATGGTTTCTGCTGGCCTGGGCAGGGTCCATGGTATAACAGGCAGAATGGAGGGTATCCCAGGAGGGTGGCCTGGCTTGGGAGTTAGAAGGCTGCTTCTGGTGTCTTGTCCATCACTAATTCTGTGGGTGAACTTTTTCTCTCTGGTACTCAGTTTTCAGAATTTTAACATCCATGTGGGGAACAACTTAAGGAGGCCAGTCTAGTTGTATAAAATAATAATAATAATAATAATAATAATAACCATCATTGAATTGAGCCCTCATTATGTGCCAGGCACTGTTCTAATGCTTTACATGGATTAGCTCTAATCCTCACAGCATCCTTATGAATGCTCTTATTATAGTCAGGGGAGAAAACTGAGATGCAGAACACTTACTTAAGAACCTTGATTCAGGCCACACACATAATAATTGGGGAATATGAAATGTCAGGAATAAGGAAGTTGCTGTATTGTATAGGTAGGTGAGGGAACGTCTCTCTGATGAGGTGGGCACATGAATAAAAGCAGGAGAGAGCTGTGTGAATATCTAGAAGAATTTGTAGACTAAGGGACTATCAGGTGGAAAGGCCCCGAGATGAGGGTGTTCTTAGTGTGTTCAAGGAGCAGCAAGTGAGCAAAGGGAGTGAGAGGGAGAGTCAGGAGGCGAGATCAGAGATAGGATGGGTGTGAGGAGTGGCAGGTTGTATGGGACCTTGTAGCTCATGATAAAGAATTTCACTTTTGTTCAGAGTGAGATGGGAAGTCATTGCAGGGCTTTGAGCAGAAGAATGACATCCAACTTATGTTTGAAAGCAACACTCTGTCTGCCCTGAGGAGAAGAAATAGTGGGATAAGGGCAGAAACAGAGAGAGTGGACAGAGGTGATTGCAGGGATCCAGGAGAAGTGGTGGTGACTTGGTCCAGCAGGGGTTTGCAACAGATATGGTAGACTGTGGTCAATTCTGATCTTACTTTGAAGGTGTGGCATATGGAGTTTGCCAATGAATTTGATGTGGGGTATAAGAGAAAGAGAAAAGCTAAGGGTGACACCAAGGCTTTGGGGCTGATCAAATAAAAGGAGTTGCCATTCACTGAGATGGGAAAGTCTACATGTCAAGCAGTTAGAGAGGTTGGCTGCTACCATATTTCACTAGCAATGCCTTTTGGGCATCTGAGTGGAGATGTTGAAGACGTTGAACCTGGGGTAGAGAAAGAGGATTGTGTGGGGATACAAATTTGGGGGAGTCTTCAGTATGTAGGTGATAGTTAAAGTCACAAGACTGAATGAGATCACTATGAGAAGGAGTGTGGAGTGAAAAGAGCATAAACAAGAGGACTTCAAAACTTAGAGATCAGGAAGATAAGGAGGAATCAACAAAGGAGATCAAGCAGTGGGTGAGAATCAGGAGTGATGTACCAGAAGCCAAGTGAGGAAAGTGTTCCAGGGAGCTGGAGTGATCGACTGTGTCAGATGCAACTGCTTGGTAAAGTAAAATGAGAGTTGCAATTTGGTCATCACATTTAGCAATGTGGAGGTCATTGAAGACCTTGACCTGTGGAGGGATGAGAGAGAGTTCAGGAGAAAATAGAAGAGGGGAAGCGGAAGTAGAGATTTTGCTATAGAGGCGAATAGAAAAATAGGCTGGTAATTGGAGGAGAATATAGGGTCAAGAAGAAGGTTTTCTGTTTAAGGGAGATACTACAGTAGCATGTTTGAATGACAACCAGAATGTTTCAACCATAAAGGAAAGGTAGATAACAGGAGAGAAAGGAGAAACTGGTGGAGCAGTGTCCTAAGATTGGTGAAAGGAAGTGATATCTGGGGCACAATGAAGAGTTCCTGTTGGTAGGAGCACAGAGTTCATCCAGAGGAACCTAAGGGAAGGCACAGTGTATGGTGACAGGTGTAAGGACAGTGTAAGGTGAGTAGATGTGGTGGTGAGAACTTCAGCAGATCTCCTCTGGTTGCTTCTCGTGCAAAGCAAAAGAATGGGACAGTGAATGTTCTAGGGAGTATACTAGGATGACAGCAGTCCTGAGTCCTCAAACTAATGGTCTTATTCCTCTCCAGACGTGTTCAGACATGGTATATTCAAATCACCTTTGCAGCTGAGACCAAAATCAGATGAAACAGAATGACATGTGTAGTAGGAAGGCAAGATCAGTTTTGAACACGTTTGAGTGCCTATGGGTTTAAATGGCCACGAAACAGATTATACGTGTGATCTGGAGCTTAGGAGAAGGTATGGGATAAAGGTAGAGGCATCAGCAAAGAGGGAGTCATTGAAACTGAGAAAGTAGGTGTAAAGTCCAAGAAAGGAAGTATAAAGAGAAAAGCATAAACTTGGGAAACACTCCCATTTTAGGGAGTGGAAAGAAGAAAGTATTCATCAAAAAAGGCAGAGAAAGGGGCTGAAAAATTAAATGAAGCATATTCTTCCTGAAGCCTATAAATGAGACAGTTCAGTGAAAGGGAGGAAAAATCATTCAGGGAGGTGAGGGAGAAGGAGAAATACTTCTGGGTATGCCCAAAAGGAAGCCAGTACTGGATTACCTCAGAGCACTTAGTAGAAATGCAAAGAAAAGGAACTTGTGAGCAAAATATAAGGGGCATGAAAGAAAAGACCCAAGAGAATTATGTACAAATAATAGGAGCTTTGGAAAGAGAAAAAAGTAGTTCCTGGAAGAGAAGGGATACTTTAAAGATAAAATAGAAGAAAATGTTCCTGAACTAAAGAAAGCCCTGAGTCATCTGATCAGAGGGGTTCTCTGAGTCCTCGAAAGATTGACAAAATAAATACAAAGACAAAATCTGATGATAAGTCTGAGCTGCAGAGTAAAGAGAAAAACCTGAAAAGTATTCAGAGAAAGAGAGATTACAGGCTACTTACAAAGGAAAGGGAAGGAGACTGACAATAGACCACTCGTCTGCAGCGCTGGCATCTCAAAGGCAGTGGAACAGTTTTCTCAGACTGAAAGAAATGTGCATTTTACAGGATTCCCTTGCCCGGTCACAATGTCATTCCTATTAGAGGGGCTCTAACATGCAAGGACTCAAGGCATACCATCTGTATACTCTTTCAAAGGGAATAACTTAGGGATGTACTCTAGTGAAATGAAAATTTAACCAGAACAAAGATCTCAAAATGAGGAAAGAACAAACATGCAAATAAATGTGTATGCGTGCGTGCGTGTGTGAGTGTGTGTGTGTGTTTTAAAAAGTCACCAGCAATTCTTTGAGAGCACAAACCTAGAAAAGCAGTTGGATCAGAAGCTGGGTTGCAGAGGGTTGTAAAAGCAATAGTGAGAGAATATTCATTGAAGAAATATGGAGATAAAACAAGAAGGGAAGACTACTTAAGGGATAAAAAGAATACTTTGTTTATAAAAGCAAAGCTCAAGTATGTTTGTAGGCAGAGGAAAAGGAGTTGTGAGCAGGCAGAGGTGGAAAGTGTACAAATGTGGGACAGTCCTGAAATATAGTAGGAACTAAGTCATTGCTGATGATTTGAAAATAAGATCCCTTCTATTATGGATGGCACATGCCTTCCACCAGCTTGCATTTGAGAAGGAGGGAGAGATACTGGAATGGCCAGAAGAAGGAAAAAAGGAAGAAAGGGTGGAGGAGGGGAGAGAGGAGAAAGAAACCATTTTCTACAAATACCCAAAGATCTATCAGAACTGCATGCACAAAGCATGTACATAAAACCTTAGATTGCAAGTAACTTGTTCTGTGAGTGTTCTGCAAGACAAGCAAACATTTCTAACAAATTTTAACTTGATAAACAAGTGATGTCTTACTTTATGAATAGTAGGTGATGCTGAATGTCACGTGATCACAACTGAGCCAATGGTTCTTGAAATTCGCTTTGATACACAAGTGCTTTGGATTGCAAGCATGCTTCCAGAATGAATTATGCTCATGAACCAAGGTTTTACTGTATTTTAGTATACATGTATTTAATTCTGCAGTCTATGAGTGTAGACCAGTTAATGCATCATCCAGCTGGGATTATTACCCGTAGCCACATAGCTAGAGTGACCTCTGAATGAAGAGTACAAAGGACTGATCAGTGTTTTGTTTGTTTGTTTGTTGTTTGTTTGAGGAAGGATTAATTAAAGCATATCTGGAAGTCGTGGACTAGGTTGGGTACCTGAGGAAAAGCATCAAGACATTTGGTTCTCAGTGGTATGGCAAAAGTGTGGGAGCCCCATGGAGGCTAAGATGGGAACCCAGGACAAAATCGCTTAACTTTATAAACAGTATAGCATAAGGATGAGGCTGGCTACGTGATGCGTTGGGCATGACCTTATGAGCCGCAGGGATTCAAACCTTGACTCTTACTTGCTGTGGGAGCTTGAGATATATATCATATATATATCTATATATATGTATGTAGATGTATGTATGTATCTTTATATATATATAAAGAGGATAATACAGGCCTTGCAGAGCTTTTGGAAGATCACATCCACTCAACAGTTTGTTTTGGAACCATGTGCCAGGCATTATTCCCAAGGGGATACTTTAATAAAGTAGACATTCCGTATTTCTCCTCAGAGTTTCCATTCTAGGTGATTGTGAGGAGGAGAGCAAGAAAAGCTGCCTTTGGCATGAAAAGGGCAAAAGGTGCTCAATAGATCTCACTTCCACCCTGTCCCTTCCCATAGAGGCTTTCAGAAAAGCTCCATTGCTCACCCACACCCCTAGCCCTTCTCCCCATGGCTCTGAATACCTCCCCCAGTCTCCATACCACAAAGATGCAAGATTCCCTGGGTTTGAGCAAAAATCCTTGGAAACCAAGCTCTCCCATTTGGACAAGGAGCTGGAGGAAGAAGCCTAGTGCTTGGATCCCCTGGAACTCCAGGTCCCAAGTCTCAAGCCTAGCTTGTAAAGGATCACTCTACCAGTTGCCTCTCCTGGACGTTCTTCCCCATGGCCTGCAATTGGTACATGAGCTCTAGTCACTTAAAAATACAGGATCACACACTCACTAGTGTATGGTCTTTTCCAAAACAAAAAACAAACAACAACAAAGAAAACCACCCAATTGTATGTATGCAAAGGGGTGCACACAGCACAGCCCCCAGTTCCCCCCCCCCTTCCTCAAGCTCTTCTCCAGTCTGCTGCCCCTGGTCAGTGTGCCTGCTGTCACACACGTGCCCAGCTCTCCCAGGGGGCCTTCCCGCGGGCCCTCCTTGCCATGTGACCTTCCTGCACTGTCACCCCCCCCACTTCAGTGGGCCTGTCATTTTCTCATTATGGTCACCACCCCAGACCCGAACTTGTCCTCCTCTTTCCTGTTTCCAATTAAACCTTGTCCTATCAGGGATCCTAGGCCACGTTGTTCTGCGGTCTCCAGAGAGGAGAATGACAACATGGGAGGAGAGTGGGGGGGATTCCCACTGATTGGCCTGGTGAGCCAGGCTGGAGATATTTTGGGGGTGGGTTAAAAGCTCTAGAGACCCCAAGGCAGATGGCGTGGGCGAGCAGTGTGCAGTGGGTGTGGGCAGGGTGCATTTTCCTTCCTTGTCTCGTGCTTTCTTTTCACAGCTGCAGTTCCTTGGAGCCCTAACATTCCAGTTCCCAGAGCTAATTTTAGGTTCTTGGGACTGGCTTGTTCTAAGTGACCCTGGCCCCCGCCTTTCCCCTTTGCTCGGCATATTCATTCCGGACCTCTGGCTCACACAAGCCACACTCTCTTGCTGGCTCTGGAATCAGTGAAGAGCAATTGTAGTCCCGGTCCCCCACCAGCTGAAAGACCCTCAGGAAGCAGGAAACTGAATAGGGGGGCGTGGAGTGGGAGTCCTGGGAGTGGACAGAAGAGGGTGGGGGTGGGGAGCAGCTTCCTGCCTCCCAAATAAGGAGATGATGTTCATCGCAGTCATGAGCTCAGGACTTCTGTAGAGCCTCTAAGAGAGGGCCTTTAAGAGAGAGGACCAAGGAACAGGAATGCGAATGAGGCCAGACAGATGGATACCTGCCATTGCTTCGTCCACCACCAGTGCCCATTCAGTATTCATGCAGCAGGTGAACCTGGGCCTCCTGGAGTCACCATGTTCAGAGTCTCACCAGGTTCTCCACTCACGACATAGACATTCATGGAATTTTAAAGTGTAAGCCACAGATGTCATCTTCTTCATGCCTCTAATTCCACAGTGAGGGGGATCCACAGCCCAGAGAGGAGATGCCACTTCCCCAGGGTTGGGCATGAGTACCAGGTTCTGTGAAGCCAGAGGTGGGACCAGGACTTGAATCAGGGCCTCCTGCCCTCCAGCTCAGAGCTCTTTCGGGCACCAAACTGCCTTCTGCTGTGGTTCTGTTCACTTCCTATCATTTGGGGGCAGGTCGCCAATTCCTCCATCACCACCAGCGGTGGGGCAATTGGGTGCCTCCCAGACTTTCTTTCTCACCCCAGCCTTGGCCTGCCTCTTTACTGAGGGTGTAATGGAAGCTCTGGAAAGCAGTGCTGTCCCCAGGGAAATGAGTGCCACCTGCTCAGGGTCCCAGCTGGGGGGACCATGCCCACTTAGAAAGGGACAAATTCCATTTCTGAACTTGATCTATGTCTCTGCCACTTCACCAGAACAGTTGATCAAGAACTGGATTTTCTTTTTTTTTTTTTTTAATTTTTTTAATGTTTATTTATTTTTGAGAGAGAGAGAGAGACAGAGCATGAGCAGGAGAGGGGCAGAGAGAGAGGGAGACACAGAATCTGAAACAGACTCCAGGCTCCGAGCTGTCAGCACAGAGCCCAACGTGGGGCTCAAATTCACAAACCATGAAATCATGACCTGAGCTGAAGTCGGACACTCAACCAACTGAGCCCCCCAGGTGCCCCAAGAACTGGATTTTCTACATCAAATTTTAGAGCTATCAGTCATCCAAAACCCTCCCTGGCCATCAGCAGCCATTATCCCCTTGCTTCAAATCATTGCTTCTACTGTGTGAACTGCTCCTACTGCTTGAACTTGCTTTCCTAAGACTAGTTCTGCCTCCCACTTTCAGCTGCATTCATTTCCTTGCCCTCTGTTTCAGACCCTGGGCTCTCCTCACCTGGGCAGGTGAATACTAAGTTCCCCCTGAGCCAGAATCTTCCAATGGCCTCTTGGGGACCTCTCAGTCTCCCAGCCACTCTCCAGCCACTCTCTTGATGGACTAGATCCCTAAGGCAGTACCATGTGGCTATCAGCATGCAGTGTTTGCATCTCAGTGTGCCCCAGTTTCCATATCTGTAAAATGGGAATAAGCAGTGTAAGGCTCTTAGTGAGGATTCAGTGAGTTCACATGATATATACAAATGTACAAATTCATGAAGCAGTACTCTTAAGATGAGAGCACTTTATCTATTTGCTGTGTATGTGATATACTTAAAAAAAAAGATTGAGTTTATATACTTAAATTAGTTTATACATTTGCACTCAGGGTGGCAGAGAGTAAACCCTCCATAATAATACTTGTTATAGTAGCTGCTATTATTTAAACTTGGGCTCTCTGAGGACTAATATTTCTTCCTCCTAAGTATTAAAAATTTTTTTAATGTTTATTTTTGACACACACACAGAGAGAGAGAGAGAGAGAGAGAGAGAGAGCATGAGCAGGGGAGGAGCAGAGAGAGAGGGAGACACAGAATCCAAAGCAGGCTCCAGGCCCTGAGCTGTCAGCACAGAGCCCGACATGGGGCTCGAATTCATAGACCGCAAGATCATGACGTGAGCCAAAGTCAGATGCTCAACCGCCTGAGCCACCCAGGCACCCATCTTCCTCCTAAGTACTTAGAGTAATGATACCTCATATTTTTCCCATGCTTTCCCATTTATGAAGCACTTCCTTGTGCATTCTCTCACTTCCGGTTATCACAACAGCCTTTGAGATGGCTATTTCCCCCCATTTTGTTTTATTTCTTTTAATGTTTATTTATTTTTGAAAGAGCAAGAGAGACAGAGCATGAGTGGGGGAGGAGCAGAGAGAGAAGGAGACACAGAATCTGAAGCAGGCTCCAGGCTCCAAGCTGTCAGCACAGAGCCCAATGTGGGACTTGATCATGACCTGAGCCCAAGCCGGACGCTTAACCGACTAAGCCACCCATGTGCCCCTATTTTCCCCCATTTTAAAGAAGGGAAAGCTGAGGCTCAGAGGTACAGAGTTGACTTGCCCTAGATCATGCAGCCAGTAGTGGAGAGATGGGACTCAAGTCTGAGTGACTCTTCGGCAAGGATTTCCACCCCACCTTGCTCTGCCCATCAGCACCTCTGTTCTCAGATCTACCCAGACTTCCTGCTTACAAACACCAGGTTTCCCTGACCTCGGGCATTTCTGTGTCCTTCGGGAAGTGACCTACACAAGGTCCCATGGCTTAATAAACCAAAGCTGAAATAGAACCACATCTTCTGAATTTCCAGTCTGGCACTATTTCCTCCACAACCTTTTATCTTGTTGGCCCGATTCCAATTTAGATGCATTAAAGACTTTTTTGTTTTTCCCACTGAATTAAGGGAACCAAAGCATTGCATCAAGAATTAGGATATTATAGCATGGGTGAAGAACATACAGACACAGGCAAGAAGGTTCCAATTCATATTCCACTGCTATAACCGTAGTGCCTATCACTCAAGTCACTTATCTTACACTGTAGAGTTCAGACCCCGACCCATTCCTTCTTCAGGAAGATGGCCCCCTCTAGAATCTGCAAGGTGGGGGAAACCAATGATAAGCCCTTGCTGTGGAGAAAAGGGACGGGCAGCTGTTGAGAGTCCTCACTCCAATTACCTGAGTCCTTCAGGAGCCCCCAGGACTCTGCCTTCAGGTCTCCTTCCTCCACCACCCCTCCCTGGACAATCTCCTGATGCAGTTATTTTAAGGAAAGTTCCACAAGGCAAAAACCTCACAGGATCACTGATATTTGAAGGTTTGGTTCTTCCTGCCTCCCAATGGAGACTGGTTTTGAGGTTGTTTTGCTGAATCACTAGGCAAAGAGTAAATAAATAAATGGAGGAAGGAAATCTTGCTCAAAAGGAATTCTGTTGGTTCTCCAAAAAAACAAAGCATCTGTCATCATCAAAGGAATCTGTAGGATCTAGCCTCTCTGGGACTAGACTTCATCCTAGGGGTTCTGAGGCACCCCCACCAGAGAAGAACTTGTCCAGCCCCTCTCAGCAGTGCTCAAAAATGATGCCAACCCTCAAGGGCAAACTGGCTACATCCCAAGGCCTCTGGGTGGCCTGATCTTGCTCTTGTCCTCTGTCCCCCACCAACATAGGAGAAGAACCAGGAGTGAACTGCCCCTAGGGCCTGATATTCTGTAATGTGCTGCCTTTCCTTTGGGGGTCACCACCTCTTCTGGTGCATGTGGCTTCCACCATCCACCCCTAGACTCTAGCTCATGTTTTGTTACTTCTCTGGAAGCCTCACCCCCATAAAAATAAAAGGAGAGCTCTTGATAATCCATTAGTCTAAGCCCATCATCTTGCTGCCATGGAGACCAGGGCCAGGAGAGCAGCAGCTGACCCTGGGACACATAGCACCTTGTGTGCAAAGTCAAAGTAGGAATTGAAGACAGAGAGTCAGTGGACCCCACCATCTAGAGGCTGGCAGAGCCGCCATACTCTGGATGGGAGAACTGGCTGGGCCTCCCTGTCCCCTGGGAGCTCCCAGAGTTCCTGCTGGAATGAAACAGTAGGGAGGTGAGAGATTGAGAGAAGCACTCAAGGAGAACCCTCACAGCCACCTGACCAGTTTTGAAGTCTCCTGGTTCATCACTGGTGGACAGAGTCTTCTTAGAGCATCTCACTGAGCATCTTTTGCCCTGCTTGAGATCTTTCATTGCCTTAGTCCCAGTCCATCCCCATTATCCCTGGCATTCAAGGCCTTCTGACATGTCCTGACATCTTCTCTCCCAGTCCATCTTAACTCTGTGCCTCTGAACCAGTGGTGAGGAGCAGAGGAACCCCACTCTGTGCCTGGTAAATCCCAGGAGCTGGGTAGTGGGAAGTGGGCAGCCTGGGTGGACATATCCACGGTGCTCTACATGAGCCTCTGTCAAGCTGCCCCACTGTGATAGAAGGAAAGCCAGCTCAAGGAGGCACCACCCCACACTCACTCTAAGACCCAGGGCAAGTCACTCACCATCTCTGAGCCCCGGTCCCTCCTGCATGGGACATTGCTCCCCACCTCATCCCAACTTAAGATCTAATGGCATAACTTAGGGGAAAATACAACTTCTGGTATGTAGGATGTGCTCAGTAAATGTTTGCTTCTCTCCTTCACCTAAACAACAGGGTGGAGGAGTAGAATGGAGGAAGCTCACTCTCCTGGAATGTTTGGAGGGCCTCGGGGATGTGCAAGGCACTGGCCTGTGGTGGGCAAGTGTGGGTGGCATCGTGGCTCCTCACCACCGCCTCTGTCTAGACAAGGGCCTCAGAATTGCTGAGTCTCAAGGTTGAAAGGAACCACCTATCCAAAAGGTCAAGTAGTCTAGTCATATGCTGATTTGAAAACACTCATCTGTTACCTTTTCCGTGATCCAGAATTTCATCCCAGCCACATAATAGCAGGACTTTGATTTTTATTGTCAACTAAATAACAATCAACAGTCAACAATGTTGTTGAGCTCATTCTACACATCTCCAGGCTTTCCCCTCTTTGTTCATTTAATCTTCTCAAATTGAAGCCCCACAGTATGACCAGCATTTCACTGTGAGGGCATTGAGGAAAGTTAAAAAATTTTCCCAAAGTCACACAGCTAATAATTTCATTGCACAGATATTTGTTGATCAGCCAGTATGTACCAGATAGACCTGGAAACACAGCAGCAAGGAGTGTAACATGGATTCCTAACTGATTCTGGATCTTTCCACCTTCTTTTGCTTGCAGCCTTTTCCATCCAGATCCCACAGCTAACTCCAGGGCTTGAATACCTTAGAAAGATATTAAGAGGTTGGGAAATAATCTTTGAGTAAAGCTTAAAAATATGATCATTGGTTCTCCACGGGGGCAGTACTGTTCCTCAGGATGCAGTTTGGAAACTTTGGGTTGGCCCTTACTGGGAGGGTGCAGGGATGTGCCTGGGACAGTCCTGTACCCCACAGGGCCATTGACTATCCCACCAGACACCACACAGATGAAAACCCATGTATAATAATCTAAGCCTAGGACTGAACTCCACATTATTTTGCACACAAAGCGTTCGAACAGGGAGCAGTTTTAATATATGCTCCCCTGCAAATGCAACCACCATGTAAATTCAGGGTAGACTTCACTTTGTGTTGTTGGAATCTTACCAAGAGTTGTTTCAACAAATCATGTCACCAATGGCAACCTCACTCCTGGCCTTTGAGTTGCTAATGAAACATCCAAATCAGTCCACATTTGTAGATGTTAAGATCATGGCTATTTTATGCATAAATGCAAGCATCACACTATTTCATTATGTCTTCCAGTGTAGTCACAGGAGTGTTTATAAATGGAAACATGTTATTTTATTATAAATTATTTTTATTTAATTTTTATTAGGAATTATTTCTACTTGATTTCTCATATTATATTTAGGGCACCCTATTAATTTTTTTTTAATTGTGCATGTAGGTTAACCAGGAATTTCATTTCCACATAGTAAAAGGGCATTACACAACATTTGTTAAAGAAACAGCATGGGTCTGAGAAGGTGGGGGTGGCATGCTACAGTGAGAGAAGAGTTACTACCTGCAACAGAAGGGCCATGAGCCCTTCCTTGCCACTCTGTCACTCCATCATTCCATCAAGGACAGAATGGCAGCTGTGCTTCCAGAACTTGGAGTAGACTTGGGCATGATTACCTGGCCTTGAAAGCTGTCTGTTGTTAATGTAGATAACTGAATGGAAAGGGCAGAGATTGGTGTCAAAAGACATGAACCTGAATCTTGGTTCTGCTAGTTCCTGAAAATGAAACCAACCAAAACCTCCCTGGCCTTTGTTCCTACATGATAGAGGGAGTACTTTGAACCAGGATGAAGGTATCTTGTGGTATAACATTCCATGGCTCCAGGATCAGTCTTTGAGGGCTCTCAAGGTTCCTTATGCTTCTGGAAGAGTGCCTCAGTACAGTGGGTCTGGGGGCAGAGGTGGGGTGGAAGTGATAAGACATCTACCAGGTTTGAACCTGGATATGCCACCTTTGGGAAATGCCAAAATGACCTGTGGTATTTTATTTCTCTCTTAGCTTTAGTCTCAGTAAAATGGGAATTAGAATGGTCTTACCTTTTGAAGGTTAAGATGACAGTTGGGGTGGTAACAGATAAAATCTGCAATGGGTGCTGGAGCTCAGTAGTTCTCTGTAAATGTTAGATGTCAGTTCCCTTCCTCCAACCTCCACACCTTCCTCAGCCTCCCCAGACCAGTTCCCAACCTCTGCCCCCTGCACTGTTCTTCTGTCCCTCCCATCCCAGGATAGGGCTGGGAAGGGAAGGGAGTGGAATTGTGCTGAGTCTCCATCTTGTCCCTGCACAGAGAGTAAAGGTTAGAAGTCCCCCCACACTAGGGAGTTTCCACTTCCCTCTCTGGCCAGCTGTGGGGTCAATGGGAGAAAAGTGACTAAGATAGGGAGAATTTCTGGAGTCCCTCTGGCCCTGATTCAAGACCTCACCCACTGGGAAAAGCAGAGGAAAGTAGTTTCTCAGCCTGGAGATTCTGAACAAGGGGTTGGCCGATAAGAAATGGAGACTCTCACCTCCCTTTCAGCCAATGTTCAAGGTGCAAGGCATCGCGGTGTAAAACTGTATTGTATGCTCAGAGAATGTTTGAGAACTTGCTGGAATGTATAATGTAGATGCAAGGGAGGGAAGGGAGATCCAGGTGGAAGAGCTGAGACAGGCCAGATATAGAAGAACCTTGTTTGGTCAGAGCTGGAATCTTCACATGGCAGGAGGTCTGTGGCAGCAGAGGATGGCTCAGTTGGCCATCTGGGACTGGGGGGAAACTAAACTGTATGGAAGGGGAAAGAAACACAGCCACCTTCCCCAGACAGCCCCTCTCCCACAGTGCTCCCTAGAGGGCATCCTTGGCAGCAAGACCTTCAGACAGGAGCTCCTCCTTACCCAAGCCAGCTCTGGAAGACTTGTTCCTGTGGAGGTATGAGTGATTCAAGCCAGCTCCTCCAGAAGCCACTTTATTTCAACAGGCACCAAAACTTTCTTCCAGGGGACTGGTTTTCCAACTATGCCATGCCCTGGGGAAGCATCTCAGGACAAAGGGAAGGTTGAACCGACAGGCCCTGATCCTCTGACCCAAATCACATTGGACATTGGTGACTCAGACCTGAGGAGACAATGGTGCTCACAGGGGCCCACCTTTCAGTAGAGACCAACAATCAAAGAAGGCCATGAGCAACTCCAGGCAAGGATATGGACCTGAGGTGTCTGGAAGTAGGAGGGGCACCTCTGCCAGCCCAGGGAGGAGGGGGTGTTGAGGTGGTGAGGAAGAGAAGGAGGTGAAGTTGAGAAAAGCCTGGAGGAACAAAAGGGGATCAGCTGGTTAGAGAAGAGGTGAGGAGGCCATTCCAGGCAGAGGGAGCTGCTCATGCAAAGCCCTGGAGGTATGACTCACCACCATGGTCTAGGGGCTTCAGGTGGCTACAGAAAAGTATAGGGATGGAAAGAACTGTGTTGGAGTTAGGCGTGTCCGTGTTCAAGTCACTGTTCTGCAGCCCAACACCTCTGTGAGCCTCAGTTTCTCAACTGTAAAACGGGGATGATTCCTCATCAGAGTGTCCATGAAGACAGGCACCCTATTGCTCTTGTTTGCCCAAGGCCTAGAACAATGCCTGGACCAGGATGATCCCTCGGTCTGTGTTTGCTGAATGGATGAAGAACATAATGCCTGTGAAGTGTCTGGCATAAAATAGATGTTAAGGAACAAGGATGTCTTTGAAGTTGGGGTCATAGAGCATAAGGTTGTAGATAAGAATGGTAAGGTGGTGAGGACCTTGGAAGCCAGTGATCCAGACTTTTTTGGTAAGCAGTAGGGGCAGTGGAGGATCTGATGGGCCCCAGGGTCACTAGTCATAAGCCCCTGTTGGGGAGTCTGATTGTGCCTGAGGCCCTCCCTGAGGTGGAGCCAACCCTTCCCAAGACCCTTCCCCCGGGAAGCTCTCCATGATTCATTGTCACAGGGTGGTCAGGGTCTTCCAGAAGCTCCTCTGGAGACAGCCTGAGTCAGGGATTGGGAATTTCTGGATGTGATCAAATACTTACCCCTGCGGTTGGTCCTGGGACTCAGAAGAAGCACCCGCCTGCCTGACTTGAATGTCACACACCGGCAGGACCCATAACCTTTGACCCTTCCATGCACTCTGACCTATTGACCCTGCCTGGCTCTAATGTTTGGTTTGCTTTGCAGAAGGGAGGGCTTAGGCTGAGATGGAGCAGGGCAGTTCTGCCCCCTATAGCATGTCTTACTCAGGGGTCCAGAGGCTCCTGTTGGCCTCAGCTGGAGGTTCTGGGACTAGGCTCACCACCACCATAAGGAAATCCGTGTTGTTCAGGGCTTAAACAGCCCTGATTCCAGGGGAGGCCATGACTTTCCCCAGAGATCGCAACTTCTCCCTTGATGAGTCCTGGGGCTTTGGCTCACCTCCCTTCGTATCTCTGCTCCCCCCTTTACTCCTCTGTCAGCAAAGCCAGCTCGTGCACTTCCTACAGCAAAACATGGCATCCACTGCCCCTGGCACATCAGCCATGCCCGTGTCATCTCTGTCTCAGACCCTGTTCTAGATGCAGAAGAGATTGACAATGGAATCAGGACTCCAGAAGGAATATAAATTATTAGGCAAAGGTACTGACTGCTTGGCTGTCTGTAAGCTAGGAATAATAGAGCACTTCTGAAGGTTGCCGTGAGGATTAAGTGAGACAATGAAATACTGGGAAGAGATAGTGGAGAGCTAACACATGGCAAGCACTCAGTAAAAAGACAATAGTAGTAGTAGTATTTGAAATAGTAGAAGAGGCAGCCACAGCAGTAATGGTGGTGGTGGTGGTGGTGGTAGTAGTAGTAGTAGCAGTGATGGTGGTGGTGGTAGTAGTAGCAGTAGTGGTGGTGGTGGTGGTAGTAGTAGTAGTAGTAGTAGTAGTAGTAAGTAGTAGCAGCAGCCGTAGTAGCAGCAGGAGCAGGGATAGGGGTAGTAGTAGTAGAGACAGCAGCAATGGTAGTAGTAGTAGCAGCAGCAGCAACAGCAGTAATGGTAGTAGTAGTAGTAGTAGTAGCGGTGATTTTGGTGGTAGTAGTAGTAGCAGAAGTGGTGGTGGTGGTAGTAGTAGTAGTAGCAGTGATGGTGGTGGTAGTAATAGTGGTAGTGGTGATGGTGCTAGTAGAAGTAGTAACAGTGATGTTGGTGGTGGTAGTAGTAGCAGTCACGGTGGTAGTAGTAGTAGTAGTAGTAGCGGTGATTTTGGTGGTAGTAGTAGCAGTAGTGGTGGTGGTGGTGGTGGTGGTAGTAGTAGTAGTAGTAGTAGTAAGTAGTAGCAGCAGCCGTAGTAGCAGCAGGAGCAGGGATAGGGGTAGTAGTAGTAGAGACAGCAGCAATGGTAGTAGTAGTAGCAGCAGCAGCAACAGCAGTAATGGTTGTTGTAGTAGTAGTAGTAGTAGTAGTAGTAGTAGCAGTGATGTTGGTGGTAGTAGTAGTAGCAGTAGTGGTGGTGGTGGTGGTGGTAGTAGTAGTAGTAGCGGTGATGTTGGTGGTAGTAGTAGTAGCAGTGATGGTGGTGGTGGTAGTAGTAGCAGTTATGGTGGTGGTAGTAGTAGTAGCTCCATAGTTTTGCCTTTCCCAGAATATCATATAGTCAGAATCATTCTGTATGTTGCTTTTTCAGACTGGCTTCTTTCACTTAGTAATATGCATTTAAGGTTCCTCCTCATCTTTTCATGGCTCGATAGTTCATTTTTTTTTAGCACTGAATAATATTCCATTGTCTGTATGTATCACTATTTATCCGTTCACCTCCTGAGGGAGATCTTGATTGCTTCTAAGTTTTGGCAGTTATAAATAAAGCTGCAATCTGTGCAGGCTTTGGAGTAAACGTAAGTTTTGAACTCCTTTGGGTTAATACCAAGGAGCATAGTTGCTGGATCGTATGGTAAGACTACGTTTACTTTTGTAAGTAGTCACCAAAGTGTCTTCCAAAGTGGCTGTACCATTCTGCATTCCCGCTAGCAATTTGTGAGAGTTCCTGTAGCTCCACATCCTTGTCAGCATTTGGTGGTGTCAGCATTCCAGATTTCAACCATTCTAAGAAGTGTGTAATGGTATTTCATTGTTGTTTTAATTTGCATTTCCTTGATGACATATAGTGTTGAGCATCTTTTTACACGTTAATTTCCCATCTGTCTATCTTTTTTGGAAAAGTGTCTGCTAAGGTCTTTGGTCCATTTTTTAATCAGGTTGTCTCTCTTCTTACTATTGAGTTTTAAGAGTTCTGTGTTTGGGATAGCAGTCCTTCATCAGATGTGTCTTTTGGACACTTGCCTCCCTGGCTCTTCCTTCTCAGTCTCCTCTACTCTTTCATTCACACTGTCTGGGGTCTGGGGTCTGTCAGGACTCAGTGCTGACCTCCTCTTTTCTCTACCTGAACCCACGCCTCTATTCCTTTGTCAACCTCACTTAGTATCATGATTCTAAATGAGTTCCAGACTCATGTATCCAAGACTGCTATGCATTAGACATCTCCTCAGGACATCCAACACTGATTCAATTTCACATGTCAAAACTGAACTCTGGTCTTTCCCCCAAATTTGCCTCCCCTCAGCCTTCTCCCATTTAACTTGGGAAGCTCTGTTTTCAACCTCAAACCTTAGGGTCTTCCTTGAGTGTTCCCTCCTTCACTACCCCTTTTCCCTCCTAATCAATCCATCAGGAAATCTATAATCCTTACTGTCAAAATCTATCCGGAATCCAGAATCCTACCATCTCTCACTTGGCTATTGCAGTCCCCTTCTAACTGGTTTTCCTGCTACTGCCCTTGCCAACTTTCAGTGTATTCTCAGCAGAGCAGAATGGCACTACAAAATGTGGGTTCACCCTCAGATGAACACAAAGGAAGGGAAGCAAAAATAATATACAAACAGGGAGGGGGACAAAACATAAGAGACTCTTAAATATGGAGGACAAAAGGGGGTTACTGGAGGGGTTGTGGGAGGGGGGATGGGCTAAATGGGTAAGGGGCATTAAGGAATCTACCCCTGAAATCATTATTTCACTATGTGCTAACCAACCTGGAGGTAAATTTAAAAACTAAATTAAAAATATGTGGTTTCACCCTTCCACTGCTCCAAACCCCCAGTGCTTCGGGCTCTGTGCTGGATGTAGAGCCTGCTTAGGATTCTCTCTCCCCCTTCCTCTGCCTCTCTCTCTCTCTCTCTCTCTCTGTCTCTCTCTCTCTCTCTCTGTCTCTCTCTGTCTCTGTCTCTCTCTCTCTCTCTCCCCTCTCTCAAAAACAAAAACAAATAGATGCCTATTTGGCCCTGACTAGCTACCCTCAAGAAAAGCTCAACATCCCAAGTTTAACCTGGGACCAGTCACTTTGCGTCTGTCTCCAGCCAAATTTGAAACCCTACCAAATTAATGTGTATCATTTTCCAGAGAGAGGCTAGGATGGTGGTTAGGCCTATAGTATTGCAAAGCAAGGATCTTTACATAATGCCAAAGTGACACAGTCCAAGAGAGATAAGCAGGGATAGCTATTTGGAGAGGGAATTAGGGGGAGGGTACAAAATGTTCCAGAGGTTTCAATAAACCATAGTGCATGGAAGCTCAGGAAAGGGAACCCAAGAGTGTCATCCTAATAGAATTCTGGTGATCCACTAAGCCAGAACAATCCCATGGAATGGCTCAGGGAGGCCAAGGGAGACAGGGGCTATGAGTATTCCTGGGGAGCATCTGAGCCAAAGAGCAGGGGCTGCTGATGTTCAATTTGAGGTGGCCCCATGACATCTAAGCCTCTGTGCTGGTGCAGAATAAGGCATGGGTCTGCTTGCCTACAGCTGTTCTGTTCCTTGCTTGGCAAGGGCACTTGGCACATAGTTCAGTCTAAGCACCTTCCAAGTTGTATCATGATTATATCTACATGGCAGTCAGTCTTCTCCTCAAAGTAGGGAAACCCTCAGAGCTCATTTTGGTATTCCCGGGAATAAGCCCAGGAGCTGTAGTGTAGATTCCTAAATGTTGGATGCATGAATCAGTGAGTGAATGAATAGATACACTCATTTCCCACTCCAAAGAATGGAAAAGGGAGAATCAACCTTATTACTGTTGGTGTTAGATGCTCTTCATTGAACTCTGATTGTACCCCAGTTCCTGTTTCACAACAATCCCTCTGAAGGTAGTTGCTGTCATCCTTCTTTTATTGATGAGAAAACTGAAGCTCAGAGAAGATGTCATCTGCCCAAGGTTACACAGCTTATCACTGGAAGAACAAGCATTTGAAACCAGAGCTGTCTAACCCCAAGCCCCATGCTCTGTCTCCTGGGCCACCCTCTCTTGAATAAAGAATTATTGAGTGTCCACTGTGTGCAGGCTACTGCCTTAACACACCTCAGGTCGTTTGCTGTGTTTGGTCTCCATATTATGAGACTCATATTATCATTTTTTACGAATGGGAAACCAAGGGTCAGTAAGTTTACCCACCTTGCCCAAGCTCATCCAGCTGCTAAGTTTAAGAGATGGATTGGAACCCAGATTTGACTCCAACATTAAGTCTTTCCCCGATGCCACAACACACAGCATGCAAGGCAGTGTCCAGGCTGGTTGACTCCTAGTGATGGGCACAAGTTGTTGAGAGAAAGGCTTCAGTTTGCTTCTTCCTTGTGCCTGTTAGCTTGGGGCTGTCCGAGCTCTGCAAACTGTGGCCACTATGCCCTCACCCTGGCCAGGCCCCAGGAAGAATCACAAGGATCAGTAGTCAGGGCAGGTCCAGGACTGTCAGTTTCCATGTCTGGGGAAACAGAACCAGCACCATGCCTCTCCTCTGACAATGGCTCCTGCAGGAAGCTACTTACTGCATGATTCCTCGTTAGGTGCTGAGGATTAGATCTTAGCAGTATGGTGGGTGATTAAGAGCTCAGGCTCTAGAATCTAAGTTCTTGGGTTCAAATATAGGCTACTCACTGGCTGTCTGATCTTCATTTGGTTCTTCATTCATTCTGAGCTTCACTTCCATCATCTGTAGAATGAGGTTAGAAGTAGGACCTATCTCATAGGGTCACAGATTGGGTTAAATGAGATAACATGAATAATATGCTTTGAACAAAGCACTTTAACAAGGTTCCATCAATGACAGTCCCACTTACAACCACTTTTTAGTACACGTGGGTTAAGAAAAACTGAACAATTCATTATGCCACAATGAACCAGAGAAGTAATCTAGACTTCTCTCAGATATCACCCCCCACCTTTATCTTGGTCTTAGAAGAACACTGGATTCAAAGTCCAAAGATTCAACTTCAGATCTGGCTCTGTGGCCTCCAGCAAGCAACCTCACCTCTCAGCCTTGTTCTACTCATCCAAAAAAGAGAAACAGTGGTATTAGAACCTGCCCTACTTAGCCTTAGGATTCCCGTGAGGTTTAAACAAAATAGTGGATGTGGAAATATTATGTAAAGCGTAAAATGCTGGAGAAATGTTAGCTATTGTGTTAAGACGGCTTTTCTTTCTTGTCCCCCACCGCACCCAGGCTCTCCCCAGCCAGGAAGTCTACCTCCCACCCTTTCTGGCTCTCAGCTACCCTGGAATCTCAGTTGGCTCCCAGAAAGGATTCAGAGCACAGCACAAATTGTCCAAAGGTTGCTTCCAAAGCCTCCGGCAGCTAAGCCTGGCCCCAGCCCTTCCTCCTTGAAAATGTCTGGCCTAATGGGAAGGAATGTGGGCTGGCAGTTGAGTCTCATTCATATCCACAAGCATCCACGGAGTGTCTGCTCTGTGCCAGGCCCTGGGCACTGAGGACCCAGTGGTAGAGCAGGATGGTCTCTGCCCTCAGAAGCTCATAGTCTAGTGGGGAAACAGTCACATCACAGATGAAGACAATAGGATAGGGTAGCACTGTGTCCAGAAGCCCAGAGGAAGGCACTGCACATGATACGGGAGAACCAGAGAAGGCTTCCTGGAGGGAGGGGGAGCATCCAACAGGAGCTCAACCCCCACCAGGTCACAAGTGAAGCCTTCACGTCACCAGTGCCTCCTCATCTTGGTGGTCACAGATTTGTCAACACTCTAAGCCAGAAGAAGTTTTAAAATATTCTTTCATTCAGCTGTCATTCTTAAGAAGCCCAGAGAGCTGAGTGGCTTTCTCAGGTCACCCAGGTAGGTCTATGGGACACATTAGGCAGCTTTTATGTGAAGATCAGTGTCTCTTGAGCACCCATTTCCAATCAGATCAGCTCCCTGGAAAAGGACACCAGCTGGTCTTGAAAAAAAAATCCACAGGGGGATTCTTAGAGCTTCCTTTTCTTCTGCCCATTGTCTTTCCACAGCACTTTATAGTTTACACAGCCTACCATATGCCTCTCAACCTTCCATGTGAAGCCACTATCGTTTAACATATTTTACAGATAAGGAAACTGAGGCTGGACAGCAATCCCTAAAATGTGATTCTGGGGCTGGGAAATTGATTTCAGAAGTTAGGGAGCCCTTAGTCAACATCATGATTTGACTTCTAAGTCCATTTTATTACTAAAAGTATGTAACTATTTCCTTGCCCTCTTCTCTTTTCTCTTCTTTTATGACATTGCCTTCTAGAAGCAGAAATTACTGGTTGGCATGCGGCTGAGTGTCGTCTCTGGACAGGTTCTATCCTTTCTGCCTTTTGGCCCTGCCTCTGTCATCCTGCTCTCTCTCTCCATAGCTCACTGTCCTCCTCTCTATGTCTCTCTGAGTCTTTCTCTCCAGTACTTCTCTGTCTCGCTCTCTGTCTCTGTCTCTTTCTCCCCTGTTCTCTTCTCCTTCCCTTCTCTGTTTCTCTCTTTCCCCCTCTCTGCCCTGTCTCTATCTCTGTCTTCCTCTCTGCCTTTCTCCCCTATTCTCTCCATCCCTACTCTGTCTCTGTATTTTCTCTCTGTGGTGTCTGTTTCTCTCTCTTTCTTTCCCTCTCTGCTCTGTCTCTCCGATGGGTGTATGTCTGTCTGTGTCTGTCTGTCTGTCTCTGTCTCTCCTTTCTCCCCTCCTTGCCCCCCTCCTTGCCCCTTCCCCTGTGCAAGAAGGCTGTGCAGGTACTCAGAGGCACCACATAGCTTTGCTCTGACTAGCCCAGGGCTGCACAGCAGCTGACTCTTGCAGACCTCTCTGGGTTCCCAGCCTCCAGTTCCTGGGCCAGTGGGAGGAGATGTGCTGAGAAATCTGACAAAGCCCCTGCCCAAAGCTGCACATTCTCTTGGCAAGAAAGGAATAAGAAGTTTCAGAGAAGAGACAAAAAGGAGGCATCAGTCAGTGACAGTCCCTCCCTCGAACTTGTGGTTTGAGGAAGGGTGGAGTCCACCCCTCCAGATGTGCAGCAGTTTGCAGGAATAGGCAGTGACTTCACAGCCAGCATAAGTAAGGGGAACGGAGGGTGTGGATGGGGAAACTGGAGTCAGGATTAGTAAAAAAGCAAAGTCCATGCTGTCTATCTGCTCTGGATGAGGAGCTGGGTGCTGGGAGCTCGGGGTTTAGAGGAAGTACTTCTCTGTCTCGCTCTTATCCCCACTTAACTGGTTCCAATCCTGGGTCCTCACACTGTCCTTTTCTGGCTCTTAATTCCTTACCCATCTGATGGGAACCAAGTTTCTTCCCTCATAGAGCAACCATAGCAGTCACTTCTCTAAAATACTTAGCACAGAGTGTGGCAGGGACTGGGCACTGGGAGCACACCAGTCCCTTCCTCCACCTTCCAGAAAGTCTTCCTGGACAAGCCCAAGTCCCACTGCAATCCCGCTGTCTGCTCCCTCCAGCCCTTTGTTGATCTGTATGGCCCAGCAGTCTCCCGCCAGACCTCCTTGCTGCAGCACAGGCAATAGCCACACCATCATCGTCACTGCTATTCCCATTGCTATCGTTAGTCCTCAGACTGTTGTCTGCTGACACCTTGTTTCCTCGCTGACACAGGGAGCCATCACTTCTTGGTGACGGTACGGAAAGGGAGGCACTCACCACAGAGTATTGGGTGAAACCGTGGACTTTAGGGTCAGCTAGATCCAGGCTGGGATTTGACCTTCTCTACTTCTTAGTCATGTGCCTGGGCAATGACGGAACCTATAAAATGGGCATAGTGACAGCAGGATTGGATTCTGAAGATTAAATAGATGAAGAGCTTAGCACAGCAGGCACCCAGTAAGCCCTCTATGAATCAGGGGTCTGTTTGAACTGTTATTACATGGCATTTTAGCTCCCTCGGTACCTAGCACAGTCCTGAGTACAAAGTGCTAGGCATTCACTAAGTAGACATGGAAAGAATGGAATAGCTGTCAAAGAGCAATGACTTCCATTGGTGACTTTGCTATTACAGTTTAGTTTGGTGGGGGGGGGGGGCGCTGCTGGGAGTGCTCGTAGTCTCAAACTCAGAAGGGTTTCAGGAAGCAGCTACCCATTTCCACATTTAGAAGGAAAAGATGAGACCCCAAAGAAGGAAAGAGATTTGCTTAAACTTCTGATAAACATGTTCATAGACTTGCTTGTTCTCTATTACAATGAAAGGACATAGCATCTGGACTTCGCTGGTCCCTAACTTTTGAGAGTAGGGGAGTGATGGACAAGCCACTCTCTGACAGCTGGTTTGCACAGAAGAGAGGGAGTGGCCTGGGAGGACCCCAAGTGGGTCACCTCATTAATAATCCCTTCGCCACACTGGCAAAGTATATCCTAGTCTTCATTTGCTCAAGATCACACAACTGGGGTTGCTCACAACCACACAATTCAAGATTCCAGCTGGTGAGTCAGGATTCCAATCTGGGTATGTCGGACCTCAGAACTGGGTTTTTTATGATACCTACTGCCCCTGGATACCATCTAGTAGGAAAGGGGCCCCAAAGGAGAGGCTTGGACCCCAGGAAGACCAACTCACTGCCTCCCACACACACCCAGGGGTGCCTCAGGTAGCTTGAAGTCCAAGAGAGAAGGAGCAGGGCAGAGGTGGGAAAGGTTGACAGTCCAGCTGGGCATTCAAGTTCACCTGTGTCAATTGGTATCTGTGGTGAGGAGGTAGCTGAAGACTTGTCACCTGCGACCCAGGGATGCTGAAAGCCCTCTATCTGCCTGAGGTGGGATAGTGGTTGATCTGCGCAGCTCTTATTTTCAAACACATGAAGACTTTGGTGAAATTCGTGGAACGCGTGAGGTTTACATCTTTCCAAACAGGTTGGCAACAACCAACAACAGCTGGCTTAGCCATCAGCTTCTCTCTTCCGTCCCTCTCTTTCCCTAACACTCCCCTCCCTCTCCTCTGCCTTCAGTCATGCTTCCCTGTGTGTTCTGCCCCCGGTGAGAAGGGGATCCAGGCTACTAGCTGGCTTGGGGCACCAGGATAGCTCAGAGTTGTCTGCAGAGGCCAGCCAACGATTGTACTGCTGATGAGATTTTTCCAAAACAGAGCTGGCATATTAAGCATTAGACCCTGTGACTTCCAACATGGGCCCCACCCACCCAACACCCTCCATCAGCCCATAGGAATCCATCAGCAATTTCCTATATTTCCCAAAGCCACATGTGAGGCATACCTTTATACTCATGCAGGGGGTCACTGAAATAGCCTTAAAAATACTGATCATCTCAGGGGCCTGGGTGGCTCAGTCTTTAAGCATCTGACTTCAGCTCAGGTCATGATCTCATTGTTCATGAGTTCGAACCCCACATCAGGTGAGCACCAGCCCCACTCTGGGTGAGCACGAGCCCCACTTCAGGTGAACATGAGCCCTCCTTCAGGCGAACACGAGCTCCACTCTGGGTGAGCCATGCTTCTCTCTCTCCTTCTCTCTCTGTCCCTTCTGGGATTCTCTGTCTCTCTGCCCCTTGCTCACTTGTGCCCCTTCCCTCTGTCTTTCTCTCTCTCAAAAAAAAAAAAAAAATACTGATTATCTCATATTGATTAACTGATAGATGATTGTAGAAGTCTTTGATTAACCCAAAAGGTTTTATTGACTTGCAGTTATTCATTATTATTTAATAGGCAGTCCGATGTTACTTTAGGTAAGTTACTTAATGTCTCTGATTCCTCCTCTATAAATGGAAGTTATCATACTTCACAGGGCCTTTGTGAGGATTAAAGGAACTAATACTTGTAAAATGCTTAGATCACTTCCAGACACCTGGTAACTTTCCATTGCTAGCTGTTTTTGTGGTTGGTGTTGCTGTTAATGTCATGAGTAGATGGAGTATCTTAAAGCACACTATGCATTGTGGGAGAGTTGTCAATAATGTAGACTGCTCAGTTTGCAGATGAGAAAATCAACCCAAAGAGATGAAATGGGCTTTGAAATCAGGTAGAGCTACATTCTAATCCCAGCTCACCTGTTTCCTCACTGGGCAACCTTCAGTGGCTTGCTTTTCTTCTCCGAGCCTCTGTGTCCTTATCTGTAAAGTGGCATAGAACATGTCTCTGCTTGGTCCAAGAGTAGCATTCAAACACCTTCAAACAGCTTCCATGGTGATGATTATCACACCACTTCCCATTCCCCCTGACCTTTCTCCCTTTCCTTCACTGCTGAGCTAGCTAGACAGTTTGCTTTGACCAGGTCTTTTGCCCTTTCTGTGCACTGCTTTTCTGAAAGTTTCTGGAAGATCCCATGAGAGTGCAAGCTGAGGCATAGGAGCCATTGTGGGCTGTGTGGTCAGGTGCCTAGAGCTTTAACTTCCTATCTGGTAAAATGGGAAGTTTTAAACTAGCAAGATAATTATGTGGCTTAAAAAACTAATTTCGTATTTGCTTTATCATATTTATCAAGTAAGAGTTTGGAACCCTTGGCTTGGGTCACTGCTATCATCTGGTTATTACAAACCTTGGAGGGGACACCTGGGTAGCTCAGTCGGTTAAGTTTCTGATTCTTGGTTTCAGCTCAGGTCATGATCTCACGGTTTGTGAATTCAAACCGCATCGGCTCTGTGCTGACAGTGTGGAGCCTGCTTGGTATTCTCTCTCTCTCTCTCTCTCTCTCTCTCTCTCTCTCTCTCTCCCTACCTACCTCTCTCCCTCTCTCTCTGCCCCTCCCCCACATGTATTCTCTCTCTCTCTCTCCCTCTTTCTCTCTCCCCAAAAATAAATAAACTTAATACAAAAATTGTAATTAAATAAATAAAATAAAAATAACATACCTTAGAGAGGATGTTCCCTAAAGAGACCCTGTGAGAAATCCACCCATAAAGTGAATTCCATCTCCTGCTAATTTATCTGTGGGCAAATAAAGGTCGGTACTAATGCTGAGAGTTCTGTTTAATAATAAAAAATAGAAGCCTGTCCCACAAGGGCAGAACTCACACTATTGTGGTACAGTAGTTAAGAACTGAGCTCTAGAGTTAGAACCCTTGGGTTTGAATCCAAGATCTGGCACTTTCTGCAAGTTGCATAACCTCCCTCTGCCTCAGTTTCCTCATCTGTAAAATAGGCACAGTTTCAGTGTGGGGGCTGAATGAGCTAACCAACATAAAATGCTGAGAACAGTTACCATGTATGTACCAGCCTGTCATTGTCACCTCTTCTCCATGCCCCTCCTCCCCAGTGAAAGACATTTGGAACCTATTCTTGATTCCCAGAATAAAGACTAGACTCTCCCTTGTTCTCAGCCACATGGAAATAAAATTAGCGGAAGCCAGAATGGGAACATTTATCTACAGAACCACCATAGTGGGTCCAAACCTTCTCCTTCCATCCTTTGCTGCCCCTCCCAGGACTGTTATCTTTAGTTCTCAGAAAAGCCCAAGGTTGTAGTGGATTATCAAGGCCATCACATCTGACCACTTTGGTTACTGGGTTGTGTTTGCTAACCTCCCTTCAAAGCCACCCTCCCATTGGCCCTTGAGTGCTTTCAA
Organism: Panthera tigris; assembly: GCF_018350195.1. Lineage (NCBI taxonomy): Eukaryota > Metazoa > Chordata > Mammalia > Carnivora > Felidae > Panthera > Panthera tigris. The sequence goes on along the minus strand of NC_056666.1, from coordinate 126,420,894 downwards.
TGACAATAATTTGTCACAACCTTCCCTTTCCTCATTCCCCTTGGGACTGTCTCCTTACTCCTCAGACCCCCTCACGTTGTCTCCAGCGGCACCTCTATCCCACAAGCCTTATATTCCAACCACAGTCCTGGTCTCATTGTAAATGTTGCACTGTTTTCTGGCTCCATTACTTTGAATGTGCTATTCCCTCTCTCTTCCATTCTCTGACTGACAGCCTCCTACACATTCCCTGACTCTGATCAAAACCTGTCTCCTCCAAGAGCCTTGCCAGGTCTCCCAATGGGCTTCAGGGTTTCCGAGCTCCATTCTCCAAATTTCTCCAACACTTCTGTTTACTTGTCTGTCTCCTCCATTAGTGGCAACCTCTTAATTACTTTCAACATTGTTGGGGCACCTGGGTGGCTCAGTCAGTTAGTTGGGTGTCCAACTTCGGCTCAGGTCATGATTTCACGGCTTGTGAGTTCGAGCCCTGTGTCGGGCTCTGTGTTGACAGCTCAGAGCCTGGAGCCTGCTTCAGATCCTGTCCCTGTCTTTGTCTGCCCCTCCCCTGCTCACACACTGTTTCTGTCTAATACAAATGAACATTAAAAAATAAAATTAAATGAAATGTATTTTCAACATCGTACGCCCCAGCCCCCAGACCTAATTTAACACCTGCAAAGAAGAGGTACCTGGAAACTATTTACCCAGTGACCACATGAGGGCTGAATTGGTTGTTAAGTCCACCAATTGGTGCAAATTTCATCTCTCTTCACACAGCTGCCCTTCAAATATATGAAGATAGTCCTCCAGGTTCCTGTAAATCTTCTCTTCTCCAAGTTGACATCCCCAGTTCTGCATTCCTTTCTTTATATGATGTCGTTTCAAGTCCCCCTTCAACCCTGTCACTCTCTTCTGGACAAATTCCAGGTCTTCCCTGTCCTTCGCAAGTCTGTCTTCCAAAGCTGAACCCTAGTCCCTGTGGTGACCTGGCATGTGCAGGGGTGGCAGGACTGTTTTCCCATGTCTGGGTATGAAGCGGCTTATAGTGTGAAAGAGTACAGGCATTAGAAACAGTTGGATGTGGGTTCAGACTCTGCCATTGGTATCCATCAGCCATGTAACCAGGCTGATGTAACTCAAAATATTCAACAGCTGGCATGGCCCAGGAATTCACCAGTCAACTATAGCTTTATAGAGAAGGCAGAAAGCCCCTGCTGTGCCTAATGGTATTGTTTTAGCTTTTGAACCACAGGATGGGAGTGAAGACGAGGTAGTCAGAGTGGTAGCTAATTAATAACCACTACAGAAATACCTAAATAATGTAACAGTTAGTACAGCCATACCTGCGTGTACCAGGTGGCTGTGAGTTCTGGCTGTCACCAGATTCAAATGACTTCAATGCTCTGAGCCTTGGTTTCTTCATCTGTGATATGGAGTGGGAAGCAGTACCTATTTTGGGGTCTCTGAAGGGACACAAAAAGTAACACCCCTCTTTTCTGACAAAATTCAGAAGTAATTAAGGAATAAGGAAAAAGAATGAGCAGATAGCAATGAAAATATCACCTTTACTACTCTGAGAATGGCTAGAAGGTTGGGCTTGTATGCGCAGGTGAGCGGGCTCCTAACTGACCCTAGGATTAGACCCATTCACCTTCAAGGTTACAGGCTGCACCAGACCAGGTTCAGCCTCCCCCAACAGTGCAGCCACCACCTAAGACTCCAGCTCTGCCTCTGTCATACCTTATGCTCCAGCCACACTGAGCTTTCTGACAGTCTCTAAACATGCCAAGCCCTCTAAATAACCCCATGCCTTGCCTACTGTTCTTTATGGAACGTTCTGTCCTTCATGTCTCTGGCTAACAACCTCTTATTCACTTATTAATACTAGCTTACATGTTCCCTCTTCCAAAGCCTAAGCCTACCTATAAACTTAAATTGGGGGCTCTGGACATCACACTTCATCCTGAGTGCAATTGGGAGCAAGCTATTCGGAATAACCTGATGGGATTCGTTTTTTACAGGAGATCAGATTCCAGGAAGAACTTTCTTCATATTCATCGTCATGCAGCAAGAGCTTCCTTTTGGCACCCTGCATTTACTAATGGGGAGGGAGAGAAGAAGTCTCCTTGGGGCCCCTTTTCTTTCCCATCCAGTACATTTAAAGGCCTTTCGATTTCTATTTCCCATGTGAGCCCTGTGTTTCTTGCCCCTTGATGAAATAAGTGTGGATTCTACTTTCTTCAGACTTGTTCAAATGTTTGTATTATCTCTGGTAAAAGAATTGCTTAGGCCTGAGAATTCTGCCTCCAAGGGAAAGTCTTTTTGGCTCATAGGTCATTAACAAATCCAGAGCCCACTGGAGCCTGCGTATCTCTTAAGTATGTAGATAAACTAGAAAGGTAAGAAATTTGAGGAACTGTCAGATGTGAGTGCTTAGTGCACAGTGCCTGGAGCAGAGTAAACATTAAATGGCATTAGTTGTGGTTATCATTACTGTATTAGTCAGGACAATTGATGTTCAAATGCTACAACAGACTAACTCTTGAAATCTCAGTGGCTTACCACAATAAAGACTAATTTCTTGCTCATGTGACCTCTGATGTGGGTCAGGCAGTTCTCCCCATCTGGTAACTACACCATGTAGAACAGGTAGTCTCTACAGTCACCACAATAGGAAAGAAGGGAGAGATGGAGGAAGTACCTCAGCTCTTAACTATTTCCACCTGGAAGTGATGTCCCAAACCCTCTGCGCATAGTCTATTGGCCAGAACTGGTCCAAGGGCCCAAGCCTGGCTTCAGGAGAGGATGGGAAATGTGGGGAAGCACTGGGGTATTTGATGGTTAATAGCATCTCTGCCATAATTATTTAGGTGGGTTAGAATAGGTTGTTTCCTCACCCCATTTCAAGGATGATTTGGGAACAATGAGACCATCTATAGAAAAGATTCAAAGGGCTTTACTCAGTCGCGGTACTTAGCCCCACTATTCCTTAGTTTCCTCTTTGGCAAAATGGAAAATACTAAGAGTACCTACCTCAAGAGATTGTTCTGGGTGATGAATATGACAATATATAGGATGGGGCTGACCTATAATGATTGCTCTGTAAAAATATCAGTTGGGTCTGGAGCTCGTTTTGGGTCTGTAACATCATTGAATGTGTTAAATTTAGCATACACATAAACCCAGAACTGTTGTTTGCAATTCTCTTCCTATGCTTCTGTAGCTGTTTTTTTTTTGTTTGTTTGTTTGTTTGTTTGTTTTGGATCCATTGATTTATTTCCAGAGAGCTATGTCTGCTTGCTTAATGATGTGACCAGGGCCTAGCACATTGCCTGGCCCTAATCTGGTAATCAGTACATGTTTGAGTTTGGCATTAAAGAATGCACAGGCTTCAAGCAAGTAAGAAAGGGACTGGCTGGGTCTTTGAGCCTCTTTCAAAGGAAGCTACATGATATGCTGGAAATCTGGGCCCTTGGGTTCCCAAAATATTAAATACTCTGCTTCTGACTTGCAGCATAATGCTGACCAAATTGCTTCCATTCCTGCCTCTGTTTCTCTATCTGTAAAATGGGAGATAGTAGAGCATGATTCTCAAGACATAGATTCTAGAATCAGACTGCCCTGATTCAAATATTTGTTCCAACTTTTACACTGTGTTTGGAGGCAATTACATGATCTCTCTTGAGCCTCAGTTTTCCTATCCATGAAAAGAGCATACTAATAGTACTTATAAGATTGTTGTGGGAATTTGGGAAGAAAATCTGTACAAATTATTAACATTCTGTACAAATTATTAGCATGTATTGTTTTATAAGTATCCAATAATGTTGGGAAATATTATTAGAATGGGGGGGGGAGGTATTCTATACTACAGAATACTATTCAGCAACAAAAGAGAATTAACTATTGATACAAGCAACAATATAAATGAATTTCAAAAACTAGGCTGAGCAAAAGAAGTCAGATGCAAAAGTACAAACTAATTCTATTTTTATGAAACTCTAGAAAAGACTAGCCTAATCTACTGTGGCAGAAAAACCAGGTAAGTGCTTAAGGCCTGGAGTATGCGGTCTGTGATGATTAATGCTTTGTGTCAACTTGACTGGGCCAAGGGATGCCCAGATAGCTGATAAAACACTCTTTCAGAGTGTGTCTGTGAGGATCTTTCCAGAAGACATTAGCATTCGAATTGGTAGACTAAGTGAACAAGATCCCGCAAAAAGGCAGAGGAAGGGGGAATTTGTTCTCTTTACCTGAGCTGGGATATCCTTCTTCTCCTGCCCTCCTCCTTTGGCGCTCCTGGCTCTTGGACATCCAGAATCGGATGGGGACTTATACCATCAGCTCCCCATGTTCTCAAGCCCTTGGACTTGGGTTAAATTACACCACTGTCTGTCCTAGGTCTCCAGTTTGCAGATGGAAGGTTATGAGAGTTATTGCCTCCATAACTGCATGAGTCAGTTCCTATGATGAATTTCCTTTTATGTCTATCTGTATATATCCTATTGGTTCTGTTTCCCTGGAGAATCCTGACTAATATGGGGTCTCACTGTAAAAGGGGCACAATGGAATTTGGGGATCATGGAAGTGTTCTATATTCTGATTGTGAGAATAGTCACATGGATGGATCCATTTGTGGACACTCCCAGACCTGAATACTTAAAATCAATGCTTCTTTCACATGTAAATTGTACTTCAGCAAAGTAGATTTTAAAACTAAAATAACAAAAAACTTTAAACAGTTGGGCTAGATGAGTTCTAAGTCCAATTCTCGGAGATCCTGACAGGTATGGCCCTGTTCCATCCTCCAAATAGGACTTGCAGGCCAGGAGCTCTTTTTCTCCATCCTCCCTTCCTCTGGGCCACCTTTGCACATCTTGGTCCCATTCCCTGCCCTCAGGTCAGCCAACTGCAGTTCTCTGCTGTTTCAGTAAACCAAGATAAGGATGAAGGCTGGAGCAGTATGAGGCCTTAGACATGAGTCGGAGACCCAGCTATTAGCTCATAATGGCGATGAAAATGTTTGCAGCCCCTACTCACCAGTGGGCTGGGGGACCCAGTGACCCTTCTGGCTGCTAGAGTCTGCTGACCATGATTCACAAGCCAGTGTGGGAGGCAGCAGAGGAGTCAGCTGATGGTGACACTTCAGGATCTGGCCTTCTTTTTCTGATCATTAGCAACTATGTTGGGAATAAGACAGGGCCCCGTTTAGCTAATCAGAACTTCCAGGGCTAGATATGGAGAGAAGCTAGAAAGGAGATGGGAAGGTACCAGCCTGTGCTAGGTGATTTACACAAATTATTTTGCTTCCCACTGTGACATTATGGGTTTGAACTACTAATTGTAGTAATCATAATAACAGCTAGCATTAATTGAGGATTTACTTTGTGCCAGTCCCTTCCTTAAAGGACTTTATATTCATTATCTCAAGCTAACTTATATAACAATTATATGGCATAGATACCATCGTTATCCTCATTTTTCTGGTTAAAAAATTGGGTCAGGTTTTGGGTCAGGGCACAGAGAGAGGGCACTTGCCCATCTCACAGCTTTTAAGTGGCAGAGTTGGGACTTGAACCTACTTCATCTGATGCCAGAGCCTGCAGAACGCAGATGCCTTGATGTCCTATCCTTCAGCACATACAAAACAGGTAACCAGAACCAGAGTCCTCTGTGAATGCTTCCACAGAAAGATACAGGAATGTGGCCTTCCCCTGCTTCTGCCTCCCAAATCTTGTACAGGTGCACATAATCAGGGAGACCTAAACCACACTTAGACTCTAGCTCAAAAAGATGTCTATGGATATAGTTTTAGCTTTTCCTGATTCTTTCAGAACAAGCAAACACATTAGAATGAACGTGGAATGGATACGAAAGACCCTATCTACCCTGAGAGTCAACTTTGAGTGCAACTTTGAGTCAAAGACCACGGAGGAGATGCATGGAGTATTAGGTGGGACTCTTGGATAAGAAAACACAGAAACCAATGTAAGGAAGCATGCTTAGTCAGAGATTTAGCCTAAGACGCATAGGGAGTATCTCATGGAATCCAGAGACAACAATAAGTTCAGAAATGGTCTAGAATCAGGAAACATTCTCGCCTCTGGTCTCATCCCTGCTCTGTGCATTTGCTTTATCCTTCTTCTACCTTGAAAGATGGGCTTCCTCTGCTTCTCAGATCCATGCAGCATGAAGCATGCCTGCCCTTGCAAGGCCAGCCTCATACCGTAATTGTCTGTTTGTCTGTCAGTCTCTCTCTCTCTCTCTCCCTTCCTCCCTCTACCAATTCCAAGTGCCTAGAGTATTGATTTGGTTGAGCTTGGGTCAGTGCCTGCCCCTGGTCATATGTATGAAAGCTGGAATAGCTGGGAATATATTGTGTATAACAGCAGCTGCCCTTCCCCTCTCCCCACCTATTCCCTGCTTCTGGAGATAAAGGTGGGCAGTTAAGATGGTGGGGAGGGAGAAGTTTTTGGTCTTGGTTTGGCTACAAACACTCCCCAAAATATATCTTACATATATGTATCCACTATACACCATTCACTGGCCTAATCAAGGCTCAGGGATTTTTTAGATTACTCCTATGTGAAAAGATGCCCCCAAGTTGTTGACATTGAGACACCAGACAAGGGATTATATCTATTCACCTAGCTCAGGCCTTTTAAGGCAGCAGATTCAGCCACTCTGTATACACCCACAGACCATGGCAGCAATAACCTTAGAGAATCTACGTTTATTTTTGGACCTTTTCTCATTCAAATGACATCTCTGGAGTCTTGGCGCTTTACTCAACTCAATCCTGGCTTCTGGCCCTTTAGACTAATTGTCAGTTTTTGGTCTCCACACTGTACATTTCTGTTCTCTCAACCAGGCTTTGACTAGGCTTGGCCATGTGCTCCTATAGTGTCCCTCCATGTCCAGAGTGTCTCCAGGAAAGCCATAGCCCACTACCTTAAAACTAACCTCCAGCTCTTGTTGTCCAGCAGCCTGGCTGGACCAGTCTGAGATGCCCAGGTTGAAGACCTTAAGAACATCCCATGGGCTTTGGCCATTTGTATTTAGCCAAACTCTTGGGCTTTGGTTCAGCATTCTGTGAGTTTGAAATCTACACCAAACCCTGTGCCAGATGAAGGAACACAGAGATGAAGAATATAAGGCTGTTGCCTTCAAGAAGATCACAGATATGGCAAAGGTGGAGCTCCAGCAGGCACTGACCATGTTCAGCATTAAATAGCAACCAAAAGGAACTGCTCCCCTGTGCCCAGACAGCCAAAGGAGAACTCATGAAGGCCCAGAATATCAGAGATAATTCTGATTCTGCCATAAGAAGCTGGAAGATAAGAAGTCTTTGTTAGTTCCTCCTTCATGGGTACAATGAGGTATTCATGCTATTCCCCTCGGGACTTGGGAAGTCTTTTAGGCCCAAGAAAGGTCTGTGCGTCATCATAATTGTGTAATATGGCTGCCCTCTTTCCGCCCCACCCCTTGACATATCCTGGTCAGGCAAGTTAAAGTTCTGTTGATGCGCTAACTGTTGTGGCCACCATCAATCACACTTCCTTCAGTGGTCTTTGATATGGCCTTCCAAAGAGCTGGAAATCTGGGGACCACTTCCTTCCATCGATCTCACCCCCTATTTTCTGCCACCATGTAAAGGGATTGATTCCATTTAAAGGCATTGTGACGTGAGGACAAGGCACAGCCTCAGAAGTTTAACTGCCCTGAGTCTGAATCACTTACCAGCCATGAAGGCTTGGACAATTTTCTTAACCTCAGAACCTCAGGATTTTGTTTTGTCTTGTTTTTGTCCAATGTGGAAAATAAGACTTATGGAACAGCTTCATAGAGTTGATATCCAGATTAAATGGAACAGCATAGGTAAAATCCCCAGCACTTTACTGACACCTAGCCGATGCCCAATAAATATAGTTGCCATTTATCGGTTCTAGGCAGGTTTGGTGAAATAAATGGACATATCGAGCCCCACGTTGGGCTCTGTGCTGACAACATGGAGCCTGCTTGATATTCTGTCTCCCTCCCTTGGTATTCTGCCCCTCCCCCACTTGCCCTCTATAGCTCTATCAAAATAAATAAAAATAAAACTTAAAAAAAAAAGAGAGAAAGAAAGAAAGAAAGAAAGAAAGAAAGAAAGAAAGAAAGAAAGAAAGAAAGAAAGAGAGAGAGAGACGTGGTCCCCACCTTTGAGAAACTTAGGGTCTTTTCTCCATATTTATGACTCTCTTCTGTTTTGTCCCCCTCCCTGTGTTTATATTATTTTTGTTTCCCTTCCTTTATGTTCATCTGTTTTGTCTCTTAAAGTCCTCATATGAGTGAAGTCATATGATTTTTGTCTTTCTCTGACTGACTAATTTCACTTAGCATAATACCCTCCAGTTCCATCCATGTAGTTGCAAATGGCAAGGTTTCATTCTTTTTGATTGGGCTAAATGGGTAAGGGGCGCTAAGGAATCTACTCCTGAAATCATTGTTGCACTATATGCTAACTAATCTGGATGTAAGTTTTAAAAAATAAAAAATTAAATTAAAAAAAAGAAACTTAGGGTCGTTATCATAAAGATAGGTGGTTCCTTATCATAAATATGAGTGATTAGGCCCACCTGTGTGAAACATCCCCATCTGTAAATTGGGCAATAAGATGTACCTCATATGATGTATAGACACTGTTAACCCCCACTTTACCAATAAGATGATGAAGCACAGAAAGACTTAGTGACTCATCTGTGGTCATGGAGCTGGGAAGCAGTAGAGCTAGGATTTGAACCTGCTCTCTGGCTCCAGAGCCCATGTTCCTGCCACTCCATTCTGCTACCTGCATCATCTTACTGAGCTAAGTGAATGGGAGAAGTCACCAGGAAGCCGAAGGTGGTGGAAAGAGAGTTGGATTTGCAGTCAGGAAGGTTGGAATCTGACTTCACAGTGATGGTAGCTGTGGGCAGATCACTCCATTTCCTTATTAGCAAATGACACGAATAACAACTTATGCCTGAGAGTTCCTACATAGATCTCATTAGACCCATTGGTTCAACACATGGTTGTCAGAAGCCTGCAGTGTGTCAGACACTGTCCTAGGTGCTGGGGATGAAGCTTGAGCAAGAGACAGGAGCTGGTCTCAGATCAGGTCCCTGCCCTGCTGTCTAATGAGAGAATAAGATCATGTGCTTGGAAGTGCGTCCTAAACACAAGTTTGTCGTTAGTGTTAAGCAAGTGGAAAGTGCTTGCAGCTCTTCTGATTAAAACAAAACAACAATAACCCTAACAGGTACAATGTATGAATCATTTTCTCTGCACCAGGCACTATGTTAAGCTCTTTGTGTGGTTCTTCTACAGCAGTCCCCTCAAAATATCGCATGAAGCCATCATAATTGGTTCCCATTTTACACAGGAAAAAACTGAGGCCTGGAGAGGTTATTAATTAACAGCCAGTTAAGCACTGGAGCTGGTTTTCAAACATAGGTGGTCTGCCTTCAGAGCCTCTAGTCCTAAATATCACATCATGTGGCTTCCACTTCATGTTACTGCTGCTTCTGGTTATTTGTATCTCAGGAATATATTTAGAAACATCTGGAAGTCTTGTAAAGGGCTTTATCGTTAAGTATGGGGAATTTAGCCCACAAGCCTCCATCGTCTAGTCAAGCCTGGCCTTGATCCTGCACCTACTTTAGACATAAAGACAGATGCTCAGCTGAAGGGCTGGGGAGCAGAGCGCCATGGCATTCACTGGCGAGATCTCCCAGCCTTGGCAGTTACCTCACCACTGGCCTTTACATCACTGCTGGCCAAGCCAAGTGCCTGGGTTGTGTCCTGAATCTAAAAGCCTGACCATAGGCTTTTATGAAGCTGTATCTTGCTGAGAACTTCCTGGGCATTACCTCACTTGTCCTCTATCAACTTCCCCAGAAACTGTGGCTGGCAGCCTCATCCTAGATTTATAGATTGTGGAGCAGTAGGCTCCAGAAACAGGAAGTGACCTTTTCAAGTTGTCCTCGTACAGGTGGGTACAGGGATGTGACTCTTAATCCCCCAAATGTCATCCACAGCATTAATGGCCAGAGACCTCAGATCACACCACTAGGGGCAGCAGAGGTCAGACAGGAAGTCTATGGAAGCCTTTTAATCCAAGACCCTCACCCTGCATGGTGTTGCATTCATTCTTTTACTGCACAGATATTTATTGATCACCTACTATGTGCCTCAGTAGGCACTAGGGATAGCAAGGTGGATAAGGCCGATGCAATTCCTGCTCTTACAGAACTCAAAAGGCCGGCAAGGAATAGACCTGGTTAACGAGTAATTACAACTGTGATGGATATTATGAAGAGAACAGCACAGAGGGCTCTGGGACCACACATTAGGTGACATACCTTGTGCAGGACATCAGAAGAGACCATCGTCGAAAGTGGTGTTTGTGGTGACACATAGGATGAGGGTGATTGTTTCAGGTGAAGAGGAGAGAGAACTCCAGGTACTTGAATATGCATCTTGAGAGAGATTCATGGAAGAAACTGAAACATAATAAAAGTGGCAAGAAATGTGACTGGTGTGGAGGTACAAGCAAGATGAGGAAGGCTTTGAGGTCTGTATTAATTTCTGTGCTGCCTAACAAATTACCACACATTTATCAGCTTAACACCTTATTACATCACAGTTTATGTGGGTCAGGAGGTACCAGAACCTCCTGATTCTCAGAACCAGGTTCTGCAGAACTTATCAGCAAACCCTAAACAAATACACTATTCAGGTGTGGGTTAACATGTTAACCAGACTCACAGCATTATTGTATAAAACTGAAATGAGAACCATATAGTTAACACTTAGAACACCCTTGAAGACATCATCAGTTCATCTTCTTCCATCAAAATATGTAGGAAATTTAATTGCAGTCATAATGCCAATCTATTGGGGCACCTGGGTGGCTCAGTCGCTTTAGCATCCAGCTTCGGCTCAGGTCACCATCTCACGGTTCATGAGTTCAAGCCCTGTGTCAGGCTCTATGCTGACAGCTCAGACCCTGGAGCCTGCTTCAGATTTTGTGTTTCCCCCTCTCTCTCTCTCTGACCCTCCCCTAATCATGCTCTCTCTCTCTCTCTCTCTCTCTCTGTCTCAAAAATAAACATTAAAAATTTTAAAATAAAAATAAAAGAACTCCAATCTATTAATTCATAATGAGAAAATCCACTGAAATGATAAAAATCCTGGAATCTTCATGTCTAGCCCATCCTCTGAAAGCAGAAACACATGGGAAGCCATAGCATACTCAGGTGGCTGTTTAGCCAAGTGTCTTAGAAGTATATGAGTGAAGGGAATTCATTCGATAGAACCAGACTAAGACATCCTGTTGCAGCCACTTTGCAGTAGATTCAATTGGGCCAATGGGATGGAACATTTTGGAGGTATACCCTCAGTAAATGCCAGCCACTAGGACAATGACTATTCTTTGTCTTAATATCACTGTCTAAGGACATTAAGTTCCCTTATGGTGCTAATGTGCTGTGATTCCAAAGGCAACTATTACTTATCCTGGATATAGTCCAGAGCCTGAGCACACATTGCCCTCCTGAACAATATAAGCCTTTACCATCATCATCATCATCATCATCATCATCATCATCATCATCAGTATGGAGAATGATCATTGTCTAGGGACTGATGCCTACATTTAGGACACACTACTAAGTGCTACTGGTGTTTTCCTATTGAATCCTCACAATAACCGTACCGGGTAGTTGTTCTCACTCTCAACGTGCAGATGAATAAAGAAGAAACTGAGGTTCAAATAGGTATTGTTGTTTGCACAAAGTCACCAAGCAAATGGAAGAGAAGGAATTCCAACTGCATTTAGCACACTGCTGTTCTGCCACAGAGATAAAGTGGATCATGCTTTGCATGCCTGCTGAACAAATAAATGCATGCTGTAAATTCAGCCTCTTCCCTCCCATTCAAGAAAGTAGATTGTATTGAAAGTCTGTGAGAATGATGTCACTATAGGGGTAACCTTGAACCTACTTTAATTTATTGAAAGAGGAAGTGTTTGTACAAACATTGGTAATCTTACTAATATGATGACTGCTGGCTTAAAAGTTCCCAAACACCTGGTAGTCCCAATAGGTGTAGTCCCCAATTATTCTAGAGGGTCCCTCAAAGATACCTCACATCTACCAATAAAACAGCATATTAACTGTTATCATATGTGGGTATCAGTTACCTTTTTCTGTCTCTGCCTTCTACTTGATTATGTCCATCATCCACATGGCGACCTGGAGTCAATTTCCTACTGAACCAGGACCATGCTTTTGTACCAAGGTCATGTATCAGCACTTTCATTTATTCATTCATTCATTCATTCATTCATCCATTCAACTAATATTTACTGATGCTCTACTTTGTGCCAGGCACTGTTCTCAGACCTGGGGAAAGAATGGTGAATAAGACTAATAGATCCCTGCTCTTGTGTAGCTGATGTTCTAGTTTGGGGTATGAAGAATAAACAATTAACAAATGGGTAGCTGAATAAATAAGAAAATTTTAGATAAATATAAGAAATATAATGAAAATAAGACTGCCAGGGTAGAGAAGCACTAGATAGGATGGCATAAAAGACACTGTTGAAGCCCCACCCCACATCTTCTTGGCCCACCTTGACTTCACTAGCAACTGCAATGGTCAACTACCAGGCACACAAACATTGTCCCACATGCCTCTCTCCATCTCTCCTTCTGAGGGTGTTTTCTGGTGCTGTAGGAGTGTGCCCCAGCCACACATAGAGATTGACTGTCCCCAGGCCAACCTTTAACCAAGGAGGGCAATAGCCAGTGGATAAATACTCCAACTTATCCATCTCTTTGCAGGACAATTCTGAGGCATGTTCTCCATGATATCTCAGAGGTCTCCAGTGGGACCGATCCTCGGTTTCCTGAAGAAGTAACCAACTCAGTAACACACCCTGCCAACATTCCCATCTCTGTCGTGACTCCCTCACTTAAGATCACCTTGCAAATAAGTCACCAAGTCTGTCTTTGTGTCTGGTTGTAGGGAACCCAACCTGAGCCATACATTCAAGGACAGCCTCACTGAGAAAGTGATGTTTGAGCTGAGACCCAAATTATGTGAAATAACCAAGATGTCAAGATCTGGAGGAGAGAGTTTTCCAGGGAAAGGGAGGAGCAGGAACCAAAGCCCTAAGACATGAAGGAGCTGGAAAACTCGGGGAACAGAGAAGGCTAGTGTAGCCTGAGCACAGGGATAGATAAGAGCTGGTAGGAGATGAAGTCAGAGAGGTAGGTAAGGGCAGGCCATGACACGGAGCTTGGATTTCACTCCAAGTTTAATCGAAGCATTGGAGAGTAGTAAACAGGGAAGGAACCCCACCTGATTTGCGTTTTTGGAAGATTCCTCCTGGTGTGTTGTTGAGAAGAGGTTGTAGGATAGTAGGAGAGGAAGCCACAGCTGCTTAAGAGGCTGTTTCTGCTGTGACTAGAGTCTCAGAATCACTCTTAAATGGTTCCATTGGGGTTTGCCTCTAACACCCCCTCTCCTTTGAGGATGCAATCCAGACAGAGACCAGACAACCCCTTGGATCTTTAGATCTTTTGTTTTCCTAACCATGCCCTTCCCCCACCCGGTACCCTCCACCTTGCAAGACATAAGCTCCCATCTATGAGAATGCAGACTGACATAGGTGTATATGGTGGAGGAGGGAAATGTGAGCTGTATCAACAACAGCCAAACCACAATGTCTCATGTATTGTTAACCTGGGTGTCACCTACCTTTCTTCCAAGTCCTGTGTCACACACTCTGTTATCATGGCTGCCATACATGGCCCCATGATGGCAAATGACACATGACACTAAGGTCAACATGGATACAGACTTCAGAGCCCCTCTGGATATCTCAAAAGAATCCACATGGGCTTATTAGTGAGAAATATAGACTTCATTGAATATCTCATGGGAAAGGTGGAAAAGAAAGCTCACATTGCACACCTGTGTATTCCTGTTTCCCCCCAAGACCCTGTCCTAGGATAAGAGAGAGGTGAAAAGGAGACAGGTGCCAGGGAGGAGCCAGATCATGCAGGGCCTTTTATGTCATGCTCAGCAGCACTTGTGTTTTGGGGAGTTATGCTAAAAATAAGACCCAAACCACATATAACAAAGGACAAGGCTGAGGTGGCCAAGGTCACGTTAAAGCAGAATCAGGGCAAACGTTGACTACATGTATGAGTTTCTTGTGGCTGCTATAACAAATTACCACCAACTTAGTGGCTCAAGCCAACACAAGTTATTGTCTTGCAGTTTGGGTGGTCAGAATTCTAAAATAGGTCTACAGGGCTGGTTTCTTCTGAAGACTTTAAGGGAAAATCCCTTTCCTTATCTTTTCCAGCTGCTGGAGGCTACCTAGATTTCTTGGCTTATGGCCCCTTCCTCACATTACTCCAACCTCTGCTTCTGTCTTCTATCAGTCTCTGCTTCTGACTCTGATCCTCCCCGTATCTGAGGACCCATATCATTACATTGGGCCCATAATCCACAATAACCTCTCCATCTCAAAAATCCTTAACTTAATCACACCTGTGAAATCCATTTAGTGGTGGAAGAATGTATTCACAGGCTCTGGGGATTAGTATGTGGACATCTTTGTGTGGGGAGGAAGGGGCATTGTTCCGACTACCACCACACTAAGTGTGTTTTTAGGTGTAGAACTGGAACCTAAATTTTGTGCTGTGCTTCATAAGAAATAGATGCTGGTTTTGGCCTCAGATGGCATCCCAGCACTAGCCAGACAGTCAAGGTAGCAGGCAAAAAGAATAGGTCTGTGCAACATGTCCCCTCTCCTGGGAAATGAAGACATCATATTCAAAAGCAACAACAACAAAAAAAAAACATATAGTAGTGGAAAGAAGCCCCTGGACCTGGGATCTGATCTATACACGTAACACATGTTTGGCAAATATTGGCCCACTCTCTTCTCGGGGTCTGCCTGCTCTGTGGGGTCAGGACCTCCACCTGGGTCATGGCATCCTGCTTTCTACTATCAACACATTTTTAGTAATATATCAAAATTTACTTTCCTGTTTCTCCCACTTGACTGAGCATTTTGGGGGGAAAGTGGCTACTGCTAGGTATTTAATACATTAAAAATAAAAACTTTATTAAGCTCTTACCATTTGTCAGGCACCATACCAAGAGTTTCACCTGGATTATCACATTGGCTCCTTCCAGCAATCCTATTAGATAAGTAGTCTTGTTATACCCAATTTTATTTACAACAGCAAAAAACACCGAGGCACACAGAGGTTAAGTAACTTGCTTAAGATCACCAAGGTAAGAAAAGGCAGAGCTGAGGTTGAACACTGATCTTCTGACCCACAGTTTATGCTCTGGAACCAAGGACAGTATTAACAGAAGGGGTGAATGAGTATTGCACAAGAGCAGAGAATTAGGTACTAGAAGATGTAAGCTCTTTTCCTGCTTCATCACTCTTTGCTGGGTGACTTAGGAAAGTTGCCTCCCTCTCTGGGCCTCTGTTTCAACAGATAACAACACGAGGGGTGTGCAAAGAAAAGGGCAATTTTGCTCAAACACTAGCCTTCCATGTTTCTAATGCTGGTAGCCCATCTGACCATCTCACCTTGATTTGACCTGAAAATATCATGCCCACAAGACATGGCGTTTGCTGTCACATGGCCACATACGATCAGCAGCACCAGGGCCAAGCTCCTGAGGCCCCTTCACGTGGCGTGGCCAACATCTTCCCTATCCCCGGGGCCTCGGGCAAGGATGCAGGCAGCAGCCGGCAGCCGCAAGCATGTGCTGTTGCTGTGGTTTCTACTTAGAACAGTTTCCTATTTCAACCTGCCAGTTCCTTAAAAGCATTAGGCTGAGGTTTTGCCGAATGACTCCACTCTATTTTCATAAAGGGGTGGAGGGGCTCCTCCTGGGAGCCAAGCCCAGAGCAGAAATTCCACATGAATTAAGGGTATAGAAAGCTTGGAAGTCTGACTCCTTAAGAAAAAAAAAAATAGCCTAGTGGGTGGTGACTTTCAGAGAGTAAAAAGGGTTTTTCCACCAGCCAGGTTCATGGCCCCAGTTTGCTTAGGTGGCTACCCTCTTCCCTTCTCTGGTCCTCAGTTTCCCTGTTACATGAGGGGCTTGGGTTCTCCCTCTAGGTTCTAAGCACCCCCAGGTCTCTCGGTTAGACTGTTCAGTATAGATTAAGGTAATTTTAACAATAGTAGTCAGCACTTCTATGGAATTTTCTGTGCTGTTCTAAGCACTTTATAAGTATCATTTCTCTTAGCACTCATAATAACCCTCCAAAGTGGGCACTTTTACTATCCTTATTTTTTATATGGGAAATAGAAATAAGGTTGACAAGTCAGGATTTGAACCCTAGCAGTTTAGCTCCAAAGCCCATCCTGCTAGTTCTCTGAAAATAAGGCCTTTCTGGAGGCAGACAGCTTAATATTGGGAAGAATGCAGTCACATCAGTCTCAGAGGGCCCAGGTTTGAGTCCTGGACCCATCATGTGGGTGGCCTTGGAGGTGTTGCTAAATTCTTTGAAGCCTCAGTTTCCTCATCTGTAAAATGGGGCCATTGGCCCCACACTGCTAATCTCCCAGAGTCTGTGAGGAATTTGAGATGATGATTATTCATCAAGAAGCTCAAGAACAAGATAAGCAGTCTCCTAGCAGAGGTTATTACCATTGTTATTATTCCCATAGAAGTCTCTACCCACCTGTGCCTCCACCCCCACCCTCACGTAGGGCTGCCTCTACTTGGGAGGGCTGGAGGGGGATCTCCAGGAGGAAGGCCCGGTTGACATCCTGACCGTTCCAAAGCCCCCTCCCCAGCCTGGAGGTGGGAGGGGAACAGTGTCTTCTCAGCAGCCTTGAGTCAGAGTCTACAGCCCTGTGAGGGCCGGGCATCTTCCCCAACCCTCTGAGTTTATGTACAGGCATCTGTGTGTGTGGGTGCCTGTATGACCAGCCTTGGCCACTGACTCCAGACATCTGTCCGTCTGCCTTCTGTCTAACAGGCATCTCCAATTTAATCCACCCAAACAGAACTCTTGATTTCCCTCTTGAAATTGCTCCTCCCAGTCTCCGTCTTAGGAAGTGCTCCAACTGTCTACGCAGACTGTTCAAGCCAATTAACACCTTCCAGCCCTTTCTTCTTTCATAGCCCATATCCAGTCCACAAGCGAATTCTGTTGACTCTTTGACTGTGTCCCCCAGTGTGCCCTGACTCTGCCCTATCCTGTCCATCATGATACCACCACCGTGGGCCAGGGAAGGCATGGTGGCCTCTCTCCATCTCGTGTTTTGTCTACCCCAGTAGCCTCCAACAGGCTTCCCTGTGTGCACCTTGCCCCTGCCTCTTTTGAATCTGTTCTTGACATAGCCAGAGGGATCTTTCTGAGAACACAAAACACTTTCTGTCAGCCTTAGCTTAGAACCTTCCTCCTCCATGGCTTACATAGTCAAAAATGAAAGTTCTGACATGATTTCTAGGCACTTTGGGAGGTACTTAACTATCTGGCCTCATCCTGTACCACTCTCCCTCTTCTTATTCATTCACTCCTGCCATACTGTCCTTCCTTCTGTTTCTCAAACAAGCCAAACCCGTTCCCACCTCAGGACATTTGCACAGGCAGTTCCTCTGCATAAAATGCTCTGCCCTCACATGTTTCTGTGACTGACCTTTTGCCTAGATTTCAATTCAAATGCTACCTTCTCAGAGAGACTCCCCCAACTACCTTGTTTAAATGTGTTTCCTGCTCCACAACTACTCCTCTCAGAGAGGTGCCTCTGTTGGTTTTGTTAGAGCATTTACCATCATCTGACATTATTGTGTTTATTTATTTATTCATCATTTACCATCTGCCCCATCACTAGAATGATCATGAAGGCTGAGGCGTGTGCATTTTTTTGCAGTTGTATCCAGAGTGAACCTCTAGTAGGAGTGGGAATGGGGATCTGGCATGTGAAAAGGACTCAAAAACTATTTGTTGAATGAATCCAGGAGCTTGCTGTATGACCTGGAACAAGTTAACTTCTCTACTTCAGTTTCCTCATCAGTAAAATAAAGGAGAAGGAGACATTCTTAAAAAACTGTTTTTAAGTTAGGGCACCTGGGTGGCTCAGTCGGTTGAGCATCCGACTTCGGCTCAGGTCCTGATCTCACAGTTCATGGGTTCGAGCCTCACGTTGGGCTCTGTGCTGACAGCATAGAGCCTGGATCCTGCTTCGAGTTCTGTGTCTCCCTCTGTCTCTGCTCCTCCCCCGCTCATGCTCTCTCTCCTTCAAAAATAAATAAAAAAATTTTTTTAATTGTTTTTAAGTTTATTAACTTTGAGAGCGAGAGACAGGGAGAGAAAGCAGTTTAGGGGGGGGGGGAGAGAGAGAGAGAGAGAGAGAGAGAGAGAGAGAGAGAGAGAGAGAGAGAGAGAATCCCAAGCAGGCTCTGCACTGTTAGCACAGAGCCTGATATGGGGCTTGAACTCACAAACTGCAGGTTCTTGACCTGAGCCAAAGCCAAGGGTCAGACACTTAACCAACTGAGCCACCCAAGTGCCCCCATTTCATTTTCTTAAAAGATTATTTATTTATTTTGAGAGTGAAAGAGAGCCATGTGTGCAGGAGGGGCAGAGAGAAAGGAGAGAGAGGATTCCAAGCAAGCTGCACACTGTCAGTGCAGAGCCTGACATGGGGCTCCTTCCCATGAACTGTGAGATCATGACCTGAGCTGAAATCAAAAGCCAGACAGTTAACTGACTGAACCACCCAGGCGCCCTGAGACAGATCATTTCAAAGGACTCTTCTGGTTCTGACTCTGGACTCTCAAGTTCCCATTGGGATGTATGGATGATGAGTGGTAAGTGGATGGATGGATGGATGGATGGATGGATGGATGGATGGATCAATGAACAGGCAGATGGACAGACAGATGGATGATTTCTGGGGTTTTATTAAAGCCACCCAGGACAAAGAAAGTATCAGGAAGAAGATGGGGACAGGGAAAGAGGGAAAGTCCAGTGGGACTTTGCTTCTTTTACGCCAATTGAGAAAAGGGCGTGATCCCCTCCTTCCTTTCTTGCTCACCCTACAGACCACCTTTGCTCATGGCTGCCCTGGGAAGATGGCAGTGGCAGCAGCCGCCTGCCCAGAGCTCCACCCAGGAGATAAAAGGAACCAGAGGAATGTGCTGGCAAGGCTGGCGTCCCTGTCCTCTCAGGGGTGTAAATGGCTTTCCTGCTCCCACAGGTTCAAAGAGCACTTCATTTCACAGCAAAAGTACAGCTAATGAGAAACAGATTTTCTGGCTCTGGCCACAGCCCTGAGAACCCAGGAGGCAAAGGAAAGCCCCCAAGAACCTGGCTATGAACGTCTGTACTGAAGGGCCTTTTTCCTCTCTCTCTCTCTCTGGGGCCATGGAGCTGTCTCAGCAACAGAGGAAAGGGGCTGTTGATAAGTGGGGGGTGGGGCAAGAGCAGAATTCACATATAGGTGGTTGAGAGGGGCCCTCAGGAGAAGGGCTTTTGAACTGTGGGCCTTCCAATCATTCTTTTCTTTCTAGGTCTGGAAGCCAAGTTGGGCAACACCTAATAAGAACAATAGCTTTCTTGTTCTGGGGACTGCCAAGGTGCCAACTGCAGGGTAGCCCAGTAGGAAGGCCATTGGGTTGGAGGCCACAAGACCTGGTTTGTGGACTCTGGGCCTTAGTCTTTTCAGCTGTGCAATGAGCACACTGATGGTGATCAGTGAGAATCCCAACATTGCTATATATTATACAGTGAAAATAGCACTAAGTTGAGGCCCAGAAGACCTGGGTTCTAGTCTTGGTTCTGCTGGGTGTGGACTTTGGGCAATGCAGGCTGGGACAGTAAGTCTTGGATGATTAAAAAAAAAAAAAAAAGAAGACCTAAGTTCAAATTCTGGTTCTTCCTTTCACTTTGCCAGTAGTGCTTGGGCAAGTCAGTTAGCATCTCTGAACCTGTCTTCTCATCTGTAACCAGTACCAATAATATCAACCACATGGGCATGGGGTGAAGATTAAAAGAGAAGAGACACAAACTACTAGCACTAAATAGGTGCTTAAGGATAAGGGTGGAAACTTAGTTGCCCAAAGACCTTAGGAGGAACAGGGAAATCAGTGACCAAATCAGAAGACAAATCCAGGCTGGACTCATGGCCAAACAATACAATAAAGGTAACAATAGTAGAGTGATTTCAATGTCCCATGCTCTGTTCTCAGAATCTTAAGTCTCTCCAAAACAACATGTGGGGCTAGTACTACTGTTTTCCCCAAAGAACTAGAACCAGGACTTAAAGAAAGAAGGTTGGGGGTGCCTGGATGGCTCAGTTGGTTAAGCGTCCAACTCTTAATTTCAGCTCAGGTCATGATCTCACAGTTGTGAGTTCAAGCCCCATGTGATGGGCTCCATGCTGGGTATGGAGCTGGCATAAGATTCTCTCTTTCCCTCTCCCTCTGCCCCTCCCCCACTCAAAAATAAGAAAGAATGAATGAAAGAAAGAAAGAAAGAAAGAAAGAAAGAAAGAAAGAAAGAAAGAAGAGAGGGAGAGAAGGAAGGAAGAGAAAGAAAAGAAAGGAGGAAGGTTGGTTGGACTTTAGAATATATGCCAAGTCACACACCTCTTCTTCAAAGTTTCTTCCTTGTAGCCTTCTCCCCTCTTCTCTGGGTGCCTGCCTGCCTCTGGGGGCCCAATCTGTGTCCACTCTGTGGGAACTGTGTCCACAAAGTTCCCAATCCAGATTGCTAGCTGGTCTCTTTTGCCCACCTTCCTCTCCAGGGTATTAGAAGGAGTGTTTCCCTCCTTTAACAAAAATTTTCTGAACACTTGTTATATTCTGGGCATTTGAGCCACAACAGCAAACAGAACAGAAAAAGAAAATCCCTGTCCTCATGGACCTTATATTCTGGAAGGGTGGTGGAGTATAAAAAGAACAAATGAACAAATAAAAATATTAAACATTAAGTCACAGTTTCACTGGTATGAGTTTACTAAAGATTAGTAAGGTACTCATCTGTGGGGTCCTGAAATAATTTGGGTCTTGCATTATTCACTACAATATTTAATAGAGACTATATTCCAGGCATTATGCTAGGAATGGAGATTTTAAAAAAAGACGAATAACACATGTACCTTGCCTTTGATGAAGGTCTATTCTAGAACGAGAAATTGAAGTATTAAACAATTGCAATACATGGTGCTAAGAACTGTCTTAAAGAAATTCCCCCCAGTGTTTCAAAAGAGATGAGGAAAGAAACAGGAGAAGCCTGAGGAAGGCTTCACAGAGAAGGTAACCTCTGAGCTTGTCCTTGAAAGACAAGGATGAATTCACCAGACAGAAATGTAGGGAAATACTTCCTGGAATAAGGACAGTCATAGAAGCAAAAATATGCACAGCATGTTTGGGAATGCAGAATATACATTCCTATGTAGATAGAGCAGAGGGTGAATACAGGGGAGAAATGAAACTGGAGACAATTATAGGAATTTGGGGTACCAGCAGGTAAACAGTGAAGAGTCATAGGGGATTCTCTATCTCACACGTGTTTTACTTACCTGTCTTCATGATCACTAATCCTTTCTTCAGCTATGTCTAAACTAATGCTAAGCGTATCTTTTGGGTGCTTCAAATGGGTTATTTCATCTTTCAGTTCTAGAATTTCCTGTTGATTTTTTGTCAGTTTCATTTCTCAGTAGAAAGTTTTCATCTTTTCCTCTATTTTCTTAATACATTCATCAGTTATTTCCCAGTCTGTGGCTGATAACAATAACACCAATATATGGATCACCTATAGATCTGTTTATATTGCCTACCTTTGTTTTTTCAGTCGTTTGGTCTTGTCTCTTAGAATGCTTGGCTGCCTTCGGGTCAAGTGTCCATCAGTAATCACCTCTTGCTCAAAGAAGCAGCCTAAAGTCTTTACATTGGCAGACCTTTGAGGGCAGAGTAGCATTCCTCCAAAGGGCATGGTGGACATAGCAGATACCATGATTGACATATTTGGTGGGGCAGAATCTGGGGAGATTCTTATGGGGAGGGTAGGACAGCAAGGAGGGTTCCATAAAGGGGATGTGGAAGTATGTGGGTGACAACGGTGTGGACTCTCCAGCCTGGGCCCCCTCCATAGTAATTGCCTACCAGCCAGACTGGGAGTAGTACAGCATCAATCACTTTACCCTCCACCCTGCTCCAGCTGGGAAAGACATCCTGGCTGTGTAAACTAACCTTATGAGTCTAATTCCAAGAAGGCCAAGGAATTTGACAGGAAACAACACAAGCTAGTCGTCTTAGATCTCTGTCTGGGCTTGACGTGATTGGGTCTGAAATAGCTACAGAGAGCCTCCTTATTAAACGTTTTGAATCCACAACGATACACACACGTTTGCATGCACAAACAGGAAGGTTTAAAATGAGGCCACCAGGGGGGTAAGGCCATAGAGGCCTCTGCACAGGAACTGAGACCAAGGCTTCAATTTCAAATCAGATCCCCAGTGGAGGGTGTTTGACAGGCCTTGTCACTCAGATTCCAAAAATCCATCTCCACAGCCAAGAATCCTTCATCTCTGTCCCCACTCTCCATCTTGACTATTCTTGTGCGTTGCAGGCGGCTCAGAGGTGGCTGTTTTCAAGTACGGAGCGAGCCATCTCTGCCAAGAGCTTGTCTTGCCAATCACTTCCTTGGCCTGGGCCCTCGGCTTGTCCAAGTCTGACATCACCCTTAACCCCCACCACCACCCCCAGAATAAAGAGCCACCTCAGAGGCTGTGACTGCCAGACACAGTCCCAATCTGCCCCAGACATTTCTAGCTGACAAATCTCAGAGAGACAGGATCCCTCCCAGCCATATGCACAGCTCTCACTGATCAGGGTGGTCTGAATACTCCAAATCTACTCTGCTGGGGGCTTGATCATCTGATATGGGAGGGATGGATGGTGTCAGGTGCTGTTCCCCCACAGGCTGAGGGGTTCTAGCCCTCATGCACCCAGGAGTCTCAAGGGGCCTTGCGGGGATGTTTTCTCTTGCTGAGTCTGGGGTGAGTGCAGTCTTAACCCTGAGGGAAATTAGGAGGTATCACATCGTGGGTTCAGAGGTCAGGTCTTGCTGACTTCATATACCGGTTTTGCTGTTCCTAGCTCTATGGCCTTGGGCAAATTGTGTAACCATTTCTTCATCTTTTCATTCATTATGTAAAGTGCCAATAGTTACCTTGTAAGGCTCCATTATGATGAAAGGAGTTGATACATGTAAATCTCTTAGAACCGCACCTAGGATCTAAGGAGTCGTCAGTAAGTAATGTCAGGAGAGGCAAAAGGGGAGTCGGTAGTTAACAGGGACAGAGTTTCAATTTGGGGAGATGAAAACCCCTGAAGATGGATGGTGGTTATGGTCACACAAGGTGAATGTACTTAATGCCACTGAACTATAAATACACTTAAAAATAGCTAAGATGGTACATTTTATATATGTGTAGGTTACCATAATTTTTTTAAAAAGTAACAGCTGTTATTATTCCTTGATGGGGCTACCTTCAGCTCCTCATGGAGACAGACCTAAGGTAAACATGGTATTTTTGCCCCCAGGAAGGAAGAACAGCATTCTCCTCCAGTATGGAGTTTAGGTTCCTCGTTGGGCTCCAGCACCTTCTCCCACTGAACAGAATTAAACTCTCAAGTCCTCCAGGGGTTCCACCAAGGAACTTGGTTACCTAAGAAGCCCTCTGAATTGCAGACAGTTAGACATGCATACACACAGACATATCAAAGAGATGGACACACAGAAACATGCCCAAGGAGGCAGACAGGAAGGGCTGTGAAGAGATGAGGTAATCTAAGAAAGGACTTTGGTCTCTGGAGATGGGTGCTCCAGGTAAGACCCTGAAGGAAACTGGATGAGGTGCAGGTGGGGAAACCAACCACATGGTCATTACGTTGTCCAGGCCTTGGTTCAGACTCTGCCTGCTTGGAGCAGCCACTCTCTGATCCTCTTCAAACTCTTCCAAGCCCTCCCATGCTCTCAGCCTTGGCCAATGGCTACCTCCAGCAGAGCCCCTCCCGCACCTCCCCACTTCTCTACCCTCCTAAGGGTCCATTCTCTGTGCTCAGCATCAAAGCCTCAATGTACTTCTCAGCTCTGGCTCAGCTGTTGCTCACCAATTATTTTGTGTATATGTCTTCCTTAAAGATGGGAGCTGTGGCTTTTCTTCTCTGCACTCCTCTGCTTTCACACTATACCTAAGTGTGCAGACTTCACTCATACTTTTTTTAACTGATGGCATATTGATGAATTTGTTTTCGAAAACACACAAGCACGTGCGCGCGTGGGCACACACACACACACACACACACACACACACACACATCAGTAGTTCCCAAAGGAATACCAGTTTTGTGGGCTATCAAGAGGTATTATGAGAAAAGAGCATTCCATAGTCTAATATATTTGGGAAACAATGACCTAAGTTAAGTTAAACAGGTTTATTTATTATAGGGCATATCAGAGACTATAACATGCTAACAATTATTTTAGTAGTGTCTTGGGGCTGGCTCTTACCAGCTCAAGAGAGCCAGTTCTGTACATCTCTTCCCAATTTCACAATCAATGATGTAACATTGGTAACTTGAATCTGCCATGGTGGTACTATTTGCACCACAGAAATCAGCAAACACTACAAGTTTGGGGTTTTGTTTTTGTTTCAGAAAGCTGGCTTACCCGCACGTTACTAAATACCACTTCAGGAAGAGACTATTTCATGCAGGTTTTCCTAATGTATTTGACCATAACATTCCTTTGTCCTCCGGTGGGAAACATCT
Organism: Panthera tigris; assembly: GCF_018350195.1. NCBI lineage: Eukaryota > Metazoa > Chordata > Mammalia > Carnivora > Felidae > Panthera > Panthera tigris. The sequence goes on along the minus strand of NC_056666.1, from coordinate 126,396,051 downwards.
TGGGGGAAGTAATGTTCCACAGAACATTTTGTGGGGGAAGTTGTCTTATGCAAAAGTACTTTAACCAAATGCCAAGGGAGATGATTCAGAGGGACTTATATTAATTAAGCCTCTGCTGTGTGCTCAGCAAGATGTTGGTGCTTTTTGTACATTATCTCATTTAATTCTTACAACAACGCTGGGAAAGCTATAAATATGACCCATATTTTTAAAATGAGAAAACAAAAAATCAAAGAATTTTCCCAACTTCACACAGCCAGGAATTGGCAGCACAAAGCCCATCTCAATCAGGGATCACAATGTCTAATGGAGAAGTATTTGCAACAAGACTTAAGTAATTTTAGAAGGGTTTATTAAGTGATTAGTAGACAGGTCATGAGCTATACTTAGAATGTAGTCATCTAGAATTGCCAGAGACACTTCTAGAAAATAAGAGAAAAGTTACTCAAAGTCTCAGCTGGCCCACATCTTGTCTTCTTCCTACTTGTCATCTGCCATGGGCTGACACTGCAGAGTATCCCAGATTTCAGAATCTCCAAGGAATTTAAGGAAAAATTCCAGTACCTGAGCTCCACCCTCTCAAGGGAATTGTAACCTGCAGTCAGGATTGAGAACACTGAAATTAATATGGAAAGGCCCTTAGAGACCAGCCAGATTAACTCTCATCTTATATATGGGGGAACTGAAGCCCACAAAGGGGAAGTAGCCTGTCCAGAGTCACACAGCAGTCAGTTGCAGAACATTAGACCAGAGCCTGAGCTTCTTGGCCCCTGGGTGATTCCTTTTCACTAAGCACAAAGGTCTTCAGAACTCATTGCCTAAAAGAGATATGTCAACTGAAACCCAAACTTGCTTTTGATAACTGAGGGTTGGTTACTTTGCCACCAAGGAAAAGCTAACCTTATCAGCTAAAGTTGTTCCAAGGGCAGTGGGAAGCCACTGAAAGGTTTCAAGCTGGCAAACCACACCAGATGTCCTGAGGAAATACATCAGAACCCCAGATCAGAGCCTTATAAGCAAAGGAGCTCACACCTGGCCGCCTCAAACTGACCATGGTAAGACCAACCCACCTTTGCTGCAGTGACTTTTCTTCCCATCATTAATTAATTAATTCACTCAGTCCATCAGTACCTGCTCACCTGGGAGGCATTGTCCTTGACAATGGGAATACGGTGAGCAAACCATACCAGAGAAATCCCAAGGAGCCTATATCTAGTGGGGGAGACAAACAATAAAAATTAATCCTATAATATGAAATTGTAGTAAATTCTACAGGGAAAATAAAACAGTAATATTATGAAGGGTTTATGGGGAGGTAGGGGGAGGAGGAAGACACATCAAGTGAGCTGGTCAGGGTAGGCTTCTCTGAGGAGCTGATATCTGAGTTGAAACCAGAATGAACAGAAGCCCCTGGCCATGGGGTAAGTAGAGAGTGCTCCCGGCAGAGGGAAGAGCAAAGACAGCCCTGACTGGAGGGTCAGGCTGAGGTCCTTCCTGCTCAGCTACTCTGAGTGAGGTTATCAGACTGGGGTTAAAAAGCCAGAAGGACCAGGAGATAGGACAGGAGCCCACATGACCACAGTCAAGTCACCAGGCCAGAGTCCATGCTGGAAAGGGGAGGCAGGTTGCCAAACTGAAGAGCCAGTATTGAACACCCATCAGAGGATCCAGAAATTCTTGTCCCGTACCTTATTCTTCACCTGCCCCTGGCCCACAAACTAATTTCTAGAAGCATGAATTTCCAAGAAGGTGTTCAAACTTGGTCTTATTCAAGATATGCAAGTTTTAACATAATTAAATGAGAAGTCCATTTTGGTCAGTCAGGTTGATCGAAGATAAGAATGATGGGTAGTATCCAGGAGTATTGAACAGCCCCTCTTTGACTTGCAAAGAACTGAGATTCCCTTCAAGAGAGTTTCTAAGAGGGCATAAGCTATTATTGTGAGGATATTTGCACAGGAACTGAGAGGAGAACCAGAAAGCCCTGGGAAGTACAAAAACATTGAAGAATCTTGTTTCTTTATTAACACCACACAATGACTCTGCTCCCTTCTCTGCCTCCTACAACCATTAGTTTCTTACTCCTACTTTTTCCTCCCACATTACTTTGGCTGGTGCTTGGCTAACTCACCCTTTTTGTCCACTCTTTAGTTAGTGAACTTTCAGACCTATTTCCCACTACTCACTGATACTTTCTTTCTCTATTCCCAAAGCAAATTCCCAAAAGAAGTCTGATTGGCCTCAGATCATCTCTTCGTGCCAAGTGATTAGATGCCCTTGGTCCAGGTGTCCACTCCTGGCCCAATCAGCTGTCGCTAACCTCATGACTGGAGCCATGTGGGCTCTTAGAAAACTCCTGACTGCACAGCTATCCAGTGTGTGGTGACCTACTCATCCTAATTTTCTCAGGACTTTCCAGGCTTCAAAACTGAGTTATGTCTCAGGACCCTCCTCAGTTCTGAACAAACTGGGACAGTTAGTCACCCTATGGTTGTGGGTAGGATGGTTCCCTTTGGAGTTCCTGGAAGGGCAGATAGAGTAACAGACATCTTCAGCATGTCAGTGGTAGACAGGGTATGAGAAAATCAGTATTTCTTACCCACTGATGGTAGGAGTGAAAATTGTTATGACCTTTCTGGGGGAAAATCTAGAAATATTTATGAAAAGTAAAAAATAAGTATATTCGTTGACTTAGAAACATTTTGATGATTTCTCCAAAGTAATCAGACCAGAGTGCAAAGATTCATGAGCAAAGCCATTCACCAAAGTGTTATTTGTAAAAGTAAAATAATGGATGTACCCCAAGTAACTACAAATAGACAATTAAGTGAAATAAACCAGGATATGTCCAGTGAATACTTTGTGACCATTAAAAATAATGATGTGGCTTTCTAAATATTGATGTGGAATTTTTCTATGAGTTATTCTTAACAAAAAGGAGATTTATTATTCCATAAATAATCACATGTATGTAAAACAAGGTGGGGGGGAAGCACATTGAAAAATGTGGAAATATTCCAGTGGTGAGATTGCACATGATATTCATCTTTAAGCTGTTTCACTTTTTCTGAATGCCTTTCAATGTGTAATTATTATTTCCATATTTGGATTTTTTCCCATTTTTTAAAAAACATAAAACATCCTGGTCCAACAAAATCTGATGAAATGGTGTTTTCATTCAAAGATGTTTTTATTTTCCAATTTTGTTCTGGTCCATTAATTTTAGGACACACAGAGGTTTGATTCAGGTTCCAACTGATCCAGTTGGGTTTGGTTTTATTTAAAAACAAAAACAATGTTGATTCCATCTGAATTGCATTTATAGAAAATTAATATTGGGGTTTGGTTTAGGATTCAGCCTGTCGAGTAGTTGGTTGCTATTCTTGGTTTATAGTATATGTAGTTCAAGTCACTCCTCAGAATCCGCACAAGAACCTTGAATAATTGGAATGAAGGCAGAGAGAGGTTTGGAAGCCTGAATTATCCAGAAAATTGCTGTGTCTCTCAGCCTGGAAGGGCCTGCAAGCAGCCATTTCCCAAGGGCACAGAACAAAGCCACAGCTGGGACATTTCCAGGAGGTCTGTTGGCCCTGACCACTATGTGGCCAGAGCCGTGCTGCCCCAGGACTTTGGTGTCACTGCAGCTCTTACCCTCTGCTTACTCCCATGAGGCAGGAACTGGCAGGAACAGGCAGGAACTGGCCCCACTGCCCAACAGTGCCTAGGGGCTTCCCTCTTCCAGGCCAGGCCCTTGCACGGTCACCCAGAGCAACTTGATCTGGGCTGTGCAGCCTGTGGTGACATTCCTGCAGCATGAAGCCATCCTTCAGCCAGAGCTGCTCAGACCAGGACATGGCTTCCTTGAGGACAGTGTCAGTGGTGACCAGAGCTCCTCACCAACAAAACCTCCGTCCTGCTCCTTTTTAATGCTTTTTTAAAGGTGGGCACCCTGGCTCTGTGGAGGACTCTTAGAATAAGCAGAGGGAGACAAACGTGGTGAAGACAAACTACTTCCATGAAGTGGGCTGGGGCAGCACACTCACCCAGCCACCAGACAAGCATCCCCAAAGGGCTCTGGTAGGACCCCGCTCCTTTGTGCTTTCCTAGAAACCATCAAAGCCTCACCTGGGATGGTTTTAGAGCTGTACTCCCTGCAGCCACTAGGTAGGTGACTTGGGCAAAGGATCTTCAGCTGTACCTCGGTTTCCGTAGTTGTGAACGAGCAGAGAAGCATACATCTCTCCCGGTTGGCATGAATGTTATATGAAATCATCTTCCTGGAATTACCTGCTCCACAGCCTGCCACCCGTCGAGCCCAAAGAGCAGGGTGAATGGTCCACCTGGGGTGCAGGCTAAAAGGGGCTGCAGTGCCTGTAGATAACTCACAAGCCATTATAAATCTGGCTAAAATCTGGTCTGCCTTGTATCCCCACACATCAACATTTCTAAACAACGCCAATGAGAAATACTCTGCATGTTGACTGCTTCAGTCACCCCCAACCCGGGCACACCATTGCCTGCCACAGGGGGCGCACTCCATGAATGGCACACATGTATTATTAGATGTTAGGAGCAACTGTACATAATTGGCTCTCATTCATATGCAAGAATAATCCTTTTTTCAGATATGAGTACTGAGCCAGAATATGATAGATGGAAGAGATCCTGAGAAGATCATCTAATAGTCCTAAATGTTAGTTTCTCTGCGTTGCGGAGCACTGGCCACATACAGAGTGTTTTCAAAGGCATAACCCCTCCTAATGCTCACATGGCCCTTTGAGGTAGGTGCAATTGTGCCCATTTTACAGGTGAGACCAGCCCAGGGGCATTTATGGAAATTAGACACAGTGCCTCCAAGCCCCTTCCCCACCAGCCCTCTGTGGGGCCCAGGGCTTAAAGCACTGTCCCCAGAGATGATCAGTAGGGAGAGAACAGAACAACCATAGCACTCGGAGCTAACTGGTAAGAGAAAGGGAAAGCACTCCTGTTTCCTACAGGGTCTTCCCATTCATCTCATTTGGGCATCACAGAAACCTCAGGGGCAGGTCCGGTCTCCCCAGTTCACAAGAAAGTATACCACATCTCTGGAAGATAAAGTTTACTTCCCTGGGGTCGCACAGACAAATAAAAGTCAGAGCCCAAAAGTGAACCCTGGTCAATGTGAAACTAATGCCTTCCCCCTCCCTCTTATCACCCCCCTGCCCCGGGGTGGGGGGGGGGGGGGGCTGAGCAAAGGAAGGGCCTGACAGCATGGCTGACCGGAAAAGAGGTGAGGATTCTGAGCTTCTGAGCAAGGAGTATCTGGAAAAAGGGATGCTAAGTCCCATGCTTCTCAGAATCAGTGGTTCCGAGATGAGGGCTAGGGGCAAAAGGGATGACTCAGGTTTTCTCCATGTGGCCTGGGTTTTTCCTGCCTTACACTACCACAGGTCCCAGATCAGTTGCATGCAAGTGCCCGTAGCTCCCAGGGAGGCGGATGTTCATGTCTGCATCCACTCACAGATTCTTTTTTCTCTGATGTTTATTTATTTTGAGAGAGAGAGACAGACAGAGCATGCAAGTGGGAGGAGGAGCAGAGACAGAGGGAGAGAATCCCAAACAGCCTCCATGCCATCTGTGCTGAGCCAACAGAGGACTTCAACTCACAAACTGTGAGATCATGACCTGACACTCACAAATTCTAAACTTGTATCATTTGAGAGAGTCTGAGACTGAGAATCTTCATTCATTTGTCCATTAGTTCATTACCCGTCATGGGTTTTTATCAACAATATTATTATTGTTACTATTATTATTATTAAAGTAATATATGCTCATGTTAAAAGTTCAAAAGATACCTGGGGTGCCTGGGTGCCTCAGTCAGTTATGTGTCCAACTTCGGCTCAGGTTATTATCTCACAGTGTGTGGGTTCGAGCCCCACATTCGCTCTGTGCTGACAGCTCAGAGCCTGGAGCCTGCTTTGGATTCTGTGTCTTCCTCTCTCTTTGTCCCTCCCCCACTCACACTCTGTCTCTCTCTCTCTCTCTCTCTCTCTCTCTCTCTCTCTCAAAAAAGAAATGAATAAATATAAAAAAATTTTTTTAATTCAAAAGATACTGAAGGGAGGACAGCAAAAAGCAAGTCACAGAAGGAGATCGTCTTAAAGGGAGAGTGAGCATTCCAATATGGGTGGATGGCAGAGGAAGCAGCAGGAGGAAGATGGTCTCTTGGAGAAGTGAGGCAGGGAGGTTGGGAGAAGGGTGCAGACCTCCAGGGAATGACAGGGTCCAGGGAAGAAGGTCAAGGGTCAGTAGAGCTATGAAGTGAGTGATTTTGGAGAGGAGAGGAGAAGAGGGAGCAGGTTTGGGACCAGATGCAGGACTCTCCTGGAGAAGGGGCAAAAGCAAACAGTGGGGGTGTGATAAGAATGACTGGTCAGAGGCCAGAGAAAGCCTCAGCACCAAGGGCTCTAAGTCCATGAAATAAATGAACATCAATTTGCTGCAAATTAACTCCTTCTCAGTCTCCCTGCTCAGATCCTTCAGTCTTCCGTTCAGTCTCTTTTTTATCTCTTGGTCTCCCTCTTCTGCCAGAAGAACTTCCTTTAACATTTCTTTTCATACAGATCTGCTTATTAATGAATTACCTCGGCTTTTGTTGATGCGTAAAAGTCTTAGTTTTGCTTTAATTTTTTAAATATATATTTGTTAGGCACTGAATCCTAATTTGACCATTTTCTGTTTCAGCACTTTAAAGACATTGTTCCATTCTTCTGGCCCACATGGTTTCTGCTCCCATTTAGCTCTTCATCCCTCTGTACTGAAGGTGTCTTTTTGCTCTGCTTCTTAAATGTCCTCTTCTTCACTGGTTTTTCTGCACTTTGATTAGAAGTTCCTCAGTATGGTTGTCTTTATGGGTTTTTTCTTTTTTTTAAGTTTATTTCTTTATTTTGAGGGGGGAGGGGCAGGAAGAGAGGGAGAGAGAGAATCTCAAGCAGGCTCCACACTCAGCACAGAACCTGACATGCAGGGCTCAGTCCCACAAACCGTGAGATCATGACCTGAGCTGAAACCAAGAGTCAGACGCTAAACCGACTAGCCACCCAGGTGTCACTGTTTTATTTTGTTTGCTTTTTTTTTTCCTTCTATTTGAAGTTCATTGAGTTTCTTGTGTTTAAAATTAACATCAAATTTGGAAAATTTGTCTACTTATTTCCAAAATTTTTCCTGTACTCATCTCTTCTTCTGGGATTCCAATTGCACATATGTTAGACTGCATGATACCATTCCGTGGCTTGCTGGGGCAGTTTTCTTTTTCTCTCGGTGCTTTAAACAGGATACACTCTGTTGCTACATCTTCAAGTTCACTAATATTTTCTTCTGCAGTTACAATCTTCTCTTAATCCTTTTTAATTTTTTTTTCATTTCAGATATTTTATTTTTTACTCTAGAAGTTCCAAGTACATCCTTTTTACATCTTCCCCTTATGTCTTCATCACATTCATGGTTCTTTTTAATATCCTTGGACATATATAGAAGACTTATAGCAGCTTTTTAGTAGTCCTTCTCTACTAATTCATACATCTCTATCATTTCTTTATCTGATTATATTGATTGGTTTTTATCCTGGGCACAGTTCATGTTTTCCTGCTTCTTTACTTATCTGGTAATTTTTTTACTGGATAATTGATATTGCAAATTTTTTTTATTGGGTGCTTGGATTTTGTTGTATGTATTTCAAGAGCAATGGATTTTGTGCTGGTGAGCAGTTAAATAACTTAGGGTCAGTTTTGTCTTTTAGGTGGTTTAAGTTTGCTATGACATATCCAGGTCAACCTTTATTTGGGGACTAATTTAGTTCTCATTATTAAGGTGTTACACTTTTGAGGACTCTATTCATGCCTCTGAATTACAAGGTTTCTCTGTTCTGGCTGCCAGGAACACAAAATATTCCCATCCTTGTGTGAGCTCTAAGAATTGTTTGGCCTACTGCTTTCCTGTGTCTTTTCCCCTAGTATCTGGTAGCTTCCTCTCATGTGCGCTCAAGTCAGTATTCAGTTAAAGACTCAAGGAGATTCCTTTGAAGATCTGGGGATTTTCTGTCTCTCTCTCTCTCTCTCTCTCTCTCTCTCTCTCTCTCTCCCTCCGTCCCTCCCTGTGTGTGTGTGTGTGTGTGTGTGTGTGTGTGTACAGTGTCCTCTTCTTCAAGTATTCTGTCCATAAATTCTAGCCTCAGCATCCCCTAACTTCACTCTCTGTCTCCTTAATTCAGTGAGACTGTCAGGTTCTGTTCCAGTCCCCCAAACCCTGTGCTGCAGCCCAGGAACTGGCTCCAAGCAGTAAACTGGGACAATCATATGGCTCACCCTCTTTGCTTCTTTCTTCTCAGGGATCATGGTTCTGTGCTGCCTATTGTCCAGTGTCCGAAAACCATCGTTTTATATGTTTTGCCCAATTTTCCACTTGTTCGTGGAATTGCTAGAGCAATTCCCATATTGATTTAAATCTTTCATGGGTGGAATCACAAGTCTCCACTGAGACTTATTAAGCAGGAGTGTGACCAAATCAAATGTGTGTTTTGAAAAAAAAAATCAGTCTTACTGCTCTGTGGAGAGTGAATTGGAAGAAATAGTGGATTGTAGATGGCCAATTCTGAGTCTGTTGAGGCAAGAGATTCTGTTGACTTATACTCAGGGAAGCAGCAATTGAGATGGGACAATATGTGCATATTTAAAATGTTTTTAATTGATAGGACTCAGTGATTAGTTAAATGCAAGGGGCTGATGAGGGAGAAGCAATTATCAAGAATGACTCCCATTTCTGGAAAAAGCAACTCAGTAAATTATAGTGTCATGTACTCTGATAGAACAATGAAAATTTTGGGGTGAAAGACCAGGAGTTCTGTTTGAAAAAGTTATGTTGTCTGTGAGACATTCAAGCAGTTGATGCTGGTAGAGTCTGGAGTTCAAAAGAGGGATCTAGGAGCTGCTGGAGGATGGCAGAGACGTTTTTCACTTAGTGCCTGGAAACGTTAGCCATATGAGTGTTTATCTAATCCATTTAAACTGTGAGGTTTTAGGGGGCAGGCTTGGTTTATTTTCTACTTTGTATCCCCCAAAGTTCCTGGTACATTGGTTGCATGTGGCAGAAGCTTAGTTGGTGTTTGTGAAGGGGACAATGACAGTCAGGGACTCCTTCTTTCATGCTTTGAGCTTCCCATTGCCTCCTTGTTGTCTAAAAGGTTGCCTGAAGTTTCATTGTCCCTGTTTGTTTTGCTGGTTGCAGGCAGATTTTTCAAATTAGCATGTTAGTCATCAGTAGAGGGTCGTGACTCTCTTGTTCATAATAAGGATGGTGTCATGTCAACTTGGGTCTCATGTCCTATCTTGGAACTGAAGTTGGGACCAGTTATGCAGAAGGCCACATTCTTTCCAGGGTGGCTGCTGTCCAAGGTTTGGGCTGCTTGGGGGAAATCTTCTGGAGCCCCAAGGGACACTTATGCTTTGGGTTTCACAGATTTCACATAAGCCTAAGACTGTCAGTCTCTTTGGTCAATCTGAGTTAACCCTGAAAGTTGCCCAATGGAGGAAAGAGCTAACCTCATTTTAAAATATCTGAAAGCTTTGGAATTCAGCCTTGGAATTGCAGAAAACTTCAACTATTAAAAACAGTTTTATTTGGGGATGAGAGATTCTGAATTCTGGGCCTGCGATTTGTTGTATGATATTGAGAAAATAACTTCCTGTCTCTAAACTCCAGTTTCCTCATCTAAGAGGAAAAACTGAAAAGATTGGACTTGATGACATCTAACTGGCCCTCCATTTCTGACATTCAGAAGAATTCTGTGTGCTGGGCAGTATGAACCATAGGCCTTGCTTCAAGATGCTTAAACTCCTAAAATTGAATTGAGAGGCGGACTGTCCCTCAGATATCTGAATAAGATATCCTATCTCCTACAAATATGCTTATATAGAAATCTGGAGAGGACTTGTACATTAAAAACAAAAATCTCATCTTAAACTTCACAACCAAAATAGCTCTTAGAATCTTAGAACTTTATCCTGAAATGAATCATATGTGTGTGTGTGTGTGTGTGTGTGTATATGTGTATATATATGCATATGTATATGCATATATATGTATATGCATATGTATACGCATCTATATGCATATATGCATGTATATGCACGTATACATATATATGATTCATATATCATTCATATATGTGTGTGTATATATGTATATGTATGTGTGTATATACACACACACACACATATATATATATACACGCATAATCTATACTCATATTTTGAAGATGAAGAAATATGACTTGTCCAAGGTCACACAGTGAGTCTGTGATTGAACCTAACCCAGCATCCCTTCCCCTCCCCTAAATCCCACAAAGCTGTTTCTCCACCACCCCCTCCCTTTTGGCACCACCTCCTGTCTCTTCAAGCTCTGCTGTCTCTGCAGTGGAACATTCCTGCACATAGGGGATTAAAAGAGCAGGGGTGGAATGCTAAATCTCCCTGCCCATTGGCAATAGCTTCTCTCCTGAACTGAGCCCAGCGGGCCTTGGCTCAGGGAAAGCCACCAGCCCATGTGCAGCCCTGGGTTGTCAGAACCAACTTCAGTCCACATGCCAGAGGCTGTCCATGCACTGCCCTCTGTCAGGTAAAGCCCCCAAAACAAGTGTTCTGTGGTGGGGGCACTGCTGAGTTTGGGTGTTGTCCTGGAGCCTTTCTGGGCCAACTCTGTCAGGGTGCCCCGCCAAGCTCAGTGGAGCCATTGGAGACCCCGGGCCAAGCTTTGTGTGAAGGCAGGCCAAGTTTCAGAGTGTCCAGCGCTGAGGCTCAATGTCTGGTTCAGCGAAGAAAGTAAGAGGTCCAGATACTTGTCTCCAGTTGACCTCTTATTGGCTTTCTGACCTTGGACCTCAATGACCTGTTGGGGCCTCATGACCATGTGTGGATAAAATGGATACAATGTCACCTTGCAATCTTAGAGCACATTATCCATATTACTCCATCTTATGTCACAGAGTATTTACGTAAGTGTAATGTCCTATATCTTCCTCATGTGCACAGAAGATAAATAATGTTTACACTTCATAGTTAGGTCTCAGTTACCCATTAAAGAGTAGTATTGAGGATATGCTCTAAATTTTTAACAATAACATTGAGTATTTCCAAACCCATTTACTAAGTGCCTAAAATGATCCAGGAACCTTGCCTAGCTAACCTTAGCTTAGCTTCCACTAAGGATAACAAAATTAATAATGCACCATCACTGCCCTTGAGGGGCTTCCTAATAATGAAGAAAATCAAAGAATATTATTATTTTTTAATTTCTTTTAATGTTTATTTATTTTTAAGAGACAGAGACAGATCATGAGCAGTGGATGGGCAGAGAAAGAGGGAGACACAGAATCTGAATCAGGCTCCAGGCTCTGAGCTGTCAGTACAGAACCTGACACGGGGCTCGAACTCATGAACTGCTAGATCATGACCTGAGCCAAAGCTGGATGCGTAACCAACTGAGCCCCCTAGGCACTCCAAAGAATATTATTATTTACAGACCACTGGCATCTAAGGAGGATAGTTCCCACAGACAGAAGAACTGTGCCAGGTACTTAGGTCTGGAATATGTGGAACAAATCCAAATTATTCTATGGAAGGGTGGGAGATTTTAGGGAAAGGATGAACAGATGGGGAAAAGAGTAGCTATTACCTGGCAGAATAGTGTCCTGTGTGAAAGTAAAGGAGAAACTTTGGTTAACATTTCAGCCAAAGAAACAGGAAAGAAACCATATTAAGTGGAAATTCATGATGTGATGTGATGTGATGTGATGTGATGTGATGTGATGTGATGTGATGTGATGTGATGTCACACTCTCTTTAGACTTTCCCTTGAAATCCTCAGTTAAATCTACCATAGGATTATTTTTTTCTGAGAGATGTGAAGAGGTACAACTTGAGGCCAAGACAAGGTATATCAATTATTCATTGCTACAATAATAGTGTGTAACAAACCACCCCCCCAAACCTCAATGTACAATAGCAATTGCTTATTGCTTAGCAATCTGTCATCAGCTAGGCTTTTGAGGCCCTTTTGATCTTGATCGTTCTTGCTCACATGTCTGGGTCAACTAGGTGTGGGCTGATTTAGAGTAGCCTTGATTGAGTGACCAGAGCATCTTGGCTCTGCCCCACATATCTCTCTTGCTCCAGCAGGCTAGTTTAGGCATGTTCTCATGTTGATGACAGAGTTATAAGAGCTCAAGAAGAAATATACAAGTGCTTGTTCAAGTCTCTACTTGTTTCAAGGTTCTTAACATCCCATTGGCCAAAGTAAGTCAGATGACCACACTCAGAATAAAGGAGTGGAAAATATACTTTGCCTATTAATGGATAGTGACTGACAACATTCCAGGTGGTGCCTGTTCCACTGGCCTGAGGATTACTTGGAGCAGAATCCCCACCTGACCCTCTGTGGACATGTAGCATGAGCAAGAAATAAGCCTTGTTTTTTTAAACATATGAGATGTTGAGGTTTTGTTACTGCAATAAACCTACCAAATCTAGCCTATCATTACTGATATAATCATCTAGTATTGATTGCTTATAATGTGGTACTACGTTAACAAGTTTAGGTGCATTTGGTATTTATTCATTCAACAAATATTGAATTTCTCATTCCTGTCTAATATTGAACTCAATTCATCTTCATAACAACCCAGCAAGATAGATATTATTTTATTAATGTTATAGATGAAGAAACTGAAGCTCAAAATTGCTTAAATAATTTGTCCAAGTTCATACATACAGCCTGTAAATGGCAGAGCAGGATTTAAATAGAGGTGTGTTGGATTATAATGATCAAGCTCTTAGCTACTCTATTCTACTATTTTTCTGTTAATGCCCCTTTCTGAGGACTGTCCACTTTAAAAAACAAGAACTTGCTATGAGGAAGTGGATTTGAATATATTGGACCACTTAGGTCAGGGCATTTAAAGCAGGGAAGAGTCATTTCTGTGGTTAGTCTTTTTCTCCTCACATATGTTTGATCCACACCCTAGCCCCACTTAATGTGCATTGACTTTTAACACCATCTGGAGTGGTAGCACACCTGGTGTCCTCACCAGAGAGTTATGTTTCCCCAGACAGGGAGCTTTTCTTTCCCCGGCGTCAAATCTTACAGCCAAGTTGCAAGGAAACACATTGTTAAACATTGCCTTGGCAGAAAGAAGCCTGCTGAGCCACAGGCCAGGCTCTAACTAGACCTCACCCAGGGGAAGGTTGAATCAGTGCAGGGAGACAGGAGACACAAGCCTTGAGCCAAACCATGAGGGGAAGGGAAAGTGGAGAAGAGAGAGTGGAGCAGCCCTGAGAACAGAGAGGGCGTAGGAAGATTAAGTTGAGAATAAGGAAGATAAAAAGAGCAGTTTTCACCCAGACAGGAATTCATTTTTCATCCAAGAAGCATTTATTGAGCATCTACTCTGTATCAGCCATCATGCTGGGTGCTGGAAAATATCAAAAGTCTAAGTCATGGCCCTTATTTAGAGAAGATCACAGATTAGTAGGAGAGATGGATGTATAAACAAGTTACAAGATGTTTACTGTACTCCCTTCTCTGAAACCCACTGAATACAACACAAAGAATGGAAATAGTAAAGAAAATTCCATCTTCAATTAGGAAATCACTGTGGGGCTGAGATGATTATCTGCTTGCCAGAGTTCATTCTTGTCTTTCCATAATAGAGAAGAGCGGGTGGGGAACGGCTGCCTAGGCAGAGACCACATTTCCCATCCTTTCCATTGCGTTTCATTGAGCCATGTGACCAGTTCTCATAGTTAGAATATGAATAGAAGTGATCTGTGTCTCCCTTCTGGGCCAAGGTGGTTAAGATCCCTTCTCTTCTCTTTTCTCCTCTCCCTCAATCTCTCTCTCCACCTCCCTCTCTCTCCCCTTCCTCTTGCTGGATAGAGGGTCCTATAAGACCCCACTGAATAGAAGGAGCCCATGCCCCTGAATCACCATGTGGCAGGCTGCCCACTGACCAGGAATGTCTGCAGTGGACTCTGACACAAATAAGAAATGAATTGGGATATCTGGGAGGCTCAGTCTGTTGAGCATCCATCTCTTGATTTCAGCTTGGTTCATAATCCCAAGGTCATGGGATCAAGCCCTGCATCAGGCTCCATGCTGAGCATGGAACCTGCTTGAGATTCTCTCTCTCCCTCTGCCCCCCTCAAAATAAAAAAAATTAAAAATTTTTAAAAAAGAAATGAACTTATGTTAAACCATTAAAAATGGGGGGTAAGGTTGTTGTTACAGAATGTTATTCTAAATAAAACAAGCTAAAACCCATATCTACCACATTCAGTGAAGCTTGGACTTCACTAAAGGAAGACAATAAAAGGAGTCACATACGTTGCCAGATTTCCTTGAAAGTAAGAAAGAGGATCATTTGCTGGAGAGCAAAAGAACAGAGGTGAGGGTGGTCCAGGGAAGAGTGAGGTCCCATATAGTGACTCAGGTCCACAGGTGGGAGGGAAGAGGAAGGGGAGAGAGAGGGAGGTGGAGAGAGAGATTGAGGGAGAGAAGAAAAGAGAAGAGAAGGGATCTTAAACACCTTGGCCCAGAAGGGAGACATAGAGCACTTCTATTCATAGGGCCAAAAGAGGCTCTATGTAGGTAACTAGTATTATTCTTTCATCCCTGACTCTCATTCCTTAGATGTCTTAGAGGTGAAGTAGAAGAGAGAGAGAGAAGCAACAATTAACCTTGCAGCCAATCACCAGAAGAGATACATAAACATAAAATGACCAGAGGATCAGTGAACTTTGGTTCTTCCTCATGACCCACACTGACCTTATCCATGGAGGGATGGTTGAAACCCCAGGATAGATGCATTCCCAGGACAGAGCATACTTGGGTAACAGATTCTAAGATAAGAAACTCAAAGGTAATCTGCTGGCAGCCCCAGCTCACTCCCCCATCACACCACATTATATCCCTGAGAAAATAACAGACCACACTAAAACATTTCCAAAGAAAAACTACAAATAAGCAGATAGGACCCAATGGAAAGAAAATTGTTAAATAAGGGAAAAAACTAGTATCAGTAGGATGTGGAATTTATTGAGAGAAGAGCCAATAATATAGAAGGTAGGGATAAAAGAAAATGGAAGAAAGGGGGAAATAATAAAGACAATAAAATAAAATAGAAGGTGATACCTACAAAATACAAAGGATATTCAAATATGCATACCAGGCATTCTTGAAGCAAAGAACAGAACAATGGGCTACAAACATATTCAAAGAAAACTTCTGAACTAAAGAAATGCCTCAATCTATAGAATAATTAAGGCTATTAATATGTCAATGGAATTTTGATGGAAAAAAATAGTAAAATTAGGAAATATTCCAAAGGAAAAGTCAGGCTGGCCTGTGACTTTATCCTTTAGCCCCAAAAGACGGGGTAGCAATGGGTACAAAATTCTGAAGGTAATGAGTTATGTTCTCAAATTTGGTAGCCAGTCTGGTTGTCTTTCATGTATAAAAGTAGCTGAAAGACATTCACCAACACATAGACTCAGAAAATGGCACAAAGCACTCAACTTTATGGGGAAGGTCAGGAAGTAGGGGACTTGATAATGAAACCTAGTCCCTCCTCAAATTATATCAAAATCACCAAGTTAGGAATGAAGAAGATGAAATGCGTGAGATGGTGGTGAATATTATATTCGTTTAAATATGGAACTAAGGCTGAACAGCTGTGGAGATTATGGTGACAGCACAGAATGTAAATGTTCCAAACCACAGGAGTACACAAGGAAAAGTTAAGCCAACAACAATGGCAGAGAAAGGATGCGGGGATGTATACATGCCCCAATTTCTATATCTTTTCGTGGTGGAGAGTATGTTGATTGGATATGGAACAAGACTGATAAATCCAGATGTTTATGTATACTGGTTAAAGTTATAAGGGTGATGACTTCAAGGATTAAAAACAGACTATAAACTTCCCGAGCCATTAGAAGAATAGAGGGGATAAAAACCTCACAACTAAAAACAGGAGTGGGGAACAGGGGGAGGAGGAGAAAAGAGAGAGGAAGAAGGAAGGGAGGAAAGAAGAAAAAGGAAGAGATTACATAGCAAAAAAATAAAAAACAAAGTAAACGTATTAAAATAAATAAGATGACAGATTTTAGGTCAAATATATCTGGTAAACCATTAATGTAAATAGTGTTTTTCCACAAAAATAAAGATGTCCAATAAGGGAAAGGTGCAAGTTGCAAAGCAATAACTATATATGACCCATTTTGGATCAAATAACTAACTATACATCCCCACATCCTCATATATGCTTACTTCTAGAAATTTCTGGAAGCCTTCCAAAGAAATTGCTAATAGGGATTAGCTTTGGGGGAAGGTACTGGAAGGATGTGGGGGGGTGGGGAGGGGGTCTTCACTTTATACAGAAAACATGTGTGAGATCTGTGTTTTAAAATGTAACTTAGGGGCGCCTGGGTGGCTCAGTTGGTTAAGCATCCGACTTCAGCTCAGGTCACGATCTCACGGTCCGGGAGTTCGAGCCACGGTCCATGAGTTCGAGCCCCGCGTTGGGCTCTGGGCTGATGGCTCATGGCCATCATGGCAGAATGTACAGAGGGCTTTGGGAGGTGACAGGAGGGAGGAACCAGTTACGCCTGGAGTGTTGGAAAAGGCTTCAGAAAGTGGATGACCTGTGAGCTGGGCCTTAAAGAATGGCCATCATTTTTTGAGTACAGATCAAGCAGACAAGGCAGAGGTTGCCGAGTCAGAGAAGTGCACATATTTTTCACAAATGAGGAATTTTCCTGGGGTGGTGGGAGCTCACTGTGTGTGGGTCAGAGCTAGGGTCTGCTCCTCCAGGAGCCTGAATGCATGCTAACTGACAAGCCGTGTAGAAGTCTCAAAAGAGAGCAACAGAAAGAAGGGGCAGCTACCCAGGGAGGTGGAGGCCAGCCATCCTCTGAGCTCTGGCAGGAGGGCAGGCATGTGGAGGTGGATTCTCAGGGCCTCGCTGTGCCCTTGGCTGCACCGCCCTGCCACCCTCAGGAGCAGGCGAGCTGTGCAGCAGTTTCTGAAGGGGAGGACCCACTAACTTGTGTATTTGGTCAAACTCTTGGTTGCAGGTCTGCTTCATTCTTTTCTCTCAGCAACAGCTTTTTCTTATTTTTGTCTATTTTTCATTATCATTTTAATTTTTTCATTTTCATTTTATTTTATTTTTGCTTCTCTGTACTAAGGGCAAAAAATGGCCACTCTTACCCACTAGTTTTGCTGGTTTTGTTCCAACTTCTCAAGAGGGACTATCTGATGGACCAGTAGGAGTCAAGGATCCAATGTGGTTCAGTTGGCTATAGCCAGGGGCCTAAAGCCCAGGGAATAGAAATATGGCCCCAGGAACCGGCTCTTTATGCATGAAACTGAGGAATGGTTTTTGCAGTGAGGGCCTAAATCTGTCTTCTAACTCTGTCCCTATTGATGGGCATGTTCACAGGTGGCTACATCCCTTCCTATTTGGACTGGCTCTCTGACCCTGGCTGCACTTATGTTTAGATACCCCTTTACTCTCTCAGACTCACGCCTGGCTCACAGCATTCTGGAGGCAGCTTAAGCCAAGCGTTCTTCCCCCATAATTACCTCCTACTCTCTTTGTCCTAGGGTTTCAAGTGTTCCTGCAAAGTCTCCCTGTTCCTGGCTCTGCCATCATTGGTATCACTGAGATATCCTAAGATTATGAGAGGGTGGATATAGACATATTCATGCTTTTCCAAAATGCAAAAATCTATTTCTCTTGTGTTACACATGACCTTACCTATACCTTACCAGACATGTGAACACCTGGCTTCCTTTTAAAGTCTCCCAGCAAAGAACAGCCCATGGCCACCCATTTTGGGATGCATCCACTTCTAACCAGTAATTCAAGAGGGTCACTAGCTGCCTCTAGTGCTGCCTTCACAGTGGCCTCCTCCTGACCAGTCTGACAAGCACAATGCTGTCCTGGAAAGAGTTTTCTTCCTGATTTTGAATCAAGCCATGTTGATGTTCCACAGAGTCCAGAATATGGGTTAAGGAGCTGGAGCCCCCAGCGAGGCACCCCTTGTCAGACTCATTGAGACTGCAGGAAGTTGGGGGGAAATTCTGGAGGAGACAGAAGAGGGCACAGCCATGGGCTGAGAAGCCAAATGTTAAGGAGGGGCTCATTCCACTGGTGCATCAACTACAACCTCCCTCTCCATCACCATTTTGGCTTTCCCTGCAGTCTGAGCACACATCTTCCCCATTTGGTGGGGCTCAGATTTAGTACCACGTCGTCTTTGCTGGAAGTCCAGCCTTCTGTCTCTGTACAGTTGCACATGTGGGTGTCTCTGTCTCCTTTGGAGGGAGCAGCCACATGAGCCCTCCCACATGGGCAGAGGAAATGGAGGTACATAGCCTCTGTCCTGAAATCACAGCCTTCCCAGGTGCCCTTCGCTGATAATCTATGACTTCTAACTCCCTGCCTTCCTGGGAGTGCCTGATCTTCCTCTGCTTGCCAGAGCTCCCACCTGGTGGAGGAATGCATGGAAGGTAGAGAATCCCCTCCTCCAAATCCCTGCTTGACATGCTGGGGACAGTGCAGAGAGTGAATCTAGGACACTGAGAGCTGGAAGGGGCTCCCAAGTGCAGGACCATAGTGAGACTGCTGCTCCCTTTGTGAGTGGCCAGAATCCAAATAAGGTCATAGCAGCTGGCGTGAGCCCATCTGAGCCCCAGGAATCCAGGAAGTCCAGACCAGTGAGAATGGGGTCAGACAGGAGGTTGGTGTGGGGGAAAGCCAGACAGTCCACTCCCTCATCAACCTGCTTGGTGACCTTGGGCAAGTGACAGTCTCCAAGTTTGAGTTTTCTCCCCTATAAAAAAGAACTAAGAAGACTTGGAACTCAATAAAAGGTAGTTGCTGTAATGTTTGTTCTTTAGGAAACAGGGAATGCAGGTAGACATGGATCCCAATTCCTATCTGTGCCTTGCCAGGGAGATGCCCTGAAACAGGTTCAGAACCGGGTGGCCCCCAGGCCTTTAGGGCGGGAGAAGACACCAGAGCAAGGGTCACTGGGCAGGATGAATGGCTTCCTGTATATTGGCTGTATGTTTGCTCCAGTCCTCATGATGCCCTGTGACATGGGGATCATTGTTCCTATTTTACAGATTCATCAACTGAGACTCAGACCAGCTGACATGCAGTCACTCAGCTATTAGGTAGCAGAGCTGGGCATTGAATCAGGTCTGTCTAGCTCTAATGCCCAGAGGCCATTAACTTTCTGCCACCCACTGGCACTCAACACCCAAAAAGGGTGCCTTCCCTACTTCCCTAGACTCGACGTCTCAGCTGCCTGAACTTAGCAGAGACCCTCCCTTCCCTAACCCATGTCTCTATCTTTTATCTCCACCACCCACCCATCCCCATCCCCAGCCCTACCAAACGCTAGAGGAGGAAAGAAAATCCTTTTTTAGTGCCTATTATTTGCTGGGTTTTTCTACCACTAACCCTAAAGGAGATATTATTATTCCCACTTTACAGTTAAGGAAATTGAGGCCTAGGGCCTTAGGTCAGTTGCCCAAGGCCTCAGCATTAACACAGGAAGAGCAAAGACTCAAAGCTGGCTTTGCTCACTCCCAGGCCATTATCTGAGTCTGCCTCTCCTGGGACACCAGCCCAGGTACTTCGCCTGCTGAGGACTGCCTCAGGATACACACAGGACTGAAAATACAGAAGCAAAGCCCAGCATGGAAACAAAGGGAGGCTTCCGCTCAGTGAGTAAATTGGGAAGCAAGCATGGTTAGACAGTCCCCAGGTGGGGAATTGAGAAGGAATGGGGGCAACGGGGGACAGGCATCTGCCTGAGGACCAGGTATAAAAAGTCTTTCTGAAAAACTGGGTATAGAGATTTGGGGATAAAACATGGGCTACCATCCAAGCCTCGGGATTTAGGAGTTGTTTTCCAAATTCCTATCAGAAATCCCATAATTAAACAGGATTGAAAACAGGTCATTACATTCAAAGCAGCAGACAGTGGGGATCAAGAGTTTTCAGGCTGCCCAGAGCCAACTAACAAAGGGGAAAATATTTCTCTTTCCCCAGATGCTAACCAAGTAGCATTTCCCCAGGGCAAGACTTCCTGCCACTGAAAACAAAAATGTGTATGTACGTATGTACCAATTCTGAATCAGGACATAGCAGAAATAAAAAATCTATCTAGTCATCAGAGCCAGAAGCACAGGAAAAGACACTAGGCTAAGGACTTAGGGGTAGGGGGGGATTATGTTCTCATGTGCCACAGACCATGGAGTCATTTATTGGCCCCATTGATCCTCAGTTTCTTCATCTGTAAAATGGGCAACATGGAAGTGGTATTGACGGCTCCACTGGATGTTCTGCTGGATACAGGTGTACAAATATAAGCAAGTATTTACTCAGCATCAGTGAGTAAATATTTATTGAATGCTATATGGACTCTGACAGTCACTGCAGTAAGGAGGTGAACAAGACAGACACATTCTTTGTTGTGGGGGTGCCTGAAGTCTCATGGAGGGGTTAGATAAGAAACAAGCAAAAGCAGTTTGTTACAGAACTATGATTGTACTATGAAGGTAAGTCACAGGACAAGCTGACCAGGGAAGGAGTCCTCGAAAAGGTGGCATTTGGCTGAGATGATAACAGTGAAAATCATAATAGCTGTTACTTATATAGTACTTAGGGTGGGCCAGCACTGTTCAGAGACCTGGAAGATTAGTTGGGATTAACACCAAGAAGGAACATGGAGAAAGAGTTCCAGACATATGGAATGGCGTGGACAGAAGCCCTCAGAGGAGAGGAAAATGGCGGGTTAGAGGGGCTGAAAGGCTGGAGGAGAGAGATCCAGATTAGGGTCAGAGAGGGAGGTGGGGCCATGCTGGGTCTTATAAAACTTGGAAGGCAGAGGAGAGATGAGATTAGAGAATAGTTAGGAAGCTACTGCAATGGGCTCTGCAAGAGATAACAAGGGCTCAGACTGATGGTAGCAGTGGAAAGGGAGAGAGATAGGATGGATACAAGATGTACTCCAGGGGAAGACTTAATTTAGGGTCTTCATGCTTAATCCGTGCCAAGGATAACACCCAGCCTTCTGGCCTTGGTACCCAATGGGATGCTAGCGCCAGTTCCCTGAGTTGGGAAAAGTGAGAGGAGGCCTGGGATGGTAGTGAGAATCCCATTCTGTAACAGCATGGTCTGAGAATCAGAACTCCTTTGCTCTGGTTCTGGCTCTGCGAGATTTAGCTGGGTGGCCTGGGGTTAGTCATTTCACAATATTGAAGTCACATGTAGCAATTGGTCTAGATTACCTGCCACTGTCTTTTCCAGTTCTAATGCCTCATGGTTTTTCAGCAGGCATTTCAAATGGGTAGCTTGGGGGCTGGGTTCAGGCCACAGGAGTGTTTTATTGGGCCCACAGATAGTTTAATCACTGGTAAATTCCCATCACAATCCAGATTTCTGGCTTTTCTTGAAAAAGAAAGAAGATCCCCTTCACTGAGTCTGAATCCCCATGTGGTGACAGTGAGCCAGAGTTGAATGGCAGCTACCACTTTGGAGTGCCTGGGCTCTGCCTCTCACCCAGTGCCCAAAGGTCCCGTCCCACTCACTCAAATGCATAGGCTGCTTCAGGACTCAGAGTTCAAGGATCATAATTCAGTGCATTAAAGTGCAGGGAAGTTCTTTGTAAAGTGCCTTGTGCTATAAGAGTCTTAATGGCAATATTTAAAGATGATATGCTTCTTCTTTTTGAAAAAAGCTTGATGATGATGGAAGGCAGCAGAATTCATAAACACTTTCAATAGAAAGTAACAGAATATTCACCTCCAAGTAGTTGAGAGTAAAAGGAAGTTCACTTGTTCCTGTATCTCAGAGGCTCAGAGGGTAATGGCATCAGGCACAGCTGGATCTAGGGCCTGAAACCATGTCACGAGGGTGCTGTCACTTTCCCTTCTCTCTACTCTGCTTGTCCCTCCATCAGTCTTTATGTGGCAGACCAAAGAGTCCTCTGCCAGGCCCAATTGAGTTCAAACGAAAGGGAGACACCCTTATGGGGCACCTGGGTGGTTTAGTCAGTTGAGCATCTGACTTCAGCTCAGGTCACGATCTCTCAGTTAGTGAGTTCGAGCCTGGCATCAGGCTTGCTGCTGTCAGCGTAGAGCCCACTTCAGGTCCTCTGTCCCCCCTCTCTGCCCCTCCCCTTCTCATGCTCTCTCTCGAAAATAAATAAAACATTTTTTTAAAAGGGAGATACCCTTTTGATACCCTATTTCAAAATTTTACAGAAGGACTCTGATTGTCCCTTCTTGGGTCGTGTGCCCACCACTGGATCAATTATTGTGCCCAGGGATATACAACACTCTGATTGACCACTATTATCAGGAAATCTTCCATCATGCTTGATGCTCCATTAGGATCATATGGGGTAGGAAAGGGCTTGTTCTCCTTGGGAATGAATAATAGCTACCAAAAGACCACTATAGAGAAGGACATTATTATGAATTGAATTGTGTCCTCCCAAAAAGATATGTTAAAGTCCTAATTCCCAGTACTTCAGAATGTGACTTTATTTGGAAATAGAGTCATTGCAGATGTAACTAATTAAGACGAGGTCATACTGGAGTAGGGGGAGCCCCTAATGCACTATGACTGGCATTATCATATGATGGTCATGTGATGCACCCCAATGTTTATCACAGCACTATTGACAATAGCCAAAGTATGGAAAGAGCCCGAATGTCTATCGACTGATGAGTGGATAAAGAAGATGTGGTGTGTGTGTGTGTGTGTGTGTGTGTGTGTGTGTGTGTGTGTATACACACACACACACACACACACACACACACACACACACACACCATGGAATATTACTCAGCAATCAAAAAGAATGAAATCTAGGGGTGCCTGGGTAGCTCAGTCGGTTAAGCATCCAACTTCGGCTCAGGTCACGGTCTCGCAGTTTGTGAGTTCGAGCCCCACGTTGGGCTCTGTGCTGACAGCCTTCTTCCGATTCTGTATCTCCCTCTCTCTCTGTCCCTCCCCCACTCACTCTGTCTCTCTCTCTCCTTCAAAAATAAATAAACATTAAAAAAAATTTTTTTAAATAATGAAATCTTGCCATTTTCAGTAATATGAATGGGACTAGAGTGTATTATGCTAAGTGCAATAAGTTAGAGAAAGACAAATATCATATGACTTCACTCATATGTGGAATTTAAGATACAAAACAGATGAACATAAGGGAAGTGAAGAAAAAAAATATTATAAAAACAGAGAGGGAGATAAACCATAAGAGACTCTTAAATACAGAAAACAAACTGAAGGTTGCTGGTGGGGTGTTGGGTGGGGGGATGGGCTAAATGGGTGATGGGCATTAAGGAGGGCACTTGTTGGGATGAGCAGTGGGTGTTATATGTAAGTGATGAATCACTGAGTTCTATTTTTGGAATCATTATTACACTATATATTAACTAACTTGGATTTAAATAAAAAAATAAGTTCATAATTCATTGGGGACACAGATATGTACAGAAGTTATTGTGCAAGAGGCACCTGGGTGGCTGAGTTGGTTAAGCAACCGACTCTTGATTTTGGCTCAGATCATGATCTTACAGTTCTGTGGGTTCGAGCCCCACATCAGGCTTCATGCTGACAGTGCAGAGCCTGCTTGGGATTCTCTGTTTCCCTGTCTCTCTGCCCCTCCCCCACTTGCACTGTCTCTGTCTCTCTCAAAATAAATACATAAACTAAAAAAGAGAAATCAGTGTGATGGATTAGTTGTTTGGACCTAAATGTTATTAAACTTGAAAACATGTTAATTACTTTAATTTAAAGAAAAGATGGCCATGGGAAAACAGAGACACAGGAAGAACACCACGTGGTGGCAGAGGCAGAGAGCTTGGAGTGATGGAGCTGCAAGCCTAGAACACCCAAGATGGCTGACAAACCACGGAAGCTAGGAAGAGGCAAAATTTTGGACTCTCAGATTTCAGAGAGTATGTGACCCTGCCAACACCTTGATTTCAGACTTCCAGTTCCCAAAACTGTGAGATCATAAATTTCTGCTCTTTTAAGCCACCTAATCTTTACAGCAGCACTAGGAGAATATTATAGTCATTCTAAGCAGAAGAAATGACTTAAGTAATGGATGAGGGGATAAAAAGTATGGCCATAGAAGCCTTGAGAAGAGAGTGCTCCAAGAAGTAGGGGCTCAGTCAGCCGGATCATCTACCCTAGGATGTGGAAGGTGATAAAGATGGGGAAAAGATACATTAGCACCAGTCCTCTCACCAGCAGAGGCAGACCAGGACCATAGTATTGATGTGACCATGGATTATGCCATTGGCATGACTAAGACAAGTTCACTTGTCATCACCACTTAGTATGAATCACTGTTCTGGAATTTTATTGGCTCGGCTTCTTGCTCTCCTGCAATGCTCTGCCACCCCCCCCCACCCCGCTTATATCTGCTTGTCTGATCTTGTATGTATGACCTTCCAGTCTTTGGAGGAAAGACCCTAATATAGACATTTTCAAGTACTTGGCTCTGCTAGGAAGAATGGCATCAACTCTTTGAGGTGCCTGGTGCCAGTGTCTATTCTTAGCAGAATGTGTAATAGCCTCATCAAGACACCTCCCAAGGGCATGTTTGCTGAATGACAACATAAGGGGACCAGAGGAGAGTTCCACCTGGGTGTCTCCAAGAGGTTTTTTCATGTGCCTCTGGAAGGGCATGTGCCTAACCTACAGCCAGGCCTCTACTCTCTTGGTAGAGAAATAACATCATCCAGAACAAATCTTCTGAATGGTCAGAAAGTGTGAAATAAAAACATTCTCTTCTTTCTGTTCAAACCCTTGCTTGCATTCAGGGATGTGAAACTAATTAGCTCCCATCTAAGTGTTGGGGCTAAGAAAGATCAGATGCAGTGTAAAGTGATAATGAACATGAAAGGTTGGCACCCTCTAGGTGCTCAGTAGTGTTACTTCTTTTTTACCTGGCTTCCAAGACCTGATACCCTAGAGGGGGATTGGTCACCCCAGGGATGTGGTAGTATGGTACCTTGTCACCATACTGGTATGGTGTCACCTCCAGGTTGGTCTTCCTAGTAGTCACCAGGGGTATGGTGGTCACCTCCAGGTTGGTCTCTGCTTCCTCCCTTGCCTCTTACCCACAGCCTATTTATTCTCAATACATCAGCTCCTTTCAAAGTATAAATCAGATGTCACTCCTCTATTCAAGATCCTCAACAGATGCTTCATCTGACTCATAGCAAAAGCCAAAGTCCTATAAGGCTCTGCCCCAGAGTTTCTCAGTCTCAACCCTATTGATATTTGGAGTGGGATAATTCTTTTTTGTAGGGTGGTGAAAGGGCTTTCCCATGCATTGTAGGATGTTTAACAGCATCTTTGGCCTTTGTTCACTAAATACCAGTAGCATCTACCCTTCCAAAGTTGTAACAACCAAAAATGTTTCCAGACATTGCCAAATACCCTCCAGGGTCAGTATCACCCCTGGTTGAAAACCACCATTCTACACAACTGCAACCCTTGTGGCCTCATCTCCTATACTTTTTCCTCATTCCACCACACTACATTGGCCTTCTTGCCATTCCTTGAGCCATCAGGCGGGCTCTCAGCCCAGAACCTTCGTATCATCTGCCTGTTTGGAATGCTCTTTCCCCAGCCTGAGTTCCTCAGACTCTTTTCCCCCCATGACTAACTCTCTTACATCTTTCAGGTCTTTGCTTAAACATCGTCTCAATGTAATTTCTCCTCAACAACTGTATTTTGAAACTGGATTTACTACCACATGCTCTCAGGACTCTTTAGCTCCCTCCCCCTGGTATTTTTTTCCATACCACTTTTTACTTTCTATTATTTTACACCTTTTTTATTCTGTTCATCATTTTTGTGTATCTCCCTCCACTAGAATATAACTTCCATGAAGGCAGAGCCTCTTGCTACATTCCCTTGTATATTGACTCCTTAGAACAGTTCCTGTCACATATTGAGGTGTTCGATAAATATTTGTTGAATAAAGTGATGTGCCACTGAGAACGGTGAATTGAGTCAGCAGCTGTGACAGCTTAATAAAGTAGGAGTAGCACAGTCTTCCCAGTCAGGCAGAGATGAACTTCAATCTTTCCCTGGTTGCCTCCTAGTTGGGTAACTGTGGTCAAGCACTTCTGCTTCTGTGAGTCTTGGTTTTCTCATATGGCAAATGGGATGCTATGTAAGTTCCATGGCTGTTGGGACGATCAGAGATTGTATAGGTGAAAGCATTTACAACAAGGTCAGGCACATAGTAGGTGCTCAATTATTGCAAAGATTATTATGACAAAAGTGATAAGTGAAACATGGAAAAGACTACATTGTGTGGAGCCCTAAAGGGTAAGTAGAATTTAATGAGTGAAGATGTATGGAAAAGCAGAGGAACCATATTTAGCTGAGCTTCACAACTTTCTTCTAGAAAGGGAAGGAGTTATTTTGCCCAGCCTCTATGTCTGGAACTGGGATACTTGATGTTACTGATAGCCTAGATATGTGGAAGGAACCTGAAAAGAGGAAAATTAAGTTTGGAAACCCTTCAGTTCTTGACTTTAGATGTTGATTTTGAAATGTAACATGAGCCAAGAGAAAGCAATGAATGGAGTTGGATTTGTGGTTTGGACATTGAAGTTTACAACTCTGAATAAATAATAAAATCTAAATCCAAAAGGATGAAAACCATCTAGCAAGTTGAGTAGAAAGTATTGCCTTCTGGAACAGGGAGTCAACTTTGACCAAAGGAGGCTTTGTTGGGCAAGGTAGGTAAAGGAGTTGGCCAGTCTACACAAGCAGTGCTGTGAGGGTGCTGTCAACCATATTCCATCCCATTCAACAAGGTACATTGAACTGAAATACACAATGAGCTCAGTGCTTGGAGGATACAGAGAGAAGTAGAACATGGCCTCTGTCGTCAAGACATTTGCCATCTGGTAGTGGAGACAAAGAAGGAAGTAACATATTCTACTGTTACATAGAATTAAAGAAGTGCAATAATTCAGGCTGAGGCAAAGTTTTCAGGAACATGGAGAAGGGAATGAAAAATTCTTCCAGAAAGAATTAAATAAGACTGCACAGAGAAGGTTGCACTTGACCTAGAGCCACAGAAAAGCAGGAGAAATATTTGAGGACTTGGCTGGGATGAGAGATTTGTCCAAGGAACCACAGGGAGCTATGGTTTAGAAGTAGGTAATCCTAACATCTCCCTTCAGACGTAAATAGAGCTCAAGGGTCATGTTTTCATTTATTCGGTTATAAAATATTTACCAAATCCCTCTTATGTGTAAGCACTGAAGTACTGAGGATAAAGTGGCAAATAAAACAGACTGGGGCCCTGCCCTCATGGAGCTTATATTCTAGTAGAGGAGAGAGAAAATAAAGATGTGGACAAATGAACAAGATAATTTTGGAGAGCAGTATGCATCAAGAATACTACTGTGGAGGCTGAACTCTTCTTCCAAGCTCTCCAAGTAGCATTTCTGTAGGACAGAATTAGGAGTGGGGCAAGAAGCTCATAATATTCCAGAAATGTCCCTCCTTATGTCAACAGGAATAAAGAAGAAACATTCTTTGGCCTTTCTCACAAAAGACTAGATAGGATTGCCTGGGGAGAGTGTAGAGGGCTCATGATCATATCTAAAGCCGCCAGTATTAAGATTTCAGATAAGGAAAGAGAAGCCAGCAAATAAGATCAAGGACAGTGTGAGAGAAGAAAATTCTGGAGAATATCCTATTATGTAAGTCAAGAGTGAAAAGCATTTTCATGAAGGAGGGCATGACCCCTGAATCAAAGACTTCTGAGGGAAGAAGGAAGAAGAAAGAGAAAGTCTTTGGCTGACATCGATGATCTTAGCAAGAGCTCTTTCAATAGAGCAGTAGGGACGGAGATGTGGTTGTAGCTCATTGTCTTGCCTGGGCTAATTGTTAAAGGATCTTTCCTGGGTATGGCATGAGTATCATGTGGGATCTGGCACCCCACATTTTGAGAGATTTGGGAATAGTAAAAGTCTAGAGAGGGGAAGAAACTCTGGGAGTCCTCAGTGAGTCCGTGCTAGAGCCACAAGTGCCCAGACTCCTGGACATTTCCCCTACTTCACCACCCGCTCTCTCATTCTAGGTCCAAATTAAGTTTCAACCCTCTCTCTACCACTGACCATTGCAACACCAAATCCTTGTTGGAACCTTGAGTCTCCCCAGCTGAGGCCAATGCCAGAAGATGTCTGTCCAATTGCCAAAGTAAACCCTAAACTCCAGCCACACCCGCTTTTCAACTCCTGGGAACCTCCTGCTTCCCACTGAGGGCTCGCCTTCCTTATGACACTCGAGCAGAACTGAGCTCTTGGTAGTTCCCCTAACAGTGGTTTACATCTCCTTGACTTTGACCATACTCTGTCTCCTGCAAGGAATGTGTACGGATATGTGTGTGTGCACACACACATTCAAAACACTTCTGCAACTTGCTGTTCACCCAACAAATCTTACGTCATTGTGATGTAACTCTAACCCTCTCTTTTTAATGGTTTCAAAATACTCCTTGGTGTGATTGGACCACAGTTCATTTAGCCATTCTGCTACCAATGAGCCTCCCAAATCTTCTGTGAACAAGGGTGCAGTACACATCCTAGAATGTATGTTTCACACACTGGTACATTTGGAAGGTACTTCTCCTGGCACATTTCTACTCATTGTTCAAAAGTCACTCCAAGAATCTCTGCTTCTGAAAAAAGCATCACTGATTACCCGGAAAGAGTGAATCCCCACTCCTCTGCTCCTAGTCCTGTATGCTTACATCTCTATTGTGTTTTCAGGGGTGTGTTGACATTTCTAGTAAAAGTCTATGTGACAGGAAGCAAATGAGTGCCAGGACAGTGCTATTTATCTCTGAATCCCCTGAGGCTGGCACAAGATGCGTGTCTGATAAGTATCTGTTGAATTAAATTGCAAAGAATTTGGGTTTTTGAAACCAGACTGGCTGGAGGTTGAATCACCGTGGTTCTGTCATGCACTAGCTGTGTCACTTAGCCTCTGAGCTTAGTTTTATCATCTGTGTGTAAAGGGGAAAAATCTCCAAATGTGTACAGTTGCTGGAAGGATGAAATGAGATCACGTAGCACTCGGCCTGGCATATGGATGGTGTTAAAAAATGGGTGCTTGTGGGTGGGGAGCACCTTTGTGGCTCAGTCGGTCAGGCGTCCAACTCTTGGTTTCAGCTCAGGTCATGATCTCACGATTTGGTTCAGGAGATCGAGCCCCACATCAGGCTCTGCACTGATCCTTGGGATCCTTTCTGCCTCTTTCTCTCTGCTACTCACCTGCTCACGTTCTCTCTCTCTCTCTCTCTCAAAATAAATAAATATACCTTTTTCAAAAAGGATGTTATGATTGTCCTTGAGAAGGAAGCCAGATTGAGATTGAGTTGGCACTGGGCCCTTTCCATGAACCTCCAGGGTTTTCAGATAGGGAACCTCCCTAGAACACGTTGACATTTCCCTGACAAATGTCCAGATAAATCTTGCAGGTGCCAAGCTGTCTGGAACCTGTTGCCTCTACCCGTTCTTCTAAATACTGAAGCAATAAATACCTAGGTGGAGATGACTGGCTTCCAATCCCCGTGGCACACCTTGATGGGCAAACATTGTGGACATGACCCAAAACTTCTCTCCAGGCCAACACACTGAGCTGTGAAGAGGGGGCAATCAGTATTGTTTCTGGTATAGGTGTAACTGGGGCAGGAGCTGGGGAGGGGTCCTCAGGGGAGATCTTAGGCTGGTGCAATCTAAGATAACTGTCAGGTATTGATTCAGATGAGGCTTTCCGGTTTTTTTCCTGTTTCACTCCACATTTTCCTTAGAGTCTATTCTGGGGGCTTAAGAGTATCCTGGACCATTGAATAGGGATTGATCACACAATGGCAATTTGGATCAGAGCTGAACAATGTCTTGGGGACAAATGTCTCCTTCTGCTGGACAATGTACCTGGGTCCTCATGGAACAGCAAGATAAGGTTACCTGAACACTGATTCAGCTTCTGACCCCTCATGGGGCTTCCAGGGTAGAGATGCCAGTCTGCCTCCCTCCCTGTCTGTGGTCTCACTTCTGTCCTCATCACTGTCACTGGGAAGTTTTCATCAAGTCTGCAGTAAGAACAAAAAGAACACAAGCAGGCAAGTGAATGTGTCAACCTTCACTTAACTTAGCCATCTTTTAGCTTAATACTCATAAATGTGGCACCTTCAGTCTCGGGTTCCATAATAACCCTCTTCCCCCAAAGATGTGACTCATCTCTGCAAAAGGTGTCCTTGGGTGTGAGAGAAGAAGTTCAATGTTCTGGGGCCAGAGTGAGGGTGGAGAATTATGTGAAGCACACTGTTTATAACATCTCCAGAGTCGCCCCAGCCTCAGCTGCTGGACAAGAATTCCAAGTGGTCACCCTGTGATCCCTGCAGAGAATATCCCAGGCACCTGCTCCTGGCTCTCCTCAGTGGGGTACTCAGAGTTAGAGTGGTTTTATAGAGAAACTAAGTGTTGTGTTAGGTGAGGGTTTCTTGGTGTTTTGTCAGGTTTGGAAACTGTATGACAAGGCCTGCATGTAATTTCTTGATAAACAAACCAACCAACAAGGTGCTACTTTCCGCTAACTGCTCAGATGGGCCAGGGCCCAAGGAGATTTCTCCAGTCTAGTTGGACTTTAGTAAACCTAGAGTTCTCTTGGGACATTTCAGGGCTTTTGCTCTGCCCGTAGTCTCTGCTGCAACCATATGTATATTTTTGTTTCTTACCTGAGATGGGAGCTTGGATTAGGGGAAAGGTGGCCTTAGAATCAGAGAGACCTGTGTTCATAGCAGGATCTACTCTCTTGAGCTACTCTAATAATTGAGATCATGTATATAAAGTGCCTATGAGTTTGGTTCCTGGTGCACATGGAAGTCTCGGTCAAAGCTGGGGATGGTGTGGTTGTTGTTGATGGCAATGATGCTCTTACTCAGCTATCACTGTGTGCATATTTACTTATTGAATACCTGGGCTATGTACGGCATATGCTCATTTGTACATACAAATGCCACCATCCTTGTCCTCCTCTTGTTCATTTCCCCCATCCTGGCCACCCTTTGATTAAAGAGAATGATGAAACCAGAGTCATTTTATGACATTTCTGTGACATCTCAAAGAGTCCAATAATTTCATCCCACTAATTGGAATGGCAAATCTCCTGATGCTGTGTCTGTAGCCTCCACCATTTTTCCACTGAACAAACATTTTTTGTAAGTCTCCTATGTGCCAGGCATTATTCCAGCAACTGGGATACAACAGACAACAATACAAAGTCTACAGTCATGGTGAGAACATTTTAGTGGGGAAGACAGATGATAAATATGTAAACCATAGTCTAGTCTTTATGTCAGGGCCACTGTCTTTATGGGAACATCCCTTCCCCTGCTCCCAACCCCGACCCCAGCTGCAGAACCATTCCTCAGGGACTCATGAGCTGCAGACTTGGCTTCATCAGAGCTATAAAAGTACAATTCACAGCTTGGAAATCCCAATCTCTACTGAGCCAGAAACCTGGCATCACCTTTGCCTCCCCTTTCTCCCTCCCCATCACCCTCCAGAGCCAGACTCTTCCTTACCCAGGGTCCAAATCCCACTGCCACTGACAGTTTATGTAATGCTGGGATGAGTCCTGAGCTCAAGTGGCATGGTAAGACATCTGCCTGGTCAGGCCCAGGTTCGTTTCTCTAACATCTTACCATCTTTCCTTGACTCACCTAGAGTGAAATCTTCAGCCATATTGAACTCCTGGAGCTCAACTTCTTTCTCTCACCACCAAGCTTTTGCATGTGCAATTCCTTCTTTCTAGAACACACCCACCCCTTGTTCATTTGACTAATCCCACCTCATCCTTGAACTCTCAGATTCTTCCCAAACGCCTCCCTGGTTCCCCAAGTCTTGAGGAGGCTCACCTGCTAGGACCTGCACAGCACCCTGTGCTCCTCTATCATGGTGCTATATCATGTTTGCCTGTTGGCTCATCTGCTTTCCCTACTGGACGGGGAACTCCTTAATTCAGAGGAAATCTCTCTCTCACATATTGTGTCTGGAACATGGAAGACAGACCCAGTCATTTCATCCATTTGCAGTGACAAAACAGCCAGTGCTTTGCATCAAGGCCCATGATGGTGAAGGTCTTAATTTGACAAACAACCCTTGACTCATGTTACTGGGTCCCTTTCAGGAGGAGGGGGCAATGATGAAGGAAAAACAACCTGGCTCCTCTCTCTCCATTTCTGACACAGTGTCCTATATATGGAGATCTCCTGTCTTCTTTTGCCCTCACCAACTCTCCATAGAGCAACCCCCTTTCCAAAACATGATCCCCACTTTGCCAAAGAACATCCCACCCACCCTCAATCCCAAGAGATTTTGTTTGTTTTGCTAAACTTCCTCTACATCCCTGGGGGAAAAAGGAGTATTTTTTGGTTATTTTACATCATCCAGGGAGCCACATCAGACTCTCCATGGAGGTCCATTTCGTGCCCCCACTTACACACTACCCAAGGCCCTCAAAAGGGGATTGTGCCCCAGCCTAGCCAAGTGATAAAACAGCCAGCCACTTTTCTCTGCCCCCATCAGTGTCAGGGGCCAATGAGTCTTGGCCTGATGGGAGGGGGCTCTCTCCACAAAGCTCTCTTTCTCTGGCCATTTCTGCATTATATAGAATTCCCAGGGAGGGGCCTAGGTCTGGCTCTTCAACCAAGGCCAAAGGGCTCCCCAGGCCCCACCCAGTTTCTCAATGTGGGAACCACCCAGCTGGCTGCCTCCCTGGCTCACAAGCTGCAGAGAGAAAGAAAGGGCCCTTGAGAGTGGCTTTGAGTTCCCACGCAGGAAGGTGCCAGCTCGAGACAGCATGGCTTTGTGCTTGAGAGAATCTGTCTTCTTACCAGGCAGAGGGGAATCATGTCCTGTGGAGGGATCAGAAGGATCAGTGAAGGATGGCAGGGCCACCCCTGCCCCAAGCGACAGACAAACTGGAAACATACCTGCTTAAGGGAAGAAGACTCCTGACCCAAAACCTAACTCTGAGAAAAGCTGTTCCCAACCTTCTCCAAGACAATCAAAACCCCACACACCAGAGTTTCTCTACTTTAGTTACTGTTCACTCAGAAAATAGCCTCAAACTAAAAAATACCATGCATCTTAATTTTGTTCCTAATCTATATATATTTAAAGGTAGAAATAAGGATAGAGATACCCATAGATGAGCAAGATACTGTGTATAAATAGGGCTTATGCAGACCTTTTTTTTTTTTTTTTTTTTTTTTTTTTTGGTGAGTGCAGCTCCTCAGGGATCTACAGATTACACTTTGCCTTCTGCCTCTAGTGAGAAGACACAGGCTATGGCAAATAGGAAAGCAAAAGCAAAGGAGAGTAGAAAGTCCTACACATGTGTTTGAACCTTCATAATTATTACTTTTCTCTGTATCAACTGCTGTTCTCTAGAATTTTAGGTTCAAAGCCTCAGACAGTTCCCACTTTTATAGACTCATGAACATTTAGAACCTGTAAGGGACACTTGAGGTCATCCAATCCAGCAAACTCTGAAGGACAAACATGACTCATGGTTCACCATATGTGTATGTGTGAGTGTATGTGTGGGGTTGGGAGTGTAAGGTGTGCGAGAGTAAGTACACATGAGTGAATGTGTTAATGTGTGTGTGGGTATGAGGATTTTGTTTTTGCAGGGAATGGAAAGAAGGCCTAGTGAGGATCCCAAAAAGCCCTAACCAGTACCCCCAAGAACCTCTGTAAATTAAAAAACAAAACAAAACAAAACTTTGAAAACAAGGGAGCAAATTGAAGCTAATTTAACCTCATCACTTTATAAATGTGGAAACTGCAACCCACTGAAGAAAGAGATGTGCCAAATAGCTTTATATTGTCAGGGCTACGAACCAGGTCTCCTGACTTCCAGTTGGTCTACCATGCTTTGCTCCATTAGCAGAATTACTCTCCCCATTCTTGAACATCTGCAGTGGTCACCCAAGGTGTGTGCTGTCCAGCTTCATCTTTTTGGAAAGTGTGCCCACTCATTTATGCCTTCCTACTCCCCACTCCCTACACTTATCTCACTGCTCCAAAAATTAGCCTCATCGTTCATTATGAGAGTAACACATACTCAATTGTGTAAAATTCAGTCTCCACGTTGTATGAAATCCACATACACACATTCTGCAGGTGTGGTTCTATTGCATAGCATGCTTTCTGACAATGAGTCTCCAGGGAGAGCAGCTGAACCAAGATGGGCCAATCAGGGTTCCTCCCTGATAGTACTGAAAACAGAATGCAGAAGGTCATCCCTTTCTGCTGTAAGCTGTGAAACTTGTCTTGTGTTAAGAGTCGGTCTGCAGCAAGAGACTAAATCTGAAATACAGAGAAGTCGGGTTAAAAGACATGAACAAACCCTGTTTCCAGCTTTTCTGAGGTCCAGTTTCATCTCTGGGCATCCTGTAGCTTGAATGTTTAACCTTCCCTTGGATTTTGTGAACCAGTACACTCTCCTTTGCATTTAAATTAATTGATTGAAGGGAGGTCTCTTACCCCTTGTTACCCAAAGCCAAAGAACAACAGTATAACCATATCCCCTCAACCTTTTTGGCATTCACTTCTCAAATCTCCATTCTTCTTTTAATCAGATATATTTTACCATAAAAATCAATGCATGTGAAAGAACTATATTTATTTATTTTATTTTTTTTTATTTATTTATTTTTGGGACAGAGAGAGACAGAGCATGAACGGGGGAGGGTCAGAGAGAGAGGGAGACACAGAATCGGAAACAGGCTCCAGGCTCCGAGCCATCAGCCCAGAGCCTGACGCGGGGCTCGAACTCACGGACCGCAAGATCGTGACCTGGCTGAAGTCGGACGCTTAACCGACTGTGCCACCCAGGCGCCCCGAAAGAGCTATATTTAGTTCTAACTTCCAGGTTAGGAACAGGAGAACTTAGAAGCATATAAGAAAACAGAGGGGAAAGTGGAAATAAAGCAAGTCTTCTGACTACCAATGTGGACTCTTTCAAAGAAACCGTGATGATGTCTATTAATTGGTATGAGTAACAGAGAGCCAAAACATTATGCCTTAAATATGATGAAGGTTTAATTTTCTTGTGCATTGAGGTCCCAAAGTAGGCAGTCCACATCTGGATGGCTCTGCTCCATGAAGACCTGAGGACCCATCTCCTTCTAGCTTACTGCCTTCGTTCCACTCTTAAGTTTCCTTATCTGCAAAATGTAGATATTGATATATTATGGCCCAAGATGGCTGCTTCTGTCTCTACCATCACATCTGCATTTCAGCCAACAGGAAGGAGAAAAGGTTGAAGAAGAGGGAAAAAATATTTGTGTCATCTCCCCCTTAAGGAAGTTTCTCAGAGGCTGCCATATGATTCTTTCACTTAAATCGCAGTTGCCAGAACATAGTCATATGGCCACATCCCATTTGAAAGGAGCCTGGGAAATATATCCTTGAGTCTGGGCAGCCATATATACAACTACAAATTAATAGTTCTTTAACCATGGAAGAAGAGACTGGATATTAGAAAACAATGTGCCCACCATTATTGTTATAATTCTTACGTTTAACAGTTCTGCCATTTTTCTAGAGGTTACTCCAACTGTTGCCAAGTGGAAAGCGTGGTTCTCTCAGAACCTGTTCTCTCCCCACTGTCGTCTTTACACATACTTCATCTTTATGACTCCAAGTGGTTTGCAGAAATGGGGAAAGTAGAGTGAACCTCACTTGGAGTTTGGGGCCAAATGGATCTGTTAAAGAATTCTGGAACAGAACCTATGGTTCAGTTTGTCTCTTTCCCAAAGAATTTTGGCCCTAACCCTAGCCAGCCTGTCAGCTCACAAGAGATGACAAGCTAGAAAGTGTGAATGACTCAGTTCCTACACATGCTACTCCCACCCCCATTTTATTAGAGAAATATCTTCTGACAAGACTTTTTGTAAGGGCAAGTCTGATCCACTTATCATTCATTTATTTATTCAACACATAGTTTTCAGAGGCAGGATGGTGGTTAAAAGGACTGTCCCTACAGTCTGTCTACCTGGCTTCAAATCCCAGATCTACAGGCTCAGAGAAATTACTTAATGTTTCTATAACTGGGTACCTTAGCTTAAAAATACAGATTTATGTACCTGTTTCATAGGATTTTTGTGAAATTACAACAGGTAACCCAGGTCAGGCATGTAACAGTAAGAGCTCAATAAATGTTGGCTATTTTATTAAGTGCCTACTATGTGCCAGGACTGTGTTAAGAGTATGGGAAATACAAGAGTGAGTCCTTGTAGTTATGTGGTTCCTGGAAACACAGGTACCATGAGCTTGGACCCACTGGATCCCATGGGAGCAATTGGTAGCAGCGTCTGAGCACTGAGACCTTTAACAGAGTAGAGAGCAAGATCCTGGAGGGCAGAGGGATCATAGGAAGCAAAACCCCTACTTCCTTTTTCTTTTCCCTGCCCTCCTCCCAAAATAGATCACCTAAAGCATTTTTGTGCATTGTGTGTTGTGTTGGGATGGTCTTAATTCCATGCCCAGGAAGTCCCTTTACATCAGTTCTGCAAGGGTCTTGCTGCCTCCTTGAAATACTAGCAGCTTCCAGCAATGACAAAAGCCACGGAAAGGAAAGAAGGAACAAGAGAGGGAGAAGAGACAAAGCTAATTGTCATTTTCATTGAAAAGCCAATAACAATTAACAGTGTCCCTTTTACCCCCATGGTAAACAATTGATTGCTTTTTTTAAAAAGCTAATTTAGAATCTTGACATATACTTTATTTTCGGCACCTACAAGGTGATTTTTCAAACATTTATCTCACTACTAATTATAAAAGTAATATGTGCTCATATAGAATTCAAACACTGAAAAGGAATAAAAGTAAAGCAAATGACACACACATACATACAGTAGTCACACCAAACACATATTTAATGTGCTCAGAGAAAAGAGACAGAAATGGAGAGTGACAGAGACAAGCACTTTACACAGTGCAGGAAGTTCCTTCCCCATTTCCCCTCAATGAGCATACGCTCCAGAGGAGGCCCAGGAAGAGAGATGCAACCCTGTTGTTCCCACAGGAACTGATACCGACTGAAGGGCATTTAGCATTTTACAACACAGTGGGTAGTTCTCATGTAGCATAGACCCAAAATACAGTCTAATAATTACTTTATCTGTGGTCAGTGGAAAAACAAGGACTCTGTTCCAGTATTGGAGGAAAGCATTGAAAGATGACAGAACTTTTATACTGTCTCTTATAGGTCATATTAGGGGTTTTCTAGGGTAATTTTCACTATATGTATCATTTTTGTCTTATACTTTAGAATCAAATTCTACAACATACAACAGAACCAACAAACAATCCCTTCCTCCCTTCCATCTGCCTGTCCGTCCTTTCTTCCTTCTTTCCTTCCTCCCTCCCTCCTTCCCTTCCTCCTTCCTTCCTTCCTTCCTTCCATCCATCCTCATGCCCTCCCTTCCTTTCTTCTTTCCTTTCTTCCATCATGCTTTCTTTAATACCAATGGGATAATGTCATGCATAGTGTTGGGCAGTTTTCACCTCACAAATATCTTGACATATTTTTCCATCAGCATGGAGTAGTCTATAGAAGTAAAATTTATTAAACCAGCCCCTGCTGACATACAAAAGTGCTACAAAGTCTTTGCACACGTATCTTTGTATACATGGTGAGGATTTTTGTAGGATAAGTTCTTTGAAGTGCATTGCTGGATCAAAGGCTATGCACATTTTAATTTGCTAAATGGCCAGTTGCCTTCCAGATATACACCAGTGTATACTTCAGTGTGTATTCACTTTCTTCCCCATAAACAATCATATAAAGGCTATTCACCTGTTTCCTATTTTGCTTACTTTTCTGTTAGAGTGTAGTTAAATCAAGGTGAAGGAAGGTGAAGGTCAGGGAGGGCTTCTAAGAGGATATGACTGTTAAACCAAACCTTGAAAGATGGCCTGATTTTTCAACCAAGATAAATTGGCAAAGGACACTCCAAGTGGAGGCGAGAATAGGAGGTCAGAGAGGTTCATGGGGCATGGCTGAGTGCTCCATTATATCTGGGTAAATCATTGGCCGTTGGTCATCTATGACTTAACTCTCATGGCAGGTTCAGACACTTGAGTAAAATGCACAAAAACAGACAAATAAGCAGCTACATTCTAACAAGAGAAAACAGAAATTCCATAGCATATAAAGCCAACTACATGGCATGATAGATGGTGATAAGTGCTACAGGGAATAAAGACCAGAGAAAGGGACAGAGAAATGTGCCTACAGGCTTCAGTAGGTGATCAGGGAAGGCCTTGTGAGAAGGTGGCATTTAATAACAACGTGTAGGGAGTGAAGGAGTGAACCTTGCAGATTTCTGGGGAAAGAGCATTCCACAGAAAGGGTACAAAAGGAGAAAGGCCCGAAGGTGGGAGAATCTCAGGTGAATTGGAGGAAGAGCAAGGAGGCCACATGACTGGAGCAGAGCCAGCGACTGAGGGGGATAAGTGAGGGCTAAGGTCCAAGAGGCCCCAGGACTGGATGCTGGCAGGTTCTGCAGCCATTATAAGGGTTGGGCTGCTTTTCAGCATTAGATGAGAAACCATCGGGAGGTTTTGAGCAAAGGGGTGACACATTCTGGCATATGGTTTAAGGAGATCATTCTGGCTAAAAGAAAGATGAGGGCCAAAATGGGGAGACCAGTCCAGAAGTTATAGGAATAATCCAGGTGAGTGATGATAGTGACTTGGACCTCAAAGCAACGCAGTGGGGTGGTAGGAAAGGGTAAAATTCTGGGTATATTTTGAAGGCAGAGCCTTTAGGATTTGCCCATGGATTGGACATGAGATATAAAAGGTTTTGACCTAAGCAACTGGAATGATTAAGCTGCCATTAACAGAGGTGGGGAGCACTTTTTGGGCAAAGAGGTATCCAAGGGTTGATTTTTTGTCTTAAATGTGTGATTCCTGTTAGACATTGGAGTGGAGATGTCCAGTAGGCCATCAGATATGTTGGAAGGAATTCGGGGAGAGGTCAGGGCTAGAAATATAAATAGATGAGTCATTAGCATGTAGATTGTTTTAAGGCTCATTAGACTAGATGAGATCACTAAAGGAATGAGCATGGACATAAAAAGAGAAAAGGTCAGAGAACTGACCCCTGAGACACTTTAATGTTACAAAGTCAGGAAGGTGGAGACTAAGGGAGGTGGAATGTGGGAGGCCAAGCAAAGCAAGTGTTTGATTGAATAGTGTCTGCTAAGTCAAAAAACATGAGGACTTAAACACTGCCCACTTGATCTTCCCTAGAACACAACATCTTACTTTTAACCAAGTGCTGGTCCAGCCTCCCTGGCCTTGGATCAAAACCATATTAGTTTGCATATCAGTCCCCATGTACTGAGCAGATGGTTTGACCTCCATAGGAGTATCTTATTTCCAAGTCCTAAGGTAGGATTCCTCACAGACGGAAGAGCACATATCATGTGCAGAACACTAGACTTAAGAAAAGAATGGGGTTGGGACGCCTGGGTGGCTCAGTCGGTTAAGCGTCTGACTTCGGCTCAGGTCATGATCTCACGGTCCGTGAGTTCGAGCCCCACGTCAGGCTCTGTGCTGACAGCTCATAGCCTGGAGCCTGCTTCAGATTCTGTGTCTCCTTCTCCCTCTCACCCTCCCCCATTCAGGCTCTGTCTCTCTCTGTCTCAAAAATAAATAAACGTTAAAAAAAAAGAAAAGAAAAGAAAAGAAAAGAATGGGGTCATGTGACCTGAGTTCTAGCCCTAGCTTAACCATTTGCATCTCAAGTGACCTTGAGACCACTTCTGGCTCTCAGCTTCTTCAAATGCAATATGGTGGGTGATGAACAGAGAAGGCCTGACCAGGGGACCACTGAGATGCTTTTCATATCCACTACTCAAAGCCAAAACTCAAAGACACTTCCCTCTCTCTCAATCCAGGCTAACTACATAATTTGCAAGGTCCCTTGTTCAAAACGCAGGGGAGATGTACCATCAAAGGTACTAAAATATAAAGCTTTTCCTTTTTCCCATGGTCTCTCTCTTTCTCTCTCTCCCAACTTGTATTTTTTTTAATTTTGCTATTTAATAGCATTCTAACTACAAAAAGTTAATAAACAAATTTTTAAATCGTAAGCATGGATTTTACCACTTGCTTTTAGATTGTGCAATGTCAAATTGATAGGAAAATGTAAGAGCATTTAACTCACATACAGAATCAATGAAATTCATATTTCATAGCCCACACATGTGTATTTCCTTTTTACCAGAATAGTAGAAAGGCATCACAAAACCAGACATTTTATTCCACTTCTCAATATGTGTGCAGTCTACCAACATTCTCTACTTTTGGCTTATTGATGGGTAGGGAAAGACTGGAAGGAGGAACTGTGGGTTGTCTTATCTTTCTCTTTCCTTCAGCATAAGTTTTTGGCCAATAGGAAAGACAAGGAGAGGACTTCTTGGTTGTTTTTCTTAGGACACCAGTGCCTTCTTTCTGCATTTGAGGCAAGTACTGGTTCGAACAGCAAGTATAGCACTTCCTACTTACTCAGCTGTAGATGTTACAGACTTAACTTGTGCTTGCTATGAGTGTCAATGAACTCCCATGTGTCACAGGCCCACTGGGATTCCATTCTCGTGGGCTGTAGGAGGCTGTCTGTGAATGGGATGGCAAGGAACAGCAGAGGACACACACATTGCACATATCTCCTTTCCTAATGTACATGCTCCATTATCACCACTTACTATACACAATCTCACAATCTCAAAGGTGAGATTATTAAGTACTTCAAGGTGGCAATAGCATAGAATTAAACCAAGCAGGGGGCCCTTTTGAGTGTGAGGCTCTGTGCACCTGCCTAGGTCATGCATCCAGGAAGCTCACCCTACTGTCAGTCTCCCTCTGCAAACACCATCATGGCACTGATCACATTGTCCATGAGGCTTGTTTTTTTTGTTTTTGTTTTTTGTGTCCATCTTCCCCATTAGACTGTAAGGCATTTGGCTCAGTTATAGTGCCAGTATCTAGCACAGTGCATGATACATAGTAGGTACTCATCAAATGTTTGTGGGATGAATATTACTACAAGTCATTCTCTAATGCCCTACCCCACAACCACTAGTGGATCTTTTCCTTGACAGTTCCCATCTCCTCTCATGTTATTCATTCATCATCTTCAGAAGCTCACAGTCTGGAGCAAGAATAGACATTGAAATAGAAAATTCATTCATCCCTTAATGCAATTCAGTACCAAGCACAGTGCGTGGCACACAGAACATGTTCAATGAGTACTTGTTATGAGTAAGACACAGTAAAGTCTAATGGAGAAGGGAGATAATTCAGCATTGAAAATGGAGTCCAGTGAGTTATGTTACAGAAACTTATTGAAGGCACCATGGAGACACAAGGAAAAGACAACTAACTCAGCCTTCAACTTCCAAGGTTTCTCAGAAGAGGCATCTTCTTACAGGATAATGTGCCCTGAAAAGAAAGGCCTTGCAAGCAGAGCGAGCAGCACATGGGAAGACCTCAAGATATGTAAGAATGTGGCTATCTTGGGCACTTGTATACTGTTGGAGCCGAGTGTGATGGGAGAGGCAGTGCGAGATGAGGGTAGAGAGGGAGCTAATTAGGACTCAGTGTATGCAGTAGCAGTGGAACAAAGTGCTCTATAAGAACAAAAGAATGAGCTGCTAATTTCTCTTAAGGGCAATGACAGTTGGACTCAGTCTGATGGGTGAGTAGGAGTTTGCCTGAGAGAAAGAGTATGAATAGCATCCTAAATGAGGAGAATGGCCTGGAGTAATAACAAAAGGGCCTTTTGTCTTTAGGAAATGGTAAGGATTCAGTGTGGCTCAAGTGGGGAGGGTGCTGAGATGCATAATAAAAATAACAGCTCACATTTATTGAGCATTTACTATGTGCCAGGCATTGTGCTAATGCAATTGAATTAACTCATTTCCTCTTAATGGTAGTCTTATGAAGTAGGTATTTTTATTATCCCCATTTTACAGATGGGGAAATTGGAAGGTTAGGTAACTTGATCAAGGCCCCATAGCTAGTTAAGTGGCATATCTGGGAGTTGAGCCCAG
This sequence comes from Panthera tigris, assembly GCF_018350195.1. Taxonomy (NCBI): domain Eukaryota; kingdom Metazoa; phylum Chordata; class Mammalia; order Carnivora; family Felidae; genus Panthera; species Panthera tigris. The sequence continues at coordinate 126,353,740 of NC_056666.1, read as the reverse complement.
GTCTGTGAGATTCCAAGGCACATGCTTCAAAGCATTAGCTATAATCTTCCCATCTTGCTTGGCAATAAAGTCAAAGCGATCAAAGAACTTTGGAGGAAAATGGTGAGTTCAGTTTGGGGCATCCAGCGAAGATGCTGAGAAGGCAGCTGTACATACGTTTGTAGCTCAGATCTGGGAGTTATCAGCTAATTTTTAGGCACTGAAACCATGAACATGTTTATGGGCCTAGGACAGAACCTTCTGCAACTTGGACGTTTGAGAGCCAGATAGGGAGCAAAGGGTGCTGAAAAGGAGAAGCTAGAGAGGTAAGAAGGCAAAACAGAGGGGTGCTGACTGGAAGCCAGTGGGCACCAGCGTCACATACTGCAGAGACAGCCAGTCAGTCAAGGACTGCAAAACGGCCTGTAGATTTTGCAAATGACCTCAGAAGTGACCCTATGCAGGCCAGTTTCCTGAGACTGGTAGATAAGGGCAAAGGGACAATTGATAGATTTATAATGAAACTTAGTATGACTTCTCATTTTTCACTACTCATGAAAAAAAAATCCATCCTTTGTCAAACTACATTTCCTGATTTGGGGTACAGGAAAATGCAGTCACTGAAGTAAGACGTCAGATATAACTTAGCTGTGGGATCTTTGGCAAGCCTCTTCCCTTCTTGGGGCCTCAGTTTCCTCATCTGTAGACAAAGGTATTGGAAGAGACATACGCTAAGATTTTCTCCCGGGTCCAAAATTTGATTCTCCTCCATTCCAGATGGCCTTTGGGGATGCTGGTGATGATAGGGAAGGTGAAATAGGACTCAGGCACAGGAAAAGAGAAGCCCCCTCCCCCTTAACCGCTGCAGTCCTCTTGTGGGACCTGTTCCCTCTCGGTCTTATTTTCTCCCCAGTCTTCCAAGGCAGCTATTGGAGCCAATGATGAGAAACACATGTTTCTGGGCAGCCCTCGTGTTGCACAGTGCCGCCATGGGGAGGGCAAAAAAGAAAGGAAAAAAAAAGAGGAAGGAAAGAAAAGAGCTTTGGTATTCACAGCCTCCACAGACAATTCCCCCATTGATGTGCTGTGAGTCACGGCGGGCCGCCAGGCCATCGCGGTTTCTGAATCACTTCCTCCAAGAGGGGCTCTCCACTTGTTCCCGGGCTGGCGTTGGCCAGGGCGGGAATGCAATGGGCCCTTGGGAGTGCCTCTGACTGCTTTCCTCTTTGCTGGAGCTCCAGCAGCAGAGGCAGAGGTGCCAGGAAGCAGGGGTCAGGGCCTCGACGGAAGGTGGCAGAGAAGCAGGTTGAACCTGCTTGTTCCAGTTGGTGGACCCTCTTACAGTGCTAAAACTCATGCCTCCCTCCCTGGGTAGAGATGTAAGTGAGGCAGAAACCCAGTTTAAAGGCCACACTTTTCTCCAACAGGCACCAGAGTCAACCAGATCTGGATTTTCCATCTTCTCTACCTTGACTTTCTGGCTATGTGGACAAGGCTGATCTCTTTTGGGCAGAGGTAGATGTAAAGTTGATCCTGGCCATTCCCCCAACAACTCACATTAGGATATTTTGGACTGCATCTCTTGGTCTCCCATCTTTTTAATTTCCATTTTTGAGGACAAGGATATTAATGGCCCAGAATGCCCTCACTAAAGGTCATGGTAGTCAAGTGAGAGTCTGTTTTAAGTTCTTGCTTAGGATAAACTCCATTCATTCAACAGAGGTTTGTCTTCATTCTGAGCCAGATTCTGTGTAGTCATCAGGTGTTCTGATAGGAAATGGATATGGTCCTAGCTGTACAGAAGATAAAGACTGATAAATCAACAATGAAAATTCAATATGGCAGGTGCTCTGGTGGAAGGGCCCAGAGAAGATCATCAAACACAAATTTAGGGATGGGGGAGCCCAGGGAAGGCGTCCAGAAAGATCTTCTGGATTGAATAAAGTGACATTTAGTGTCATTTTCCTTTGTCAGCCACCATTGCTTCCTGTCCCCCCCAGGACTTTCCAGAAGGTCAGTACTTTGACTGAACACTGGAGATGAGACCTACTCTCAATCCTTCTAAGAGATGAAGTGACCTCTCTCCTCCACGTCAACAGAGGGCACTGTTCCCCAATGGCCTTAGCTGTTTGGGAATTTACTAGAATGCCGCCATCTTGTGGGCACACTGAGCCATGTTCATTTTACAGCTCTACTGCTCCTGGGGCACTTAGAGATGGGTTGACCCTGGAAGCAATACCCAAACGAAACAGGGTCCGGTATGGCTACTTATCTAATTGTAAACAAGATCTTTTAAGTAGTCCTTCTGTCCGTATTTAGCTGGCTGGTCTCCCCTTAAGGAAGTGGTTTTGGATAAAAAGCTTCTTTAGAACAGGCACTGTATCTTAACCTTCTCTATGTCTCTCATAGCTTCTACAAAAAGATCAGGAAACTAATAGGTGCAGAGAACATAGATGTTAAATGGAAACAATTGCTGTAAACAATCATCCTGAATGATAGCAAGGGCTGTGTCTGTCTTGTACCAGTGTGTCCATAGCATCTAGCACAGTGCCTGGCCCTACAAAAATATGTTGAACAAATGAGAAAAATCAGACATGTGAAAGTAAAGTTCCAGAAACAGCAAACATTGTTTGCTGGAGAATGGAGATACTGTCTACATTGTCTGATAGAACCCCCTTTTTCTTGGGTGCATCACAGAAAGGTACAATGCCTTGACCAAGGTCACACAGCTAGTCTCAGAGCTGGGACTGGTGGGCATGTCAACTGACTTGCCACTATGGTTGTCTGGCAGGCTCAGCCCACGCTTACATGAGGAACAAAGCAAAGCAGCCCATTTGTCTAGACCAGGCACTTGTCTAGAGTTATACCTGGTGGAAGAGCTTTCCAGGAAGAATTCTTGAAATACCTTTTCAAGGACTCTCATACTGGCCCATGCTTCTGGGGAAATAAGGAATCCTAGATAGTGTGCTGAATATAGAGATACAAGATGTCTGGCAATCCAAGGAATATAGAAACAGCTAAAACACAGTCACTGGACACAAGAGAATGTGATGCAGAAGGTGCCACAGCCATATCTTAGGGTCACATGTGTCCCTTGCCTCCCAGGAGAGCTTGTGAAATAACATAACCCATGTGCTGATGGTGTGTGAACTTGAACTTCAGGGTAGGTGGTGGTCATCCAGATGGAAAGAGCAGCCTGGTCCACATATAAGAACAAAGAGTCTGGCTGTCTCCCCAACACACCCCCAGTGACCTCATTCTCTCAAATTCACCCTCTGCCTGGTGCCACACTGATTTTTCTGACAATTCCCTGCTTAGACCATTGGTGCCCCCCCCCATTGCCAGTAGGATAGAATCCGAATCCCTTTGCCTTGCTTTATCATTTGGCCTCACTCCACCCCCCTAGCCATATGTTTCCTCCCTAACTGCCTAGCCCTTCACACCTTGATCACACTGTCTGCCTGTCTTGAGTGAATTAAGTGGAGTCCTAGCCTCACCACTCATTATCACTGTTACCTTAAGGAAATCACTTAACTCTCTGTGCCTCCATTTCCTCATCTGTAAAATGGAGATCCCAATAGCATCTTCCAGACTGGGTCATTGTGAGGATCAATTGAGTTCAGCTTGTGAAGCCTCTAACCAGTGCTTAGCACATGTGTGTTGTCAGTATATGTTAGGAATAGTTACTATTATTATCCCTAAATCCACCACGCTTCCTCATGCTCCCATCCCTTTGCACATTCTATTCCCTGTGCCTGAAAGGTCCTTCCCTACCCTGTCCCTCAGATGGACAACAGCTCATACTTCAAGAGCCAGCTTAATGGCCCCTTTGTTAGCCACAGATGAAGTTAACTTCACCCTCATCATTGTATACACTCTATTGCATGTTCATCAGAAATTCCATTGACACCTTGAAACTCCCCATCAGTCACATGGGGTAATGGCACCTGTGGATCATGATGCCTCGTGGATCAGATGGATGACTCCGTAGTCATCCTACAGGCTGTGCAAATTACAGAGCCCTTGACAAGCATGAGAGATGTATGTTTTTGTAATTTCAGAAGGGATATCAGCTGCCCTGCTTCTGACCTGCCATGGCAGGACCAACCAGTCCCTCACTGTAGTGACCCAAGCCCCAACTTCCAGCAGTGCCCCCTCCCTCTGCAGCTCCCTCTGCACTCCTGCTCACCCACACTTGCTTCCCAGGCGCTGGCAGCTCCTGCCCACCCTTCCAAGGAAGGCATAGGCTGGGGAGCCCTGGGGACCCAACATGCTCCTCACCCACCTACCCCCTCTGGCTTCTCCCCAACTCTGGGAGCCACCCTGACTGTCCTCCTCTCTCCAGTAAGGCTCTGCCTTAACTTTAAACAGTAAATTCTGCTGTGTTTACCATAATAATGTAAAGGCCCCCTCCTGGGTCCCCACTAGCTCTCCCTTGTTCCTCCCTCCTCCCCCGCAGCTTGCTTTAATGTCCTCAAATCCATCTCAGGGCCTTTAGCAAGCCTTCCTCTGTGCACTCATCAAGCATTGTGTTAGGTACTTACTCTCTGCAAGGAATTGTGGGAGATTTAGCAATGAATAGATGTAAACACCAGGCTGGGGGACAGAAGGGGATGGCAAACATGTGTTGAGGGTCTGCTCCTTACCAGCATAATGTCAGATACTTAGGTTATTCCCCTGAATTTGCACCCCTCGGGGTAGGTTCTATTACATAATCCCCACTTCACTGTGGACACAGCTGAGATTAGGGAATTTACCTAAAGTTAGTAAATTTTATCTCTGCCTACTCACTGGCAGAGATAAAATTGAAAACCTGCCTCATTTCCCTAAACCATGCTCTCATACAGCAGACAGCACATGCAATACACTGGTAAGTGGGATACAGAGCCCAGTGATAAGCATTCTGAAGGTAGTGTCAGGGCAGATATGATCTTTGTCAACTGTCATCACACATGCCCAAGATTGCTGAATGTCTCCCGTGTTCTTTAGCCCCAGACTTGCTGAGGTAAACTACAAATCTGTCATTTGAGTTGTATGATGTCTCCCTGTTCCCTAAACCAGATACCAGGGGACTGGGCGGCACAAAGAATGCTATAGCAAAAACTTACAAAGAATGTGTTACATGTGAGAGTTTCGTCTTTATGTGCACTAACTCAGTGCCACAACCTGATGAAGTTAGTACTGTTGTTATCATCATTTCAGTGATAAAGACACAGACACAGAGAGTGAAGGAACTTGCCTAAGATTACACAGCTAGAGGTGGCTGAGCTGGGACTTGAGCCCACAGAGGCTGGCTTTGGAGTTTGGGATCTTAGTGACTTTACTGTACTGCCTCTCAATGATTTAAAATGCAAATACCCTCTGGGCAGGACACTTGCTGTGTGCTGGACGCCATGCTAGATGCAGGGGATACAGTGGCAAAGAATTTTGCATGCTCCATGCCCTAAAGTAGCCCAACTTCTGAGGAGGGAACCAGGAAGCTATAAAACTGGCAGCTTCAATACAGTTCTGCCAGTGTCCTGGATGCCAAGGGGTGCAAGATTAGGAGTGGGCTCTAAATTCTGTCCAAGTTAGAATCTCTGTTCCCCCACTTCCCAGCTGTGTGATCTTGGGCATGTTAACAAACATCTCTGTGTCTCTATAATGTCAGCATCTATACCTCAGAGCATCACTCTGGGAATGATTAAATGAGATAATATGGAGAAACGGGTTACCTTAGTATGACATACTGCTTAGGTTTGATTCCTGATTCCATCAATTCCCAGCTCTGTGATCTTGAGCATGTTACTTCTCTGTGCCCCAGTTTCTTCATCTATAGAGTGGGAACAATAGTATCTACCTCACAGGGTCCAGTGTAGAATGGGTTAATGTAAAACATGTAATCTGAGCACTCATTGTAAAATAACTGTCATTAATAGTTAAGACTCTCTCCTCCCAGGTATCACCAAGTGTTACCACTAAGTATGCCCTGCTTCCTCATGCTTCCATCTCTTTGCACATGCTGTTCCCTATACCTGGAATGCCCATCCCTACCTTCTCTCTCAGATGGACAATGGCTCATTCTTCAAGGTCCAGCTCAATGTCGCCCTTTGCTGCCTTTCATAGCCCTGGGGAAGTTAATTATCTCACCTTTGCACATACCCTTAGTTTCACCATCCTCCTTTGTGCCTAGCAAAGAGATGTGGCTAAATTCTGAGGAGTCTGTGACACTTTTTTTTCTATTTCTGCATTGAATTGTGTTGCTTAGGATCACAGAGGACTGCTGGTGGACTCTAAAGTTTAGTAATGAGCTTAAAAATTAGATGTCATATGAGGGAGTTATCAGAGACTATCCCCAAATATAGTGCCTATCTACACTGAATATGCAGTTTAATCCATATTTAATATTACCATTAGTCTACTGTGCAATGTTATATATTGGCTAATGCTCTAAAGCTTGTTGTTTTCTAACACACCTCATGTGTATTCTGCTGGGATGTATTTTGTTTGTTCCTGAGACCCTGAAGAAAGAATTAAAACAGGTATTTAGTAGGAACTGAGAAACAGTCTTACAACGAATCCTACATTCTTTCATGTACTCATGCTTGCATCCGTTCATTCACAAGGACTTTTTATTACTTCTATAACACAAGGTGCTATAAACACCTTTTCTAACAATTATATATCAGGCTGACAGGCTTTAGCTACACTCAGATGTACAAAGGAATTGTTCATTACTTATTTTCTAGAATTTCATAGGCATCCTCACCCCACGGATAGTGGGTAGAGAAACTTAGACTTGTCAATTAGTAATATCTCGGCCTATTATGGTTTGGATAGTCTCCTTTCAGTTTATGGGTTCAGTCTATCACAGGTATAACTCCAACAGAGCTGGGCTAAGTGGTGTCTTTGGGATGACTAGATCCCTTTGGATAAATACTCAATCTTTCAAATTCCCACCTCGTTCCCAAGACATGTCTGGGTATATTGGGGCTTACTGTGTCTTTGGGGCAAGGAAGGAGCAGGGGGAGAGAAGGTGGGGGTCTTCTGACCTCATAATGGTCTTTGGCTAGTCTGCACTGGGGGGTGGGGGAGGGCTGTGGGTCTGAACTTGGGCCATGTTTGGTTGGCAACTGAGGCAATCTTCCTCAGCAAGAGCCCCAGCCAGAGCCTCCACTAAGTTCTAAATGCCCCTCAGGTACTTATGGAAGCCCCTGGTTCCTTTCCACGTCACAGGAGAACTGAAGGTATCTCCAGAATGCAGACTCAGGCTCTCTCAAGCTGAGGCTGACAGAGTGGGAGTGAATGGGGGTGGGGAGGATGCCCATGAGGGTGTCTCTTCCCGGAAGTCCAAACGAGAATCAGGCAGAAGCCCCCTACCTTCCTCATCAGCTTTCTCCTCAACCCAGAGAGGTCCTGTGAGACGGCACTTTAGCTCAGAGGCGATGTTGGCACCTAGCTTCTCACCAGCCCCTCCTTCCGCTTCTCTCTCTCCCTGTCCTCCACTCACAGACCCTTGAAGTGGAGAAAGCCAAGTTTATTCTTCCTCCTCTCTGGAATTAACACATCATGTCATCCTCCCGCAGGCATTTGCCCTTGTGGTTCAGCCCCAAAAGCAACCTATACACAAGTAACTACAATATGAGGTAGAAAGTATAAAAGTCAAGAGAGGACAAGGGACAGGCACTGGGAAGTTCCAAGGGGTGGACCCCAACCCCAGCACAGAGAAGTAAACAGACGAACAAGTAGGAGAGAACTAGGCCCGGGGTCTTGGGAGAAGCATGCTTTACTGGATATTGACCTATGATCAGAGGCCCTTCTGACAGCGACACAGCAGGGCAAAAGCTCATAGAAAGGCATGAGTCAAGTTTTCCTTTTGGATGGCATGTGGAGGACATGATGGGGGCCAGATCACAGGAGGTTTTGAATGTGGAGTCCAAGAACTTGATTTGGGGGTCCCTTTTTTTTTTTTAACATTTATTTATTTTTGAGAGACAGACAAGGAGTGGGGGAGGGGCAAAGAGAGAGGGAGACACAGAATCCAAAGCAGGCTCCAGGCCCCGAGCTGTAAGCACAGAGCCTGACACGGGGCTTGAACTGACAAACTGTGAGATCATGACCTGAGCTGAAGTCAGACGCTTAACCGACTGAGCCACCCAGGCGCCCCTGGGGGTCCCTTGAGGAGGTCACCATTGACAGATACATTTTCTAAATCAGGTATGACTGGGGCCAGGCTTTGAGAAGGTGAGAAGGCAGCAGAGTGAGCAGGATGGAGCTGAGACTAATAGCACAGTCCAGACCAAACATAGGGTGAGGGGAATAGATACATGGTAAGGAGGGATGAAGAATATGAAACAGACAATAAGAGCTCTAGGCAACCAGGTGGGTCCAGGCTGCTCCTCACAGACTTACCTCATTGCTGTGACCAGTCTTATCTCTCAGGCCTGGGCCTAGCAGCAGCCATCTGGGCAGTGTAGCCCCCAGTAGGGTCCAAGGAGCTGGCATTAAAGCCAGGACAGAAAGGTCCTCTGCACAGTCTAGGCAAGCAGTTTCTAGAAGAAGTCATGGGCAAGGTCGGGCAGGTACTGAAGGTTCAATGTCACTCGTTCACAGAAAATACCTATCTCTTATATTCCATGGGCCAGAGATCAAAGGTGGGGGTGGGGCACCTGGGTGGCTCAGTCAGTTGAGCATCTGACTCTTAATTTTGGCTCAGGTCATGATCTCACGGTGGTGGGATCAAGCTCCGAGTTGAGCTCCATACTGGGTGCTGCAACCTGCGTGGGATTCTGTCTGTCTCTCTCCCAAAAACAAACAAACAAACAAACAAACATCAAAGGGTGGGAAAGGAAGCAGGGAGGTGGAGACGTATGTTTATTGAGCACTCCCTCTAATCTTCAGGTACTATTTGAAGATTAAAAAAATTGAGGCTCAGAGATGTTGAGCAATTTTCTCAAGGTCACAAAGATAGCAAATGGCAGTGTAAGAATGTGCACCCAAGTCTTTCTGACCAAATCCACAGAGTATACTGTCTTCTCTAAAGCACACTTTCCCACCTCCTGACCCCTAACCTTTCTCTCTGTGTCTCCTGATTGGAAGCTGTCTGCCGTGTAAGAGCAAACTAAAATTGTCACCTACTGGAATACCCCCATAAAAACACAACTGCTCCCTACAGACAGACCCTGTGCCAGGATTTGGCTAGAATTAGGGTCCCAATATTTGTGTCATAACTTGTTTTCTTACCTTCTTCTTACTTTTTTCTTACCTTGTTTTTTAAAGGAGAGAGGGAGAACATGTATGGGGCTTGGAAAAAAAACAGTGGCGGGAAGGCAACTTGATAACTGATGATTTTCTGAGTGCTTCAGCCTGAAGGAAACCAACAGCTGCAACATATTGGTTACATGGAAATCATTAAGTCATTCTGGGAAGGAATGACAAATGTGTGTGCCTGTGTATATATGGTAGACATGTGTTTACGTATGGAGCGAGGCACCCACAGAGGGAGTTGCTTCAATGCTCTCTCCAGGCCAAGAGAAGAAAAAAGAAATTCAATTAAAGCCCCATTGCAGGAGATGATTCTGAAAATCAAATTCTTGTTCAGTGTGAAGCTTGAACTTAAAAGTTAGGTGGAAATCACCTATGCCTTGGCATCTAATCTGATAGGGACTCCCTTTCACAAGAGGCGTCATGGTGGGGTAGAAACAGCCTGGACAGGGTGTGAGGAGCCCTCAGTTGTGACTTTTCTGTCACTAAGATGTGATGCTGAGGAAATTTATCTTCCCGTTTGGGTCTCCATTTCTCAAATATAAAGTGAGGGAGTTTGACAAGATGGTCTCTGACATCACTTCTTGCTCTGACATTCTGTCAATGTGCAATAAATTTTTGTAGCATAAATTCTGAGATTGAGCTACCGCTTCTTAGAATAGAGCTGCCTGTCCCCCCACCCACCCAAAAATGTGTTTTGTTTAGTAAAACCAGATTTTTATATAAATCTCATTTGCCTAGTTGAATGTACCCATTTACATTCACAATTATGTTATGCCCCAAAACTAACTCCTCAGGGTATAAGATGATTAAAGCAAAACAATTAGTTACTTCCAGCAAAGGGGCTCACATCCCAGACTTGAGTGCATAGAAGGGCTGGAGCGTGTCATGGCTCATGGGACAAAGAGCTAGTTTCTCCAGCCTTGGTCTCTGAACTAGTAACACATGGCCCTGGAGGCATCTGAACCCACACGAGGTCTGTCCCGGGGCCATGGAGAAATCTGGCTGTCCACACTACTTTAAATGTGTGTGTTGGGGACTACAGGGAGGAGAGGGTAGGAGCTAGTTGTTGGCCAGACCCAGTTTGATCCCCTTGACCTTGAAGGTAGATAAAATTTTCATCTCTGTCTTAAAGTAACTGGCAGAGGCTGGACCCAAACCGTTCTCCTACATTCCAATAAATATACTCTTAACCATAACACTCTTATGCCGGGTCTCTCAACCTCAGCATCATGTATATTTTAGACTAAATAACTCTTTGTTGTGGTGTGTTATGGGCTCAATGTTCGTGTTTCCCCAAAATTCATATGTTGAAGCCCTAACCTCCAATATGATGGTATTTAGACATGTATTTGGACATGGTATTTGAGATACCCTATGAGATAATTAGGTTTAATTAGGTCAAGAGGCTGGTACCTTCATGATGGGATTAGTGCCCTTATAAGAGGAGAAAAAGAGAGATTTCTCTCTCTGTTCACACTCACACCTGGGAAAGCTCACAGGAGCACACAGCAAGAAAGCAGCTATCTACCAAGCAGGAAGAAGGCTCTCACCAGAAACTGAATCTGCCAGCACCTTGATCTTGGAGTTCCCATACTGCAGAACTATGAGAAATAATGGTCTGTCGCTTAAACCACCCAGTCTACGGTATTTTGTTATAGTAGCCCCCGCTGACCAAGACAGGGGGCTGTCTGTGCATTGTAGAATGTTTAGAAGCATCCTTGGCCTCCACCCATTAAATGCCGGTATCAATCTCCCTAGTAGTGACAACCAAAAATATATCTGGATGTTGCTAAATGTCTGCTGAACAGGAAAACTGTCTCAAGGTGAGAACCACTGTTGTAATGTCAGCCCGTGGTAGGAGAAAATGGCAGCCATGAGGCCCATACAGCACCATGCTCAAATTCAAGTCTAAGGAATGAGTCCAGAGTTACAGCTGGGTGTGGCATCAGTAGCAGTTAAGAAAGCATGAAGCAGGTCAAAAACAGGGCAGGCAGGTCCACAACTTCAGATATGAACAAACTGAGATACCCAGAGCACCTCCTTGTGATAAGATATTAAGAACGGCTGAGTTGATGGAGCACCTGTCTGGCTCGGCATGCAGCTCTTGATCATGGGGTCATGAGTTCAAGTCCCACATTGGGCACAGGGCCTCCTTAAAACACACACATACACACACACACACAAAGAATGGCTGAGTTGGCATACATCTGCACAGGCACTGTTGACCCTTGTTCAAAGCCCATTCATTCATTCATTCAAGAACCATGTGTCAAAGGCCTACTCAGTTGCATACACTGAACTGGCCTTGGGAAGCCAAGATAAATGAACAGTGCCTTCCAGAAGCCTGCATTCCATAGAGGGGGAAAGGAATGTTAATAATGGCATTGGTAATAACAACCTCACCCAGATGTCAGATGGAGATCTCCTGATCCTTTAGGATCTAAGGAAAATTCCTTGGCCTCCCTGGGATTTTTGCTAATCCCTAGTGGGCTCATCTTCTCTAATACCCACAGTCTTTGGGAAACTGGCATCTCCAGGGCCATCATCCAACAGCACCTCAACTGTAACATCAAGTTCAGCTGCTTCTCCTGCTCCCGCCACAAACAACAATCTCTCCTGCTGGGCATGGTCTGTTTAACAAGTGCACTGACAGGGCGCCTGGGTGGCTCAGTCGGTTAAGCATCCGACTTTGGCTCAGGTCATGATCTCGTGGTCCGTGAGTTCCAGCCCCGCGTCAGGCTCTGTGCTGACAGCTCAGACCCTGGAGCCTGTTTCAGATTCTGTGTCTCCCTCTCTCTGTGACCCTCCCCCATTCATGCTCTGTCTCTCCCTGTCTCAAAAATAAAATAAACGTTAAAAAAAAAAAATTTAACAAGTGCACTGATGACCTTAATCAGGTCCCAGGAAGGGGTCTCATCTCATGACAGAATCTTCCTCTATCTTGTTGCTCTTTCTTGCCCTCCTATCTTCATCCTCAACTCGCTCCAGTTCACCAAATCCCTGATTTCTTCTCATCTTCCTGTGCAGGGCATTTCCTGCCATGAGGCCTTGGTTCCAGCTGACGCCAGCTCCTGAGGTGGTTCATCTTCCATCCCAACCACTCACTGAAGTATTTTCCCCACAAAAAATTCCCCCCCTAAGGAGAACTATGGAAGCAGCTATTAGAAGGTAGTAAGTAAATTCATATCAATATAGTAGGACTTGGTATTAATAAGAATATTTGGGGATCTCTCCCTAATGTTGGACCATGAGCTAAGTGCTTGACGTGCATTATCTCATTTAATAATAGAATCAGATCATTACAAGGCTATGCGGTAAACACGCAGCATAGTAATTCAGACCCTACCCTACCCTCCAGCATTAAAATCTCAGCCTCTCAATAGCTGTACGAGCTTGGGTTTTTCACTTCACTGTGGCTTTTTCTTCTTCGTTTGTAAAATGAGGATAATAGGAATATCTCCTATTCCTATTAGGGTTGTAGGGGAGACTGAGAGAGTAAACAAAGGTGTAAAGTGCTGAGAACAGTGAACAGTGTCTGGCACTTAATACGTGTTCTGTAAATGGTTGTGATTTAATCACTGAAGAATGAGAGAGGGATTTGGGATTGAGTTGGCCTATGCTAGGGACAGATCTCATGGCAGGGGAACTAGGGAAGAGTTCTAAAGGATGAGCAAGAGTTTGCTCCCAGGAACATGTGATGCCTGAATTTTATGAAATCAAGCCCTGCTGGCCATGCCTTCTCAACCTGGTCAGCTTTCCCTCTCGGCTTTCCCCATCAATTTCTCATTCCCACAAGGCTCCGTGAGACACTTGGGAAAATATTTTCCAAAATAAATTTCAGTCATTATTTGACCCAAACCACCCCACTTTGCGACCCAGCCCTGTCTACTAATGTTACCACCCTGTCCCTATTTAGACTGAGGTTTTATAACCGCCCAGCCCTTCAGCAGGGCTTCCCTGTCCTGCCACCTCCTGTCTGAGTCATCCTGTGATGTCACAGTCCTAGATTTATGATGTTGGCCAACATGGTCTCAGGGATGACTATAGATGGGACCAGCCTTCGACCAGGCTGTGAAACCAGTCACATTGTGTTCTACCTCTCACCATCCCAGTCTTCCATGAAGTAGTGAAAAGAGCACATTCTTGAAGTCATGGTTGCCTCCAAGTTCTGCTCTTTTCTCTGTGCAGCCATGGACCAGGAGGGTTTTCTCCAAGCCTCAGTTTTCTCGGCTTTCTCCAAGTCTTAGTAAATGGGGATGTTTGAGGATCAAATTAAACAACTAAGAAAAAGCTCCCGTACAGGTGCTTATTAGTAGGGGGTCACCAACACCAACACAGTTATTGTGCATTAAAAGCCACCCTATGGGTGCATGAGTGGCTCAGTCAGTTAAGTGTCTGACTCTTAATTTCAGCTCAGGTCACAATCTCAAGGTTATGAGATCAGGCCCTGCATCTGGCTCAGCGATGGGTGTGCAGCCTGCTTAAGATTCTTTCTCCCTCTCCCTCGACCCCTCCCCCACTAGCACGTGCTCACTTGCGCTCACTCACTCTCTCTCAAAAAATAAAAATAAATAAATAAATTTTTAAAGCCATCCCAAAACTCAGTGGCTTAAAAAACAACCATTGGGTGGTTAGCTGATGCAGACTGGGCCTAACAGGGTTTGGCTCCACAGAGACTAGCGAGCTAGCCAGGCAGTCCTCCACTGTCCTGTCTCCTCAACAGAAGAGCCCCCACCTAAGTGCACAAGCATATATTACCCCACCGTTTGCCTCATGCCAGCTAGTATTCCCTTGGCCAAAGCAAGTCACATGGCCACGCCCAAAATTAAGGGCAGGGGATGTGTACATCCTTCTGTAGTGGAGGAAACTACAAAGGCACCTGGCAAAAGGTATTGATACAGAGAGGGGTGAAGAATTCCTAACAACAGTGCAATCACCTCACTGACAATATATGGCCAGGAAATGTTTGTTTCCTTATTTCCCACTCTCCCCCACACCCAAAGCCTCTTGGTTTCATTTCATGCTCATCAAAACTCACTGTGGGGGGGGGGGGGGCAGGGGAGGGAGAGGCGGTGGGGAGCAAAATAGGTCAAAGGGACTGAGCCGTACAAACATCTAGTTATAAAATAAATAAGTCACAGGGATGAAAAGTATAGCATAGTCAATATAGGCAATAGTATTATAATCATGTTGTATGGTGATTACACTTATTGTACTAACTATTGTGTAATGTATAGAATTGTCCAATCACTATGTTGCACACCCAAAACTAATATAACACTGTATGTCAACTATACTTCAATTTTAAAAAAGGTTTTAGGGGCACCTTGGTGGCTCAGTCGGTTAAGCATCTGACTTTGGCTCAGGTGATGATCTCACAGTTCATGAGTTCGAGTCCTACCTCGGGCTCTGTGCTGACAGCTCAGAGCCTGGAGCCTGCGTCAGCTTCTGTGTCTCCCTCTCTCTCTGCCCCTCCTCCACTCACGCTGCTGTCTCTCTCTCTCTCGCTCTCTCTCAAAAATAAATAAACATTAAAAAAAGGTTTAAAAAAATTCACTTTGAGGAAAGAATGCAAAATTTGTGCTCATCACATAAGCAACCAATAAAGGTTGGGTAGCACCTCAGTGTTTGAAGGTGCTTTCCTTTTTTTTTTTTTTTTTTTTTTTTTTTTTGGTTTTTAGTTAGTTAGTTAGTTAGTTATTTTGAAAGAGACAGCACAAATAGGGGAGGGGCAGAGAGGCAGTGAGAGAGAGAATCCCAAACAGACTCTGAGCTGCCAGCCCAGAGCCCGAAACAGGGCTCAAACCCATGAAATCATGAGCTCATGACCTGAGCCGAAACCAAGAGTCAGACATTTAACCAACTAAGACACCGAGGCGCCCCCTAAAGGTGCTTTTCTAACAACAACAAAAATCATAATTGCTCACCTTAGTATTTAGTGCAGCTGGCTCTGTGTTCAGCCTCTGCTTTGTGTGTATTATATCATTTGATCCTTGCAGCGACCCTATGAGATAGTACATTCTGAGTTTATAGCTAAAGAAACCAAGCCTTGAGAAGTTAATCAGACTTCCCCAAGGTCATGCCCCAAAGAGGCATGACTCAAAGAGTCAAGTCTCAAGTGCATATACGTTGCACCAATGCTTCCAATATACCCTTGAGGGCAGAGTTCTTACTAGGGACAACTTCTGGATGTCCCCAGACTTCAATCATCAGTTACAACCAGTACAATTTTTACTATATTTATTAACTTTCTGTAACTATAATTCACATAATTATTGGTTCTTCTTTAAATCTCATCCATTTTAACTTAAATGTATTTTAAAAGAAACTCTATATGACTACCATACATGGAAAACCAATGCCATAAACAAAAGAAGGTAACCACAAAAATGTTTACAAAAACAAAGCAACATTAGGAAATTCATGCTAGAGACCTTTGTCTGCTATGAGCTCCAAGAGCAAGTTAGAATTTGGCAGGTGTGGGAAGGCAATAAAGGGCACCAAGCTGAGACTGTCTTTGATGGAATCTGAAAGCTGGACAGTTACTTTGAAAGGGAGCAACCCTCTCATGATGTGTTCCAGTCTATTAGCTACTATATCCAAGCATCACTGATATCCTTGCAGGGGCCACCAGGAACTCCAGCTCAGCTTCATATGCCTGCAGTCTTCCAAGAAGAGCCCTCAGCAGGTTCAGAAAAAGACCGCCAAGCAACCTTCTTACAGGTCCTTTGATCCCTTTCCTGCTGACATTGGGTTTGGTCTCCATAGACCTGGAGAAGGGGCCTTCTTGATGGGGTCTTCCAAAGGCAAAGGCCAGTTTCCTCATTACATTGAGAATAAGTGGAAGAGACAAAGCCCAGACAGATGAAACAGGTGACCAGACCAGCTGCAAGCCTGTAGCAGTCCCAGGGCTATGCATACCTGAGCTGATTCAAGTCCAAGAGGGGTCCACTTGGCTGCCCAGCCACACAGGGCAAGGACTTCAGGGAAGTTAGCCCTTGTCTTCCACCCTGAGGGCTTCTTGCTGTCCATGCAGGACTGCTCACCGAAAATCCCTCCCAAAAGACCAGAGGGTCTCCACTCGCACCACCTACTCCAGCTGAAATACCCACCATTAGCACATCTCTGAAATGGAACCACAAAGGGAAAGGGGCAGAGGTATGTGCTGTCCCTGTTTTCCTCCAGTATCCACCTCCATTCTTTGATTCTCAGACTTTGCTCACAAAGTGCAGTCCCATCAGAGTGCCTTTCACTCAAACCTGGGAAAACCTTACCCAGAGTTTGCAGAGCCTGGGGGAGACCTTCTCAAGTTCTTCCTGCTTCTGTAGCACTGCATTTGCAACCCTCCTGAAGCACCTCTTATAATACATTCTTCTCTGTCTTTATTCATCTATTATCCCAAAAACATCCAGCACAGAGAAATACTCAAGAAATGTTTAAAACTCAGATGTAAACCTTTATTAAAACTGCCAACACTAAGCAAGCATGTGAGTATGAATCTTTTCTGCACCATCCCAGGATGATTCAGATGTAGAGAAAGGGAACTGGATTTTTCTAGGGTTCAACTTATTTTCTATTTTCTCTTTCAAGCCCTGCCATGGACAAAACCCAGTCAATTTGTGGTTCCCTCTCATTCTCCTAGAGTTGTGCCAAAGTTTGGAGCTTCAATTAGTTCCAAGTATTGGGAGGGAACAGTCAGTGTCAGTGTCATTGGTCCAACTGGCATCCACTGAGATGTCTATCACCTTGTGTCCTGAGTTAACAGTCCACACGGGCTGAACCAAATCAATTCCATCCCTATGGTCCTTTTTCAGGTCTCTCTGCTGCTTCTGTGTTCCTTTTGGATGCACAGGAATCTTTCTGCTCTTCTAAGACCTCTCATTAGGCACAAGAAATTCTGCTGGAGGCTCCATCTACCTAGACATTTCATGCAACCATTTCCTCTCTGGAGCCTTGCTGCCTCCCCAGTGATATTGTTCTGCCAGAAAAGAGTATACAGGTCCCTCTGCACCTGAATCCCACAAAATTTCCTTGGGAGTTGCCACCTACTCCAGGGCCCATGCTCTGGAAACAGGGTACGGCTCCTTTTTCTCTCCCCCCACAAAAATCCACATTTATGGTTTTACCTCTTCGTCTCACCTTTCCCCCAAACAGGGGGATTCTTTTTCTCATCTTAGGGGTGAGATGCTTTGCTCTCACTCGCCCTATTTCTCCCAGATCTATGGCCCACTATGCCAAGAGTGGTTTGGGTTTTCCTGAGGACTTAAGCTTTTGAAACTTAAAGGCCAGAAGACACTTCCTTTCCTCTGTTTTTTACCGTCACATCCCTTTCCTGAGGCAGTGACCACAGAACAGCCAAATGTCTCAAATAAGGGAGGATCTCAAGAGCAAAAGGAAAAACCAGAGCAAAGAAAAAAAAACAGTTAATTTTTCAGAACTATCATCCAGCCTCACAAACATTAAACAAACATGAAAGTGCATATTACTTTTACAGCAAATAGTTTAAAGCAGCCAAGATTAAGATACAAGGAGGTATTTTTCTGCTATTCCTAGACACTTTGCTCTCTTTTGACTCTTCTTTGGTTTTAGGAAGAATCCTGGGTCCCTTGTATTTGACTCTTAATTTCTTTTTTTTAATGGTCTTTATTATTTTTTTAATTTATTTTAGAGAGAGAGAGGAAGGTGCAGAGAGAAGGAGAGAGAGAATCTTAAGCAGGCTCTGCTGTGTCAGCGTAGAGGCTGATGTGGGACTCGAACTCTTGAACCGTGAGATTAAGACCTGAACTGAACCAAGAGTCAGACGCTTAACCCACTGAGGCACCCCTTGACTCTTTGATTTCTAATAAAAATGTTCTAGAGGAAGCAATGTCACTGTCAAAATGCCCCTTTTTACCCCTGAGCCCTTTCCCAGTTCTGCTCCATCTGTATTTTCTTAGAACTGGAAACCTCTTCTCCCCACCCCACTTTGCCATCTTCCTATCCCCTAATGGTTTCACACCCTGACATTGGAAATCATTCTCAAGAATCGAGCTGGGCTCAAGTTGTGAGGCTCAGAGGTACAGAGGCTCAGTGATTCTGGAGACCCGAATCAAGTTCTCCCTTAGTCTTGTCACTGGGAGGCCCTCAGGCAGCCTCCCAAGAAAGGAAGGAGAGAGGAGGCTAGGGGTGGAGAGAGGCTATTCCTGAGCGGATTTCTTCACTTCCTGGCAGGCTCCAGGACACAAACGTGTTTGTTTAGGCGAGAAAGGAATGTCATTGATTGCCCCATGGTGGTGATGAGGGGAAAACAAAAATAATCTGCCCAGCAGTTTGCTCTACTTCCTGTGCATGTGTCTGTCTATCTGTTTGCATGCCTGGCAAACTCCCTGCTTGTTTGGGCCAGGAAGGATTCATTTGGGAGCATTAAATGGAGCCAGGGCCTGCTGAAAAGGCAACCCCCAGGTACCTGACACTCACCTGGAGGACAGCTCCTCCTGGCACCCAGGAGATGGATAGCTTCTGGGAGTGGAGGAGGCACCTCTCTCCCCCTCCTCCATTCTCCCCGTCTCCTTCCCTCCACTGTCAGCATCTGGATGCTGACCCTCTCTTTATGTCTCTTATCTTCCCTGTAAACTGTAGGCTCCCTGAAGGGTAGTAATTCAGTCGAATTCCCTCCGTATCTCACTCTGGGCACTCAGTAGGTTCTGGCACACAGTGGGTACTCAATATATGTTTGAGGAACTGAACTTGGTTTCCTACCTGCCTCCTTTTGTTTCTTCAATCTCATTCTCCCAGTTAATGCTCTGCACAATCCTGTGAGGTACTGTTATCCCCATTTTACAAATGAAAAGGCTAAGCTCAAGGTCGACTTCTCCCAGCTAGTGAACTATTGGAGCTTTGAGACATTGGGATGTGGACATGAGTCCTTCTGATTTCTTCAGCTAGAGCTTTCCCCGTTAGGCCCTCCTCTGATCTCCAGTTGTCCTCCCCCCACATTTTTTTTAATGTTTATTTATCTTTGAGAGAGAGAGAGAGAGAGAGAGAGAGAGAGAGCAAGCAGGGGAGGGGCAGAGAGAGAAGGATACACAGAATCTGAAGCAGTCTCCAGGCTCTGAGCTGTCAGCACAGAGCCTGACACGGGGCTTGAACCCATGAACTGTGAGATCGCAACCTAAGCCAAAGTCGGATGCCCAACTGACTGAGCCACCCAGGCACCCCTCCAGTTGTCCTCCCTTTATGAGCCTGACTACCCACACATATATCTTTAATTCCCCTCCTAAGTATTCTTACACACCTTGATTGTTGGTTTCAAAGACACTCTGGACCTCCAATCGCCAGGACGAGATTAGGTGGCAAGAAGAAAGTGTGAGCATAAACTTCATGTAGCTAACTCAAAGATTTCCCTGTTCCTTTTCAAACGCACCTTTTAAAATGTAAATTGCATGCATATTTGATCATGCTCGTAATGGATCTGCATAGTAATACAAGTACAATTTTTAAATACATAAACACAAATAATGTCATACATTGAGATATATGTGCAAATTGTTTTCATTGGGCATCTGATCAAAACAGCTTGGGATGGAACACTGACCATGGTTCCAGGCACCTCACAGCTTTGTGCCTCAGATTACCCTTCTAGAAGATGGAGGAAATCCTTAACTAGAAGCACAGGGAGAAGCTTTCCAGAGGAAATGCACTGCAAATAGGGGTTCCCATCTTTGGAAACCAAGGAGGAGCAGTCCATACCCCTTGAATCCAGTGCTGCTTAATTTGGGAAACCAGAAAAGGGTTTCTCAAACAGTGGGGGCCCCCCCACACTCCCTCAGAGGGTGTTTGTATGGCTCTTCTTCTAACAACTCTATGGGGATGTAATTCACATACCAGATAAGTCATCCATCTAATGTATGCCGTTCAGTGATTTTTAGGACATTCACAGATCTGTGCAACCATCACCACCTTCACTTTAGAACATTTTCCTCACCCTGAAAAGAAACCTCATAGCCATTAAACTCTCTGCCCCTCACCTGCTCTTTCTTGCTCTTTCTCTCTCTCTCTCTCTCTCTCTCTCAAAATAAATAAATAAACTAAAAATAAAATAAAACAAAATAACTTTCGGAATCACAAGTCAGAAGGAGGCTTGCCCTGCCTGCCG
Organism: Panthera tigris; assembly: GCF_018350195.1. NCBI lineage: Eukaryota > Metazoa > Chordata > Mammalia > Carnivora > Felidae > Panthera > Panthera tigris. The sequence goes on along the minus strand of NC_056666.1, from coordinate 126,333,381 downwards.
TTCTGTAATTGAATCACCACTCACCGATGTTTGTGCACAATTTATTTATGCTTTTCTTATATGTGATGATGCCATGAAACCAACTGGTCTGAGAGACTAGTATGATTGCCCCCAGATTGCTGTAAAGAGACAGATGAGCCAATGCCCAGGCACAGCTAGCTATAAAAGCCACAGTGGCAAACCAGCGCTTCCTGACTTGAAGCCCCGTGCTTGTCCATAATACCTCTTCTGGCTCTGTTTTCTAAACCAAGGATGAACGCATGTGCTCTGACGGGTATGAGTGTATTTATGGAGACTGTGAGGGGCTAGAAGTCCTACCTGCTCAACCCCTTCCCTATCCCATCAGTGGCCCCTGCAGCCTCTTAATGGAACCCCTAGTGCTCTGAGGAACACAGTTTGAAAACCACTGGTCTGGGAATTCTAAATCATCCTTCAAGGAGGTTTTAATATAAATGAGATAACCATTTTATTAATTTACTAAACATTTTTAAACAGCTGCCTTGTGCCAAGCACTGTATGTAGTAGATTCTGGGCACATTAAAAAAAAAAAAAAAAAAGTTCCCAAGGGGCTAGCAGGGGGTCAAGTAACAATATAAGTGATAAATTTGTGATACCAGAAGTTCATACCTGGGAGTATGGGCAGAGGAGGCAGCTAACGTGGCCTGGGGATGAGAGGGAAGGCTTCCTGGAGGAGGTGAGGCCTGAACTGAGACTCAAAGACAGAATGGTCCTTCACCATGCAGAAGAGTGCTCTGATTTCCTGGATGTCTTTATTTCAAGTACAGCAAAACCTTGGTTTGCAAGCATAATTCATTCTGGAAATATGCTTGTAATCCAAAGCACTTGTATATCAAAGCAAATTTCCCTGTAAGAAATAATGGAAACTCAGATGATTTGTTCCACAACCCAAAAATATTCATATAAAAATGATTACAATACTGTAATATAATATAAAATAGTAAAGAAAATACAAAATATTAAGAAAATGAAACAAATTAACCTGTGCTTAACCTTTGAAAACCTTCGTGGCTGGTATGAGGGAGACAAAAGAGGAGGATGATTGTGTAGGACGACTTTCACTATCACTAACAGAATCACTGTTATCTATTAGCTTGATGGAATCTTTTTCTACTTGGGGGCCATTGTATATGCTCATGCGGATGTTGACTACAGTACAGTATAAATAAACTCTTCTCATACACTGTACTTAATGCAACTGGCAATAAGGCAGCAGAGGAAAGGGTCTAAAGCCTGACCTAGAATTAAGCAAAGCATTCCTAAGCTTATTCTTGGATGGAAAAGCAAAAGATTGTGCATAGGTGCTTTGAAGAGACAACATATACACTAGTGCCAGTTGTGGGCACCTTCCAATGTTCTGAAAAATCATTGATTTCTGCCAAACACCATGGCCCGAGACCCAAGCATGGGAGATGATCACCCACAATCCTGCAGAGAGAGAGAGAGAAAGAGAGAAAGAACCATTGGCTTAGATGTGATCATGTGACATTCGGCATCGCGTACTATTTGTATTGCAAGACATTGCTCATTCATCAAGTTAAAATTCAAGTTATTAGAAATGTTTTCTTGTCTTGCAGAACACTCACAGAACAAGTTACTCGCAATCCAAGGTTTTACTGTATTTGGCTTCACTGTCTACAGATATGCCCTGATTTGGGTTGAGAAGATGAAAGTCAGTGGGGTGAAGCAATATCACCTATGATTAAATATCTCTATCAGAGTCACTGGGAATTCTGGTCCATTTATTTCAGCCAGTATCTATGGATCCCCCAATGTGTGCCAAATACAGTACCAGATTCTGAGGATGAAGAAAAAGAAGATGGAAGATAGAAAATAGGTGGATAGAAGATGGATGGATGGATGGATGGATGGATGGATGGATGGATGATTGATAAATACGGAGCACAGAGTTGAGAATATGTGAGCACTCCCGATAAACATCATTTCTGCCCAAGGTGTGGGGTAGAGGTGGGCAGATAGTTCAATGGCATCAAAGAGGAGCCATGGAACCCAGCATGAGGAAACCATGGAGGGCTTCCTGGGGAGAAGGCAATGCCTGGGGGCAGTCCTGAAAGATGAGTAGTAGTTAGATGAGGGAAAGGGAAAAAGGAGAACAGATGAGCAAAAGCAAAAGCCATGAAACCCCTTGGGGTAAAGAGGAAACCACCATCGCTTCTGTTGTTGGATGCTGCCTGGTGAATTTAACAAGGGAGTGAAGCGGTCTGGTTTGTATTTCAGAGCCTAGCTAAAAATCCCTGTCAGGGATGTCTGTGTCACCTCTGTGAACAGAGATTCACAGTATTTTTACTCAATTCCATAGCATGTAGCAGATGCTGAGAATCATGAATTTATCTGGATAATCACGCTCCTATTGAGTTGGGCTGTATAGCATAGTGATTAAGAACATAGATTCTGGTGCTAGACTACCCACCCAGGTTTAAATCCCTGGCTCCTCTCTATTCATCAGCTATGTGGCCTCAGGCAAGTTACTTTTTCCTTATCTATGAAACAGGGATAATATCGATCCCTATTTGATAAAGTGATTGTCAGAATTTAATAAGTAATTATCTATAGGCTGCTCAGAACAGCGCCTTATAAACATTAAGTAAACGTTAGCAAGTGTTGCTTCCATTCTTGTCTCCTGCAATTTTCTTCCAAGAATGCTCTGCCCCAAGTAGCAGCACCTTGCATGCTGTCTAAATAGGCTAAGTCGTTCTTGAAGTCAGGCCTTCAGTATTGTCAGCTCCCTCCCATGATGCTCTTTCCTCCTTAACGCCATGGGTGTCCAAACCTGCTGTCTTCAGAGTCCCACCCAGGGCCTTCCCCAGTCACCAGGATCCCCCTGCTTTTCTTAATGCCTAAGCACTTGTTCTTGGGGACACTTCATCCAATACTGCCTTATTATTCCACAGAGAGGTCAGGGCCTTGGAGGACAGTGAAAATGGCCTTGGTTTCAGAAACTGGGGTATTGAAACCAAGGGGCTCTGCCACTTACTAACCATCTGAGCCAAAAACAGGGGTAATAAAACCCTGCCAGCTTGGCAGAGTCAATAGGTGTGTGAAATCAAAAAATGAGTATTAAAGGGTGCCTGGCTGATTGAGTAGGTAGAGCATGCGACTCCTCATCTCAGGGTTGTAAGTTCAAGCCCCACGTTGGGTGTTTAGATTACTTAAAAAATAATAAAATCTTTAAAAAAGAGAGAGAAAGGAAATGAATAGGAAGTGTTTTGTATAAATAATATCCAATACATTAGATATTACCATGGGCCTGATGCTAAATGCTTCACATGATGTCCTATCAATTAAGCCTCACAGCAGGCTTATATGCTATGATTGCTCCCATTTCACAGATAAAGAAATGGAGGTACAGAGCAGAAGAGATAATTGGCCTGAAGTCATACACCTCTCTGTGGAGGACCTGGGATAGAACCAGAGGGTTGTAGCTTCACAGTCAGCACTCTTGACCACTGTATAAACTGTCAAGTGCTGGCCGGGGGACGGGCTTCATATTATTATCCATAACTACTCAGCGAACAAATGGAAGTGAGTGCCAAAGTCATCCACGGCAGTCCCTTACTCTTGCAAGTCCTGCGTGCATTACATAAATAGAAAATGAGATTAAGAAAACACAGTGAAGCAGTGATTGCCCTGGCCTCTTGGTTTATTTCTCTATCAGTAATATAATCAACCCTTGAGCCAAACTGAGAAATAGGAAGAAGGTTAAGGAGGGTTGTTTTGTTTTTTTGTTTTGTTTTGTTTTGTTTTGTTTTGTTTTGCCAGACAGCTGTTGAATGGCTTGAGAAGACTTTTGCCCCAGCACTGAGCTTCCTGCCCCCAAACCCCTAAGCACAGGACTGCAGATTCACAGTCATAAAATCTTAGCGCAGGAAGGAACTTTGGAGATCATCTGGCCCTTCCCTGATCACAGATTAAAAAAACCTAAGGCCTCAAAGAGAAGGTATCTTGCTCAAGGTCACAGTGCTGTTTCCTACTAATTTAGGACTAACCAAATATTGCACACACATAAATATAGTCACATTTACAGATGAGACCCTGAGACTCTGAAAGAGGAAGTAATGTGCCTGAGGTCACATAGCTACGAAATGTCAGATCTGGGAATCCAAATGATCCAGCCACCGTAACACACTACTCAGAGCAGAACTGCACGTCCAAGTTGCCATTTCAAGTCTCTTAATGCCAAAATGCCGCCTCCAATGTCCTGAGAGAGCCACCACTCCCTATTCCTCCCAAGTCACAGAAGCCAGCTCTGGAACACCCACAGCCCCATGATGTGCCTCATGATATGGGAGCACTCCCACTCACATACCCCAATGCTCCCACACTGTGCAATGATCCCATCCATCCAAGTGATGCTGTAATACCTTTATCTATCCAGGGCAGCCCCCATCTGCCAATCTGCAACATCTCTCTGGTGCCTGGTGAACCAACAGAAGGGGTGACATGATCCTGGCCCTTCGCTATCTGACTTGTTTTTGTAAGAAGTAAAAGCAAGAGCCAAAAGCAAATGCCTCACTTCCTAGACTATTCATTCGCTGCCTTTGGTGGCATAAAAAGGGCTCTGACTTGGGCATAGCAGGCTTTAGAGTGGAGATGCTGGAGTCTGATTACTCCGGGTTCAAATATTACATCACCTTTTGTTGCTGTGTGACCTCAGGCAAGTCACTGACCCTTTCTGGGCCTCAGTGTCTTCCTCCATAAAACAAAAATCTTAACAGTGCCTACCTCATTGCGTGGCAGGAAGATTAAATGAGATTATGAATATAAAGCATGTTGATGCCTGGCACATAGTAGCTGTTCAATAAGAAATGTAATGACTACTGAATCTTAGCAAAGACTCAGTACCTATAAGATTGCCCATCTTTGAAAGCCTAGGGTTGTGTCAGGTGGTTTCCAATGGTCCTTCCTGCTCTAAGGATCTGTGACTTACTTGACTCCAGGTAGATTTTAAATCTCTTCTCCTTGCCTCTGGAAGAACTTCAGGATCTCCAGTCTTAAGCCTGAAGCAGAGCTATGCAGAAGATGTGTTCAGATGACTTAAGGGCCCAGAAAGCTAGGGATTTCCAAATAGGTGCACAAAGATCATCTGGCCTTTGAGGGCATCTGAAAATGCTCTCCAGCTAGAGTTAGAGGTAGGATTGGGATCAGTGTTGCTGTTGAATTCAAGGTCAAGTTCTGCCTTAAGAGTCTCAGCAGTGGGATATGCTAGACAGAGTAGAGTTTTTAGGCAAAACATACCTGTATCTGGCTTCAGACAGAAAGGTAAGGGATATACCCGCAGCCCAGGAAGGAGCCAGGACAAAGAGGTCTGATCTTTATCCTGGAAGCAGTAAAAACCTATTGAAGCGTTTTAAGCAAGAAAGGAGGTTCTAAGAGGGAACTTTCTGGAGTGCTAGAAATGCCCCATATCTTGATCAAGTGGTAGTCACACAGCTGTGCCTATGTAAATGTTATGTGCACTCTTTAGATATATTCCTTTTACTGAATGCAAACTATACATCAACTTTTTAAGAAAGAAAAGTGCCTAGCTAGTAAGAGGCAGAGCCAAGACTCAAATCCACAAAGGGCCAGGATCAGGGTGAGGCAAGTGAGGCAGGGTCATACAAATACAGGGTCAGATTCTGCCTTTATTTAAAATGTCAGTGTTTTGTTTGTCAAGGAATTACTTGCATTGAATTTTATTTTTAAAAATATTACACTACATTTTTATTTTGGTTGCTGAGTTTGGGGCACCCCCTTACACTTTGTATCTGAAGCAAGTGCCTCACTCTCCTTACACTAGTCCAGGCCCTGATGGTCCAGCTCTGGCCCTCTCCAGGGTGCATGTTCTTAGCCACCCCACGGGTGGCCTCCCTTGCCTGGTCAGCCTCACTATCATGGTTGGAGGAACTTTGAAGAAGAACATGCCAAGAGATACTTAGACTGAGGAGCTGGTCAAGAAGGAAGATTGCAACAGAGCGAAATATACAGAAAAACATTTAGAAAGTATCTAAATAAACCTGTGGATGACAGAAAAGAAAGTGAGAGGCAGAGGAGCTGTTTAGAGCCAGGCCGGTGGGGGAAGGTTAGCTGCTCAGGGAACAAGTGAACTTCCACTGGCCAGTACCTCCCACGCCCCCCTCCACCAACCCCCACATCATGCTCAACAAAACCCAAGCTGGGGGCACCTGGGTGGCTCAGTCAGTTAAGCGTCTGACTCTTGATTTTGGCTCAGGTCATGACCTCATGGTTTGTGACTTCAAGGCCCGCATTGGGCTCTGTGCTAATAGCTCAGAACCTGCTTGGGATTCTCTCTCTCTTTCTCTCTTTCTGCCCCTTCCATGTGCTCTCTCTCTCTTTCAAAATAAATAGATAAACTTAAAAAAAAAAAAAAAAAGAAAGGGAAGGGAAGGGAAGGAAGGAGGGGTAAGAGGAAGGGAAGCAAAGCGAGGAAGGAGGGAGGGAGGGAGGGAGGAGGGAGGGAGGGAGGGAGGAAGGAAGGAAGGAAGGAAGGAAGGAAGGAAGGAAGGAAGGAAGGAAGGAAGGAAGGAAAGCCAGCTAGAGCTGGCTGTCCCGGGAATCTGACCCAGGGAGTCTGCCTTTCTGACCCAAAGAGTTCAGCCTCTTTCCTAGTTAGTGTTCATTATTGTCAACCACTCAACCCAAACATTTTGAGGATGATTTTTGTGTGTGTTAAACAGGATAGAAAATGCTTCTTTGCATTACACAGTGCTTTAGAGTGTGTAGATGCTTTGACACATGTTGCCCAGATGTTGGTGGGGCCTCTTTCCTTGCCTCTCTGAGATCTAGATGTAATTTTCTTGAACCTCCATCTGCTTCACAACCTCCCAGGAGATTTATACCCTGGAGGACCAGGGGTGCTACTCTGCTGACACTGAGCTAAGGCCCTCACTGGAACCCTAAGCGATGCCTGAGTATACTGGCCGTCACCAAAGAGTTGAGGGGCACCCTGGAAAGGCTCACACCTGGGGCCTTCATCTTCCATCTCCCAGGCCCCACCCTCCCAGGCTTCCCAGATTTCCTGGAGAGCTCCAGATCCTCTAACAGGCAGAGCCATGACTCATCTGGGTCTCATCCCCTCCCTAGAGGGCCCCATAGCTCCCCTGGGCCTCTCTTCAGGGAGAAAGGAGCCTCTTTTTCCAGAGAAAGGCCCCCTCTTTTCCATTTCAGTTAGAGAAATGGAGGGCACACCAAAGCCAACATTCCCAGTGATAACACAGGTTTTAGAAGGGAGAGTCAGGCATCTCTCAGCTGGTAGTTAAAGATTCGAGTGACTTTTCATTTTCTTTTCTCCTTTTGTCTTCAGAGAGGTTGTGAAGCCCACCCCTCAGGTCTTCTCTTCAAGCTTCTTTTCTCCAGCCCCTTTGGGGCTACACTTGATCAGCACAATGAGAAATGTGCATGAGCTGGCTGCTCCAACCAGCCCCCGAAACCTCCTCCTCGCAAGGCCTCCTCCTGCCTATCTCCTCTCACCTCTCCTTAATCATAAAGAGTTCACTTTGTGAAAGAATCATAAATTAAATGAGGACACTAAGTAGGACATTCTAAGAAACACAAACGCTACAGGGAAAGGGGGAAAGGCAAAAGGACTTGCTCTCTGCACCATGGAGCCTTTGGAAACTGTCTTGCCTGCCCACTGTCTCCAGAGGGCTGAGGCCCAAGGCTGAGTGATCAGCAGGGGTGCTGGGGCAGGAGCTGCTGATCTCCTGTCTTTACAGGGGCAGGGGGCCAGCAGGCTCCCCTGCCCCTCAGAAAAATATTCCTCCATGTTTGTACAAGGGGTTCCTAGGGAGTAAGAAGAGATGAGTGTGTGTGTGTGTGTGTGTGTGTGTGTGTGTGTGTGTGTGTGTTCAGTCTGTGAATCTTTCTGTGAAAATGGCTAGCTCAGAGTTTCCCAGTGAGTCTCTGTGTCCGTGTGTCTGGATGTCTTGTGTATCTGGTGTGTGTCTCAGTGCATAGGGATCTCCACGTTTCTGGTAGATGTGTGTATGCTTTCGTTTGCTGTCTGCATGTGTAGCTGTCCCTCCATTGTTAGGGAGGTGGTGTCTACATGTGCAGAAGCCTCAGCTTCTGGGAAGTCTGTGTCTCTGTGTGCCTGAGGCAGGTGTAGGTCAAGGGATGTGTGTGTGTCTGGATGTGCAGATACGCACATGTGAACAAGGACAGGAGTGCAATAGGACTTACAGAAGCCACAGCAACTGTACACGCTGTCTTTGCAAAGCAAGCCATCTGTTTTCCTGGTTTTGTTTTTCTCCTCCCCGTGGGCTCCAGACCCCACTTGAAAACAAAGGGAGCTTAAAAAACGCAGCCCTTCCTGTGTTCCCAAATGTTCAGAATGCTGCGGTGAGCTCAAACAGTGCCAGCTCGGATGCCCAGCCCTGCCGCTGCTGCAGGAAGTCACCAGCCTGCTGGGCTGCCACCACCCACTTACATAACCCTCCTGGGAGGAGAGTGGGCAGGAGGGAGGGGGCACACCTCCCCTGTACCCCAACTCCTGAGCCAGCACTAGGGCCCACATGGGAACTGACAGCCCACGTCGAGGCATAAGTATCTATGGGGTCTTCATCCAAAGAGGAGGGCTCCCTGGGAATGGTGGGAGTGGAGACACATGGAAATTTTTACCAAGCAGGTGTCCAGGGGCCTAACTTTCCCATTCACCAGGTCAGTTCTAGGCGGAAATCAACATTTTCATCATTCCAACAGACATTTACCAAATACCTACTATGTGTCAGAAACTGTGAAAGAGAAGACTACTCAGTTTTGCACTTTCAGGATTTGGGTCCCCCACTCCCCCTCCCCGGGGCCCTCGGCGTCCTCCAATGTAAAATGAGGAGGTTGAGCCAGACACCTCCAAAGCCTCTTCCAGATGGGAAATGCCATGATTCTTAGTATGGCAGCTTGATGACTCCATGCTCCCATGCTGCTTCTCCTTTCACCATTCCCTGGTGCCCTTCCCTCCCACCTCTGCCCAGGTGCCCATCTGCTTTCCTCCCTCCCTCCCTTCCTTCCTTCTCTCTCCAAAACAAGCTGTCAGTCCTTCACTTGGAGGTATGAACTACTGGGATGCCTCTCCCTTGTCTACGCTTTCATGGGGCTCCCAACCTTCCTCTAATCAAGCTCCTGCCAGGGCAGTCAAGGCCTTCTCTGGCCTGGCTCCAGCCATCTTTCCAGTCTTAGGTCACACGTCGCCTCCGACCAACCTCTTCTCAATCCAGTCCCTTTGCTTGCCCAGAACACTCCTTCTTCCCCACTCCAACCAATTCCCATCTTTTGAGATTCTAGTGATCCTTCAAGTCCCATCTCAAACACTTTATCCTTTATCAGGTAGCTCCTGATCCCTCCTGTCCCTTCCCCAGCAGATGGGAGCTGTCCTTTTTGAAATCTTTCCTATGATGTAGCATTTTTGGCCTTCACTTTTAGTCATCCGTGTCACTGTCTATTGCTCACAACATGACCCAGATCCTTGAAACAAAAAGTCAGAACATGTGTCTCATGCTTGAATCCCCACACAGTACTTATCACAGGTGTCGAGCAAATGTCTACACAGTGCAGTGGTCTGGATGTGGCACTTGGCCACAGAACATCAGGAGCTGGGTATCCTGGACGGGAAGAAGGGCATTGCTAGGGAAGGGGGTGGGCAGAGAGGAAGGATAGGAGCCTCAGAAATCCTAGCCTGACAGTCAACCAAAGACTGTCTCTGTGACGGGCCTGAGACCTTGAACATCTCCCATACCCAAAACAGCCTGAACTTGGACAGAAAGGTCATGAATGCTAAAGTGGCCTGATTATTCTATCCAGATCACAACTTTTCCAAGGAACAAAAAGCAACTGAGTGTCATGTGGCAAGAAGACTCTGGGCCAGGGGTGGTGAGCCGAGAATGGTGGGCCAAGGGTGGCAACCTTGAGCACCTCTGGGCCAGCAGATGACGGAAGCCAGCTGGAGAGATGGGAGTGGGTAGTGGCAAACAGAAACACATGCCCTATCTAAAAGGGGCTGGCCCTTCATGCAGAAACATGGGCACATACATGGCCAAATCCCTAACATTATTCAAGAAAAGCCTTGTATCCAAGTTTTTATACAAGATCTCCCACTTTGGCAACTTACTTAATTTTTAAAAATCAACAACACCGAGTGGGCCCAATGAAATAGATCTGCAGGCCACATTCAGTCCATGCGCTGCCAAATCGAGACCACTGCCGAGGCCCATGCCAAGTCGCTGAGTAACGTGATTATGACTGACTCCCTGCTGAGGCGAAGTCTCACACCCACTCAAGCTAGAGAAAATGTCTACTGTTCTGCTAAACTGACCATGGGTGCAGAAAGGGAGCCAATGATGGGTAGAAGAATGCTTGGAATGTCTTCAGGCTCTTTGAAGCCAAGATATTTGCTTGCCTCGGGTGTCAGGACGATGATACCTCCTCCTTTCCACTGGCATCAGTCTCTGATGGGCTCCTCTGAGCATTCAGGTTTGCTGTCCCTGCCCCAGAGTTTTCTCCAACATGGCACCATCTTTCTTTTTGTTTGGGAGAAAGTTGTGCTCTAAATGGAATATATAGACCACCTCACTACCTGTGATCTCTCTCCCCAAGTTCAGGCCCTTTGGGTTACCTTGGGTATCATAACCTGAAGGACAGGCAGAAGGCTTGGATCAGTCACCAACTTGCTATGACTTGAACAAATGAGTTCCCCCCCACACCCCTTCTAAGCTGCAGATAGATGACTTCTGCACATAGAATGGACTGGACTAGAGCATCTCTAAGGTGCCTCCCAGCCTCAGGCAGAGGAAGTGTTCCCCCTTGATTTCACGAGGACCGGGCCCCACAGTGGTGAGAGGGAATTCCTGTTAGTGGTGCCCAGGCCCTGCCCCAAACTCACGTGGTCACGTGTGCCTACAGGTGTCTGGCCACCAACAAACCAGCCAAAGTCCTCACCTCCCTTCGCAAGGAGTAATAGCCACACTTTATCTGTAGTGTGGCACTGGCATCAGCCATCAGAGGGCTGCTGGCCAGGGCCTGGAGGGGCTCGGTGGCAGGAATTGTGAGGAGTTGGCCCAGGGGAGAAGCCAAGGCATCAGGGTGGCGGGGAGACACCCCAGCAAATGATTACCAACAGGAATGAAAGTTTCCCAATATTTTAACAACTGGTGTAGCCAGACAGGTGCGCATCTACTGATACGTACCCAGCCCTCATCAGAATGCTGCCCTTCCTCTGCACAGCAAGGCAGACCCAGATGCCGGCAACAGATTGGAAAGTGAATCCTCCTCCCAGCCTCTGGGGACCTCACAGAGTCCACTCCTCCCTCACAAGCTTGCTTCACTCCAGGGCCCCCACCCCAGGCCTCCCTGGGCATTGGCAAAGAGCAGGCACCATTCCAAACCCTGACTTCATGCTGACCATCAAATCCCCAAGCCAGGGAGGGAGCAATGATGTCATTGTCCCTGTGTTTCAGAAAAGCAATAATCAGACTCGGAAGAGGATCAACTTTCAAGGCAGAAGGCCAAACAGTTTATCTTGGCAGAGGCCTCCAAGGATTGCCTCATAGAAAGAAAGGGCTGGCATGCTCATGAGCATCATTTATTATGAGCTGGGAATCTGCAGTGTCCTTGGAGTCAGGAAAACCTCGGGGACCCTTTTGAGATGGAGGATGTTGAATCTTAAACAAATGACCATTAGTGTCATCTCTTCCCGTCAGAACCCTCTCTTGGGGAGGGAGGGGGCACCTCAAAGCTCAAGGAAGAGCCTCTTTCCACAGAACTGTGCCACCGTACCCTGGGCTGGAGTCCCCTCTTATTATTACAAAGATGTCACTGGTTTTCTCGACTTGAACAAGTTCCATGAAGGCAGAGACCTTGTTCACTACCATATCCTGGCATCTGGTATGGGGTTGAGAAATCAATTCTTAGTGGCTGAATGAAGGGCGAGGAGGAAAGAGCAATGAATTGGGAAGAGGCATTTCTGGATTCCAGGCATCCGGGGGCATATCCAGGTTCACCAGCTGGGCTTATGCGGGCAGGTTGAGGAGGAGGGGTTTTGCCATTGATCAGTGCAGGTATGTGTTATATATTTTAAAGTATTTATTCTTTGACAACCTTTGACTCCCTTTACCCCCTGGATCATAAATCTTGTCTTCGGACTTCTGCTAGAGTCTTTAAGCTCACCCTATAGCTATCTGGTCGACACTTTGTGGTTAAACACTGTGGAAAAGGTCCCACTTTGGGCAAGTATGTTCAGGAAGAACAAGTCTCCCCTACCACCAGTCCCAAATTATACTTCTTCTGGCCTGTAATCTGAGCTCAATCACTTCAATGACCTTGAACATGACATTTCCTCTTTCTGGGCCTCAGTTTCCCCTTCTACAAGAAATACAGATAAAGCAGAAGTGTTCAATGTACTTAACTTAAAGAGGGGCAGTGTCTCAGCCGCCTTTTAGAAACAGAAGAAGCCCATGGAGCCTCTCCTTGAAAAAATGCAGTTCTCACACTTAGAGAGGGACATTTTTGCACCTAGTTTCTGGAGGTCCACAGCCCCCTTGCAGCTGGTGAAGGAGCCCAGGGTCAGAGCCTTTTGGACTTGCTGAGCTGTAAGTCCCTCCTGGCTCTGACTTCCTGGAATGTTAACCCAAGTGTGGCTGTGGGAAAACACATTCCAGCTGCCCTTCTCCCAGGTCACCTCGAGTCTCCCTCTGAGCTGCCCCTCAGGAACGAAGAAGCTTGGGCTTCACTACTGGCCCCCAAAACAACCTCTACTTCCTCAACACCCAGGCCTCAAATCAATAAAGGTAGGCCTCAAAGAAATGAGGCAGGAAGCAAAAGGAAATCCAGGCAGCTCAGCCTAAAAGGAATTTCCTCCTCTCTGCTTCTCCTTCCGATGTGGACTTTCAAGAGTTTGACAGAGATGGGGATGGGGGAGGGAAAAATGCTGAGATTTTTTTTTTTTTTTTTTTTGATTGAGGCCCTGAGAAGGAGGTGGAGACGGGCCGCAAAATAGAGAGGTCAGTCATGGGGATACAGGGCAGGGGACACTGACGAGAATGGGTGGGGCCTCAGCACATTCTCCAGGACAAATTGGACTTTTCCAGCCCACTGATTTCTGAAAGCTATTTCCGAAGCTGGACTAATCCAGCCCAGCTGTGAGATGATAAGTAAACAGGGCCTTTTGTGGAGGTTCAGAACACCCCTTCTTGTACTTACAGAGCTCACTCCATCCTTTCTGCAGAGAAGGCAATGAGGTGTCAAGGTCACGCAGGTAAAGTTGAATCTGAGTCCAGGACTCATCCCTATCCGTCACCACTCTCAAACCTGGCAGGTCTCACCTGGGCATCAGGATGGTCACACAGATTTGAGTCAAGATGCCTGCTCCCCTACCCATTAGCTGGGTAAACTTAGGTGTGCTTCTTAATCTTCCCGAGCCTCAGTCTTCCCGTCTGCAAAATGGCCATAGTAATACCAACCTTGTAGAGTTACAGGACAGGATAAATGAGGAAATAAAAGTGAAAGTGCTCAACCCAGAGTTGGTTCCCAGGAGATGTTGCAAGGCTCTCTTGACCACCCCCATAGCCCCTATATCCTTCTCTCTGGAGTAGAGATTAACATATGTGGAGACCTTGAGTGAATTAGGAAAGAGGCACCCCCTATGCAGGGTCGGGGCGGGGGGGTGACTTGGAAAGGGTTGCATTCCTTCAAGCTGAAAAGCAGTCCCCACCCCCATGTGCATGCATGGCTTAGCAAATGGAACATGGGCTGGACTGAGTCCCCATTCTTGCCCCTCACAGCCCCCCACAGACCACCACTCACACAGCTGTGTGTGAACAGCAACCACAAAATCCAGCTGTCCTGCGGCACTTGGGCTGAGATATTTTTTTTCTATTAGAGCTCCAGGCCTTTAGCTAAGTCACTGATCCCCTTTTAAAATTCCTGGCAAGGGTTAAAAATGGAGAAAGGCATTTTCACCCTGGTATGAATGAGTTCTTGGTTCCTTCCTGCCCTAAGAAGGAGGCAGAAAAAGACAAAGGTAGCCAGAACCCAGCCTTACCTGGCCCTCAAGACAGAGCTGCCCATCTCACTATCCTGAAGGGACAGCACCTGTCCTTGAACACCAGGGGCACCCCAAGGGAAAGCCTCCTGCTTCTCACATGCTGAGCCCGAGCACACACGGCTCAGGACCCAGCGTCATTTTGTGGCCCTGTGTTGGCCAAAGAAAGTCACAAGCCCATCCCAGATGCAAGGGGTGTGGAAAAAGAGTCCATCTCTTGCTGGAAGGACCTGTAAAGTCACATTGTAAAGGATGTGGATGCAGGGAAGCCATTAATTGGGAACATCAATGCAATCGATCTGCCATCGAGTTGGGACTGTGTCTGATGCTGCTGGAGCCTGTCTTTTCTAAACCTGAATTTGAGATTTAAGGGTTGATAATGTGACACAGTAGTTCAGAGGGGGCTGTCTGGGAGGCATGGTCATGCGTACACCTCCACATCACCCAAACACAGCCTGGCCCCGTAATCTCCCCTAACCACATGTTCACTAGTTACCTGGCCAGTTCAAAACCTGGTATTTTAGAACAGGGATGGAACTTTTGGGGGTCAAAGACTGGTATTTGTTAGCAGGACTTAGATTTTATAGGACTTCAGATCTAGAAGCCATTTAGATTAATACCTTTTATTTTATAAATGAATAAAGTCAAGAGGTAAAGTGACTTAGCCGAGATCACACGGTCAGAGAAACCAGTGTTCCTCAAACCTTAACATGTAGACAAATCACCTGAGCCAAACCTTAACATGTAGAGAAATCACCTGAGCATCTTGTTAAAATGCAGATTCTGAGCGGTAGGTCTGGGATGAGGCTGGGGTTCAGCATTTCTCACAAGGGCCCAGATGACACCGAGGCCGCTGGTGCCAGAACCACACCTTGAGCATCAAAGCTCAACACATCACAGATTCCAGAGAGAGGCAAGCCACAAAGAGATAGGTAGACACCTGCATTTAGATCCTCTTTACTCTTTTGCATTCCTTCACTTAGACCCATTTTACCAATGGGTAAACTGAAGTTCAGAAAGGAGGTATCGGCATTGGACCATCTCCCTGAGACTTTCTTTGCAGAAGAGGACCCACTTTCCTCCATCCGTAAGCAGCTGTCAGAGAGGTGAGCTCAAGGAGGTGTGGCCCACTTTGAATTTCCAGTTCCTCGAGGTAGGGGTGGGTGTTCTTCCCGGCTGAGACCTCGGGCTGTGGGCCATCTTTTCACTTGTTGGGGACTCATGGTGCTGGCCCTGGGATCTCTAAGTCCCAAGAGCTGAGATTGTCCTGTCTGGTTAGTGATTTAGGAGCTTGGCAGCCTCTGTTGTTCTATTATGTGGCCTGTGAACATTCCGTCCAACGGCCCTTTGGCACGCCACGCATTTTCTAAATGAAAGGAGGAAAAAATGAACATTGCCCTTGCTCATTTGCCTAATTTAAAAGCATCAAGAAGCTTTTTTTAGAAGGGGGAAAAACACCATCCATCTGAAATGGAGGAAGCAACCCATCAAGGAGCCAAGAGAGAGATGGAGACATAAGTTTCAAGGGCTGACATATTAATGGGCAAACCCTGTGCCCGGCTTGTTTTTTCCCATCCCCTTTCAGCTTAGAAACCACGGCCTTTTTGGAAGCTCTTGTGCTGGGAGGAAATTGCTTTCTCCTAAGGGGAGATCTGAACTGTCCTCACCCACCTTGGGCACCGGTGTCCTGCAATTTCACATCAGTTCAGACCAACCCACAGACATTTACTGAGGGGTTACCGTATGTCAGGTGCTGTGCTGGATTATTTATTCGTTCATTCCTCAGAGATTTAATGATCAGAGACAGGCCCGTGCTGTACAGTCGTCCATTCACTCAGCAGTTGGTGATTGCCAGGCATCATGCCAGCTCTGGGATAAGGAGGAAGATGGCTTGGTCTGGCTGTACCTAGTCTAACCAGGGAGACAGTAAGTAATACTTATTGGCCAATTGCAATAAGTAATTACTTGTTGTGACAAGGAGCCACAAGGGAGCCCGATGCTGGGGAAACAAAGTTAAAAGAGGTCTTGCTCACATCCATCTCTCCTTTCTGTCCCGTGGCCACTGACTTAGCTTGGGTCCTTCCTGGTGGCACGGGCTGGGGACAGTGTGAAGGGGAAGCTGACCTGCTGTGTATAGGCCTCGGGCTAGGGCCTCCACCTGCCCCCATCTCTTCTCCCCAAACACACACTCATACCTCTCCATCTTCTAGACACCAGCTTTCCCAAATGCAAATCTAATGGCGTCAGTCTCCTGTTACAAATGTCTTCCTGGGCTCCCTGTCATTTGCAGGATTAAGTCCAAACCTCTCAGAACAGTTTATGAGGCTTTAAACAATTTGGCTCCAATCTACTTCTCAGCCCTTCCCCTTCATTCATCCTCTCTCATGACAAAGGACATCCAAGGAGTCCCCAAGACCACTCAGAGTAAGGGAGGGGAGCCTCTCTGAAATATGTTGGTTTTATTATGGAAATGTTCAAACATACACAAAGTAGAGAAATATGATGAACATCCATGTACCCATCACCCTACTTTAGTACACACCCAATCTTTTCACCTCTACATCCCCATCCCATGTTGGATTATTTTATTTTATTTTATTTTATTTTATTTTATTTTATTTTATTTTATTTATTTTTAATTTATTGTCAAGTTAGCTAACGTAATGGTGTATACAGTGTGCTCTTGGTTTTGGGGGTAGATTCCCATGATTCATAACTTACATATAACACCCAATGCTCATGCCAACAAGTGTCTTCCTCAATGCCCATGACTCCCACATTGGATTATTTTAAAGCAAAGCCAAGATATGGTGTCCTTTTATCTGAAAATACTTCAGTGTGTGTTTCTGAAAGACAAAGATAGTCCTTTTTTTTTTTTTTTTTTTGAGACACCAGGTTTTTTCTTTTAATTCCAGGACAGGGTAACCAAATTTGTGGTGTAGTTTTAATGTGTACATTAAAAAAACATTGTTTTGGGGTGCCTGAGTGGCTCAGTCAGTTAAGTGTTCAATTTCAGCTCAAGTCATGATCTCATGGTTCATGGGTTTGAGCCCCGTATCGGGCTCCATGCTGACAGCTCAGAGCCTGGAGCCTGCTTCTCCACAGGTTCTCCACAGATTCTGTGTCTCCCTCTCTCTCTGCCCCTCCCCCACTTTATGCTGTCTCTCTCTCTCTCGCTCTCTCTCTCTCTCTCTCTCTCTCTCAAAAATAAAACATTAAAGAAATTTTTTAATAAAAAATTAAAAACCATTGTTTTTAACACACGTGCATACACACACACACACACACACACACACACACACAACAATGACTGTATATATCCTCATTTGGAGAAAGCATTAGAGATCCCAAATTTGAGGTCCATCTTAAATGTGAAGTCCTGGCCAGCCCTCTTATTCCTTTTTCCTTGTGGACACTTCTGCCTACAAAGTCATTTCCTCTACCTGGAAAACTTCTGCTTGACCGGCGAAGCCCAGTGCAAATGGCCCATTGTCCGACTTCTTCCAAAAATCCCTCTCCCTCACAGATGACACTCACTCTTCCTTGCTTCTACAGAATTTTCCTCATAATTTTCTTGAGTGTTTACACTGTTGGATTGAAATCACTTGTTTATAGATCCATGTGAGCCCCCCACCCCCACCCCGCTAGGGCCTGGATGCTCTCTGTGTACCCAGAACTGATGGGAAAGACAGTGTGGTCCAAATCATGAACTCTGGCCTCAACCAGATGTTTACAGCAGTCTTGGTTTTCTCATTGAAAATCAGAGATAATAGTCGCACCATGACAGGGCTCTCATAAGGATTAAATGAGATGTGTCTATTCAGCTGCTGTGGAGCCTGTCTCGTGTAGACACTGAATAATTGTTGGCCTCTATCACGGGTGGCCAGCATGACTCCTTCCTTAAAGGGGGCCCTACATCCAGAGACATGTTTTGCCCTTTGGCTCAGGTCCTGATGGTGGTCCCCTCCAGGAGAGAGGGTGGAAATTTCCCTGCTCATCCTGACCGATGGGCCCTGCAGTGAAGGGCTTCGTAACAGCTCCCTGCAGTGCCGGCCTGAGCTCCTGCTCACCCCTCACGTTCTGTCTCTCCACGCAGAAGAACAAGTCCTGGGAACCCTGCCCCTTCCCGCAGGGTCCCCTCCACCTCCCAGCTGGGTGCAAACCAGTGCTCCCTCCTTCTCCCACTTGCCCAGGATTCTCATCATCCAGCATTCCCTGGAAACCTCAGGTCCCAGGAATTGCCATCTTGCAGGCCAGTCGTGACCCTGGATGTCTCTCACAGCTTTGCCTTCAGCTGCATCGTCTTGTACACCTTCAACAGAGGGACTTATGGAGACTTCCAGGCCCTATTGCACTCTCCCGAAAATCGTTGAGATGCTGTCCCAGTCCTGCCTGGGCGCCCACCCCTTCTCCCGGCACCCCTGAGAGGTGTGAAAGGGAGGGTGAGAACAAGCCCCAGAAGGGCCCTCCCCTCCCCAAATCTCCACTCCTGCAGGCAAATGGATGTGGAAAGTCCACCTTATATCTTCTCTGAACACTGGGGTGACGTTATCTGGGTTTAAAACTGCCTAAAGGCCAGTGTTTGAGACCAAGATCATTCCTTTATCCGAGTGAGTCCCCTTCCAACACTCCTCACACAGAGCAGCATTTCCACCTGGTGGCTGTTCTCACTTCCTCTGGAGCAGGCAGAGCTGGATGGAACCGTGGCCCTGTGATCGCTGTGCCTGTGACGGACTCTGTTGTCTCACCCCCTTCCCTGTCTGGCTGCACGTCTTAAAGGTTTTTGTTTGGCTCCAGTGGGAAATGCACATCAGCACAGAGTATCTGTCTCTGGCAACCCTCAATAAAATGCAGGCGCAGTTTTAAAGCTTCCCACCATTCTTCCTTGTGGAACAGTATTTTTTTTTCAACATTTGTCTGAAACTTGCAGAATGAAAGTCTCCTTGGAGGCAAGGAGCTGCTTCCCTGCGGCAGGCACGGCATGTGTTCCATAGAAGAAACTTTTTTTTTTTTAAGTGGAGAAGACAGGAGCTGGGGCAGAAATACCTCTGAATTGGCTAGAGGCCTCAGCCCAGAGTTTAAGGCTTGGTTTTGTAGCCTTGGGTAAGCACCGTCTCTCTAAACCTCAGCTTCCTTATTTGTAAAGCAGAGGCAATTGCCTCCACCTTTTGCATCCCGTTAATAACCACGGAGGTCAGAGTAAAGTGGGGATTGAAGGGTGTTAGCTGGAGACATGACTCTGCGCAGGGTCTCTGCCTCTCTGACCTATTTCCTCATACAATGAAGGAGCTCTGTTGTGCTGAATTGGTCCCTTCCCACGTCTGACCCCCTTGGGTAGGACAAGGTTCCTGTCAGATCAGACAGGAGATGTGGTATAGCGTGATGAAGAAGAGTGGGCATCTTGGTGGCTGGGGTGACCCTCAAGGGCAGAGCTCCTGACTCTAGGCCAGGAAAGGGCTAGAATGACACTTGTTCATCTCTGTATTCAGGCTGAGTCATCACCTCAGGACATCCTTCCCCATTGCCAACATACATCCATGGACTGCAGAGTTTGGGCATTGTGGGTAACTCATGAAACCCTTGCCAGCCTTTACCATGGAAACCTAGATTCCTCTTGGCAGGTGTCACCTTGGAAAGCCTGGAGCAATGAGAGAGGAAGACACAATGGCTCTTGGAGAACAGCAAGAGGTTAATAATAACACCGACAGCCAGCATGGTTCTGGCCCCTCCCCACCTACACAGCTAAGCGCTTTACATATATTAACTCACTTTAAACTCTGAGGCAATCTATGTGGAACATAATCTTTTTAGCTGTATATACCAATGCAGAAATTGAGGCACAGAAAAGTAAAGCAACTTGCCCAAGGACACAGCTCGGTGATGGTAGAGCCCAGTTCTCAGCCCAGGCAACTGTACTAATGCAGCCTCCTCCACAGATGGAAGGAAGCAGGGTAGAGAAAAGGAGGGTGCCCTGGTGGGGTCTGTACAAGGACAGAGATACCAAGAGAATACTAGGCACAGAATGACGGAGGTTCAGTACAGGGGAGAGGGTGCCTCTACAAGTGGCTCAATCAGTACATGATGATAACGATGATCGTGGGTCATACTGATAGCACCTATCATTGACACAGCTCTCAGCACTCTGTTTCTACATTCGTGCAGTGAATTCTATCAACAGATGCTGGATACCTGCTGTGTGCTGGGCCAACAATGAACAAAATGAATACTGGCCTTGCCCTCATGGAGCTCAACAAATAAACATGAAAATAAACATATAAGGGCAATCACAGTTTTAGCTTTGTTGACAGGATTATAAAATCCACACGTCAAGGCTTCCTCTCTGAATGGCTTCAAAGTTAGTCATGAGAATTTGGAAAAAGAAGGTCATTTTCAGAAGGGAAGCGATAATGGTCTGGTAAAGGGGAAGGAGAACCAGGGTTAATCTCTCTTATTCTGCTCAAGGATACCCAATACCGGCATTTCTTGAAACTTTTTTCTTTGACTCCCAAACATTCCTCTATCTCAGCGCTTGTCTTTATCAACTTGTTTGTGGGACAATAAAGTCAGTAAAAATGTTCTACAAGCTGAGGTCTTGCTGTCTCCAATGATCTGGCTCAGGCCCTGTGCTTGCAAGGGCTGAAGAAAGAGTGGGGGTGAAGCAGACAAGGTTTGATCCACCCAGGAGGCAGATGCCTGCAAGCTACTGTTGGCTTGCCAGTAAAAAATCCTCTTCCCTTGCAAATAATTATAAATTCATGAGATGCCCAGCTGGATAATTCGTTCTGATCCAAAGTATTATCCTTGTTCATTGAAACTTGCTAAGACATTCATTTGCCCTCGTGGTTTGCAGTCCCTGGAAATACACATCCAGGCCATTCCAAGATGTATGGGGGCGCCTGGGTGGCTCAGTCGGTTAAGCATCTGACTCTCGATTTCCGTTCAGGTCATGATCTCACGGTCATGAGATCGAGTCCCACATGGGGCTTGGCACTGAGCGTGAAGCCTGCTTCGGATTCTCTCTCCCTCAATCTCTGCCCCTCCCCTGCTCGCGCTCTCTCTCTCTCTCTCTCTCCCTCTCTCTCTCCCTCTCTCTCTCAAAAAATAAAAATAAATAAATAAAAATCAGGCACTGACACCTGATGGATGAACCTGAAAACTATGATGCTAAGTGAAAGAAGCCAGTCACAAAAGGTCACATACTGAATGATTCCATTCATATGACATTTCCAGAACATGCAAATCTATAGACACAAAGCATTGGCTGCCAGGGACTAAAGGGAAGAATGCCTGGGGAGTGACTGCTAATGGGCATGGGGTTTCTTTTTGAGTGACAAGAATGTTCTGGAATTAGATAATAGTGATAATGGTTGCACAGCTCTGTGAATATCCTACACTGAATTGTATACTATAAAATGTGAATTTTATGGTCTGTAAATTGTACCTCAATAAAGCTGTTATTAAGGAAAAAAAAAAAAAAAAGCCAGGCACTATCACTGCAGCTATGATGGGTCAGATCTCACTGTTTGTTTGTTTGGTTTGTTGGTTTGTTTGTTTGTTTGTTTGTTTGTTTGTTTGTTTTTGAGAGAGAGACAGAGCACAAGCAGGGGAGGGGCAGAGGGGCAGAGAGAGAGGGAGACACAGAATCTAAAACAGGCTCCAGGCTCTGAACTGTCAGTCCAGAGCCTGACACGGGGCTCAAACCCACGAACCATGAGACCATGACCTGAGCCGAAGTCAGATGCTTAACCGACTGAGCCGCCCATGTGCCCGCAGATCTCACTGTATTAAACAGAAAACTACGTAAGATTTATAGGATAAAAAACAGGCAGCATGCAATCATGAGAGGTTGAATTTATTTCCGCACAAGAAAATAAGTATATAGAGTCATTCTTTATATAAGGAATATCAGAGTGACCCATTAATCAATTTCATGATAATTTGTAAGTAATTTCAAGGCAATTTTTTTACAATAAATAGTACAGAAATGAAAAATTTAAAAAAAAACTTCATAATTGCATCCAGTAGTAATTAGGGATTGTTTTCTTCAATTGATTTTAAATGAATGCTAGTTCAAATGATCCCTGGAGAATTTCTGGCTGGGATCCAGTTATAGGTAGCATGTATTTGACATACAAACTCAAATCTTCACAATTATTTAATTGCTGGTGTGCCTCTTCCCATTTACAGACAAAGCAGCCAAGACCCGAGGGGCTAGGAAACTTGCTCGAGGGTGCACCTGGAGGAAGTGACACCAACAGTATTTAAACCCTAGTCTGTCTGGCTTCAAAGCCTGAGTTCGCTCTTCTTCCTTACGCTGTGTATGGCATTCCCCAAATACAGCTTCCCTGAACCGAAGAAAAGAGTACCTCCCTTTGCTTATAGGGAGGTATAAGCAAAGGTATTCTGGGTGCCAGCAGTGTACCTTTAGCCAAAACTTTAGGTTTGTCTTTAATCTTAAGACATTGCATTGTGAGCATGAACTGAAACAAAGAAATGCAGGTGCTAGAGCTGTGCAAATACGATATTTAGCTATTTTCTGAAGTGACTAAGAAGTGGAACAATATTCAGGATCGTCAGACTTGTAACGGTCCCACCTAGAAATGGAACCTGGAACAGCCTCGAATGGAAGAAAATTACACAGAGAGGTCAGGGGGTTGGAGCTGCTGTGGCAGCATGTGTCCACGGGATTCAGAGTGGTCTTAGACACTTTGAGCCATTCAGACCATCCCAGAGTCTCCCTGGGGACACTGTCTGAGCGGTGAGCAGCGCCCAGGAGAATCCTCACGGGAGACAGGCTGGCGGCCGGAGCCTGTTCTGCGCCATAAACATCACAGGGGCAAGAACAAGAAAAGCCTATCTGCGGACAAATATTGCCATCCTATCGCTTTGTTTGTTTTTGACGATTCCGTTTCTCAGGGAAACAGGAAATGTAAGAGAAAGGAATGTTTGTATTTTGGTAGGGCAGGTTTAGTTAAATTCTTCTAAATATGCCACCAGTATTTTTCCAAGACACAGTAACTGTAGGAGGACATGATGCAGAGGGTTCAGAGGTGGGATTCCAAGGGCAGAGAGCGTTAAGCAAGGGCAGTGAAACCACAGGCCTCGCTCAGCAAACATTTCCAGGGCCCCTCCTGTGTGCCAGACCTGGGTCTAGGGCAGTTGTGAGAATGAAGAAGGCAGGCGGGGCACCTGAGTGGGTGGTGGGGCCACTGACTGAGGTCAGGAGAAGAGGGTATTTTGGAGGGGAAGTTTATGAGGTTGCTTGGAAATGTTGAGTTGGAGATGCCTGTGAGACCATCCCAGGGCTGGGTTCAGGAAGCAGGTTTATAATTCAGGAGAGGCCTGAGGGTTCAATGATAAGCAACAACAGACACAGACCCACAGCTCCTTATGGAGCTTATAGTCCAGTGAAGGAGTTACACATTTGTCCAACAATTACACAGATAAGTTTAAAATGGCAGAAGTGCTAAGAAAGAGAAAGACATGAGCAGGCCATGACTGAAGCAGGGAGGTGGGAGCCAACTTTTTGGGTAAGTGACATTAGAGATGAGATCTGAAGCATGGCTCGGAGGAGCAGCGACAGTGTTCCAGGCAATGAGAACAGCATGTGCAAAGACCCTGTGGCTGGAAGGAGCAAAGCCAGTATCAGGGTCAGAAAGAAATCCAGCAAGGCTGGGACAGAGAGGCTGATAGGGGAACATGGGTGAGATGGGGATGGGGAAGAAGACAGGGACCAGAATCCTCAGAGCCCTGTAAGCTGTTGTCCCCGCTTGTTTCAGTCATCTGGGTGGTAATTTATGGGTTTGTCACAACATTATAAAATTGGAAAGGACTGTCAAAGGTCATCTTATCCATTCTCCTCTCTCCAGACAGGAGTGTCTTTGTGTGCAGTGCTTAAACTCCGAGGAGATTCCATCAGATACTACATACCAAGGTTAAGATTATCAAGCAGCTGTTGGGATATTGCTACTCTCTCACTTGAATGAATCTTTTTTTTTTTAATGCCCAAAACAAACCCCATTTCTGTCAAAGTCTTCATCATGCCCCCTACTCACAACCTGGGCATCAGGCTTCCCTCCCCTGTTTTCTCCCCTTCCTGTATCCGAGGACTGACTGAGTCCTATTGATCAGCCTTTGACATCCCCCTGCCCAAGGACCCCCCCAAGGTCCCAGATGTGAAGGGAATAGGAGCTTGTGTGGTTTGCTGTCCTATGTTCCAGCTTGGACATCTCCTAACTCAGTGTAAGCCTCTTCACTGGCAGCGACTGTTTAATGACTGACATCTGTTATAATGTCAGTTCCTCGAGGATCTTCCGGTTTGGCGGATGAGCAGACTGAGTCACAGAGCGGTCAGTGACTTGCCCAAAGTCTCACGACCGTAGGTGCTGGAGCTAGATATGAACTCTAGGGTCCTCTGGTGCCAAAGCTCATGCTATCCCTGCATGCTCTGTACTGCTTTGCTTACTGCAGTAGCAGGCTGCTGGCCCCTGCCCACCCACCCGGTCAAATCAAATGAGCGGACACAGTTCTGGGCACATGGGAAGCAAGCGCTCGATGGTGCATAGAATGATTATCCAGAAGCAGCACCATGTGGAAGCAGGGTGATGGGTTCTGACCAAATCCTAGCTCACCTGCTTTCTTGTTGAGTAATCCTAGTCAAGAAACTTCACTTCTGTTGGCCTTCATTTCCTGGTATGTAAAATGGGGCTAAAAATAGGAGCTATCTCAAAGAAGCGTCAAGATACTTAAATGAGGTGATATATGTAAAGTACTTAGCACCATGCTGGCTACATTCTAAGTGCTGCAAAAGTGGGAGCTGCTGTTACCATAGCCTCCAGAAGAGTCTTCCTAAACGTGTATATGTCTACCCTCTGCACACAAACCCTCAATGGCTGCCCAGTGCCCTCAGAATGCATCCCAACCTCCTCCCTCTGGTGTAAGGACCCCCAACCTTGCCACTCCCCATATTTCCACCCTCTTTCCCACTGCTTTCCCAACAAGGCTCTGCTCAAACCAACTTCATCAGCAACTTGTGCCCAAAATCTTTCTGACTCAGCCCTTCTGCACATGACATCTCTCCCTGTCGTGGGAGGCTTTGTCTAACACCCATCCGACAATATACTGCATACCCAGCACCTACTATATGCCAGTCCTTGTGTGGAGCCTGGAAATACGGTGGTAAACAAAACAAGCTAAGCACCTTGTTTCGTCAGAGCACCTACAGGGGAGCAGAGAGAGGGACACAAAGGAAATAAACATATAATCACAGTTGCTGCCTAGCACTATGAAGGGAAAGTTTAGGGTGTGATAGAAAAGACAACAGGAAGCACCTACTCTAGACCAGTGTCCAGGGGAACACTCTGGGGACAGAGAATTTCAATTGAGACCCCAAGTATGATTGGACTTGTCTTAATCTTATGTGTGTCCTTCACAGCACAAAACACAGTGCCAGCCTCATAGTTCTTACTCAATTAGTGCCCACTGAATTGATAAGAATTAATATTATTTCATTGATCATTAGGTAGAGTCTTTTAGAGACGGAGATCAGCATGTGTAAAGGCCCTGTGGTTGGAGGGAGTGTGGCCCATTCAGTAAAGAACTGAAAGGCCCGTGGGGTGGTGCATAACTGGTAGGCAGGGGTTGAGGTGGGGAGGAGGGAGAAACACAAGATGAAACAGAAGAAGTAAGCAAGAGCTAGATCAGGCAGAGCCTTGCAGGCGTGGGATGGAGGTCCATCTCCTCACTGAAATCTTCCCAGACTTCTTTAGCCCTTGATTTCCTCCCCCGGACTCTTCCAGGACTCGTTGTCTCCACTCTTAACCAGGAACAGACACTGAACGCATTGAAATCTCCAGAGCATCATGAATATAGAGGGGATTTCCTCCTTCAGGGGGAGGCTGAACCAGACCACTCAGGCCCCAGCTCTCCAACCCCGTGGCTTGAAAGTGAGGTTGATACAACGCTGATCTGGACTCACTCTGCCCTGACTCCAACCCCCCAAGAGAACAGCCAGCATGAGCCCTAGGCCACCCCCACTTATTCTGGCTTCTTGGGAGACTTTTGAATAGGGCCCTTATCAGGGTGGGGATCTGTGGTTTCAAAAATTGATCTGCCCCATCTAACAGGATGTCGGGCCTCTCACGCCATTGGACAGTGCTGAACTCTGGAGCACCCGGGGCATGTGAGCGGGACAAGGAGCCTGTGAGAGGCTGGTGCGGCCTCCCATCCCCAAGGGGACTAAATAAAGCTATTGTTGGGAAGGGAAGAGAGAAAATAGCCGACAAGATGTTTTTTGTCCTCTGTGACCTGTCTGTGTTCAGGGGAGGGGCTGGCATGTTGCAGATGAGTGGAAATGGGAATGGCCTCTGAAGCCCATTCGAACAGCTTGGGAAGGGAAAGATGGAAAGGGGAGGGAACATGGGAGGCGGTGGAGAACCCCCACCAGTCCTTACCTGTCTGACCCTGGACAAATGGCTTGCCTCTCATCTCTTCTCTGTCTCGTGGGGAGGGAAAGATGCTGCCATACATAAAGTGCCCAGCACCATCCCTTGTTGTTACAAGACACTCCATACATGCAGTCGTCATTAGCCTGGGAGATTATATGGTGGGCAGTCTCACCCAGGGTGCAATACCATGGCACCACCTTCATTTCCTGAGCTCTTGGAAACCACTGGAGAAACCTATCAGAGTGTCTCCATATTCTGCTGATTGTCCCCCGTGAAAAGTTCTTGGCCTGGCCTCTAGGAATGAAGACACTGGTTTGTAAGGACACCTGTACAAAGATATTTGGTGGTCTTGCCTGCAGTAGCAGAGACACAGAGACAGAAGCAGACACACGGAGAGAGAATGTTACACAAATGTCTACTAACAGGAAAGCGGCTGATTGTGGCACTGTGTTCTGTAGAATATTGTGAAGCTTCAAACCATTGGGTTAGGGGTGTACCTGCCATCCTGGGAGAGGGAGTGTGCATGGCGCGATATTCAGAGAGGAGAGCCATTTTTGAAAAAACAAACATCAGCCTCAACCATGTATGTCCATACATGTTTACAAACCTGAGCATGACAAGCAGTGGGCAGGAGAACACATTAGATACACCAGGCAGGTGAGATCAGTTACCTGGGCTGGGGAGTGGGGGAGGGCTATGAGAAAAATAAAAAAGATTATGGCAAAGTAGGAAAAAACTTAGAGAAGACAGATGCAAAATTCTATCTCTAAGATGATTGCAGAATATCCCATTTTTTGTTTTTTTAATTTATTTAAATTCAAGAATATCCCATTTTTTAATTGGAATTCTAAATGAGCTTTATAAAGGAATACGGACCAATACAAACATTGATTTGGTTAGATGATGAGGTTGTGGACCATCCTCATCTTGAATTTCTATGGTCATTTGAAGGCTATTATTTCAACTTTTTAAAGCATCACTTTATTTATTTTTAATTTTTATTTTTATTTATTTTGAGAGACAGTGTGAGCAGGGTAGGGGCAGAGACACAGAGAGACAGAATCCCAAGCAGGCTCCATGCTGTCAGTGCAGGGGCCTCAAACCCACAAACAGGGAAATCATGACCTGAGCTGGAGTTAAGAGTCCAATGCTTAGCCCACTGAGCCATCCAGGCACCCAGAGAGCCTTCCTCTCTTACGGAGACTTGCTCATGACTCCACCCACTCCAGACTTGCCCACCATGCCACCCTGTTCTGCTTGTTCATTGCACAGCCCACCCTCTAAAACAAGAGATCTTGTCTCAATCTTGTGTCCTGCACAGCATAACGCATAGTGTCACCACTTCGTCCTCACTCAATTCATGAATTGATTTGATTTGATATTATTTTATCGGTCGTTATAATTAAGAGAAAGAATTTATTGCACTCTAGATATGCACGTGGTCCCCAGAGAAGTGTGCCTTGATAGAGAGGGTGCTTGACTGAGAGCCAAAACTCATGGCCTTGACTTCTCGTTCTGTTGTATGGCATGAAAACAATCACTTTATACTCTTTGGGCTTCAGTTTCTGGGAGGACACACACATGTGTTAATTTCCTATTGCCACGCTAACAGATCAAGCACCTGAAAAGAGCACCTCTTTATTACCTCACAGATCTGTAGATCAGAAGTCCGGGATGGCATGTCAAGGTTCTCTGCTTAGGGTCTCATAAAGCCAAAATCAAAGTGCCAGCATCCTGCATTTTCTTCAGGAGCTCAAGATTCCCTTCTGAGCTCATTCCTGTTAGGGCAGAATCCATTTCTTTGCCACAGTGTGCCTCTGGTCCCCACTTCCTGGCTGCCTATCAGCCAGGGGCCACCTTCAGCTCCGGCAGGCTGCCCACATTCCTTCTCAAGTGACCACCTCCATCTCAAAGCAGGAATAGTGCGCTGAGACTTTCTCATGCTTTGAATCTGTCTGCCTCCCTCTTCTTCCACCGGCCTGTGATGGTTCTCCGCTCTTAAGGGCTCATGTGATCCGATTAGGTCAGATAATCTCTATACTTTAGGGTCATGTGTGCCATATGATGTAAAACAATCGTTGCAAGACTTCATATGATGATCTCATCAGCCTCCAGAGGTTAGAGGGGGACATCTCGGGGAGAATTCCTAGAAATTCTACCTACCACCACATGGCCACATGGGGGTATACAAGATGATTGCTAGGTTCTTCCAGATTAAAAGTGCCACAGCCTTTAATTACCTCTGATTATTCCCTCTGGCATAGCCCCCCCGATTTTCCTTTGTTGGATTTCATTTCCCCCTCTGCCAAGCTATCACATACTACCAAGCAGCAGCCTCTAGCTCTCCTTCCTCTTCCATCAAGCCTTCCTTCATCTCCTTACCCCACAGAGCAGGTGTTAGCTCCTTCCTCTGCTCAGTCCTACTCTACACTTTGAGTTCGAACCTCCCCTTGGGGCTAAGCAGTTTTACACCCCTCATTTCATTTCTTCTTCCCCCCACACAGCCACATGAGTTAGGCATCATCATTCCCACTTTGCAGATCAGAGAGCTAAGTTCTGAAGAGGTTAAATATCTAGCCCCAGATGAGAGAGTAAGTTTAACTGCAACATCCACATTCTTTCCAGTACCCGTCAGTGTGTGGGGAGATAATCAGGCCAGGAGAGGAGGAGGGGGAGACAGAGCACACCCGTTCCCCCTCACCTCCCACTCCACCTTACAATGACATGGAGATGAAGCCCCAGTAGTGACCTGGGCAGTTCTTGGACTGCTGGAGGTCTCCAGGGTCTGTGAGTGGATGGCTGGGTGTGACAGCTCTACTGGGGAACAAAAGCCACTTGGTGAAAATGCATCGATTCATTTTACTTCACATCCCTCGGGTTGGTAAAATGCAGGTCTTTCCAACCTCAAGTGTTGGGAGCTCTTTCCCCGCCTGTGAGAGCATAGTCAGTACAGCCACTTTGGCGACCAAATTTGGCAATATTTGGCAAAAACGAGAGGAGCATTGCCCGGCCCCAGCAATTCCAGTCCTGTTACCCCTGCCCCAGAGAGACTCCCCTGCAGGTGCAGAGGGGATCGAGTTCAAGAATGTTTGTACTAGTCGAGGGGCACATAGGTGATTCAGTCGGTTAAGCTTCTGACTCTTGGTTTCGGCTCAGGTCATAATCTCACAGTTCGTGGGTTCAAGCCCCGCATCGGGCTTTGTGCTGACAGCACGGAGCCTGCTTGGGATTCTCTCTCTCTCTCCCTCTCTCTCTGCTTTCTCTCTCTCTCTCTCAAAAATAAATAAACATTAAAAAACAAATGTTTATACTATTATTATTTATCATTGGAAAAATAGAAATCGCCTAAACGTTCATCAGCAGGAAGTGAACAAATGGTAACGTGTTCATAAAATAGCAATAAAAATGAATCCACACTAGATAGATGGGCACACGTGAATCTCACAAACATAATGTGCGAAAAGGGTTGTCAAGAATAGATTCTTTTGATGCCACTTACACATAAAGTTTAAAATTGTGGAGTGTGTGTTGTTTGAGAATCATATGTAGTAATTAAAATATGAGTAAATGCAAGGCAGTGATAAACATAGAATTTGTATAATGATTATAACCTCTGGGCGGGAGGGAGGGAGTGTGATAAGAAGGCATATCAGGGGCTTCATCTGTGTGGGCAGTGGTTTATTTCTTAAGTGAGGGGGTGTCCATGGTATTGCTCCCTAAGTCTTTTTTCATCTGTGAAATGTTTTATAGTAACTATTAAAC
The DNA here is from genome assembly GCF_018350195.1 of Panthera tigris. Classification (NCBI taxonomy): domain Eukaryota; kingdom Metazoa; phylum Chordata; class Mammalia; order Carnivora; family Felidae; genus Panthera; species Panthera tigris. The sequence goes on along the minus strand of NC_056666.1, from coordinate 126,303,105 downwards.
TATCAAGTAATCACCACGGGGAAGATGGTTATCACAGAACAGTAAGTGGAAGGAACAGGAAGTGAAATTGGGTATTCACTATACTCACAATGTAGAGCAAATGAAAAAAAAATATGGATTTATAAAAAAGAAGATCAGCAGATAATACACGTCTGAGGGTGATTTTTATTATCTTCTGTGTAATAACAACATAACACTTTATTATATTTTCCAAACTTTTTATAGTGAGTACATATTGCTTTTGGACTCAAAATCAAATATTGCTCTTTAAAAAAAAAAAACATGAATTTGTTCTTTCTAGGCACCAAGATATGCTCAATGGTAGCCAAAATTAAGAGGGAAATTTTTTTATTCAACATCTACTGCAGGAAGTCCTGAGCCAGATCTTAGGGGAAACAGTTCACATCAGGCTTAGAGGTCTGACAGGCCCAAGTTCAGGTCCTAATTCCACCCTTTCCCAGCACCTACCTTGAGTCTCAGTGTCCTACCTGTGAAATGGTGATTTAAAAACATACCTCCCCTGCTTGCCTGATGGAGCCCCTGCATGGGTAAAATAAGACGAGGCCCATCGAATGGCTCTGGGACCCACAGCGGACCCTTCCATGGCACCTACAGCCTCACCTCCAGGTCAGACTAGACTCTGGGCACCAAGAGAGAAGAGCCAGGTTCCTCCTCTCAAGGCACCCAGAGGGTCAGGATGGACAGCACTGTCAGGAGACAAGCCAGGACAGAATGACCAGCACCAGAACAGACAGCACAGAGAGTAACATGATCACCCCTGGCTGGGTTGATCCAAGTAGGGGGAGTGATATTATTACTAAGTAACTAAAAGGGATGACCTTTGCCCTCAAATACCTCCAAACAGACTTCCCGACACCAAGCAAACACATCTCAAGCAACATAGGAACAGAATGAAGGAGGAGATGCCTAGCCTGGGTTTGAACCTAGTGCCCTTACTTCCCAGTAGAGTGACCACAGGTATGGATAGGTGAGCACCTAATGTTTGGAGTGCCCTGTCTTCCTCTGTGTCATAAGGAGAAGCATGTATGCCTCTAATAGGTCTTGCTGAGAAGCCTGGGCACCTTCCCTGGGTCAGGCAGTGTTCTTGGAACTGAGGATTCTATAGGGAGCCAACTAGACAAGTAATGCGGCTCTCTAAAGGAGATGATACAGGACAGTCACTCAGAACAGCGCCCAGCACTGTGCGGCCAGTAAATGTGTGTGCCCATGTGGGCATGACCACTATGATTAAGACACCCCCTAGGGTGGCCTGGATAGGGACTGGGGGAGGGAATGAGTGTCCAGATACTTGAAGGTTTTTTTCAAGGATAGGGAATGAGTTTCCAGATACTTGAAGGTTTTTTTCAAGGATAACGTAAGGCAGAACTGTGATGGAGTAATGAAGCTTTCATTCGCTGAGTACTTACAATGTCAAGATTTCCATGTAATAGCTTGTTTGATTCTCACAGTAACCCTATGGGATGGATACTCATCATCCCCATTTTACAGATGAGGAAACTGAGCCACAGATCCTTGCAGAGCTTGTCTGTGGTTGCACAAGTGGTAAAGCCAGGATCTGAAAACTTCCTACCGTCTCTCCAGAATGGTGGGTGCCCCAGGCAGGCTGGCTTTAAATACTCAGAGCTTCCTTTGGAAGCCCAGTTCGCTGGTATGTAGGGTGTTTGAGCGGCAGCAGAATGACCATCTGTCAGAGCATTCTTGTGGGGATTCCTGGTAATAGCGGATGACTGAATCTTTCTCCAGAACAGGTGGTGCCCAGAGTCTTGGTGGCAATGCTTTGGGATGCTAATGAGCGATTTCCTCTGGTCTCTTACAGCTCACAGCCCCACACTTCCCCGTGGTGGTCAAGCTGGGACACGCCCACGCCGGAATGGGAAAGGTACGAGAAGCAGCTCTTATGCTCACACTAATACTCACACAGCCTCCCCAGACTACTTGTTCCCCTCTTCCTCTGTCCCCCTCCAGCCCCACCTTAGCTCAGCCACCCAGAACAGTGTTAGAGGAGCCCAGGATGCAGGAGGCACCCCCTCCTCCCCACCCCACCTTCCTCTGAGCTTGGAGCCTCTCTCCAGCTCGGCCTGTACCTGCTGAACCCTACCTGGATTTGCCAGCTTAATTGTTTCCTGTGATGGTGCATTTGGGGAAATGGATGTGAAGCATATTATAGACGATGATGCCTTTGTTCCGTCATCATCTCCACGGCTGCTCTCTAAGCTCATGTCTTAGTCATCTCCCTGCCACTTACAGGGCTAGTACCTAGAAGGAGGCGAATATGTATGGCTCCGTGGAGGAAACCCCTGGAATCACTTAGCTTCTGCAACAGTAAATCATATATTGGACACAGTCACAGCTGACATAGCATGACAACCTTATTGGTCAGATTCTTTCAGCTGCAAGTATAGAAACTCAAAATCAAGAGGCAAAGGATAATTCATTGGTTCAAGCCACCAGGAAGTCTGGGATAGTTCTTGATAGGTTCAGGCAGAGCTGGATCCAGGAGCCCAAAGGATACCATCAGAGCTCAGTCTCCTGTATTTCTTGACCCTTTTATCTCTGCCTAGTGTTTACTTCAGGTAGTGAAGGTGGCTGTGGGTGGCCTACCCTGGTCCCCAAGCTCACTGTCCCAGAGGAAAAAGGACCTTGTCTCTTTCCAGCGTCTCTGTATAAATCCCATGGAGGGACACTGGTCAGCTTTCCCTGGGTTCCTGAGCCTAACAAGTGCATGCGGAGATGTTTGCAGCCCCACTTGAACGGTGTGGATCAGGGTTCCCACAGGAAAGGGAGATGTTCTCCTAAATAAGAGGGGTGGGAATGTGGGGAAGTGTGGGGGCTACCACAGGCCACCTCTCAAGGCTCTGGCTCAAATAAATACAAATCTTGATCTGGGTGGGCCCGGCCCAGCCATCAATAATCCTGCACCTGGTACCTTTATTCTTTTCCACCCTATTATGTCTTCTGTGCCATCTGTTCCCACCTAAAGTCCACCTCCTTCAGGCAGCAAAGAGTGCGAAGGGCCACATGGGTCAGGGCCTGACCCACGGCTCAGACATTGGTGTGAACTTGTACCAGTTGCCATCTGACCTCTCTTGGCCTTTCTCTGTCAAATGGCAATGATCCTAACAACCATCCTTAAAATGAGTCCTCCTTCTAAAATACTACATCTTCCAGGGCGCCTGGGTGGCTCAGTCGGTTAAGCAACTGACTTCGGTCATGATCTCACAGTTCGTGGGTTCGGGCCCCGCGTTGGGCTCTGTGCTGACAGCTCGGAGCCTGGAGCCTGCTTCGGATTCTGTGTCTCCCTCTCTCTCTGCCCCTCCCCTACTTGTGCTCTGTCTCTCTCTCTCTCTCTCTCTCTCTCTCTCTCTCTCAAAAATTAATAAAATGTAAAAAACAATTTTTTACATATTTTTAAATAAAATAAAATACTACATCTTCCTGAAAATACACACCATGAGCGCAGGGATATTGCCTCTGTGTCCACTACCATCTCCCAGGGCCCAACATGGCCCCTGGTGCCCAGTGGCCCCTCAGCTTTTTGGGCAAGTGGATAGATGAGTGACTCCCTCTTTAGACACCTGCCCTCCTCCCGATCCCTCCTGCACCCCTGCCACTGGCTAGAGCCCCTCCACTCCACTGAGACTGCCCTCACCATAGTGCTCAGTGACCCTCTGCTGCTGAGTCAGCGGGCACTGTTCTGTCCATATAGGAGCTGACCTCCCTGTATCACTTAAAGCTGCTGGCCACCCCTTCTGTCCCAAAACTCCTTCTCCAGTGGCCTCTGACCCATGCCCCTCTGTCTCCAACTACCCCTCACAGTCTCCTTCATGTCGTTTTCTTGCTGCACCATCTTTAATGTGTCTGTGCCCGCAGCACACGCGATCGGAGCGCTCGTCTGCTCTCTCAGCTTCTGCGGCCACCTGCATGCCAACAGCCCTCGTCCCGTTTCCCAGCCAGAGCCCAAGCTCTTATATCCAGTTCCCTCCACTCCATCCCCACCTTGTCTCCTGTGGAAACCTCAGGCTCTAACTGTCCCGGCAGTGTGCTCCCTGTCCTGGTCTTTCCCCTCTTCCTCCTCCTCCTCCTCTTCCTCCTGGGGCCGTCTCTGCAGCAGGAATTGCCAGCCCCTCTGTTGTCTCAGAACAGAAATCTTGGAGTCATCTCCCTCCTCCATTTCCAAACGGTTGTCAAGTCTTGTCATTTGCCATTGTTAAAGTTTCTCAAACCCGTCCCTTTCTTTCTGCCCACTGCCACCATCTTGGACAATTCTGGTAGAGTTAGAGACTTCCCAAGAATTAAAATTTTTTCTAAGACTTCAAATAATCCCAGACAGGAAATACTTAAAGACACTGATTTAATGCTTGGGGGAAGGGGTGCTCTGAGAAACTCAGGCCCAAAGGGATTCCCAAAACATGGAAAGGAAGATGCATACATATCCAAGGATAAAAAGTGCCACCGGCTGGAATAAACTAGGGTTTGCAGAAGTGCTGACATCAAGGGAAAAGGGCTTTTCTCCTTCAGTTTGGAATGAGAAAACTTTCGGGAAAGGCCTGGACATGCCGACTGAGCAGATGATGTCATATTCATGTCTGAGAGGGAGAAACACAAAATTGGTACCTTCTGTGGTAGTTTGACTTCTCTCAAGGAAGAAGATTGTCTTCCTGGAGACCAGCAAGGAGAACATTCCTAAGAGGAAACTGGTAAAGAGGTTACCAATGGACTCAGTGTTGTTGGAAATCCACCTAGGTCCCCACTGACCCATCTTCAATTATATTTTGCTCCTTTGATCATATATATTGATTAGCACCTCCTCAGTGCTGAGAGTCAGAAGATGGACAGGACCTAGTTTCTGCTGTCAAGGAACTGGGAAGACAGGCACCTCAATAGGTAAAATGTGTGTTGCGAGTCTGATAGAAGGGTGTGCAGTGAGTATGGAGATTGAAGAAGAGAGCTTAATTCCACCTAGAGGATGGAAAGGTGGAAAGAAGTCCCCTACCTGGGGAACTGTACGTGGTTTGCTGTGCACGGAGGTAAAGGGAGTTCTAACAAACAAGACAAGAGATGGACTGGTACTCTCTTACAAAGAATAGAGGCTGTCACAAGGCACAGAAATCAACAGGTAGTGAAATGCTATGCAGTCTGGGGAGCACTCAGGTAGGAGGTAATCATGGGGAGCATCCTGAGTTCTTTAGAAATCAGGCCAGACCAGTGGTTCTTATGGGGGAGGGGAATCCTGGCTCCCAAGGGGCACTTTTGGTTGTCACAACTGGGAGCGGGAGCGGGGGGTGGGGGGGTGGGGGGTGGTACTACTGTCATCTGGCATCTACTGAGTAGAGACCAAGGATGCTGCTGAACATCCCACAACGCCTAAGACAAGCCCACAACAAAGAATTACACAACCCAAAATGTCAATAGTGTCAAGGTTGAGAAACCCTGGACAAAACTAATTTCATTTCCTTTGTTGAAAGCTTTACCAGTCCAGAAACCAGAGGAAGCAGTGGTTATTACAGAGTTCAACATGCTTCAAAGTCTGTTCCAAAGAATTATAATTATTCAGATGTTAAAGCCTATTTTGGTCAAATAGGCTTGGAAAATGCTGTGTTAAAGTAAGTTTTTAGTGTGGAACTTAAGAGTCATAAATTTGCTTATATACATTGTTGTGGTAAAAGAACATGAAAGGCATGCTGAATTTCCCAGACGTACTTGACCCCAGAAACCTTTGACCGTTTTTTGTATTGTGTCCTTTTGTTAATTTGTAAGAACTCTTTACTTACTCAGTACCTTAATCTTTCTCATACTTTGCAATTCTTCTCCATTTGACAGTTCCATGCCCGTTTTATTATTCAGTTTTTCAGCATTTTTTTAAGTTATTTTTTAACGTAGCCAAATGTTTCCATGTTTGGGAGGCCACGTGTTATAGTGGCTAAGGGTATCGATGTGAATCTAGGTTACACACCTTGTTATGAGACCTTAGGTAAGTTACTTAGCCTCCCCCACCTTAGTTTCTTCATATGTATAATGAAGATAATAACAGTAGCAACCTTATAAACTGGTTGTGAGGATTAGGAGACGTTATGCATGTCAAGCACACAGCTCAGTGCCTTGGAACACAGTGGGACTCAATAAATTGTAGCTGTCATGGGTATTAAGAATGTTTAGGGGTGTCTGGCTGGTTCAGTCAGTAAAGCACATAACTCTTCATCTCGGGATCATGTGTTCGAGCCCCATGATAGAGATTACTTAAACATTAAAAATTAAAAAAAAAAAAAAGAATGTTCAGACCTGCTCTGGGGACCCAAAATCCAAATGAAGTCCATAAAGGAGATAAGAGTAACCAACATCATCTGTCAGGGACTCTATTTCATTTGGCTGTAATTTCGGTATGAGTCAGATCAGTAAGGAGTTGCCGAGTTGCCAAAGCCTCTAATCCATAAATGGACAATAAATAGATGAAAACAGGCTCACCCTCATTAGTCATTAGGGAAATGCAAACTAAAACCGCAGTAAGATGCCATTGAATGACCACCAGAATAGCTAAAGTTAAAAAGATTAATAATGCTAAGTGTTGGCAAGGACATGGGAGAATTGGAGCATACACACACAGCTACTGAAAGGGTGAATCTGTACAACTGCTTTGGAGTACGGGTTGATATCACTCACTGAGAAGTTATGTAAAAGTTCTTCTTTTAGGGATAGCCAGCTTAAATGCATGCATGTATACACCAGTGTTTACAACAGCTTGTTCATAATTGCCAAAACCCGGTCACAGCCCATGCATCCATTCATAATAGATTAGATAAATAAATTAAAGTATATTCAGACAAATAGAAAGCAACCAGCAATGAGAATGAATGAACTACAACTATATATAACAGCATGCATACATCTCACATGCTTATTTCATTGAGTGAAATAAGTCAGATACAAAAGAATGCCTATTTACATCCTTCCATTTATATAAAATTCAAAAACCAGGGAAACCAAACTGTAGTGTTAAAAGGGGCACATATTTAGATTTTAAATTTTTTAAGAAAATTATTACCATAAAAGAGTAGAAGTTACCTTTGTGGAGGACGAATAAGTGGTATTGGGGATGAGGCAAGAGTGGGCAAAGTTCAGGGCCTTGACTTGAGTGATGGTTATGTGGATGTGTGCTTTGTGATAGCTCATTGAACTGTTGCTTTTGTACTATGCAGTTCTGTGTATATGTGGTGTATTTCTTTTTTTTTAATTTTTTTTTAACGTTTATTTATTTTTGAGACAGAGAGAGACAGAGCATGAACAGGGGAGGGGCACAGAGAGAGGGAGACACAGAATCTGAAACAGGCTCCAGGCTCTGAGCTGTCAGCACAGAGCCCGATGCGGGGCTCGAACTCATGGACCGCGAGATCGTGACCTGAGCCGAAGTCAGCTGCTTAACCGACTGAGCTACCCAGGCGCCCCTGTGGTGTATTTCAAAGTAAAGTAAGGTTTAAAAATTGTAATCCACTCTTAGGACCTATTAATGGAGACCTGATACCCAGAACAAAGGGAGAGTCCTGCACTGCCCTGGTCAGTCCATGGCCAGAAGATTGTATTGGGTTCTGGGCTGTACCTCCATTCTGGATGTTTGAGAGAGCCGCTGAGGAATGAGTGTGTCCTGGGGGGAAATGAACTCAGCGGTGAAGGCAAGGGGCATCTAGCCTGTCACCAGCATCTTCAGAAATGTGGAGAATTGTCATGGGAAGATGGATGGGACCAATTCGAAACCGGGATCAAAGTTAGGAGGAAACAAACAAATGTCAATTGTGTCAATGACGCAGCTTTGTGAACATTAATGAAATGGACGGTCCTTTAGGTAAGAGATTCCCATCAATGCAGAGTCGGAGCAAGGATGAATACTTACTGGGAGGTTCCAAGAGAATTTAAACATCATGTGAGATGTTTGAAACCCCTGAAATTGAGTCAGATCTGTGTATATGTTTGTGTGCAGATACGGTACGAACTTTCTGGGTAGGAAGGGGTCCATAGTTTCTTTCAGCTTCTCACCCTTCCAAAGGTTAAAGCACCTTGAGATGATTCCTACATACCTTCCAATGATGAGAATCGGTGGTTACTGTCAGAGGATTAGAAGTCAACTTCAAGGCCAACTGCCAGTATAATGTGGGGGTAAAGTTTATAGAATCTGGAATCAGGGTTTTGGGTTTGGGTCGAGATTTGCCGTTTCCTAACTGTGTGTCCTTGGGGATGTGTTCAATATCTCTGTACCTCAATTTTCCCATCTCCAGTATGGGGACAATATCGCCCTCCTGGAGTTATAATGAGGATAAAATAAACCAATCAAGCCTTGGAAGGGTGCCTGATAAACACTCAGCGGATAGGAACTTTTAAAACCCACTACAAATATAAACTGTTATTCTGATTACTTAACTGCTTATCTCGGCAACATCCCCTGGAGAGGCCAAACTGACACGCTAACTCCACCCTGGGACTTGCCTTACCCTCATTTCATAAAGTCACAGACTCCCATGGCTTGAGTCCTGACACCTCATCCAGAAGATATGAATGTGGGGCCCCAAAGAGGAGAAGCCTCTTGCCCAAGGCCACACAGTGAGAGAGCATCCCCAAGAACAGAACAGGAAGGGGAAAGACCTTTGAGATTCTTTGAGCCTGTTCCTTATCTTTAGAGATAAGAACAGTAATAACAACAGTAACCTAATAACCATAATAATGATAAAAGCTAATGCTTTATAGAGTTTACTCTGTGCAGGCACTGTTCTAAGTGCTTCTTATATATTCACTTATTGACTGTAGTCTTTAAAACTACCCTATGAGGTAGGTACAGTTGGTATCCCCACTTTACAGATGAGGAAACTGAGGCATGGGAAGTAAGTGGTGGAGTTGGGGTACAACCCCAGTCTGGTTCTAGCACCTGAGTTCACAGAGGTGAAGGACATTGACAAGGTCATAGGCTAATAAGCCCAGATATTCTAACACTTCCCCCAGTGTATACAGAGTTTGCTGTCCTTCTAATTCTGGAGTGGGGAGTGACAGGGTTGAGGTGTCCCTGCATCTATCTGGTCTGGAGGATCGAGGTGGCAGCTCCTAAACTTGAGGCTCCCAGCAGTCAGGCGGCTTGCACACCCCTCTTGGATATGGCTGCTACTGTCTGCAGCTCTGAACAACCAGGACTCTGGTATCATCTCTCGGGCTGACTCACTCAGTAAGCTTCCCCCAGTACCATCCACTTTTCAAGTAGGAGTAGTGGGCCAATAACACTGTCCGGAGAAGGAGGCTAGAAAATGAGCAAATGGACAAATGGAACCCAGGGGAACAGTTAAGAAACCAGAAGGTTCTCCAGCACCTGGGAGACTGCCAGAGAGCTCAGGAGAAGCCAAAGTGGGTGTGAGCAGGGGAAGGGAGCCAGCCAGCAAGGTGTTCCAGGGAAGGAGTGTTCAAGGTCCCTGCCCGACTATGAAGGGGGACAGGGAGGGACCCTCACCCACTCCACTGCCCTCCCTGTCAACTCCCACCTCCCCCATATCCTCTCTTACCTACGCTGCCACTCCCTTGAGACAGCCACTGGCATCATTTATTCTCTGCTTCTCTTGAGCAAAATGGGCCCTTAGCAGAGGGTCTGTCAGTCCTTTTACACCTGAATAAAAATCTCAAGCACTGAGCTCCTTCTCACAGCCTCTGGCATGAGGTTGTCCTCTCGACAAGCACAATATATACCGCCATTCTCATTATTCATGCATTCCATGTGTACAAATTCACCCACTCACTAAAATTTATTTGTAATCCCAAAATCAGTTATCATGGCACTTTCATGGTCATTCACAGACATGTTCAGAGCAGCAAATAATGAGCTCAAACAAGGCAACACTCTGCCTTATTTCAGTTCTGGTACTGTATACAAATGTCCTCTTCTCCATCTATTTGGAGCCACACTTACACATTCTTACACTTTTTCGTAGTGATTTCATTGTTTAAAATACACCCACACACACACACACACACACACAAGTGTAGGGCTGAAGTGCTGTCTAGTGCAAGAAGTCCTAAGTTCAAGAAAGCTGTGCTATTTCTTATTGGGGGAAAAGAAAAAGTACGTGTTAGGTAAGTTTTGTTCAGGCACGAGTTATAATGCTGTTGGCTACTAGCTCAGTGTTAATAAATCAACAATATATGTTAAATAAGATGGTTTTAAACAGAAACACACATAAAACAAGGCTATGTATTGATCAGTTGATGAAAAGGCTTGTGACCAGAGGCTTTCAGGAACCCTGTATGTCCCCTAGGAGCGAAGCTTCAGTATTCACTAAATCAGTATTTGTTGCAATGTTATAGAACATAACTACCACAAATAATGAGGTTCAACTCTGCGTGCCCGTGTGTGTGTGTGCGCGCGTAGTATTTGTACATACATGTGTGTATCACACACACATACATATATATTCTGTAGACTCCTAAAGTCTCTTTCTTCTTTTGGATGCCAAAATGCCAAGATTCTGAGCACAAACAGAAGCAAACTAAAACAGCCATTTTATGACTCTGTCTACCCTGACGTTTGTCATGTTGAAGGCAAAGTCACCAGGGTTATCAACTCATTTTTCTCATGAGGGCTTAAGGCTTAGATCTCTACTGGTGGCATTTCCCCTGCCAATTCCCACATCCCTGAATTGCTCTTGGTTGGCCTGGGTCCTCCAGTCAGCCCGCATTTCTGAGGCCAGCAGCATCCACCTGGGCAAGTCGTTGAAACACATAAGTGCTGTGTGTCAAATATGTGAAATAGTCCTGATTTTCCTCACCCCATCACTTGGAAGAGCTAGTGAGTAAAAGCATTAAAAAGTAAGAAGCCTCATGTAAACATGAGATGGGAAGGTATGCAAGGGAGAGTATGGGCTTTGAACTTGAACTCCCTTGGGTTCTCATCTTGACTCTGCCATTTGCCAGCATTGTGACCTTGATCAGATTATGCGATTTCTCTGGGATCACTCGTAACTGACTAGGCGTGAGGATGGACAAGGACGAGAGAGGGGGTATTAACAATTCCAAGTGCCCCTGAGCCAAGTTATGTGCCTTTAACATCTCCTCTGATCCCCAGAGGCACCCTGAGAAGTATTTCTGATCCCAGCTTTGCAGAGTTTCCAAGAGTTGTTTTGCCCAAGGTCACTGTTAAGTGGTGAAAGCAGGATTCGAATCAAGGTCAGCAGGCCCTTCAGCCCTTTCCTCCAGGCTGCCTGGGACAGTTGGGAACACGCTGGTGGAATCATCTCTTCCCTTTGATAAGGCGACCCGCCAACTTAATTGGAGAGTTGATTTATAAAGAATTTCACAGGGCTCCACCCAAAAAACATGTCAGTACCTTGGAGACCAGCACTGACCTTTTCATATGAACTGCTCTTGTCTGGTGGACTGATCTCACCCCAGGCCCAAAGCCAAGACCAAGGACACTGATGCAAGACAATGAGAAGGAGAAAAAGAAAACTATTACTATTACCAGGACTGTGTTTTAAAGACAGCGTGCACCCCTACCACCTACAAGACCCATTTTGTCAAGAGGGACAAAGGCCCAGGAACAGATTCATCTGGTAAGAATCAATTATCTGCTCTCGTATGCACTCACCACACAACTCCTCCATGAAAAAGCAGAATATTTTTGGACCGGCAAACATTGAGAAGCAGTAAGATTTCTTTTTTTTCTCTTCTCTGTTTTCCTGGTCCATTGACCATTGTCCATTGACCCATCTTGATATTGTATGTAACAAAGATCAGAGAAGTCATCACCTGAGGAGCCCCTCAGAAAGAGGAGGCCTGTTGAGGTGGGGAATGCTCTGTATAATTTACCACAGTCTGATTACTTGCTCCTTACTTTTCCCCCAGCATCAGATGGTCACATACAATTTATAAAATACATCCACAATGGAGGCCTGTTCAGGCTCCAGCAGTCCTTTGAGGTGGATAATGCTACCATGATACCCATTTTTCAGATGAGACAAGCAGAGATCAAGGAGGCAAAATTGTTTGCACAAGGTTGCACCCAGCATGCTGCGAAGGCTGCATATTCTTTCCACTGTTCCTGGCACCCAGGCCAAGAGGACACTGCCTCCAGACAGTTCCACTGGGAGAACAGCCTACGCATCCACTGAGGCCTCCCTCAGCCAAAATGTGCAGGTGCAACCTATTCTTACTATCACAGGCAAGACAAGCAATGTCTTGAGGCAAGCGGAGGCTGCCTGCCTCCCTGAAGCTGTGGCACAGGGCAGTCTCCCACCCAGCTTCCTGGAGGTGAAACCAGCCACACCTCTGCCTTCTTGGAAGTAGGTCCATTTAGGGGAGCCGGCATTGCTGCTGACAGGTGGCAACAGCAGGGCTGTTTGTAAGGGAAAGCAAGCGAAGGGTGTAAACAGTGAGCTTAGTACATTTTGGAGTGTGCACCTTGTGTGTGTGTGAGTGTGTGTGTGTGTGTGTGTGTGTGTGTTTGGGGCAGAGTGAGCAGGCATCTTAAACACAATTTTCAGCAGTCTCTGACAGCTTGGCAGACCGTATTCTCTTACCTCAACTCCTGGCCTCCAGTTCCAAGAAACCTTCACACCAACACCCCATATTCCAGGATCAAGGCCAGAAGATGCTACTAAGGAGGCAGTGTGGTGGGACTGTGAATGCTCTTCATGCCTTTTCATGTCGTGATACTTGTAGGAAATGGTTGTCGTTAGAGGAATCAGTGGAGTCAAGAGCAGAGGCTGCTGGCAACTGAGGAAAAGGGCCGAGGGGTTCCTGCCACCCTAAGGGACAAGGGAGCAGAAGCGAGAGCACCTGTCCAGATGCTCTGGCTGATGGACCAAGTGAGTGTAGCCCTGAAGTCAGGCCTGAGCTCCTCAACAGCCCAGCTACTCACAGTGGACTCTCTGGAAGGACTGGCAGCTTCAGCATCACTTGGGAGCCCCTTAAAAACAGAACACAGGCCTGTCCTCAGACCTGCTGAATCAGATGCAGCATTTTAACAAGATGCTCAGTGGTCAGTGCAGCTCTGTATACCCAGAGGATGCAAACTCAGATGCCCACTGGCAGTCACCAGAATGAGTCAAGAGCCCAGCTGGGGACTGTAATGACCCAGAAAGGCCAGGCCAACCTGCATGAGCAACCACAATTCAGCCCCAGCAGGAAAGCCCTGAGATACCATGCAGCCAGGGCAACCTGATCATCTGATTCTAATTCTCTGGGTCTCTGATATGAATTCCCTTGATTTTAAAATATTGGCAAGTAATTTTCAAATATTTGAAACACCATGTAGGCCAAATAAAACTTATCAGTTGGCCACTGAACACCGTGGGGCACCAGTTGGGTGCCTCCAACTTCCGATGGTGAGTGGGCTCTTGCCCTCTCTTCACTGGGGGCCATGGAGCCTAATAGTTAAGGCCACAGGTTATGCAGTGGACCCAGAAGTTCATCCCAGTTCAGCCTAGGTATATAACTTTGGTTGAACACTTCACTTGGAGTCTTTGATTTCTTTTCTGTAAAATGACCTTAATATATATCTCCCTAGTGGGTGAGGGATTCCCCTGCTGACTGCTTGAGATAAAGCACTTGTAAAAGTTTGTAGATACTTGGGGCGCCTGGGTGGCTCAATCTGTTAAGCATCTGACTCTTGATTTCAGCTCAGGTCATGATCTCACAGTTGTGAGATCGAGTCCTGTGTCGGGCTCCGAGTCAGGCTCTGCATCAGGCTCTGTGCTGGGCAGAGAGCCCACTTAATATTCTCTCTCCCCCTCTCCCTCACTTGCAGTTTCTCTCTCTCTTTCTCTCAAGAAAAAAAAAATATGCATAGATACTTAAGATATTGATTCACTTCCACTAGCACCTAAATGCTTCCTACATTTCCAGCTGCTTACAGATCACTTAGGGACCTTACTAAAATGTAGATTCTGATTCACTAGGCCTGGGTGGGGCCTGTCCGGGAGTCTAACAAGCTCCCAGGTGATACCAGTGCTGCTAGTCTGTATCAACTAGTCAAGCTAGTCAGGGCTCAGCAAACTTTTTCCATACAGAGCCAGATGGTAAATATTTTAGGCTTTGAGGCCATATGGTCCGTTGTGACTACTCCCCTCTGCGCTTGTAGTACGAAACCAGCCCTAAACAATACGGAAATGAATGAGCATGGCCGTGCTCCAATCCAACTTTATTTATGGACACTGAAATTTCAATTTTATGTCATTTTCACGTGTCATAGAATATCATTCTTCTTTTGATTTTTTTTTTCCCCAACCACTTAACTGTCCTATACTCGGGGGCCGCACAAAAAATTGGCAGTAGCCCTCAGGCTGTGGTTTGCAGGCTCCTGTTCCGGGTCCTCTTAAAATCTGAACCAAAGCAGCTTCCCCTGCTGGATTATAAACTTGCCGGGTGCAGCCGCTGCACCCACGGACTCCACCTCCCCTCCCGGCTGAGGCTGAAGCCCTGGACAGTGGCAAGTCCCTGCCTTCACCCTGTGCAATGCACGAGAGCCTGGGAAGCTGAGGTGTGCCCTTCAGAGCTGACACTTGTCAATTGCCTCCCTTCCCTTCCACTCAATCTCACGGTCACACTGTTACTTTATAAACATGCAGGCCAAAGAATCAGTGACCTGGGAACTTGAGAACAACAGAAAGAGTTTTGATTTATTACGGGGAAGAGCAAAGGAAAGGGACCAGCCAACTGATAAGCAGAATAATTAGGCAGTTGCCTAAACAGCCCATCACTTGTTCTCATCACTTCCCACCACTCCTTCTGACCCCTGGCAACACATGACCCAAGCCAGCTGAGGCGAGGACATCCTTTGGGCCCTGGGTCTCAGCCTTCAGAAGGATTGGAGGAGGGGCAGAGGCTTTCGAAAACTTGAGGCCAAGGGCTCTTGTATTCATTCAACAAATGCTAATGGATTTGGTGCTCAGCTGTTCTGAGTTGGGGACTCCATAAATGTTTATTGAATATTCTGGCAAATATTTATGAACGTGTGTTATGTGCAAAGAGTGGGCTAGATTCTGGGATGGACGACTCTTGGTTAAGATCCAGAGATGAAACTAAAATAACCTTGTATGTTAACTACACTGGGATTAAATTTTTTTTAATAAAATAAAGAAAAATCTTAAAACAAATAAATTTTTTAAAAAGACCCTGGTGTGTGGGGCACTTGGTTGGCTCAGTCGGTTAAGCGTCTGACTCTTGGTTTTGGCTTAGGTCATGAACTCACGGTTTGTGAGTTCAAGCCCCACATCGGACTTCATGCTGATGGTGCAGAGCCTGCTTGGGATTCTCTCTCTCTCCCTCTCTCTGCTCCTCCCCTGCTCTCTCTCTTTCTTTCTCAAAATGAAATGAATAAACTTAAAAAAAAAAAAAAAAGACCCAAGATGAAAAAGACTTGGCTTCTGAGTGTAGGGAATTTATACACAAAACACATAGGCTCACACCAGACTACAGTCTAATGCAGGGCTTGGCAAACTACCACCCACAAGCCAAACCCAACCCCTGACCTGGTCTTTTCAATAAAGTTTTATTGGAACATAGCCCTGCCTACTTGTGTACATATCTTCTATGGCTGCTTTCATACTACAACATCAGAGTTGAATAGTTTTTATGATCTGCAAAGCCTAAAATATTTCCCATTGTACTCTTCATAGAAAATGTTTGCCAATTCCTGGTCTAACGCAATGCTTTTCCAAAAATTTGTATAGCAAAACATAGTAAGTAGTAGATTTTGTCTTGCCTACTGATTCCCAGATATTAAACATATATTGCAATAAATTTGAAAGAATAAAACTTGCTCTATGTGCAAGGCATTCTGATACATATTGTTCCAGTCTATTTCATTTTTTCATTTTTTTTTTTTTTTGAGAGAGTGTGAGCAGGGAAGGGGCAGAGAGAGAGGGGACAGAGGATCCAAAGCGGGCTCTGTGCTGACAGCAGTGAGCCCAATGTGGGGCTCAAACTCATACACTGTGAGATCATGACCTGAGCCGAAGTTGGACATTCAACTGATTGAGACTCCCAAGTGCGCCCCATTTCATTTTTTAAAATGTTGTTTGTGACCCATTAAATTCATAACCCATTTCAACCCACAATTTGACAAGCCCTCAATCACTGGAAAGGTCAGCATGTTCATTCATTTATTCAAGAAACATTTATTGAGTGCTTTCTACATGCCTAGGACTATTCTGGACACTGGAGATGCAGTAATGAACATCCCAAAGTCCCTGTCCTCATGAAGCTTACATCCATCCTATGGTGGGAGGCAGACAATAAAAGAAGAAGCAAAACTAGGACACATCAGGTGATGAGAAGGACTCTGAAGACAAAAGAAACAAGATGAGCATGATGGTGGTATTATTAGGGAAGCCTTTCTGTGAGTTGACATGTAGAGGAAGGAAAGAATGAGCTATGTGGGTGTATGAAAGAAGAGCATAACAGCAAGAGAAGAGCACGTACAAAAGCCCTGAGGCAGGGCCTCTGTGTGGTCCAAGAATGGGCAGAGGGCTAATGGGGCTGGAGTGAGTGCTTGAGGTGACAAGTGACAGGAAATAAGTCCAGAGAGTTGGGGAGAGGTGGTGGAAGGTCATGTAGACAGCTGACTACAATCCAAGCTGAATGAAGTAAACCCTACAGCAGAAATACCAGCCAAGTGCTAAGGAGGGAGTCCAGATAAAACTGAACAATGATGTAGGGGGAAATTTCATTGATCTACTCATTTGTCCTAAAAACCAGGCATGTGTAGGCACTGTGCTGAGGCAACAAATAAACATGGACCCCCTTCAGGAAGCTCCCTTTCTAATAGAGATGACAGCCAGCTGATGAATAATTAAGTTGTGATTGAGGGAAATGTCAGTGGGAGTGGGAGCACCTGCATGGGGTACCAGGAAAACTTCCATGAGGCAGGAGCTATGTTGTGTCTCAAACAATAGGGACACATACAGCAGGTGGATAAGGCTGAGAAATGCACACATTCCAGGCAGCAGGACCCACACACACAAAGGTGTGATGCCCAGGAGAGCATCACAAGCTGCCAGGTATGGTGGGGACAGTGGTCGCCAGGCTTAACAGTGCCTTGGAAGCACCCAGGAAGCTCTGAAGTTATACCCTTGCTTGGGGCCCACTCCCAGAGACTCTGCCATGATTGGCTGGCATAGGGCCCAGGCACTGGCAATTTTTGATCCCAGGTGATGCTAATGCAAAGGCCAGTATTCCAGAGCTCTGGGCTGGAAGAGTAGGTGAGGCTGGGGAGGAGATAGGGCCAGACCCTAGATGTACTTTCTGCTGCTCTCTAGAATTTGCACTTTATCTTCCAGCTGAAAGCGTGCACCACTGGTGGGCTGTAAGCAGACAATGGGCATGTTTGGATTTGTAAGGCAGCAGTGTGAGAACAGAGAGGAGTGGGGGTGAAGAGGGGGAGATCAGTGCCCCTGGGATCCACTAGGAATAAACTGTAGCAGGTGCAGAGAAGAAATTAGGGGCTGAACCCAGGCGGGAACCAAGGCAGTGAGGCATGAAATACAGATGTAGGCAAGAGAAATGGGAAAGCAGATTTGGAAGAATGTCCTAAGAGACTGGATGCTGGGCCGGAGAGGATAATGGAGAATATGATGATTCCATCCACTGAAATGCGAATTTGGGAAGGATGAGCTCAGTTTTCAACATTTTGAGTTGGAGGTACCTATGGAAAAGAATAAGGGTAAGAATGGCCTCACACCATTCATTGAGCCCTCACGAGTGCCAGGCCCTGTGTTTTATTTGCATGTCTTGTGTGATTATCACGACAGCTCCATGAGGTGGGCAGTCTGATTATCTTCATTTTGCAGGAGGGAAGACTGAAGCCCAGAAAAGCTAAGTCAGTGGGAAGGTGATGCTGTCTGTGATTGTACGCACATTCCACTCCACACTGAGCTGAGCACACACTGAGTGCTCAGAAAACGTCACTCTTACCAATTATTACTATCTCCTCTCCCCCATGGGAAGGAAATGCAGGTCAAGTCTGCAGAGAGGGGAGCCGGTCGTATTTTAGAACCGTGTGTGTGTGTGTGTGTGTGTGTGTGTGTGTGTGTGTATGCCTTAGTGGGTGTATATATATCACTAGACCCATACCCAGTCTGTTGCTGCTTTTTATTTTTGGCTCTTTAATTAGGCATCTCAGATGCTTCTTGATCTTACTCATTTTCAAGCTCTATCCCATGCCCACCCCATAATTATTTTATTTTTTTTTTTAATTTCTTCTCCCAAAGTTAAACCCCGTCTACTCACATTTGTTCTGTTCTGTGAGGGAAATTGTGTGGCTGGCCATGCAGCCGGACTATGTTTTTTTCTTGTGGAGAGAAGGGGAACTTTATTTACTTTTTTAATATAGCTCCTCTCGCCTGCTCCAGCGCCAAATAAACAAAGCTGCTATTCATTTCAGCATCTCCCCATCTCTGTCATGCCCAGAGCCATTCTATCAGCAGAGCCCCTTGGGCATCTCTCTGAGAGCCTGGAACAGCAAATAAGAATGTTCTCGAAATGAGTGCTGTGAAAATAGAATCCCACTTAATGAGGCCACCGAGAGCAGGACTGTTGCTTTCTCGGGAAGGGCAGGAGCCAACATTATGTTTAAAGTCGTGGTTGGAAAATGCTGTGGCCTCAGCAAAAAGCCTATCACTAGTTTGTGACTCAGGGGCAAAGATCTGAGACAGCTGGAAGAATTAACTTAGAATCGGGTCACCACTCTCCCAAAGACCCCCGTCCTCATACCTGGGACCCCCAGATGATATGTCTGCCATGCCCTGCTCTTCCTGCTAGCACCCCTCAATATCACCACCTTTGTCTTGTTCATGAACCCCTAAGTATCAGGTTTGAAGGTCTGGAGCCCAAGCTTCCACCCAAGATGACCTGGCCTTGCTCTTTGGCCTCTGAGCCTTCTGTCCAATGAATGATGAAAACACTCAATATATAAACTATTTCCATGTGGGGCCATGAGGATGGAGGGATGAGATCTAGAGTCCTACCCAACTAGTCTCCTTGTATGGTCCCATCCCCAAAGAAGGGGCCCCCAAAACTTCTCTGTGGTGTCCAATTTGAAAACCACTCCCTTAGGTCAAAAGAGTGTTCAGAGACCATCCATTTGTTCACGTATTCATTCAGGTAATAGTTCCCAAACACCTACTATGTGCAAGGAGCAAGGGATATGGTAGTGAATCTAAGAGACAAGTCCCTGCTCTCTTGGAGCTTCATATTTTTGTAGGTGTTATAGACAACTACAAGATCATTTGAGACCATAAGTGCAAGGAGAACACAAGCCAAGGTGATGTAATAGAGTATGACCAGGGAGTGAAAGAGCTGCTCTTGGTCAGATGATCAAAAGAGGCCTCTCCAAGTAAGTGACAACAGAACAGACACAATGAGAAGGTGCCAGTGATATGACTGCAGAGAGGGCTTTGCTGACAGAGGGACTAACAAGTGCAAAGGTCCTGGGGCAACATTGAGTTCAGCAAGTTCTAGGAACTGAAAGAGGCAGGAAGCAGGTGTCAGGAGATGAGGTCAGAGAGGTCAGCAGGGTCAAGGCATGTTGGCCCTTGTAGGTGCAGACATGCGTTTACTTCAGATGTTTTTGGCACCCACCATGATGGTGATGTCGTCCCCTGCCGAGATAATGAGATTGGGACACATTCCCTTGTCACAAAGCAAAGATGCTGGATGGGGGATCCAAGAGCCCTAACTCAGAAAATCCCTTTCCTCCCTTCCAGATTTTCCTCTCCTCCTTTTTCTTTCCGGGAGCTGCACCACCAGAAGTGAACCTGTCCCTCTGGGGGCTTCAGTTTCCTTTTCTGTAACATGAGTTGACTGGGTGACATCAGAACTCTCCTTTCCGGTGAAATCCTATGGAGAGCTTGAAATTATAACAGACACAAAAGTAGTATTGTATTAGCTATAATTTTATTTTATAACTTTTAATTTAAAACATTTATCACCACATCCATCAGGAGAACACTGAAGGTCTTTCGATGAACTTAGTCTGTATCAGCCTCGGCACCCAAAGTACCTTTATACTTTGTGTCCTCACAGAGCACAGTTTTGAGAAAATCACCGGCCTCATACCTGCTGCTCTGCAATCTCAGGTTACGTTCCAAATAGACCAAGATGGAAAGAGAAGTCTTACTCTGAGGGCTCCACAAAAAACAACTGCCCAGACAGCCCAAGTAAATGTATATGAAGCATCCGAGTGTGCTTTTTGCATGCTTTAAAACCAAACTTTTGAATATTTTACTTTAACCAAACAGTAATCCAGTGTTGATTGCAACACTCCAGATCCTTCCATGGGACGCTGAAAGATGGTCAGCATAAGCTGTCTTCCAGCATGCTGGCAAACCGATTGTCTCAGGGGGTCGGGTGGGAGGTCCCTAATTTGTAGTGTCTGCCAATTTCTGGGGTGTAAACACTTCCACTGTGGACAATTTCAAGCTAGCAATGGTTTAATCACTGGCTCACAATATTTGTGTTTAACAATTGCCTCTCATAAGCCAGTATGAGTCAGCTCCAGGACACCACCACTCCCAGCCGTCATACATAGTTGGTGTTTCTGAGTAGAGTAGAGCCCCCTTGAATGCCATCACCCCAAAATAACACCTACAGCGGCAGGCACACAAGACCCTGAGGCCTTGGGCTGGAGCCCAGGAGGGCCAGCTAGAATAGGGTGGAAATAAAAGAATGGGAAGCCCAGGAGGCTAGTTTTTTGTCCGAAATGACTCAAGTATGACCCCAGGGACAGGCAGAGGGACACTTCCTTAAGTCAAGTCCTCCCAAGCCCACTTGCACTTCATGCATCTGAAATCATACATTAAGATCTCTCCCCCTTGGGACTCATGCTTCTAGACTTGGCTAAAGCAACTTCTCCTCTTTAAAGCCTTCTCTGTCTTGCTCAAGCATGATGACTTCTGCCCTCCTGCCCTCCTGCCCTCCTGCCCTCGTTTGAGCCAGCTCTAGACCTAACACAGCTCTCTGTCATTGTGCCATCTTGCAGTCCTACAGTAAATGTTCTAGGCTAGACCTTGTCAGTGTTCTAGGCTAGACCTTGGAGCAGAAACCATGACTGGGGCCTGACTTTTTGTTAATTTACTGAATAAATATTGATTGAGCCCCTTCTATGTGCCAAGCAGTGTTCTGGCCACTCTCAGTGTTCTCTCAGTGGAGAACAAATGAAAATTCCCTGCCTTCATGAGGGTTTTGATTCTAGAAGACACTCAATACACATTAAATTATTTTCTCATAGCCGTCTATGATCACTGCTCTTAGGAAGACTAGGATAGGAGGGATTTCGTTTATTTTATCTTAACCCCAGCAGAGAACTGGCACATAAATTGGGGCCACCCATCACAGTCTTTTTAAATAGACTTGATTTTTTTACAACAGTTTTAAATTCACAGCAAAAGTGAGCAGAAGGTACATTTCCCACATACCCTCTCCCCCCACACATGTATACTCTCCCTCCACAATAAACATCCCCCACGGGAGTCGTACATTTGTCACAATTGGTGAATTTTATTCAGTGCTAAAAAGAAATGAGCTATCAAGCCACAAAAAGACATGGAGGAAACATAAATGCATATTACTAAGAGAATGAAACCAATCTGGAAAGGCTACATATTAAATGATTCCAACCCAATGACATTCTGTAAAAGGCAGAGCTATAGAGACAATAAAAAGATCAGTGGTGTCAGGGGCCAGGGGGAGGAAGGCATGAAAAGGCAGAGCACAGAGGATTTTTTAAGACAGTGAAGTTTTCTGTATGATGCTATAATGATGGATACATGTCATTATCCATTTGCCAAAACCCATAGAGTGAACCAACAGTGAGCTCTAATGTAAAAACTATGGACTCTGGGTGGTAATGATATGTCATTTTAGCTTTGTAGTCTTTTGATTTTATTTTTTATTATGACTTTGGGATATCTGAAGGCTATTAATGTACCATTGTCATAGACCAGGGTTTGTAGGAGGAAGCTGCTGATTACATATTTACCCACTGTAACCCCTTAATATCTTACGCTGGGTTGCTTCACAGGTTAGGCAGCTCTGGCAAGAAAGCAGATGGGGTGACCTTGAAACTCCTGGAGACAGGACGAGAAAAAGGCCCCAGGCTCTGCTCCCCAGCAGCCAGGACCCTGTATGAATCCCAGCTCCTGGAATGGGGAAAGTTCACATATTAGCCCAGGATCAGCCATTCTCACTGCTCACTGGTTATTCTGGGCATTGGGGATCAGAAGGAAGAAGACAAAGTAAGGAAGGTGAAAGTATAATGATAAGATGTTAGGTGGTGGAGAAGGGAATATAGGGGGTGGGGGCAGGAGCAAGGATTTGCCCTACACAGACTAAAATTACCAAATTCTAGGAGAACCTAAAAGGGTCTCCCAGTCTTCTCCCTATTGTACCATAAGCTCTAAAGAGAGGGTGGACTATAGTCATGATATATAACAACCCTACTGGTTACCTCCTGTTCTGTTCTTTATCCAACCTTTTAAAAACAACCCCCCCCCAAACACACACACTCTCTCTTTACTCAAATAAATGTATTTTTAAATGACATTTTATATGGGGACACCTGGGTGGCTCAGTCAGCTTAGCGTCCAAATCTTGATTTTGGCTCATGTCACGATCTCAAGGTTCATGAGTTCAAGTCCCACATCAGGCTCTATGCTGACAGTGTGGAGCCTGCTTGGGATTCTCGCTCTCTCCCTCTCTCTTTCTCTGCCTCTCCTTGCCTCTCTCTCTCTCCCTCTCTCTCTCCCTCTCTCTCTCTCTCTCTCTGTCTCTCTCTCTCTCTCTCTCTCTCTCTGTATCTAGCTAGCTCAAAATAAATATATAAACATAAAAATAAAAAGAATTAAAATGTTGAGTGACATTTTATATGACCAACATATATTATGAGTTTTATGGGCCATATAATTTTGCCT
Source organism: Panthera tigris (assembly GCF_018350195.1). Taxonomy (NCBI): domain Eukaryota; kingdom Metazoa; phylum Chordata; class Mammalia; order Carnivora; family Felidae; genus Panthera; species Panthera tigris. The sequence continues at coordinate 126,280,159 of NC_056666.1, read as the reverse complement.
AATATATATTGAAACAAATACCTGTTAAAATTTAAATGTTCATCTGTGTGCCCTCTAAGGCATCCTGTGGACCACCAGTGTCATGCACAGTGCCCTGTGACACAGCTAGTAGAAAGAAGTCAGCATCCCTGGTGCTCTGCAGACTTGGAGCCAGTCTTGGTCTTTGATTTATGAGCAAACCATGGGAAAGTCACCTGTTCCCCCCTGTGTGTCCACTGTTTCATCTATAAAATTAAAGAGTTGGCCAGATGCTATCTCAGGTCCCTTCACTGAGGCTCTGAGTGGTTCACTCTATAAGGGTAAAGTCACTGAAGGTGGCATGCCTTGCCCTCCCCCCTCCCTCTTCGGGTTCCCACCACCACCCTATCATACCCCCTTTCCCTACTACAAGGCAGAGCTTCATGGGAGACAAGCCTGCACAGATCCAACCCCCAAAATTAAAAGTAAGTTGTTAAATTAGAAGAAAAACACTCCAGATTTTCCAAACCTCAGCACAGCCCTCTTACCCCTTTAAATTTGGTGAAGTGAATGACACCCTTTTCCAGGGAGGCACATCCCAACCCACACAAAAGAAACCTCTTATTGTTTTTGGAAAATGTTTACAATTACCTTTAATATCTCAATATTTCACAAGAGAGCCAGACAGACGAGGAGTCTAACCATTCCCAGCCAGGACCCCTACACTCAGCATCCTCCTCCACTGTCTGGCTGTAGACAGACACACCCCCAAGTCCTTCAGAAAAGCCAGCACATTTCAAAGCCTCCCTAAAAGGGCAGTGTGTGGAGGGAAGGGGATTAAATACCATGTTTAATCGACCACAGAATCTGCACATGAGCGAGATTAGGTATGGCGTCACTATACCTAACATGCCCTCAGCATAGCCCCTGTTAAAACCTCTTTACAGACAGCTGGGAGAGAGGCCTCCACGCCCACAAAATGTGAGCCACCAGGTCCAGAAAAGTATAAGGAAATAGCTTGAATTCTATTAGTGTTTATCGGATTTTACGAAATCTCCAGATACGTTATTATCCATGAAAGTCCTTATAGTCAAATGACGAGCAGCCTATACGCATTGCTTTGTGCCAGGCTCTGCTGAAATTGTTTACAAAGTTTATTTCACTAAATTTTTGTAGCAACTCTGTGTATCACGTACTGTTATAAACCCATTTTACAGACATGAAAATCAAAGTGTAGGGAATTTAAGAAATTTTCCAAGATTACACATAGTGAGTAAATGGTAAAGCCTGACTCCCAGACCCATGCTTGAAGCGATTCCTTGCATTTGTGAGTCATTTTGTATTTTTTTAGATCTCTATGCATGTAATAGTAACCATCACTTAGAGAAATTGGTGGATTTTAGATTAATAGATTAAGACAGATATATAGAGAGAGATAATTTCTGATCCTCCCGATCCTGCAAGAAAGGATATAGATAGACATTATCAGCTTCGTTTTACACATGAGGAAATTGAGCCCCAGAAAGATTGAAAAACTCTTTCCAGGTCATGGCATTTATAAGTGCTTAAGCCAGGATCTGAACCTAGATCAGCCTGACCCCATAGTTTGTGCTTTGGCTATACCACCTGCAGAATTTCATCTGATTTTTTTAACAACTTTGTAACTTATGTAAGGAAAATAAAAGTGTGGTTTAGTAAAGCCCAGAGCCCATTAAATGGAATTCTATAAACCTAGCCTGATTGATCAGCTTCAGGGGGTCCCTAAAAATTCAATCAATACCCATCTTCTATCACCTTCTGGCTTGTGTCTTTCAAAACACCTGCACACTAACTGCTTCTTACCTGCTTCTTACCTGTCTATACATCTATCTAATATCTCTTTATCTGTCTGCTTATTTATTCTCTACTTCCCCAAATAAAATATTCCCTTGTATCTGTCTTATTTACAACCATCTTTCCAGCTCCGAGCACAGGACCCTCAATAAATATCTGGGGACTAAGTGAATGAGCACATGCTCAGAATGAAATGACTAGGAAGTACCCCCCAAATGGTATAGAGCCCTGTGAGAATTCAGAGGAAGAAGAAACCCCTATGAATTGGAATGAACTAGAAAGGCTTCCTGAAGGAGGCAATAGGTTTTAGGGCTTTGATGGGTGAATAGGTATTAGGTAGAGGATCAAGGAGAGCATTCCAGGAAGGAAGGAGACCAGAGCAAAGGCACAGAGAGAGCAGACTGGCATCATCCAGGACCCTGAGACAGAAGTGCCTCCAAGAAGCTAGAAACAAAGTCTGACCATGCTTCTGCCTCGGTAGCCCCAGGAAGACCCTAACAGCCTGGCCCTTACCATGAGAAGCTTGAATCATTCAGAAGGTTTCTTCACCTCTCACTGTCTAGTCCCCTCTGGAACTGGGGATCATCCTCATTAGCAAGCTTCCCCCCACCCGACCTCCATCTGTGTATAAAATGGCATGGCTCTGGCCCAAACCAGGGTTGGGAAGAGAGGGAAGAGGGAACAGGGAACCCATGTCAGCAAGGGACTCAACAAACCTGTTCTTCCTGGGGCTTCATCAATTTGGGAATATGGAAAAGTAAAAGCAGCAGGCTCTGGGCCCAGTCTTCCCACTTACTGACTATGTGACCTCAAGCCGGTCACCTGCCCTCTCTGTATCTTGTCAGTCCCATCTGGGGATCTGGCAATGGCAATCCCTGCCTCCATGACTTCAGGATCAGGACCCACTGTCCAGAGCAGCCACCTGCTCCCCCGGTCACAAAGTGGGCCACATCAACTCCACATGTGAACTGTTCAACTTCAGTACATCCCAGTCTTACGTCAATCACACTGAGACCCAACACCTAACACTTCTCTTTCCCTTCCGTAGGAAAAACCAACTGAGAGTGTGGAGAGAACTATTCCCATCACACACCTCTAACTTCAAAGACTTACGTGCAGAAAAGGAGAGCATAATGAATCTCATTACTAATTTTCAATAAAGGTTACACCTGGAAATGATAAAAAAAAAATTACATATGAGATTAAATACAGTATGTTCTCAAAATTAATTTAATCTGCTTTTATTTTTTTCCTTTTTAATGTGGCTAGAAAACTTAGAATTGCACACATGGCTGTAGGGATAGCGATGCCTTAGACAATCATGTCCATGCCCATGGGCCCACCTGTATCACAGGGACGCCCAAGGCATTTCAGCATAGTGATAAGAAGTGTGGTCCAAGAGCTCCACCGTTAGGTTTGAATCACAGATCTACCACGTACTAGCCTAATAACCTTGGGCAAGTTACTTGGAGCTATGCCTGCATATGGAAAGCACTCGATAAAAGTTATTTATTCTTACAGAGAGACAGCCCTGCACAGTACTTATAGCCGGGAGCTCTAAAACCAGACTGCTAGATGGGCATCCTTCCTTGCTTACCAGCGGTGCAAACTTGAAGTTACTCAACCCTCCCTGGGCCTCAGGTTCCCCATCTGCAACATGGCAAGAGTCCCAGTGTGAATGACTCCCAGCCTCAGCTGCCATGTGGTCAGCATTCAGCAATCGGTTCTGTGGTCTGACTCCCCCATGGCCCCTACATCCACCGAATGCACCTCCTGCATTTCCCCGCCTCCTGTCTCTTCCCACTGCCTCTCTTCTGTCTAATCTGCAACAGTCACTGTCTAAATGATCTCCAGCCTCCTGGTCGGCCCCTTCCAACCATTTCCACTGTAGCTGCTAAAGCGCAGGTCCTAAATCCTAGAACTGGCTACCTCACTCCTCTGCTTAAAACCCAACAGTGGCTCCATGTTGTCCACAGGTAAGGCCTGCGAGATCCACCAGAGTCCACCAGATCCTCCAAGCCCTCTCTCAGCATGTACCCCTTCACACCCAGGGTTCTGGCCACACATAGCCCCTCTCTAATCCCCAAACATTCCAGGCTGTTCCAGGCCTCTCTGCTTTTCCCTTCTTCCTGTATCTTCCATGAGTGCCTCACACTCACGTGTCAGCCCCATCAAATCCAGACTCAGCTCAAGTTCAAGAGTTTCCTGAACTCCCAAAGCCCCTCAGTGGATGTCACATGCCCTCCCCCAACTTTGTGCCCATGCCGTGTTCATGCAGAATTCTGCCCCGCCCCGTCTGCAACCCACTAATGCACTTTCAGTTGGCATTCCTGACTTCCCATATAGACAGACGGTAAGAGTCTTAGGAACACTGGTTATGATCATGAACTTATTGACAATATGCTCTGTGCCAGCACTCTGCCTGAGGACCAGACATGGTTAACTTACTTCACTTACCTATAGCACCTCTCAGTTGGGTACTAATTACCACCTTACAGTTCAGGGAACGGGAAGACAAAGAGATGGAGTAAGCCCCTGAGTATTAGGTGAGTCAGAGTTCAAAGTCAGGTGACCTCACTTCAGAGACCACACTCTTTTTTTTTTTAACATAATTTATCATCAAATTGGTTAACATACAGTGTGTACAGTGTGATCTTGGTTTTGGGGGTAGATTCCCATGGTTCATCGCTTATATACAACACCCAGTGCTCATCCCAACAAATGCCCTCCTCAATGCCCATCACCCATTTTCCCTCCCACTGTCTCTGTTTGTAAATATTTTTTCCCCTTGCCTTTCCCTATGGTCTTCTGTTAAGTTTCTCAAGTTCCACATATGAGTGAAAACATATGATATCTGTCTTTCTCTGACTGACTTGTTTCACTTAGCATAATACCCTCCAGTTCCATCCATGTTGCTGCAAATGGCAGGATTTCATTCTTTCCCATTGCCAAGTAGTATTCCACTACACACACACACACACACACACACACACACACACACACACATATATATATATATATATATATATATATATATATATATATATATACACACATGCCACATCTTCTTTATCCATTCATCAGTTGATGGACATTTAGGCTCTTTCCATAATTTGGCTACTGTTGAAAGTGCTGCTATAAACATTGGGGTACATGTGCCCCTATGAATCAGCACTCCTGTATCCTTTGGATAAATTCCTAATAGTTCTATTGCTGGGTCATAGGGTAGTTCTCTTTTTAACTTTTTGAGGAAACTCCACACTGTTTTCCACAGTGGCTGCACCAGTTTGCATTCCCAGCAACAGTGCAAGAGGGTTCCCGTTTCTCCACATCTTCGCCAGCACCTACAGTCTCCTGATTTGTTCCTTTTAGCCACGCAGACCAATGTGAGGTGGTATGTCAGTGTGGTTTTGATTTATATTTCCCTGATGAGGCGTGACGTTGAGCATCTTTTCATGTGTCTGTTGGCCATCTGGATGTCCTCTTTGGAAAAGTGTCTATTCATGTCTTCTGCCCATTTCCTCACCGGATTATTTGTTTTTCGGGTGTTGAGTTTGGTAAGTTCTTTATAGATTTTGGATACTAACCCTTTATCCGATATGTCATTTGCAAAAATCTTTTCCCATTCCGTCAGTTGCCTTTTAGTTCTGTTGATTGTTTCCTTTGTAGTGCAGAAGCTTTTTATCTTGGTGAGGTCCCAATAGTTCATTTTTGCTTTTAATTCTTTTGCCTTTGGAGATGTGTCGAGTAAGAAATTTCTGTGGCTGAGGTCAAAGAGGTTGTTGCCTGTTTTCTTCTCTAGGGCTTTGATGGTTTCCTGTCTCACATTTAGGTCTTTCATCCATTTTATTTTTGTGTATGGTGTAAGAAAGTGGTCTATTTTCATTCTTCTGCATGTTGCTGTCTAGTTCTCCCAGCACCATTTGCTACAGAGACTGTCTTTTTTCCATTGGATACTCTTTCCTGCTTTGTCAAAGATTAGTTGGCCATACATTTGTGGGTCCAATTCTGGGTTCTCTGTTCTATTCCTTTGGTCTATGTATCTGTTTTTGTGCCAGTACCATACTGCAGAGACCACACTCTTAATCTCAGTGTACTTTTTTTTAATTGAGATATAATTGACATATAATTGACATTGTGTAAGTTTAAGGTGTATGATGTGTTGCTTTGGTATATTTTGTATTGCAATATAACTGCCACCACGAGGTAGCCAAAACCTCCATCACATCACATAATTATCATTTCTTTTTTGTGGTGAGAACATTTAAGATTTTTTTCTTAACAACTTTGAACTACTTGATACAGTACTGTGTCTATAATCGCTATGCTGTGCATTAGATCTCCAGAAATTATTCATCTTCTAGTTGCATATCGGTACCCTTGAACATCTCTCCAGTTCCCCATACCACCCCCAGGCCCGAATAACCACCATTGTACACTCTATTTCCATGAGTTTGGCTTTTTAAGATCCTACATATAAGTGAGATCATATGGTATTTGTCTTTCTGTGTCTGACTTATGTCACTTAATGTAATGCCCTCAAGGTCCATCCATGTCACAAAGGGCAAACATGTCCTTCTTTTTCCTAGCTGAATAATTCTCCAGTGTGTGGGGGGGGAGGGTATGTGTGTGAGTGGTGCATGTGTGTGTGTGCTGTGTGGTGTATGTGTGTGTGTGTGTGCACGCACACGTGCACAAAACATCTTTATCCCTTCCTCCAAGGACGGACACTTAGGTTGCTTCTGTAACTTGGCTATTGCAAATAATGCTGTCCTCGCCTTGCTTTTCTAAGCTCAGCTAGCATGGTTAATTCTTGAAGCCAGGAGTCCAGAGAGGGAAGTTTACTTGTCCAAGACCACCAGGGAGATCCCCTCCCAGTCAGAAGTGGGGTCTGAGCGTCGCGGTTCTGAGTGTTCTTATTCTCATTTTTTGATTGGCCACGTGTCCTTGCCAGGAAAGCCCAGGCTGATGCACCCCAACAATGAGGAGGAAGGACCCTGGGTGCTTGCCTGCAGACGTGGCCTGAAGCAATGCAGTGTCCACAGTGAGACTGAATAGTAAGCACAGCGGAGGGGGCATCTTCTTTGCTTGCTTGGCTTGGTGTGTTTTCATTACAAACAGTCTGGAATCTGATCCCGCCTGGGAGGCACAGAGGCTTCCTTTATTCTCCTGTCGGGCAGAAAAGAGAGTAGGGTGGAGCAGCTTAGCTAAGAAGTGCTGACAGGGAGGTAGAATGGGTCAAGTCCAGGGTCGGGGCCCTCCCTGTGGAAGCCCAGACGGAGCAGGGGCTGGGCAGAGAACCCTGGCAGACAGGCTCCCTGTCAGGGCCTGTCACTCAGGGGGCTGATCATTTCACGGTGAGTAATGCCCCTCCAAGCCAGCTGAGATGATGCCTTGCCTGAAGGTCGAGTCCTCAGGCCCCAAAAGGGAGATTTACTAAGCATCACGTTGGGCAAGAAAAGAAATCAAACCTTAAAGAGTTCTGAGAGAGAGGGCCCCGCTGGCTTCTCCTTAGCCCAAAAAGCAGGGCAAACAAGGAAGATAGGAAAGGGCAGGAGGTTCCAGTTGGGCCAGGGGAACTTTTGGAGACTTTTATAAAACCACTGGTAATAGCTCTATTTGTTATTCATTGTGCAAGCTCTCTTCTGAGGAACCACTAAATAAATGCCTTTCAGAATCAAGTGTTAGGGGACAAAAAAAAAGTTGTCTCTTCCACAGGACTGGGCACTTCCCTTTGTCAGATAACAGAATCTTCGGGTGTCAGACTGGAAGAGACGTTAAAGGTCATCTGCCCACCTCATGCTTGACCTTGCTCCTACAACCAGTCGGCCATGTTGCAGGCTCTGTGTGAGGCATTGGGGTATAGTAAGGAATTTGAAAAGTAAAATGTAACACCTTAGGAGGAATAAAGATATCAAAGAATGTGGCTTTAGGTATGCAGACAAATGGGTTTCTCATTAGTGAACCCCCAAATTGGGCTTACCTGTCAAACACAATGTGGCTTCCCCACAGGGGAAGTTTTTCAGGGACCTTGCCTGAAAAACATGATCTGGGAAACATGCAACAAATATGCTGTTTGTAGGAAAGACAGCTCCCAAAGAGAAAGGAAAGGAGAATGGGCTGGGCTCCGATGTTTGCCCCATTTCTCCTCCAAACTCTCTGATCAGAGTAGGTCACTCCCTCTGAGGAGGGGTGAATGACCCAGGGCAGAGGGGCCACGGGTGTTGCTCCCTGCACACGGAAGGAAGCCGCAGTTTGGAAATAAGAGATTTACACACACACCGACTGCTTTCCCCCACCAGAAGTATACTCTGCTGCTAAAGAAAAGAACTCAGGGGCCCCAAGTCCCTTCAGAGTGAAAAATTCTCTCTCAGACAGGAGCTTCAGTAAGAATACCTTCCCTCAGACACACCCACGGGCCAGCAAAGCAGGTTTGGGCAGCCAGTAGCCAGTAAATGCATCCACCCAGTATCAGGATTATTTTGGCAGCAAATAGCAGAAAATTCTACCTCGATCTGACTTAAACACTCTGAAGGCCTGGGGTTAGCATGTCGGTGAAGGCATCAAGGTCCTAGGCTCCTTCTGTCTGTGCCAGCTGGCCTCAGGTTCAACTTCCTTGTTGGACATTTCCCGCATCCCATGCAGGCGCCTGCGGCCTTCTGAGTTACGTATTTCCTGCTTCCCTGCTCACGTCCATCATGGAGTAGGATGTTCTCTTGTGTCGGATTGGGCCAGGTTATTCACGTGTCCATCCCTGGGCCACTGAGAGCGGAGGACTGTGTTTTCTGATTGACTTAAGATAATCAGTATCTGCCTTTTGTGTCGAGAGGAGGGTCAGTTCTGCTGAAGCCCATGGCTGGCTGGAGAGAGTAGAAACCTAAACAGAACTGGAGTTCTCTTAGGATGGAGGAAGTGGGGAAATGGATGGTGGGTAGAATCTGAGGTGGGAATTGAATACGGGTTGTTTATTGGGGTCTGTTCTGGGATTAGTCTGCACCTGGGAACCCCAACTTGAGAAGTGAGGGAAGTAGGATGGGGAGGGGAGGGTGAACTTCAAGGCGGTGACAAGAGGGACCTCAGCTAATCCCACAGAGAGTTTTCAGAATGGTCACAAATCGTGGCAAGAAAGCCAGGCCTTTGAACTCCTGCATCAGTCAGTCACTGCACATGGGCTACCCTGGGAATGTGGTATAATCTTGGGCAAGACCTTGCCCCTTCCTGGAGAGTCACTCAGCCACGAGCCACACCAGACAGCTGGGGGAATGAGCACTTCCATCCTGGAGGGGGGGTCCCAGTAGCACACCATGGCACCCAGCGCAGAAGGCAGCCACCACCGTGGAGGACCTGTCTTGGCCTTGCTTCTGTCCCTGCCGGGAGGGAACCCAAGATGGAGTCTGGGGATGACACGGCAGCCCTTCCCTGATGTCCTGCTCTGAGCACCTCTGGCTTGTCCTCAGCAGCCTCAGGCGAGAATTGAACAGGAAGGTGCTTTGTAAACCACACGAGCACAAGAAATTCTAAGCTTCTGGACCACTTTTTGTTAGGATTCTCATCCTAACTGATTTCAGTTCATTGTTTCTGGTCTGCCCCTTTCCTCAACTACATTCACCCCCATGCCTAACACGGTGCCTATCACAGAGGAGGCATGAGGGGGCATAAGAGAAGGTGTAACCCTGTGTTTGGTGAAGCAAGGCAGGGGACGATGAAGGGTGAAGCAAGGTGAGGGGCGGGGAGAGAATGGAAGGAAAGGGTGAGAAGGGGGCAGATGAACGATCGCATGGCCACCCAGACCTGTTCTCCTGGACAGAAGTTAATGGCTCTGGGGTCCCTAAGCCCTGCTCGGCTTTCCAAACAGGATGGTGCTGCAGAGAGCACTAGGGCTCCTAAGGTTCTCCTCCTAACCCCTTTGCCATGCCTCTGCTAGTTCCCTCTGATGTCCCCAACCTCTAACTTCTGGATCCCCCTCCAGATCTCATCCCTCTCCATGGACTATTACGTTCAGTTCCACAGCTTTCTGTACCACCTGCACATCCATGACTCCTGAGTCTTCCCTTGTGAACTCCAGATTTGTATGTAGAAGTGTCCACCAGGACATCTGACAGTGGACGCAACTAGGCCCTCAGGTTTTCCACAGCCTTTCCCATCTGAGGAGGGAGCAAAGGGAGAGTGGGGACAGGGGGATCCATCCTTCCAACTGCTCTAACCGAAACCTTGAAGCCATCCTTCAGTCCTGCATTCCTCTGGCACCCCACATCCTACCCAGCAGCAAATCCTTTCCTTTCTGCCTTCAAAACCGTTCTAGAAACTACCACCCTGGTTTAAGCCCTGTCATCACTGTATTATTAAACTAGCTTTTCAACAGATCTCCTGCCTTTTTAGCCCTTGCGTTGGTCTCCTCATAGCAAAGTGATCCTTTGAAACCATAAGTCAGATCATGTCATCTCCCTACCCAAAACCTTCCCTGGGGCCCCATGGCATTCAGAGTAAAAACTGAAGTCCTCACGTTGGCTCTGAGACCCTACGTGACTTGTATCCCTTCCCCACTGCCCTGACCTACATCCACCCCTCTGGCCTCAGCCCGTTGGCTACAAGCACACCTGCCTCCTCATGACTCGTCAAGTACACACAGTCTCAACCCTTGCTGTTCTGTGCCCAGGGTAGGCTTGTGACTCGTTCCTTCATTCCCTTCAGGCCTCTGCTCAATGCCACCTTCTTAAGGAGGGCTCAAAAAACCTCTGTGTGAAATAACATCCCCACCCTAACCTCCAGTAAGCCCTACCCACCTTAGCTTCATTTCTTTTCCCCGTAACACTTGTATCTGCCTAACATGTCATGTATTTGTCTATTGATTTCTCACCCAGCCTCACCATTGTAACAGTGCCTGGCTTGTACTAAGGGCTCGAAAAACATTTGTCAAATGAATGGCTGGGCTTCAGAGTCCGAGAGACCTTGGTTAGTATCTCAGCTCTTCCACGTGCCAGCCCTGGGTCCTGTAGCCAATTACATAACCTTGCTGGGCCACAGTTTCATCATGTGTGAAATGGGGAAATCATCGTACTTACTGCATAGGATTGTAATAAAGACTGAGTGAGTTAATACATAGTTGTTAGAATAGCACCTGGCACGTAAAGCACTCACTAAAGGTAGCTGTCATTGTGCATTATTGTTGTTACTACAATCATCATTATTATTTATTCATAGGATGAGCCACACAATCCCAGCCCAGGGCCCCACCCCAGCCCCCCAGACTCTTCTTTCCAGCCAGAGGTGGAGCGGGTGATTCAGGTGGTGGCAGACTGCCCTGTGACTCAGCCCTGAGCCTCAGCCACACCGGGGTCCCCTGGCATGGGCTGCCTTGGCCAGAGGGCTCTTGGGTTGAATCATCAGGACCATGGTTCCAGCTGGGGGATACCTTGGCTGTGGAGTTTGGCTGGTAGAGCTTTCCCTCCCTGGGTCCTTCCAGGAAGAGACTGGCCATCTGCCCCACTGTGCTCTCAGGAACTGTACTTTGCGAGCCCAAATGCATCTGTCAGTAGAACTTGAAAAAGAGCCAGACAAGGATAAGTGGGGAAAGGAAAAGGTAGGAAAAGAGAAAAGTCACTTCAATCCTTTGCCATTAAGCAGGGCAGGGCAGTGTCATGAACAGATCATGGGGTTCTGAACTCAGCAGGCCTGGATGTGAGTGTCCATCCTTCCACTTACAAGCTGGGGAGTCCTGGACAAGTCGTTCACTTCTCTGAGCCTCATCTGTAAGAGGGGGAGGACAACATCTCCCTCTCAAGGTTACTGGGTGGCAGGGGGGTGGGGTGGTATACAGTGGACACATGCAGTCTTCAAGTTCCAAATCCTTCACAAACTTTTCAGGAACTTTTGTAAAAGGAGAGGAGGAGTTCCTTGTGTCTCCATCATCTTCCTCCTAACTCCCTGATCCCCCATGTCCCCCCAGGAAGGGGAGGGGAGGATCTAATGTGTCCTTCCTCCTTCCCTTCCTTCTTCCCTTTATTGAACACCTGCTGCATGCCAGGTGCTGTGCCAGGTATAGAAGTCATGAGCTAGAACAAGAGGCAGACAGTATTTAAATGAGCAGATGATAGCTGATTATAAACTGTATTCAGTACAAGGCAGGAGAACAGGCTGTTACAAAGGAAACCAACATGGTGGAGCTCTCAGAGAAGATGGAGGTGGCGCCATTTAAACAGGGGCTTGAGGAAGGGCAGCAAGCCAGCCTTGCGAGAGGAACACAAGGAAAGAACCTTCCGGGGAGGGAGAACAGCATATGCAAAAGCCGAAAGGCAGGTCGTGTTTAGGAGGTGCCAGGAGACCCTGTGTTGGAGCGTCGCGGGCCAGTGAGAGTAACAGATGAGGCTAGAAAAGGGGCCAGGAGAACATGGGTGCCCCCTCTGACTTTCCCTTCTCTCAGGGACTGCACCTCATTAGTGCCTATTTCCACTGCCTCAAAACAGTCGCCTCGTACATTTTTTCTAGCTTTATATGTCTTTACAGAGACAGGGCTTGTGTGGCTACATCATGGCCAGACGCCCTTAGGGTTGTTTTTCCAGAGCAAATGACATAATATATGTAAGCTGTGTAGTACCGTTCCTGGCACATAGTTAGTGCTCATTAAAAAATAGGTAAGGTCTCGAAAGACTGAGCGATACAATATGGAGATAAATAAAGCCCGATAACAATATCACTGTGAACTGTTATTTTGCTATTTAAAAAAGGAGACAAGAGGCACCTGGGTGGCTCAGTCAGTTGAACATCTGAATCTTGATTTGGGCTCATGTCCTGACCCCAGGGTTGTGGGATCAAGTCCTGTGTGGGGCTCTGTGCTGAGCATGGAGCCTGCTTGGGATTTTCTCTCTCTCTCCCTCTGCCCTCTCCGCATCTTGCTCTCTCTCTCTCTCTCTCTCTCTTTCTCTCTCCCCCTCTCTATACATACATGCATACATACATAAAATAAAGAAGATAAAACTTCTAATTTAAACCCAAAAGAAGATAAAACTTTGAACTTAAACTCATCTTTCTCCCCATGATCATTACAAAGAAAGTCGGGTGGGTATCCAGCCCCTCATCTGGGAAACCTTTCCTGCCCCACTCACCCCAGAAGGTACCCGGGTCCCTCAGCTACACGCCCAGGGCAGCCCTCTGTTGAACTGTCCGTGTATCTGTCTCTTCCATGGACAATGAGTTCCTCAATGATAGGGACTAGGCCTTAATTATCTGTTTAATATGGCCTTTGGATGACATTTTATTTTATATCAGGTATGTTTAAGGACTATTCTAAATAACAAGCTTACTCTAAACCACCTTTGCACTAAGAACATAGGCCTTTTGAGCCAACATACCATCTTAAAAAGTGTAGTACCCTTTTAATTTTCCTAAAGCGTGGACTGGGTTGAAGTATAGATTGGTTCATTGGATATTTCCACCCCCATTGGTTTCTCAGACCTCCATTTTCCATGAGAAACAGGCAGGCTTTCACCAGGGATATTGCACCAGAGATTTGTGTTATTTACTGCTGGGGAGAATGCCAAAAGTAGTAACATAGGTCCACAGATCCCAAACCCTGCATTCAGACGCCCTGGGGCAGCACGGTATATTTTGAATTTTCAAGGGAACAGCAATTCTCGACATTTGTCAGACATCATGCAAATTACTAGCCGAGGTAGTTCGCAATTTCAACATCAGATTACAACATGTTCTGTTCAGTGACATCACGTCTTTGCAAAGCTGGGTTTTTGGTGGTGGTTGTGCTAAAAAAGCAAGTACCATGTGAACATCAGTGTGGAACAGGAAATGACGGTAATGGTGTCCGATCCAATTCCAAGGTTTGAGGATTTGTGCAGTGCCCAACAAGCACACATGTCGCATTAATAAGTAATTGTAGTTATTTTAAAGGAAGTAAAAACATTATGTGTGTTTTTTTCGAACCATTACCAAGTTGTTAGGAAATAAGCACTTAGTAAGCTATTTATCTCTAAGTACTTAATAATTAAAAGTGCTTGGTATTTCTTTTGGCCTAGGAAGGTCGTGAAATAGTTCCTAAGATGGAAGCCATGAACCCAGAAAGTCTGGGAACTTCTTAGGTTATAGCAACTCTTACCTACCTCTTTTGAGCTTTCAGTGCCTACCTCAGGAATTAATTCCGAGCTAACCTGTAAGCGTGACCTGACATTAGCGATACACTCACAGAACCTATACTTAATCCTGCCTCAAGAGTCCAGGAGCTGCAAGACTGGTAAAAATTTACTGGGAGGGAAAACGGAGATTCAGCCCATCCCTCTTCACCCCATCTAACTAGTTTCTTAATGAGTGAACGCCAGTCTGGAATGAGCTGGATGTATGCCTTCCTGTTATAAACACAGAAAAACAAGCATCCATTTGTGTGCCAGGTTACGGTTTATTATCTTAAGCTAGGAGTGGCCTGAATGTCCAGCTGGCCCTGCTAGCTGATCATCGCCAAAAAAAGAGACCACAGAGCAAGTGTTCTGAAGCTACAGTTATTACTTCTGGTAGCTTTCCTTCCAACTTTTAGCTTATTCATAAATGACCTGGTTCTGTAAATTGCCTCATGTAGTTATTTATCTTTGTTTGAAGAAAACAAGCTGGTCTGGGCCATCATACCAGGAAGAAGCATGTTCCACACCGGGCCTCCTATGGGAACTCAATGGAGATGGATCTGGCCGGGGTGAGCCCCTGGTCACATTTGCCTGAAATGTTTTCTAGGCTATTGAAATAGGGCAGTGGACTTCAGTCGCTCATGTGTCTCGGGTCGATTCCAGACCATTTTCTGGGAAGGGTCATGACCCCATTGTTTGTGTTCATCTGTATAGGGAGATGGGATTGCCCCTGTTCAAAGCATGAAACCCTATTAGCTCCCAGCTTCCACAAGAAGATGTTAAGGCCCAATTATCTGTTGTTTATGAGTCTCTTTTCAATAGGTACCATCAGCCTCAGGGCTATTGCACTTGCTTTTTCCTGCTGCCTAGACTCCCTTCACTCAGCTGTTACCATGACAGGCCCTTCCTTTGCTCTTTCAGCAAACATTTGTTGAGTTCCTACTGTGTGCCAAGCACTATACTGGTTGTCAAGGGTACAAGAGGGAATGATAATAATCATAAGAGCTTAACATGCATTGAATGCTTGTGAGGGACCAAGCATTCTTCCAAATCATTTACACGTGGTATCTTACTTAATGCACAACAACAATCCAATCACGTTCAATAGCAATCTGGCGAGTGATCCACATTTGAGGTGGAGTGACTACTTTACATCAACAAGTTATCCAACATTTTGCTGATAAGGAAAGTGAGACACAGACGGGCTAAGTTACTTCCCCAAAGTCACACAGATAATAGATGATGAAGCTGGGATTTGAGCTTGCATTTTATATATATATATATATATAGGGATGTTTGTTTTATTTTTTTTTTATTTTTTTATTTTTTTTTTATTTTTCGAGAGAGAGAGAAGCTTAAGCAGGCTTCACGCCCAGCGTAGAGCCCGACGCAGGGCTCGATCCCACAACCATGAGATCATGACCTGAGCTGAAATCAAGAGTTGGTTGTTCAACCGACTCAGCCACCCAGGCATCCCAGAGTTTGCATTCTTGAACACTGTTATATTGTCTCTCTAGCCAGACACAGAAGGTCCCTGGTCTTGTTGGTTTACATCTTTTGCAGAGGGGAGAAACAATAAACACAATAGCAGATAAGTAATTTCAGATAGTCAAAGATGTTAAGAAAAGAAGTAATAGTAATAAACCCAGGTAATTTGGTAGAGACTTCCTAGAGTGGGCAAGGAAGGGGGCCGCTTTATGTCAGAGAGTTGGAAAAGCCTCCACTAAGGGGTCATCTGGACTGAGACCTGAAGAGGCAGGCCATTAGAAGGTATTCAGGAAAAGTGTTCCAAGAGGAGGGAACAGCAAGGACAGAGGCAGTGAGGCAGGGACAAGTTTGGCTGGGTGCAAAAGAGAAATAAGCAGGACCCAGATCACATAGTGTCATGCTTTGCGACCTGGGCTGCACACGACTGCCTGGGGAGCTTCCAGAAATACTGATGCCTTGGCCCACACCCAGAGATGCTAAAGCAATCGATCTGAGGTTTGGCTTGGGCAAGAGGAATTTTAAAAGAAGATGATTACAGTGGCCCAATGAGGTATGATGGTGGCTTGGACCAGGGTGGTGACATTGGAGGTGGCAGTATCTCCTCTTTAGCCAGTACTCCCTCCATGCAGGATTTTAAATGGCTCAGGGCTGGCCTCTCTCCCACACAGCTCACCTGTGGTTAACAGGAAGCACTCATTTTCTTAGCCTGGATACAGCATCGTCTGGGATGCTCAGCCACAGGTGGCCTGGGAGGGCATCAGCTCCAGCGCACCAACCCTGTCTTGCTGCTAAGACACATATCAGGCTTGCTGAGCATCCCACTGCTGCTCTTACCAGACGTATCAAGGGAGGAGTAGGCTGAC
This sequence comes from Panthera tigris, assembly GCF_018350195.1. Lineage (NCBI taxonomy): Eukaryota > Metazoa > Chordata > Mammalia > Carnivora > Felidae > Panthera > Panthera tigris. The sequence goes on along the minus strand of NC_056666.1, from coordinate 126,263,895 downwards.
ACAGCTTTCTCCAAGGAAATCATCACCTCACAGTCTTGACTCTCTACCCACCCAACCTTGTTATATCAGTGTGGGTAAGTCTACCCTATTGTTGGCCACAGAGGTCTCTGCCCCAGCTTACTTTGGAAGGTGGCACCTTGGTCTCTTCTTGCTTCAGCTGTAACTGAAACAGTGCATTTTTCCAGAGAGACAGAAGCAATAAGAAGTGTATATAGGTAGACAAAGAGGTTTATTTTAAGGAATTTGTTCACACGATTGTGGGGGATCAGGTAAGTCCAAATTCTGCAGAGTAAACTGGTAGGCTGAAGATGCTGAATTTTGATCTATTCAGGCCTTCAGCTGATCAGATGAAGCCCACTCAGATTATGGAGGGCAATCTGCTTACCTCAAAAGCCCAGCGATTTAAATGTAAATCTCCACATAGTATTCCATTGTGTATATAAACCATATGTTTTCACTCTTATGTGGATCCTGAGAAACTTAATAGAAGACCATGAGGGAAGGAAAAGAAAAAAAAAAAAAAAAAGGTTAGAGAGGGAGGGAGCCAAAACATAAGAGACTCTTAAAAACTGAGAACAAACTGAGGGTTGATGGGGGGTGGGAGGGAGGGGTGGGTAGGTGATGGGTATTGAGGAGGGTACCTGTTGGGATGAGCACTGGGTGTTGTATGGAAACCGATTTGACAATAAATTTCAAATAAATAAATAAATAAATAAATAAATAAATAAATAAATGTAAATCTCAACCAACAGCCCCTCGCAGAAACATCCAGAATAATATTTGACCAAATATCTGAGCACCATGGCCCAGCCAACTTGACACATAAAATTAACCATCGCAGACAAGAGACTCATCTTATAGCCTCGTACACTATTCTATTCGTAGAATATTTCCAGAAGAGTACAAAGAGATCTTTTCACCAGGGGGCTTGGGGTTTAGAGTAAAAGACATACTTATTTTTTCCCAGATTTCATTTTTACATCTTTGACTTTTATTTATTTATTTATTTATTTATTTATTTATTTATTTATTTATTTTTGCTGTGTGTGTATATATGTACTAGTTTTTCAAATAAAAATAAACTATAAAAAAGGGATCAAACTGATCATTGGATTGCACTTATTGGCCATCTGCAAAACTGCTTTCTTCAAACCACACTTTAAGATGACATAAGCACATGAGCCTCCACTAAGGGGGATCATAAGAAACAGCAAATATCAAGAGAGCGCTGTTGACATTTGTTCCACATCACAGCGCCCCCTATAGGAGGACCCCAGGAGATTTCACCTGGACTTTAATTCCAAGAATGGCTGTAATTCTCTCAGGCACCTGGTTTCCTCTTAGGGAGACTGAATTGAGTAACTGGCCAAAGTTTCCTACAATGAACACAACCAAAGGGGGTCACACACCCCTAGCCAGGTATTACCATATGGCTTGTAACCTCATTTGAAGCACAATTTTATGTTCTCACTTTTTGTCTTTCTCTTTTAGTCCTGCTTTTTTTTTTTAAACACTTCATTGCAGAAATTTTCAAATACACATAACAGAAGAGAAAACGGTAGACTGTATCTCCCCTGTACCAATCACCCAACTTCAACCATTATTCACTAATGGTCAGTTAGGTTTTACATACCTCTCTACACTTCCTCGCAAATGCCACTCGATACTTTTCCTTATTTTAAAATGAGATATAATTCTCATTCTATAAAATTCATCCTTCTAAAGTGTACGATTCAGTGGTGTTGAAGTATATTCACAAGGTGGAACCATCACCATCATAGTTCTAAGAAGTGTTTATCAGCCCATATCCAGCAGAAGTCATTCCTCATTCTCCCTTCTCCTCAGCTCCTGGCAACGACACATCTACTTTCTGTCTCTATGGATCACCCGATTATTATTTTTTTCCATCCGAATTCAAGTTTTATTTTATTTTTTTTCCCAGTCAGCTTTATTTTTTTTTTCAATATATGAAATTTATTGTCAAATTGGTTTCCATACAACACCCAGTGCTCATCCCAAAAGGTGCCCTCCTCAATACCCATCACCCACCCTCCCCTCCCTCCCACCCCCAACCAACCCTCAGTTTGTTCTCAGTTTTTAAGAGTCTCTTATGCTTTTCACCAGATTATTTTAAAGCAAATCTCAGATATCACATAACTTCACCTATAAATATTTTAGTATGTGTTTCGAACACATAAGGACTCCTTTTTTTTTCCCCTTTAACAAAGACAAATACCGCTAGGATACAAAAAAATTAGTAATAATTCTTTAATATCATCTAATACATAGTCAGTGTTCAACAGTTCCCTGTTAACTGATTTATTCTCATTGTATCCAAACAAGGCCTTCATACGTGATGTGGTTGGTATGACAGAGTCTCTTTTGATCTGTAACAGTTCCTTTTCCTGTGGTTGGTTTGTCACTTATTTATAAGGAGGAGGGGGGAGCTCTTTTCTCTGTAGAATTTTCTACAGTCTAAATTTGGCCAATTATAGATCCATGGTATTCTCTTATTGTCTGTATGTCCTATAAACTGGTGGTTGAATATAGAGACTTGATCTGATTCAGGGTCTGGGTTTTGACAAGAATATAGCTGGTAGTGGGTGTATCTCTTCCCTATCTGTAGACACAGTCATGTCTGTCTTTTGAGATTTAAGACTGATCTGTGAGTTCAGGTATTGTCTGCCTGATCCACACATTAGGAAGTTCCCCATCAGCCTTTCCCAAAGGTCTTGCCTTGATCAATGTTGCCTAGATCCATTATTGCATTAGGGAGATCATTGCAGAAGGATGATGTCCTAGTTCTGCATTAATTAGCTAGAATTGATCTGAAAAAGACTTTTCTTCATCAATTTGGGTGATTATACATGAGATAGATCTTGTAGCTGGATGAATAATTATGTAAATAACTATATAAAAAAGTATTTATTGATGGTTCAATGTCAACAAAGAATCACAATGATTATTTAATTAAAGAGAATGATCTTTTATTGAGTACCTACTAGGTGCCAGATACTATGCTTCGTAGGTCCTTTGACATTCATACTTTCATTGAAAAATCATAATCCGAGGCACCTGGGCAACTCAGTCAGTTAAGCATCCATCCTCAGCTCAGTTCATGATCTCACGGTTCATCAGTTCGAGCCCCGCGTCGGGTTCTGTGCTGACAGCTCAGAACCTGGAGCCTGCTTTGGATTCTGTGTCTCCCCCTCTCTCTGTCCCTCCCTGCTTGCATTCTGTGTCTCTCTGTCAAAAAATAAATAAGCATTTAAATAATTATTTTTAAAAAATAATAATAAATCATAATAATCCTGCAAGGTAGTTGTTATCACATTTAACAGATAAGGAAACAAAAGCTCAGAGAAGTGACTTAAATAAGATCAAACAGCTGGATCTAGGTGTGGGAAGGGTGCACCAAAAGCATGAATGGAGCTGAGAGGGATAGTTAGCAGGTTCAATGACAGAGTAAATATTAGAAGATGACGGGATCGATGAACACATGAGAGCCTTACATTTACAGCGGGAAATATAAAGTCCTGCTCTGGGACTAAATCCACTCGAGTACACGCTCAGAGATGTGAATGATCAAGATCTTGTGTTTTAAAATGACCTCAAGACATTAGCTTAGAACAAGCCCCATATGGATCTTAGAAAAACTAATGTTGTATGAAGGTACATTAATAGGAGCAAGTAATGAATAGGCTCAAAGCTCCATTTGGATAAAAATCATAAATCTCTTGGGGCGCCTGGGTGGCGCAGTCGGTTAAGCGTCCGACTTCAGCTCAGGTCACGATCTCGCGGTCTGTGAGTTCGAGCCCCGCGTCAGGCTCTGGGCTGACGGCTCGGAGCCTGGAGCCTGTTTCCGATTCTGTGTCTCCCTCTCTCTCTGCCCCTCCCCCGTTCATGCTCTGTCTCTCTCTGTCCCAAAAAATAAATAAAAAAAAAAAATCATAAATCTCTTTTTCCCTATTGTACCCTAGCCTCCAGCATAGTATCTGGAAAAACAGTCAGTAATGATCTGGATATAATGGGCACTCCACACATATCTGTAAACACTTAGATGTAAACACTTAGATTCAATCATTAACCGAATCTATCGGGGGCTTGTTGTTCCCTAAGTGCTGTTATAGGTGCTTGAAATCCAGCAGTGCTCTTGCAAGGCTTGCATCCTAGTAGAACAGTAGGGAAGACAGACAACAAACAAATAAATAGATAATGGTGTGAAGTGTGGTGGAAGCACCATGGACAAAAATTAAGCGGGCTATGATGCATGACAAGTACTGGGTGGGAGGAGTCACCCCACATCTGGTGGTCAGGGAAGATAGCTCTGCACAGGTAATGTGCAGCAGAGACCTGAATGTGAGGGTGTGAGCCATGTAAGCAAGGCACGGCAGGTGCAAAGGCACTGAGGCAGGAGTATGCCAGATCTATTCCACACAGAGGGAGGTACAGTCTTAACCAGTCTCGGCTGGTGATTCCGGGCACCACGTAGTTTAAGACATTGTCAAATGAGAGCATTTCAAGGTAGTAAAAGGCTCTGGAACCTGCTCACATGAAGGTGAGTTAAAGAAGAGTGACTTTGGCATACCTGACTGGCTCTCCTCAAGTGCATGAAGACCAGACACAAGGCTGAGGGCTGAGAATTACCCTGTGTAATCAATAACTGGGACCATTCATTCACTCTGGCTGTAATATACCGTAGAACAAGTTCCCCCTTGCTCAGTAATGAGCTCCCTGTTATTGGAGGTGTTCAAGCAAAAGCAGACAATCTACCAAAGATGGAGAAAATGACTGGCCCATCTTAGGCTGGAATAGGAGACCTCTGAGGTTAAGCCCATCAAGGAGATTCAGAACTGTACCCTGACCCCCTCTCTCCAGTTTCCCTCCCTTTCCACCCTCTCTGTTTCCATGCTCCCACTTTGCTCACCCTCAGGATGAAACAAATGCATACACACAAACACACAACAGCAGGTAGAGCAGTGTAGGGGAGAGAGAGCAAAGACCAGGAAGGCAGAGAAAAAGGGAAAGAAGAGAAAGGACAGGGAAGGGAGAGGAGGGGAGTGGGAGGTGGGGACGTGGGTGTGAGGCTTCAGAGTCAGGGAGTCCATGGTGACCCCACTGCAGGTTCCCAGAGCAGCAAATGGGTAATCTTGAATCACAGCTCATTTAGGACTTCCTGTTTTCAGCTTGTCTCTGTGAATATTTGGAGGGGTTTCCAGCTAGTAAATAAAGCGGAGTGCCAAGACTCCCTCCCCAGGCCAACAACCATTTCACCATCCCTGTGGCTGCCCGTCCTCAATTCCCTCTGACCCCGCCTAGCCTCTTGCCTGAGGACCATGCCAGAGTCCCCTCCAGCACCCACCCACCCGGCTCCAGGCCCCCTGCCCACTTCTCCTGAGGTTCTGACTCAGTCAGGTTCTCATGACAGAAGGACAAACCTCGGAGAGTGCAGGATCCAGGCCGAGCATTTACAGAAAAATTCACCTTGAAAAAGACACGTGTTCCTGAGACACATTTTCTTGGCCTTTTCCCAAGCTCCCACATCCTTCCTTCCATTCTCCTGCCCCCTCCCAAGTTACAAGTGGATCTTTATCCAGCCTTCTTAAATGTGATCCCGCAAACATGTTTGGCACATCTGTAACGTGCCAGGCACCTGTGTTATGACTGGGAGGGAGACACGTCGTCTGTCCTTCAGAAGCCGACAGTGTGATGGGAGGCAGACATGGGTGGAGCCAGGGGTAGAGCTGAGCTTTTTTGGGGCCCAGACATCACACAATTCGGAGGCCCTCTGTTAGGAAAAGACCGTAAAATGGCAAGGCACATCAGGTCGGGGCTTGTCCTTGGGTGTTAGAAGAGCCCATATACAAGAAACCTGAGTTACATCCTCACTCCTGGAGAGGGGAGGATGGGCATCCCCCACCCCGAAACACTCAAAAAGGAGCACAGGAGGAGGTTGGGCTGACCATTAATTAGCTAATTAATTAATTAATTAAACCCTTATGTCTACAGTCTCTCTTTGTGCTCTTTTGTCTATCCTGTGAATAAATGAATGCATGCTTGAAGCATTCAGCAAATATGTACTTATATTATGTACTGTAATAATTGGGACAAAGTTCAGCTGTGTAACAAAGACCTAAGGTGGCTTCAGTAATCCAGGACTTTCTCACACAGTGGTCTGGGCAAGAGCAGCCCAGGGTTCCTGTGGAGCTTCCCTGGTTTTAAGGACCCAGGCTCCTTCCATCTTGTTGATCATGCGCTCCTGAGCTGTTGCTTTTCAGCCACAAGGTCATAGATGGTCCACACTCCAGCCAGCAGGAAGAGGAAAAGCCCTGCCCTTCCCTTTAATGATAGGCCTGGAAGTTCGGACCCCACTTCTGCTCACAGAAGCAGAAAACATGATCACATGGGCACACACAGGCGCCAGGGAGATGGGGAAGTGTGATATTTATTCTGTGAGAGGTCATATGCCCCCAGGTTGGGTGCTTCATGACTGTAGAAAAGAAGGGACATTGTGGACAGCTAGAAGTCTACGAGACACTCTGCAGTGTATGCTGTGCTGTCTAGGAAACCGAGGAGCAGAAGAAGTTCTGGTTCTTTCCAGAGCCACCCATTGATAGAACTGAATTAAACAAGCTGTCTCCCACCCATTGTTTTATGTTGGTAACTTTAATTCTTTCTACTGGATCACAAATGTTGGCTGAAGAGGAAACACTCTGATCCTTAAAGGGGAAGTTGGAGGAAGAGGAGGCAATAAAGTGAAGTTGGTGGGAAAAAAGAGAACCAGAAGAGAGTAGTGGGGTAGAAACCGAGTTTCAAAAAGCTCAGCATTTTCGGATGTCATGGAATGCCCAACGGAATGCCAGTCAAAAGAACGCTATTGTATTTGCCAGTGAGGAGGTGACAGGTGACCTTTGCCAAATCAGTTTCAGTGGAATGGTAGGGAATGAAATCTGAAGACGGTGGGTTTAGGGGTGAGTGGGAAATGTGGAGGGACACACCGAGGACAGTGAGGCCCCAGGGTATTGAAAAGCAGGAACAATTCGAAGAGAATCTATGATTCCCATGATCATGTCGACCCTAAGGATAAAGCATCATCAGAGAGCCAAAGATAAAGAAGATAAGGCAGGAATGTAGTGTGACTGCCTCAGCAAACACCAACATAGCAGCGACTTAAACAAGATTAAAGTCTACTTTTTCATGTAAGAGTCTGAGCATGCTCAGTCAAGGGCAGATTTGGGGACTCCATGGTGTTGGGAATCCAGGTTCCATCCACCTTATTACTCAGCCATCTTCAACATGCAGCTTCCATCCTGGGGTCTGAGATGCCAGGTAGAAGAAGGAAAAGAGAAAGGGGAGATTCCCTTTGTCATAAAGGCAGCACTCAGAGGTTGCTCACAGCAACTACCACTCACGTGTTCGTTGACCAGACTCTGAGACTTGGCCATATCTACCTGTGAGGGAGACTGGAACAAAGCTGTCTTTAGCTGAGAGACTAGATACCCAGATGAGCTTAAGGGTCCTCCTGCTGCAGGAGGAGGGGCCAGTGAGCAGTCAGTCTAGGAAGACCTAGAACAAAGGACAGGTTCAGCTAGGGTTGGGAGGCGGCACACAGCCACCTGGAGGAAGAAGCAGAAAGCTGGTGAGCTTGGAAAGGAATAGAAAATAGGGAACTCTTGCTTGGCCACTTTTATCTTCTCTGCAAAGTGGGACTCAGAGTCATGGCTGCGAGGCTGGGACTCTCCGAGAGCCAAAAAAAGGGAAGGTGCACCAAGCCTCACTCCCCGTCATTATTTCCCATCTGTGGGGGTGCAACAGCAGGTATGCACCTGTAGATACCCTGAAGATGGTTTGAAGAACAGTTGTGCTCTTGGAGTCCCGAGCTTCCTTCCCAGCTCTGTGCTTAGCTGCCATATAGCCTTAGACAAGGCAAGAGATATGTTTCTGTATCTGTTAAATGACCATACTAACGCCCATGCTGCCCACCTCGCAACCCTATTCTGTGTCCCAGGAGAGAACTGTGAAGCTTTTTTGTAAGTTGTGGGCTGTAGGTGGGCATTGTCCTGGAGGGATGGAGTTGTCAGGGCACTGGTTGAGCCTTGAGGAGAGACCGTAGGGACAGAACAGCCCCCCACAACCTTCCCGGCACTTGGCCAACCCCCACCAGGGAATTTGGGCTCCCCCTGCCTCTGGCCCAACATCAGAACCCTCTGCTGTCCAGGCGGAAGTGACATGGGAGGGGGCGGCCCTCCCAGCTGTTCATAGTCAGTTGCAGTCAGCCTCTGTTCTGTCTTGAGAGCACAAAGAGCCTTGGCTTGGTCCCCTGCATTTGGCCTTGGAAGTTCTCCTGGGATCTCTCCTTGACCCCAGGGCCCAAATTCGTGTTCCTGGCCTCAGCTAAGTAAACAGTGCGAGTTTCTCTCCCAGGCCTTGGGCCAAGCACAACTAACCTTGTCCAGTGTATACACACGCATGCACACATGCACACACACTGCTTGCACACACGAGCACCACATACAACACACATCTTACACATGCAAACACACCAAATACACCACAAACACTGCACCTGTGTGCCACACACATGTCCCCCACACGCTACATGCATGTCTCCCACAAACTACACATACATACAACCCACATGCACACACCCAGCACATACATACCATGTGCACATATACATACAGTCCCTTTTTCCTAACTGGTCTCTATCCCATATCACATTCAACCCTCCATTCAACCCACTGTATAACTACTTGAGGGATTTTTCTAAAATACAGTGAGGCTACTTTCTTGTTTCAACTCCTCCAATTCTTCCAGTGGTTTTCCAGACCCTTCAGCCATCCCTCACCATCCTGCCCTGTCGGCCAGTCTGAACCACTTGCCCATTCCTGCTCCCCAGTGGCTCCCCCTGCCTCTGCTTTGCCCACCCTCTCTATCCTCCAGAGAAATGCCCCTCCTGAAACATGTATTTATTCTTTCAAACTCTGTTCAGAGCTCACCTGTTCTATAAAGATTCTCCTGACCAGCCAGATGGAATGTTCCCTTCCTCCTCTACATTCTAGTGGAATGGCTAGTTTCCCATGTCTGTCTCTTCTGCTAGGCAGGTGACTTTCTCAGTGTCACTATATACGGAACCCTGGGTCTTGGCATTGGGTAGGTGCTCCATGAACGTTGGGCAGGTGGCACTCACCCCCTCATCTTCCCACACAGATCAAAGTAGAAAACCAGCATGACTACCAGGACATCACCAGCATGGTGGCAATGGCCAAAACCTATGCCACCACTGAGGCCTTCATTGACTCGAAGTACGACATCCGCATCCAGAAAATTGGATCCAACTACAAGGCTTACATGTGAGTCCCTGGGTGGGGGCTAGGGGGCTGGGAGGAAGGGTGGGAGGAGAGTGTAGGAGGAACAGTGATTAGAGATACATGTTCAGGCCAGTCTCCTCCACCCCAGGGCAGAGACCCTTCAGCACATCGTTATTCTCCCTTTATGTCTCCTTACTGCCTTCCTCTCTGGTCAGTACAGCTAAGCATCCCAGGGTAGACATCTGTCTACCCAAAAAGAGCTGTTTCTCCCAGAGCAAGTCAGACATTTGGCATGTTTGAGGGAACTTTGAGTATGTATGGGATGTAAGCCATAGGAGACCAAGCTGAAAGAGAAACCTGGGGACAAATCAAGGAGGGTCTTGAATGCCGTGCTGAGGGCTTGGGGCTTTTGTTCTATTCTCTTCTGAGCAGAGAAGTGGCATCATCTGACCTGTATTTATAAAAAGATGGTTCTGGAGCCATGGGCCACAAAGGGGTTCTCTGGAACTAATAAGACTAATTAGGAGATTACACCAGATCTCTCCAGCTGCAGGCAACAATAACCACATCTGACTAACCTGAGGGAGTTTTTCAAAGGAATTTTATTAGAAAACCATGAATGATCAGAAACTCTAAAAACAAAACCACGAAACTATCAATTTCAGAAAGGTAAGGATCCAGGGCAGCTCCAGGAATCTGGGTGGCCAGAAGCAACAGACAATCTTCATGGCACCCCCACTGGGACATGAATCTGCCCGAATCATTTTCAGTGCTTAACTCAAGGTTGTGATTCCATGGAAACAGTGCTGATTAATCCAACTTAGGTCACATGCTTACTGATTAGAGAAAGGCAGAAAACCAGTATGGAGAGTCCCACCAAGATGAATGCCATTTGGGTGGGGTCATTCCCCCAGGGGAAACTGAGGTGCCATGACAAAGGAAGGAGGAATGGATGCCAGAAAATCCAGCACACGTTCACCCCAGGGGTAGTTCTGGCAAAGGATGACTCACACTGGAGCTGCTGCGGTCATGAGTCCTTGAATAGGTGGGAGGTCTTACCTGCTCCAAGGCCTCTCTGGGTCTCACTTTGGAATGTGGTTGTTGGTTCTGCTTAAAATGACAAGACCCCAGAGAGCCAACCAGTGCCGGGTTGCCAAGCATTAATGGAGCGCTGACTGTGTGCATGGCTCCATATGTGAGGACGACAATGGCTAGCCATGGACAGTTGGAAATCTCTCTGTATGCTGTTATACAGTGGAGCTTGTGCTCTAGGCCAGGGTCAGCAAACCACAGCCCACAGGCGAAATCCAGCTGCCACCTGTTTCTGTAAATAAAGTTTTATTGACCACAGCCAGACACATCCATTTATGTATTACCAAGGGTTGCTCTGGCACTACCTGGGTTGCCTAGACTAGGGGTCAGCAAACTTTCTGTGTGAAGGGGCCGGATGTTAATTTTAGGTTTTGTGGGCTGCACGAGATGCTGGCAGTTGACCTGGTAAAGAAAGATTCCCAGAGAAGGGATGGAGCCCGTTCTCCAGGAATTCTTTTTCTCTTTCTTCCACCCATGAGCCAGGCCAGACCCGTCACTGCTCTCAGATCCCTCAGGGTGATAAGATCGGCTCTTCCCTGCCCCCTCTGAGTTGGGGAACGTTCCAGTGCAGCAGTCCAGGGCATTCCTGAGGCCTGCAACCAATCCGTCATGATATCACTTCCCTCCTCTCCTCATTGTTCGCATTTCCACTTGACATTGACGACACCTTGTCCCAGTTTCTCTTCTTGAAGATTAGCTCATTGCCGCATTCTTTATGCTGAGCCTTTCTGCCCTGGCAGCTCCAATTTGTCATTAGTTATGGCTTTTCCTGGACCCTGGGTTGGCCCCGGTCCGAGGGAGGGGGTTCATGTCAGACCTCAGCATACAGCATCCTCTCCGCCCCCAACCTCCTTTCTGGCCCACTTCCTGCCCTGCACACAGGCCTTTGCCTTGTTGCTACTGGGCTGTCATTGTTTCCAAGGCCTCTCAGCAGACAGAGCTAGGAAATATACATGTGTCCCTTAACCCCTGTATGCTCACATATCTGTAATTATTTCTATATATAACCAGCTCTATCTAAAGCTAGAGAGAGTTCATGTCGATGTGTCTGACTCTCATCTAGTACCACATGAATCATCTCAGCCTTCCCAGATTGCTTATCTAGAACTTCCCACCCAAACAGGGACCTGGCTCCTACCATCTGCCATCTATTTACTTATTTGTTTGATCCCAATACAATTGCAGAACCATTAACTTGGAGCCCCGTGGGAAAGAGCTTCATCCAGTGCAGTGCAGTGTTCATGTATGGCTCCTTTTATATCTAGTCATACAACCTCCACTCACAACCAAGGTTACTTGGGGCCGCACCTTACCACCCACCCCCACTCTCTTCAGCAAGGGAGTCAACATCATACATTTGGAATATAGGTAGATTCTCCTGTCGAAGTCCTACATTCCAGCAGGTGCATCACATCTGGACCAACTGACTCTTTTCCCCTAGCCTGTGATGGGTTCCACCATGGAGAGTCATGGTGCAGAGCACGGAGTTTCTCATATATGGTTTGGTGGCTTCTGTCACTAAGTGGGAATGATAATAATAGTAAGTCTTCCTCATGAGGTTTTGTAAGCCTGAAATAAGTTAGTGCTTATAGAGACCTTAGACCCATGTCTCAGACATAGAAAGCACTCACTGAATAGCAACTCTCCCTATCATTATTTTCTTGGAAGGAGAGCAATCTGGCTTGTGTTTCTGCTCCTTCTGGCATTGCAGTGCCTTCTTCTTGTGTCTCTGCTTACTGAAAAACTATAGTAGCACCCACTGTACTAAGATATTTATGGGAATATTTCCTTTAGCCCACACAATATATCGGGATGGAGATCACTCTCATTTAAAGACTCAGAGATATGCATGGTTATGCAGCTAGAAAATGCTGGAACCAAGATTCAAACTTGCATCTGTCTGACCCACATCAGTTCTTACCTTCTCTTACCACCATACAGATCCCACTATACTAACCCTACCATCCTCCAAGGCACATTCCGTGGTTACCTTCTGGGGTCACATTGAGTGAGTCTGGTTTCTCCTTTGCTTACCCAGGGCTCCCCGCTCACTCCTCAGGTACGCTGCTAACCTTACCACCCCTCCACTCTGGTTTCAAACTAGTCCACCCTTCCAGGTAGAGACCAGCCTTAGGATGGGGTCATCTCTGCACACTGAGCCTAGTCCAGTATCCAGGACATAGGGTGGCCCAATGAGTGTTTGCCAAATTGAATTGAATCAAGATGGGCTGAACTGAACTGGCATAAAGGTTATCGATGTCACTGCACCCCTTAGCAATTCTAGCTTCTGTTGGCCATTATAAATTCTCAGCATCTGTTGTCTTCAGAGGCATTTTATTTTCTTTTAGAAGGGTATATTTGTGTAGCAATTCCTCCTCCCAGTTCACCCTTTCACTTTAACCACATGCCTTCCCTTGGCCACAAAACAGAAAACTTCACCTCTGCTACCTTGCTTGCACCCATTTAGGCTTTACTGAGTCCAGATCAGCCCCTGGATATCATTTGTCTCGATTCTTCCCCAATATACACAGTTCCTCACCCAGCAGTTAGTTACTGGGTACCTACTACATGCCGGGTCCCGCTGGACACTGGGGGGAAAAGGGATGAGTCAAATATGTCCCTGCCTCAGGGAAGACTGGACATGAAAGCAGTCATTCCAAGTGAGATAAGCATTACTAAACTTTGGTATAGGCATGTCTACTCTTGTCAGGGAGGTGGATAGTTGGGAAGCCACATACCACGAAACGTGAAGGATGAGTAGGTTTTAGGGAGGCAAAAATGGAGACAAAGACTGGATCAGGCAAAGGGAAGAATATGAGTAAAAGCCTTGACAGGAGAAATCTGTGGCATTGGAGCACTGCAAGGGAGGTCAGCTCTTGCTAGAGCAGATAAGGCAAACGAGGGGCGCTTGGGTGGCTCAGTTGTTTGGGCATCCAACTCTTGATTTTGGCTCGGGTCATGATCTCATGGTTCCTGGGTTTGAGCCCCATGTCTCATCAGGCTCCACGCTGCCAGCACAGAGCCTGCTTGGGATTCTCTCTCTCCCTCTCTGTCTCTTCCCTTCTCCAACTCACACACACATATGCACATTATCTCTCTCTTTCTTTGTCAAAATAAATAAATAAAGTTAAAAGAAGAAGAAGAAGAAGAAGAAGAAGAAGAAGAAGAAGAAGAAGAAGAAGAAGAAAAGGCAAACAAATAGAGAGGGTGTTGAGGCCAGGAGGTCTTCCTGCCCTTCACTATGAAAAAGTGATCACTTCTCTCCATGGATCATTTTTACTACATTTTGGAGCCCTCAAGAAATTCCAGGATCACTAATGGCTCTACTACCCTAGTTCTCCTTTACAAAACCAAGAGGCCAAGTTTTGGGAGATTTCATTTGATGGTGTAGGCATTTTTGAAACTTAACTCTTAGATATCAGAGGTGGCTTAGAAGAAGACAAATAAAGTCCAACAAGTAAAGAAAACAACAGCATAAAGGAAAATTTTAAAAAGGCAAATAAAGCTGGGGACAAGATGTGTACCTAATAATACATGCCATCATGTGAGCCACATATATGAATCGGTGCCTCCTAACAGCCAAAACAAAGATGGAAAGCAGAGCAGTGACAGGTGTCCTAATGCCCTCAGTGTTATTTTTCTGCTACAGGAGAACCTCCATCTCTGGAAACTGGAAGGCCAACACAGGTTCTGCCATGCTGGAGCAGGTGGCCATGACAGAGAGGTAAGAGAGGAAGGAGGTGTAATAGGGCGATGCACCAGCCACAGCAGGAGGTGGGTGAGGGATACAACAGGAAGTCTGTAAGGAATGCCACCTCATCCTCTGGCCAGTGCCTTGCCATGCACAGAGCACTTTCCTGGGCACAACAGCTCTTTATTGCACAACAAGCTGCAGGGTAGATGTTTTATAATCCCACTTTACAGATGGGAGAAGACAGTTCAGAGAGGGAAAGTGACTTGTCCAGGGTCACAGAACTCATCAATGACAGAGCTGAGATGTCTTAACCCCAAGTCCAAGGGTCTTTCCAGCCCTGCCCAGCTACTGCAGAGATAGCAGGGAGTCCTCACCAGTCCCCTCTGTGCTCTCACAGGTACATGAAAGCATCCTTATTAGGGCACCAGAGCTACTGGAATGTCCACTCTTCTTCTCTCTGACTTATCTCCATCTCAGTGTCAGGAGGGAGAGGGTATTTCCAGTGAATCATGAATGTGGTATGTGCACTCTGGCTGAAGGTCCCTCAGGTCTTTCTGCCTGTAAACACTGCTGGGAGCTCCCTTCAGCTGAGCAAGGGCCAGTCACCTACGACCAGGGCCAGCAGCACACACACACGTTCTTTCCTGCAAGCCAGCTGACCTGCGTGTAGGCATGCAATGAGAGTGGATAGAGTGTGGGCTTTGGGGTCAGAAAGATCCATTGAATGAACACTTATTGAGTGCCTACTGCATGCCATGGTGTGCCAAGCACTGAGGAGGCCAAGATGAAAAGATCCAGCCCTTCCCTTTAGAGACTGTGTGACCTTGGCAAGTGTCAGAACACAAACATCATTTGTCAGAGACAAAGGGGGATTTGTTGACTTGTGGCAATGAAAATTCCAGAGGTGCAGCACTAGGTAAGACTTTAAAGCCCATTCTACACACCTCAGTTCAGCTTTGTTCTATGTTGGCTTCATTCTGGACAGTACACTCATTTGGTGGCCCATAGTGGCTCCAGGCTCCCATCCTGAATGTCAAGTCCCACAGGACAAAACTCCTCTTTCTCAGACATTTCAACCGAAAACTGAAATTGAGCCTTATTCACTGATTGGCCTGCCTTGAGTCACATGACCATCCCTGAACCAGTCCCTATGGCCCAGAAAACAACACCGCTGTGATTCAATAGGCCTCTGTCTCCTCTCTGCCCCCTGGAGATTAGGGTGGGATCAGGTGGCTATAGCAGGAATGACTGGGGGAGACAGGAAGGGGTAGGATGCCAAGGAACATCAGGAAGAATAGGAGGGAAAATGAATGTTATGCAGACTAAAACAACAGTCCCGGCTCCCCAATCAAGGTAGAGACAGAGTGTGGTATGTCGGGGTGGAAGCGAGCTTTAGGTGCTTGCAGAGGGAGCACAGAGAAGGGGCACCCAATGCAAGAAGGGGTGAGATCAGGGAAGGCTTCCTGAAAGAGGTGGAACCACAATCCCCTGTAAAGCATGAGTAGGAATTGGGAGGCTTTCCTTCACTTCTCTGTCAGTTATCCATTGAGCACCAGCTGGGAGCGTTATTGAGCTAGGCCCTGGGAAAATGGTGGCAGACAGATGGACATGGTCCCTGCCCTCGTGGAACTTATGGCTCTGGAGCTCTAAGAAGAAGCAGGATGTGAACAAAAGTGACTGGTCCTGTCCCTGCCAACTTATGTTCCCTAGGGTAAGTTAACTAACCTCTGTGAACTTCTGCAACTGTTCAGTGGAGGTAATAAGCCAGAGTGCTGAATGGGAGGGGGTTGTTCTGTACCTAACACAGAAGTGGCCCATGGCAGCCCCAGGTGGCAGTTGCGGCCTTCAATCTTGGAACCCACCTGTGCCAACTAGTCTCAGGGAAGGGGAGAGTGTGCTCATTACCTTGCACAACTGAATCATCTGGTCTGAGGCAATCATTTCCTTCCCCCAGTGAGCATTCATGGGACATCACGGTCCTTTTCTCCGTGGCCTTTCCAGATCGTGAGCCCAGCCTTTCGCCATGCCTCATGAGCTGCTCACAAATCACTCCAGAAGGCCACCATATCCCTAACTGCACAGTTCCAAGCCACTTGAGCTATTCCTTCAAGAGCCTACAATAGGCATGAGTCCACTTAGGCCTGAATTCACTTTACCTTCTGTAAAGCCATGGGCAGTACTCCCAGAACCTGGGACAGAACTCCCCAATCCCACCTCCACAGGGGAAAATCTCTGGGGGCCCATAAATTTCCCTTGGCCCTCTTTCCACCTGGCCTGTTTGCCAGGTAGCCTGACTCCTTGGCAAAACCAATAATATGGCTTGGTTGGTGCTAGTCCCACCTGGCTGGAGGGGACTATGGACCCATGTTCTCCAGGCTCTCCCACACTGCTCCACCCTTGAAGTCCCTTCCTTGGACCTGGGAAGGCGGGGAGTGGGGAGAGCTGTGCCCCATGGGATGCGGCCAGTAGCTATTCCAGAAATTCATCATTTGAAAACAGCCTCTAGAAACCAGTTTTCTACAGACTGGTCTTGGTCCAGACTTCCATCTTCCTTTGAGAAGACACCTGATTTAGGAGTGTGTCTTAGGGCACAGGTCTTCCTAAACTGGAGTTAGCCATTGGTGCCAGATACAGGAACCCTGGTCAGAGAGCCCGGGGAGCTCTTAGAGCTCTGAGGACCAAAGGTTATCCTCAAATTGGGGCTGCACATGAGAATCACAGGAGAAATTTTAAAAACGTATAGAGATTATGCTAACGTAGGGCAGGGCCCCCAAATCTGAATGTTTACTCTGTGTTTGTGTGCTCAACTCTCCTGGCGACCCTGATGCACAACTAGAATCATACCTAGACCTTCCCATTTTTCAGATAGGGAAACTGAGGTTTCAAGAGGAAGAGGCTGACCCAAAACTATTGAGGAAATTAATAGCAAGACCCCAGGTCACTGGTATCCCATGCTGAGGGAGAACAGGCTGCAATGTGTCCCAAGGGAGAGGAAGGGTGGCTTGCTTGGACTGTGAAATCAGACAGACTCTAGGTTTGGAAGCCAGTACAGTGGCTGATTAACCTCTCTGAGCCTCAGTTTCCTTATCAATAAGAATGGGCTAAAGCTTCCTGACAGAGTTGTGGTTGGGGTTAGAGAGAGAAAGAAGGGTCAACCCCCGCAGAAGGCCTGTAGGGGCTCAATAGCCATGAGTTTCCATCCTTCCTTTTCTTTCTGTGATCTCACATGCTCCTTGCTACAGCTGGATGCAAAAACTGAGAGCTAGGAGCCGGGAGATCTGTGTAATCCTGGCTCTATTACTGTCTTGCTGTGTGGCCTGGCCAAGCCACTCTCCCTCTCTGGGCCTCCATGGGCATTGGCGGTTAAGATGAGAGAGTTGGTTCTAAGAGCGCTTCAGCCATGATCTCTCCTCATCCAGGCCTTTTGGCTCAGAGACACAAATAGATCTCAGAGCAGGAGTGCCCCGTGTGACCCTGGAGGGTGAGGAGAGAAGCAAGAACATTGACACAAAGTCCCCTGTGACTCCCAAATCCAGCCACCACAAGGGAAGCCAAGTGCAAGCCCGGGGAAGACTTCTCCAGATACAACCATCCCCTTGTTGCAGGGTCAAAGTCCAGCGTTGAGATCTTTCCCCTGCAAAGCAAACTGGCCTTGCAGCCATCAAGTGGCTGGAAAGGGAACAAAAGCACTGGGTCCAGAGGGCCAGGCCCCAGCCGCGAGAGCAGCCTGCCAGGCTCCCCTGTCTGCCCGCCCCAGGATCTGGGGAGAATGCACCCTTTGTCCCCCCTAGGCTCTCATCTAGCATGGTCGCCGGGGCTTGGAGGGCGGCCTGGGAGGGATTGCTGAGCCCTTCAAGCAGCGTTCCCAAGGGAAAAGGGCTGCAGGAGTAGATGGCTCCGGATGGAGACCGGGTAAGCTCTCCACTACAAGGGAGCCAGCAAGGTCCTGGGGTGGGGGCGAGGGGCAGGTCTCTGAGATCTCCCTCACCCCTCATTCCTTCTTACCCTCATTCTTCCTCTCTCTTGCTTCCTGTCTCCCTTTGTATTCTCTCTCCCTTTCTCTGTCCCTTTCTCTATCCATCTATGTCTCTGCTTTTTTTGTATACCCATTCTGTCTCTCCCACTGCCTCTCTGTCTCCCTCTGTGTCTCTGCCTTTGTCTCTCTTACTGCATCACTGTCTCTTGTTATTTCTGACCATCTCTCTCCATCTCTGAATGGATACATATGTGTCACTGTCTGTACTGGGACCTGTTGGTCCATGTGTCTCTCTGTGTCTCCCTATCTGTCCCTGCCTCTCTCTCTCTGCTCCCTCTTCCTGCCCTCTCCCCCCACACTCACTGTCTGTCTGTCCATCCCTGCAGGTACAGGCTGTGGGTGGACAGCTGCTCAGAAATGTTTGGCGGCCTGGACATCTGTGCTGTCAAGGCCGTCCACAGCAAGGACGGCAGAGATTACATCATTGAGGTGAGGGATGTCCTCCTGGCCTGGTCCAGCTCCTGGGCCAGAGTGCCAGAGGGAAGGAATCCAAGTGTGGTCTCCAGCATGGTTGGCTGTGTCCCAGCTCATGGCCTGGGCACATGTGGCTCCAGAGGCTTCTCCCCCACCAGCCTCACACCCCTCCCCATCTCCACCTGCAATAGCGTTTAGAGTCTCTGTGCTCTGGACATGAAGTTTGACAACCCATGGGCCTCATGGTAGGGAAAGAGCATTACCAAGAGTCAGCAAGACTGTGTCCCATTGGGTCTCTGAAACTCTCTATGTCCAAGCATATAAGAAGGACACACTCCCCTCATCACCATGCAGAGAGTCCATTGTCTGTTCGCTCAACAAACACGTCCTTAGGGGCTCCCCAGGGCTAGGCATGGGTCTGGTTCTGGGGACAGAGCTGTGAACCAGACCGACATGCGGTGTCCAGGCTGGTGGGGAAAAAGGATGAGACACAAGCAGTAGAGGACGTTGAAAGTTAGGAAAGGGAACTCAGGCCTGCGGGCCTGTGAGTGAAGGAAAGACGTAGGGAAATGTCATTGTCAGAGAGAGGCTGGAGACCGGCTGCGGGTTCCAGAATCTGTCCCACAACCCCTGCCGCCCTCCAGGACTGTCACCTACCCACATACCTCTGACCCCATACTCTCCTTCACCTCCGACTTCCTGTCCATGCCTCCCCCAATCCACAATCCCCTCTCTCATGCAGGATCCTCCCTGCCCCATCCCTCCGGGTCCCACAGCCTCCCCCTTCACCCCACCTCCCTCCCCTGTCATGCCTCCCCCCGACATAGCTGTGGCTCTCCACTGCTTTTCTCTGAAAATGCCCCTCTGGCCTCAGAGTTCTCCCTTCTCTCCCCAACTGCTCCCCAACATCTCCACATTCACACTCCCCACAGCCCCTTCCAAGGCTCCCTTTCCATGGCCTTCTCTTCAAACCACAGCGGATGGGCGGTGCTGACACAAGGCCAAGACACGTGAGGGAGAGCCCTGCGGCCACCCCCTCCCCGGGTTGTGGGCGGCTAATGGGAAGCACATGGCTGGGGTGACCACAGGAGCCAGCCAGTCCTCTGGGCCCACGTGCCTGCCACTCCCCCGGACCCGCAGCACGGCAGGCCCAGGTGACCCCATGGGTGGGAGTCCCGCTGTTTACTGCCAGCCATGCCAGGAGGGCATCCGCACCGTGCTGAAACTCCTCCAGTAGCCCCTTCCCAGAGGAGGCCTTGGAGGAGTCAGGAGCAGTACTGGTGTGCAGACTTGCTTCTGAGCCAGGCTGCATCCCGGAGGAACAAGTGCCCCGCCTTCCTGAGGGTGCCCTGGGAGCTTTGGACCAAGGGTGGACGAAGCGCCCCCCCAGCCCCAGCCTGAGAATTTGCATCTGTTGAGACCCTTCCTGTCCCTCCTGCCTCTGCATCAGCTCACAGGGACCACCAGCCATGAACTCAGCAGTGGCACTCAGTCATTCATCCATCCTCCGCTATGGAGCTTCTGTGCGGGGCACGAGACCCCAAGCCAGGTGATGGGGATAGAGCAGTGAACATGGTAGCAGGGACCCTTCCTCCTAGAGCTTCCATCCAGAGAGGCGACAGCAATCGTGGAGGAAGGACTCCTTGACTCCCCTCCCCTCCCTCTTGTGAGCGTAGCCCCTTTTCTCCCGCATTCTCTCTGCCCTGAGAGCTCTTGCCTATCTTGAGTTTCCTCAACTTTTGTTCTTAGGAAACAAAAGTCTGTACTCGTGGGCCCAGGCTCCCTGCCTCCAGACATTCAGAGGGTCAGGGATGAAAGCCCTCTTACATTTTTTTTTTTTAAAGCAAAATTAGTGGGTTTGGACTTTAAAAAACAAGAAAACAACTTCTCACAATGTTCCAGGAGGAAAAAAAAAAACAAAAAACATGACTTTTCAGATTGTTTTTTCTCTCAGAAACATTGCAGAGTTGTTTCCCTTGCTTTTGGGTTTACAGTGGGGTCAAGGGAGACGAGGAACTTTGCTACCACGGAGACAAAAGGTATTTTTCCCCAGTCGAGAAAAAAAGGCAGAAGAGACCCAAAATACTGTTTGCTTCAGCCACCTCTGTGGTGAGAACGTGAAGTTTGTACTTCATGTTTTATGAAGATCCTCACAGTGAAACACTCGGGGGAAAGACCCTTGAACTTGTCCTCCATGGCCTGTCCAGGGAATGATATTGCTCGCTGGAAAAATGTTTCCCTGGGGAGACCAGAGTGTCCACTTCCTTTGGCTTTGTCCACCATGGGGATTCCAAAATGCTCTGACCTCAGGTTCCTTGTGGCGGCTGTTTTCCACTGCAGGGAATGTAGGAAACAGAAACCAGAACAGAAAAGGGTGGGTAGGGTCAGGGGGAGAAAGGACAGGCCTGTGTACATTTAGACAGACTCCACAGTTAGAACTCAGTTCAGCCCACATAGACCGAGAGGCTGTCTGTGTGCCGGGCACTGAGATCTGGGATGCCAAGAACTCAGGCCCCAACCCACAAGGAGCTCAATTTGAGGACAGTTTTCAGGACTGTGCTAGAATCAACATACGCATCCTTGAGTTTGCTTTTCAGCTTCCCAACCACAGTGGGTACTTTACACACAGAGCCCTAAACGTCCCAGCCGGAAGCATCTTCACAGACCCCTCAGTTTACAGTTGAGGAAAACATGGGCCCACCGAGGAAAAGTGACCTGCCTAAGATCACACAGCAAGTCGGTAGTAGAACATAGGCTCAGATTCCAGGTTCCCATCCTGATTTTCACCCCAGAGAGCTAATTCAGTGCTCAGTGACAAAGGGAAGGACTGTGGCTTGTTAGTCCTGTGTCCTTGAACTTAGTACTTCTTTGACCCTCAGTTTCCTCATCATTGTGATGCAGATACTAATAGTACTTGCCTCCAAGAGCTACTCTGAGATTTGTATGAGATCCTCCACACCCGGTGCTTGGAACAGTGCCTGACACATAGTAAGTGCTTAATAAAACATAGTACTTATTAGTATACTTATCGTGATGAGCAGGACTTACTGCAAGGATCTTTCATCCCTCCACCGTAGTCGTTATTGAGGGCATATCTGTGGAACAGGACACAGGGCCCATCCCTGACCTCAGGGACTCACAGTCCAGTTGGAGAGACACAAGTAACCAGGAGATGTCAGCACTGTGGGTGAGCTCCCCACCGGGGCAGCCAAAGTGAGGACAGCGGGAGGACAGATGAGCAGCCGGTCAGAAGTTACTCAGAGAGAGGAAGGGCTTAGCTGGGTATTCCCTGAAGAATGAGAAGGACTTAAGTAAAGAGTGAGAGGAGAGAATGGTATACACAAGGACCTGGTCAGAAGAGAGAACCTGGTGAGTCCAGAGCTTGGGAAGAGGGGAAACAATGCAGTGCATTTGGTGGGCGTGGGATGAGTGAACAGGCTAGATTCCTATAGTGGAGGAAGGGAGAGAGAGCCCACCTAGGCCTCACTCCCCTTCTAGACCTTCTACAGCTGCCCGTGCCCAAGGAATCACCTGGATGGTTGGCCTGTGTGACTTTGGCCAAGTCCCTTCCCATTGCTAGGCCTCAGTTTCCCCATCTGCAAAAAAAAGCAGGATGAGCAAATAGGATCTCTCAGGACCTCTCTCAATAGAAGCACTTTGCTTCCTTTGAGAAGAAGGCCATTCCCTCCAGGCATATGTCCTCCCAGAGCCTCTGAAAACAGGCCTTTCCTCATTCCTCTTCTCTCTGAACCCTGGGTCAACTCCAGCCCATGTCATTTTTTGGTCATAATTGAGCCCCCACCTTCACTGCTTCCGGCCTTGTGAAAGCCTTGACCTTGGGCCAAAGTTCAGGAGGTCAGCCCCAAGCCTGGGCAGGAGCCAAGGTGGGAAAAGATGGGGCGGAGACTGGCTCCCCAAAGAAAAGAGCAGAAAAGGTCAGCAAAGCCTTCCTGGCCCTTGGTCACATTTCTGTAGCCCAACAAATGTAGGCTGAATTGAACTGGATCCAGAGAGTTGATTTAGACTGAACTGCAGGGATCTGGGTGTCTCCACAGGAATCATTCCCAGCTGGAGGCACTGGGCTGGGTGTTTGCATGGACAACATCACCATCTAGTGGTCACTTCTGTCCTGAGCCGTGCCAGCCCTTCTGGGATGCACTGCCCCAAGCCTCCTTTCTCTCTGCAGGTGATGGACAGCTCAATGCCCTTGATTGGAGAGCACGTGGAAGAGGACAAACAGCTGATGGCCGACCTCGTGGTCTCCAAAATGAGCCAACTCCTGATACCAGGGGGCACAGTGCCCTCGCCCCTGAGGCCTTGGGTGAGGTTTCCGGGAGCGCAGGAGACATCATGGCCATGAGAAATGCTGGGCTGTCTGGGAATGGGGAGCCCCTGGATCCAAAGGAGATCCCCTAGAATGGAAGCACTCTGGGGAGAAAGGAATGGGGTGTGGATGGAGGCTGGGCTTGGACAGCTTGCACCCTGTCCCGGACAGGGGAGTTTGGGGGGGCTCCGAGGAGACCTTCCCCCATCCACCATCAGAGGGAGGAAAGCCTTGTCACAACCACACTGGTGGGCAGAGATTATGAACATAAGAAGCCAGTTGTCCCTTCTGTGCCCTCATTCCTGGGCCTGCGCAGGGAGCAGCAGGCGCGTGTGGGTGTGTGCGTGCACGCACGGGTGTGTATACACACGTGCCCTTTGTGTGTTCCCAGGGCCCCGGTCAATAGAGACTATTGTGTCTTCTGTTTCTCCTTGCCCCAACCTCGACAAGCTCCCTCGATCATTCTCCAAAGAATTTGCTAGCTCTCAGCTTTCTGGAAAAGCAAATCTCAAAACCTGCTTTTCCCCACCCCCACCCCTCCCCCACAAAAACAAATCCATGATAATAGCTGTGGGAAGGATGGTTCTACCGGAGGGGGTTGCTGGCTGGGAAAGGGCATGGGGTAGCCATCTCCACTGGAGGTTCTGTCCTGACTCGGGTGGTGGTTACACAGATGTATACACATGTAAAAATCCGCTATGCTGTGCACTTAAGAATTGTGCACTTTATGTAAGTTTTACTCCAATAATAAAAAGATCTTTGTAAATCCTGCCCTCCCACCCGGGAAGCAAATGGCTGCGGCAATCCCAACAGGCCTCTCTTCTCTCCTGCTCTAGGCTCCACAGATGAAACCAGCAAAATCGCCGGGGCCAGCCCAGCTGGGACCTCCACTTGGACAGCCCCAGCCACGCCCACCCACACAAGGTAAGCCCCATGACAAGTCAGCAAGAGAAATTATGTAGTGAGGATGTCCAAATGCACTGAGGGATCCATGTGTGGTTTCCAGAAGGTACTCTGGGAAAATCCATCCTAACACTTTATCCACAGAGTATGTGTGCTCACTCTGTGCGCAGAATGAGTGAGAATGTGAGGTCTGTCACCCCAATAAGTCAGGAATGAAGAAGGGAAAGACAGGTGAAGTCACTGAGTGCTTCATAGGTGCCAGGCACTGTGCAAGGGACTTTCCCCTCTATTTTCCTTTTTTTTTCTTTTTTATCTCCCAATCACTCCCCAGTGAAAACCATCAGTATTTCCTTTTTGCAGAGGTGAACATTGAGGCTTTGCCCAAGGAAGCAGGAGAAAATGCAGGTTTACAAATATGGCCTTTCAGATCTTTGAACAAGCATCTGTTTCTTTTTTATAAAAAAAAATGTTTTAATGTTTATTTTTTGAGAGAAAGAGAGAGACAGAGTGTGAGCAAGGGAGGGGCAGAGAGAGAGAGAGAGAGAGAGACAGAATCAGAAGCAGGCTCCAGGCGCTGAGCTGTCAGCACAGAGCCCAACGCAGGGCTTGAACCCACAAACCGTGAAATCATGGCCTGAGTCAAAGTTGGACGCTCAACTGACTGAACCACCCAGGCGCCCTGCAGGTTTCTGTTTCTTAGCCATCAGTGGTACCTGGTTGTAGATTTATGAGCAACCAGCCAGAGTGAGAAAGAAAAACGGAATATTATATATAACTGTTTATTGAAATTATTCTTCCTCAAAAAATATTCCAGCATTACTGTCTAAATGTTGCCATTTATTAGAGAATGGGTGAACTATTGATGAGTTTATGAGAGGAAGCCGTGGCAATAACTGTGTCACAAAATGTCGTGACCTGGGCGTTCTCACCTGCGGGGCCCGGAGAGAAGACCTGCCCACCGCCTCTCTTGCAGTCAGAACCTTCCAGACGCCAAACGCGTTCACTGCTCTAGCGCCAGCTCAGATCTCCAGGGCAGCTCTACAGCAAGAAGCCCGCCAGGCAGTTTCACGGCAATCTCTTTAAGAATCTGCTAGGAACCTACCAGAAGAAAAAGCTTTACTCTCACATTTTGTGGCCTTTCCAGTCGCTGTTACTAAAGTAACATATTCATTGTTTCTTAGAAAAATCGGCCTTGGGCATTAAATGGCTTCCTCTTCCACAGGTCTTAAAGCACCCCATCCATCCTTCCTGTGTCTGCTTCTCTTCCCAGAAAAGCAGAAGGTATTTAAGAAAAGGGAAATTGTGTAACTTACATAACTGTGTAAATGGACATGGGGTTTCTTCTCTAGGCAGATAAATGTGTTTTTGTTTTTAATGTTTATTTATTTTTGAGACAGAGTGTGAGCAGGGGACAGGCAGAGAGAGACAGGCGGGGGTGGGGGGAGACACAGAATCAGAAGCAGGATTCAGGCTCGGAGCTGTCAGCACAGAGCCCGGCGCTGGGCTTGAACTCACAAACTGCGAGACCATGACCTGAGCCGAAGGCGGACACTTAACCGACTGAGCCTCCCAGGCGCCCCAACAAATGTGGTTTTGAATCCACCTCTACGTCTCAGTACCTTTGCGGTCTTAGGCAAGTTACATGCTTTCTCTGAGCCTTGGTTTCCCCAGTGATATAACAGCTCCCTCGTTTAGTTATGGGCAGCTGTCCAAGAGATAATGTAGGTGAAGCACTTAGCAAGGTGTCTGGCACAAGGGAATGCTTAGTAGGTGTTAGTTCTTACTACTAATAGTTTACTATTAATAACTGTGACTTTTACTGTTAAAAACTTACTATCAAAAACGTGTCTTATTAACAATTAAAATATACATGCTGCTCTTAATGATCATTACCATTAACAATCCTTATAAGCAGCCCCAATGCCCTCCTGCCTGGCGATAATTCTATCATTATAAGTGTTCAAAAATGATTTATTCATCCCGCTGCCCGGCTCCTGGCTGTGCCTCTGCCCTGCCCTCTCCTTTCCCGCTCTGCCCCAGGACTTACTTTTTAAAACACATTTGAACAGAGCACTTTTAAAACAGAGAGCTACTGTATTCTGGTTTCCTCTCCGGCCCAGAGTACAGACATGCTTGATAAAGAGATATTATTTTAAGGGACATGAGGCTAAACACACTATTAGTGAGTTGAAAAACAATCCATTTAAAGCCAATTAAGATAATTAAAGCAAACGCTCATTGGATTAACACTCAGATTAAAAATAACAAGGCTAGTTAATTAACTTGTTTTGAACTCACCGTAAAAAGTGAACTTTTCTTTTAGTGAACCTCATAATTTTTTAGCACCAATCCTGTGCTTCGGCAAATACTTTCTCTGTATAAGTCAGTGGTTTTCTGTATGTGCTGAAATGAAAAATACAAAATTGTTTGCTTCGCCAAGAAGCTGAAAGAAATAACTACAGTGTCTCTTGAGGAATCCCAGGTGGATAATAAGGACTCACCAAAGAGTTAATAAATGAATGAACGAGGATCCAGATTTTCCAAGATATTACTGGCCCTGGGGTAGGAGAGAGGACAGGGAGAATGAAGTTAAAAGTAGAAAACAGATGTTTTCTTTGACCTGCAGTGGGGTTATTTTTATGTTTATTTATTTTTGAGAGAGAGAGAGAAGGAGGGAGGGGCAGAGAGAGAGAGAGAGGGAGACACAGAATCCGAAGCAGGTTCCAGGTTCTGAGCTGTCAGCACAGAGCCCGACGAGGGGCTTGAACCCACAAACCGTGAGATCATGACCTGAGCCGAAGTCGGACACTTCACCAACTGAACCACCCAGGCATCCCCCCGCCCAAATTTTTTTTTTAATGTTCATTTATTTTTGAGAGAGAGACAGAGGGTGAGTCAGGGAGGGGCAGCGGAGGGGGGTCGGTACACAGGATCTGAAGCAGGCCCCAGGCTGAGCTGTCGGCACAGAGCCTGATGCGGGGCTCAAACTTACAGACTGTGAGATCATGACCTGAGCCAAAGCCGGACACCCAACCGACTGAGCCACCCAGGCACTCCTAACCTGACACAGGTTTCAAACATAGAAGAGTAAGCCAGCATTTAGAAACCAGGAGGTTTTGCACAAATATTTCCATTCCCAGGTTCTCTAGATAGAGCAGAAGCTCTAGAAACAACGTGCCTGTGTCCCTCCTCAGCAGCTGCCTGCTGACTTGCAGTCACTGGGCTCCCGTGAACGACAGAACTCTGCCATTCGCCTCCGGTCCTGCTCCTCCCTGTTGTCTCTTTCACAGGGCTGTAGCATCAAGTGCAATTTTCTTCAGCTTGTGCCTCTTTAAAGTTCCCTGAACTGTGTTTTTATCTCAAGGAAAAAATGTTAAAGCCATATGGTTTTTTGGACACCTGCCTGCTTCGTTTATTTATGTACCTGCCTGGCCCTATAGGTGTTTGAGATCAATGGGTTCTCCAACCCACTGGGACATACAGCGACAAAAGCGGCGAACAGCAGATCAAGGCCACGTGCAATCAGTTGCTAAATCGATACTTCAGTTCAATCCAACGTAGAAAGTGCCGCATCAGCCTCGCAAGAATGTTCACATGGGGCCGGATGTTCGGCGGCTGGTCCGAGGGCCTCATTTTACAAGCCAGGGCCCAGGAACCAGAGAAAACTCAGTCAAGTTAACGCAAGACAGCAGTTAAGAACTGGGGCTCCGGGAGCCAGTATGGTGTAATGTGCCAGCTGCGATGATTGAGGGCAGAGGTCAGCGGAAGTCAAGTCCCCCCTCCTCCTGCACCTGGCTCAGAGATGTCCTCCCCTGGAGGAGAGCGCCTTTTTTCACTTGCACAAAGATGTGAGGACTCAGGGCCACCCTGCATAGCATGGTTTTGTGATTTTTGTTTGGGGTTTTTTTGTTTAAGGAAGAAAGAGAAAATGAAACAGAGCTTTTGAGTCAGAGGGATGCAGGTTTGAATCTTGGCTCGTCCCCTTACTGGAAGTGACACCTTGAGCAAGTCGCAGCGTATCTGGGACTCAAGTGGGGATGATGATAATGCCTAACCCACAGCACTACTGTGAGGAGGCCGAGCCCAAGGCCTCAGACTCAGGTGTGCTCAGTAAGACTTGTAGAAATCAGCATGAGCAAAGGGCCACAGACACAGGCTCCAGCCCCTCTGAACTCCAGTCTCCTAACCTGTCCACAGTGATCTCAACAAGCACAGCAGGGAGAGCCACGGGGTACCCCGTTCTCCCAGGAGCAGGTCCCAGTCTGTTTTGGCAAAATGCAATTCACAGCAGCCCTGATGCTCAGGCTTCGCAGATGAGGAGAGAGCGCCTTGCTTGGAGCCTTGGAACCCTGCTCGAAGTCATTTCTGGGTGGCTAAAATGTCCCCAAGCCTGTGATGCCCCTTTGCTTATAGGTGAAAGTCTCCATGCTCTGTGCGGTGAGAGGGAAAAGCCAAGACCCCTGTGAGCTCTTTGCAGCTACTCTTTTCTCGTTAGGAGACCTTGAGGAGGCTCAGTTTCCAGCTCTATGTGACAAGAAGGATGGTATCTTCCCTACCAGCCTCTCTCTAGATCAAATGACATATTGCCTTTGAAAGTTCTTAGAAAAGTTTAAAGAGCTATCAAAAGGGAAGGAGTAATCTATTGTCTCAAGAGTAATGCATCTTCAGTGTGGAAAACATCCGTGAGCGAAAGAAAGAGAATTAACCCCACCACTTTTGTAATCATTCAGCACTGACTCATTACTCAAAGCGTGGTGAGCAGAAGCATCACCTGGGAACTTGCTAGAAATGCATAATCCCAGACCCCACCTGGAGCAGTCTGCCTGGGTCGCCATAACAAAATGCCACAGAGTGGCTTCAACAAAAGACATTTATCTTCTCGCAGTTCTGGAGGCTAGAGGTCTAAGATCAAGGTGCCAGCAGGGTTGAAAGTTCTCTCCATAGCTTGCAGACAATGCTTTCTCACTGTCTTCTCATGGCCTTTCCTCTGTGTGGCCCCTGGGGTCTCTGTCTCTTCTAAGGACACAGGTCCTATTGGGTGAGGGCCCCACCCTTATGACCTCACTTAACAATAGTTAGTTCCCGTAGGGCCCTGTCTCCAAATACTGTCACGTTGAGGATGAGGACTTCAAAATATGAATGTGTGTGGGGGGGGGGGGATGTGGGGGTACACAATGCAGTCCACAACACTCTCCCGGACCTACCGTATCCTAATCTTTATTTTAACAAGATCCCCCCAGTGATTCATGTGCACGTTAAAGTTAGAGACACACGGTTTGAGTGGACAACTTTCCAGTCTTTATTTTTTTTATTAATTTTTTAACGTTTTTATTCATTTTTGAGAGACAGAGTGCTAGCAGGGGAGGGGCAGAGAGAGAGGGAGACACAGAATCTGAAACAGGCTCCAGGCTCTGAGCTGACAGCAGACAGCCTGATTCAGGGCTCGAACCCACGAATCATGAGATCATGACCTGAGCCGAAGTCAGATACTTAACTAACTGAGCCACCCAGGCACCCCTCCAGTCTTTATTTTTTACATAGCTATATACATATGTGCTAAAATGGAATAAAACCATATGTTGTTTTGTAAACTGCCTTTTCTGTTTAGCAGTATGTATTTAGCATATATTATCAACACTGTTCTATATCATTTAATATATGATAGCCACAGGGTATTCCATTACATGGATGTATCTTAATGTTCCTGATCAGTTCTCCGATTGGGCACTTACACTGTTTTCAGCTTTTCGCTGTTATAAAAAAAACTGCAGTGAACATCCTCGAAGCAATATTTGTGCACAGCCATATTTATCTCAAGAAAAACTTGAACGTAATCATTTTTCTCCCTGTAGGGGGCCCTCGCCAAACTCAGTCTCCTCAGCCCCCGCGAACCGGGAGCCCCTCCCAACAGAGGCTCTCCCCGCAAGGCCAGCAGCCCCTCAGCTCCCCGTCGGGGTCTCCACAGCAGCAGAGATCGCCAGGCTCACCACAGCTGTCCCGGGCATCCGGCGGGAGTTCTCCAAACCAGGCCGCCAAGCCAGGCGCTCCCCTCGCCTCACAGCCCCGGCCCCCCGTTCAAGGCCGCAGTGCCTCCCAACAGGGGGAAGACTCCAAGAAGCCAGCACCACCCCACCCTCATCTCAAGTAGGTGCTCTGGGATCCGGCAGGGTAGAGGGTGGGGTAGGGGTGCGGGCAGAGCTTGGCTGACTCAGGGGCTCAGAGACCAAGGAAGACCCGCTGAGGCCTCACCCAGACTGTCAGTGGGTCGGAGGATGGAACTTGGATGGCAGGCAGGGCCCAGGAGGTCAGAGTACAGCTTGGCTCCCACCACGACCCTCCAGATACATACTCATCAGTTATCTCTTGCCACATAACAAACCTCCCCCAAAACCGCAGCTTAAGCAAACGACCATTTTCTTCGCTCATAATTTTTGGTCCAGCAATTTATTCTGAGTCTGGATCAGCTGGGAGATTCTCCTGCTGGTCTCTCCTGTGGAGTTGCCAGGTAAAATACAGGAGGCACGGTGAGATTTGCATTTCAGATAAGCAATGAATAATTTTGAGTATAAGTATACCCTCAAATATAGCATGGGAGATACTTAATACTGGAAAAAGGATTTGTTTTTCAACTGAAATTCAGATTTAACTAGGTATCCTGGACTTTTATTTACTAAATCCAGCAACACTACCCTCCTGGGATCATTCAAGTGGCTGCAGTTATCTGGCATCTTAACTGGGGCTGGATGGTCCAAGATGGCCTTCCTTACCACACATCTGCTGTCAGTGGGGCCTGTCTCTCCACAGCCACCAGCTCCGGCAGGCTGGACCCAACTTCCTCGCATGGTAGAATCCCATCCCAGAAGAGCAAAAGTAGAAGCCTCAAAGGCCTGGGCCCGGCTTTGAAGCCACACAATGTCATTTATCCCATCATGCGTTTTGGGTCAAAGCAACCTATGTGGCCATATAGACTCTTGGTAAGAGGGCCTCCAAAGCACATTGCAAAAGGCTAGACCCCAGGAGGAACCACTGCCGTCACGTCATGTCTGTAAACGACACATCATGACACACACCCGTCCCCTTCCCTCTGAAGCCCATCTCTCGCTTTGAGGTCAGAGAGTCCCAGCTGTGTTTTCTTGGGAAAGCCCCTCCCTTCCTTCCTTCACCGCCAAGCACTAACGTGCAGAAACAGAGCCTCGCTCCTAGCACCCACTGTCCGCTTACCACCTGCCAAGCACTTCACTTGGTTGGGGTTTTTTAATTCTCACAAGCATAGGGGTTAGTAACTATTACTGTCCGCATTTTACAAACGAGGAGGAGATGAATTGCCGAAGCTCCACTGTTGGTGAGTAGAAGAGCTGGAATTGAACACAGGGCACTCAGCCCACGGATCGGGCTAACCAGGATGCTTCTGAATGGGTGATGCATTCACACGGTTCAAAGATCTACACGACATCAAAGGTACACACTGAAAAACCTTCCTCCCATCTCATTCCCGGCCAGTGCTCTCCGGCCCCCTGCTCCCCAGGGGTGACCACATTTGCTAGTTCCTTGTGTATTCCTCATGCAAGTACAAAAACGTATGTTGCTTCCCTCCCCCACTTTTGACAAATGGCAGTACTTACTATCCACACCATTCTCCTTGCTTTTTACATTTAACAGTAAATCCTAAAGCTCATCCACTGCATCCATTGACATTTTCCCCTTTTCACAGCTGTATCGTATGCCACTGTATAGTTGTACTGTGATCGAACCCACCACAAAGAGAAATTTGGTTGGCTCTTACAGAGAAGCCGGCGGCAAACAACCCTGAACACACACTGTTTGTCAGGTGCATAGGCTCAGCTGTGGAGAAAGCACCAGCGATGATATGGTAGGATCAAAGGATGAATGCATTTTCCATTTGATAGATATTAGCAAGTGTCCCTCCAGGCAATATGGCATCGTGGTTGACAGCACAGACTCGAGTCAGACTGCCTGGGTTCCAATCCCAGCTCTACCACTTAAAAGCTGCATGACCTCAAAAGCATTACGCAACTTCTCTGTGCTTCTACCTGTATGGTGATGGCAAGACCATGTGTGGATCTCTTAAGCTTGGGGCCTATGTGTATCACCTCTTCCTGTGTCTATCACCTCCACTAGAATGTGAGCCTCCTGAGGGCAAGGCCCGAATCACATCCCTCTCCACAGCCCTGTCACCTAGCACTAGGTTGGCACAAAGGTTCAAACAGTGGACACCTTGAGAATCCCGAAGCAGGCCAGAGGCTGCAGCAAAGGCTTCACGGGAAAGGCAAGAAGTGAAGCCCAGAGTGACAGAGAAGAGGCCTGAGGGTGGGCTAGACCAGCCCTCCGTTTTTAATAAAAATTTTTTTAATGTTTATTTTTGACAGAGGGAGAGAGAGAGAGAGAGAGCATGAGCATGAGCAGGGGAGGGGCAGAGAGAGGGAGGGAGACACAGAATCCGAAGCAGGTTCCAGGCTCTGAGCTGTCAGCACAGAGCCCGACGTGGAGCTCAAGCCCACAGACCGCGAGATCATGACCTGAGCCAAAATCGGACGCTCAACCGACTGAGCCACCCAGGCGCCCCAAGACCAGCCGTCCTTTTTACCGATGAGGTGAAAGAGGCCCTGAGCAGTACGCCACCTGCCGAGGCCAGAGGGGTCAGATGGCAGGGCGGGGTCCAGAACACGGGCCTCCTGATTCCCAAACTCGTGCCAGAAAGTACAGGAGGAGCAGCCACCACCCGATGCTGATACAGCACTTTACGGTCGGCCCCACAGGTTTGTGCGCGGAGGCACGAGAGTGGTCAAGCTGCTGTCTAGTAACACCTGCCAGCGAGCAGCCCGGCTTGCTGGAACGAATGTGATCCTCGGGCACTCCCCTGCTACTCACTGAGAGCCCCAATTTCTGTACCTAAAATTGGAGAATACTGATAACCACCTTGCAGGTTAAAGAATGTGTGTGATGCAGTCAGCATCATGTAAGCGTTGGGATGCCAGGTTTCCGGTCATCCTATCAGCGTGATGACTGGGCTCACCCAGCTTGGCTTCCGGGCAAGCCCTGTGACTCATTTCCCAGGCCTTGTCACCCCCAACCCCCTTTGCCTTTCTGTTTCAGCAAATCCCAGTCCCTGACTACCAGCCTCAGTACATCTGACACCTCTCAGCGCGGGACCCCAAGTGAAGACGAGGCCAAGGCCGAAACCATCCGCAACCTGAGGAAGTCCTTTGCCAGCCTGTTCTCTGACTAACCTTGTCCGGGCTGGGACAGGGGAGTGCTGTTACACTCTCCCTTTTCCTGCCTCTCTTCCTTCTCGGCCTTGGTTCCCGATGGGAACAGAATGGAGGGCCTGAGAATATACTCTCTAAATGCCTTTGATCCAGGAACTGAGTATCTATATATGTTCCCACCTCCCTTGACCATGACATTCCAGCATCATCGTCCGAGTGGTGGGCCTTTGAGAGCCTCCGGGTTCATCAAATCAGGCCCTAACGGCATCACATCACCCTGCCCACCCAGATGCTTGCTCCCCTGCCTCAGATAACCAAGTGAAATGTCTGTGTGTGGCTAGTTTTCACATTTCTTGTTAGTGTTTTGCTCGCCTTCAGGCGAAGGTCCCCTCCAGGCCTTGCCTCACCTCCATCAAATGCAGACACTATAGTCGGACCTCAGCAACATAGGAGGCAATAATCTTTTGACCATGTTTTGCAAACAAAAGGAGAAAAGCCCAGCCAGGGGAACATACTACCTACCCATGCTAGCTCCATCCAGGCTCGATCACCCCTCAGACCAGAAAGGCAAAGGTCCATCACATGTGGCTCCCAGTGGGATCTTAAGAACAGTGGAATGAAATCAGATCCTGTGTAACAAGTGGGGCCTTTCAGAGCTCAACAGAAATGGAGAGGAAATCCTGAAGTGCTGCTCACCCCCAGATTGGACAGCCAAGAGCAGACGACAGTTCTACGAATCATCCCTAGTTCCCAAAAGAAGATGCCCT
The DNA here is from genome assembly GCF_018350195.1 of Panthera tigris. Classification (NCBI taxonomy): domain Eukaryota; kingdom Metazoa; phylum Chordata; class Mammalia; order Carnivora; family Felidae; genus Panthera; species Panthera tigris. The sequence continues at coordinate 126,230,127 of NC_056666.1, read as the reverse complement.
CAACTTCCCAAGGAAGGAGTCAGGTCAGGGTTTCTCCACCCATTCTGCGTTACACCACCAAGAACTCCCCGAATTCCCGCCAGAAATGTTCCCTCCTCCAGGACATATGAGGAACCGGAGAGAATCAGGAGATCAGTAACACAGGCTGAGAAAGCGAAGTGGTGGTAACTTCCAGGTTGGCATTTCACCAACGGTTTACAGCAAGGCTTTGGTAGGTGACTCAGGTACAAAAGGGTCCCATGGTCAAACATGTTTAGGCAATACTTTGTATTTCTTGTTTTGAGATGGGTAGTACACATTACGTGTCAAAGGCTCTTGGAATTCCTGCAGTGAAGAAACGAGATTGAACCTTGCTTAAGCCAAGCTTACTTCACAGAACAAGTGGGCTACAGGGCTGGGCAATGCCATGACTCCCTTTCCAAAGCTTTTTCCCTACATCGGACTGCTTCCCATGACCAGATGGGGTGCAGGGCTGCCCCCAAATCACCACGTGCCCGGTGCTAGAAACATTGTAGGTGCCAGAACCAGCCCCCTGGTCCCAAAAAGAGCCCAGGACATTTGAACGTAGCCACCACACTCTCCCCTTACAGCCTACATTGCGACTTGAGGCATGTCTCTCCCTCCCTGGTCACAGAGGAGAGAGGGAGGTAACAATGAAAGTGTCCGTGGCGTGGAGCTGCATTCTGAATAAAGGAGCAGGGACAACTTATAGGGCAAGGTGTGACATCATGGAGGCATGTTTGGGGAGATCAAGAGCATAGGAAACACCTAAGGCAGCCACTGCTCTTGTACATTGGAGATTAAGGTCGGAAAAAGTCAAGGTCACCTGATTCTCACATAGTAATAAAACACAACTGGAAACACACAACAGAGTGGTCATAGGCTGGACAAAGTTTCTCAAAGCGTGGGCACAGCTAGCTTCAATTCAGAGCAAAGGAGGCAGAATTCTGGTCATAAGGCCCAGACCCTTGTCTTTGTCAGTCTCCCCAAGTATTTTGCATGCAAATTGAAGTTAGACCAGCAGCCCTGAGCTGAGCTCAGTGGGAAGGCCCCCTGCATGAGCTCAGTGTTGGTATGGGCTCTTTACAGCCAGGCACCCACTCCTTCGCTGAGCAAAAATTCGTGGCTCTGCCAACTGTGACTGCGCGGCTTAACATTTTCCCACTTTCTTATATTCTGTCCCTTGTCCCTAAAAACTTCTCAACATTCAAGCTGTAACTCCCAGATGCTCCCACTACAGTAGCACAAGATTTTTTTTTTTAATCAGGCCAGGCATCCTGATATTTATAACCGTGCACACATGTGATCCGTGGCATAACACTAGTTTATAACCGGCACATTTGAGTCAATTTCCCCACTGGTCTGAGTGTGAATGTAGAGAACAGGAATGGTCTTGCAGAGACCATAGACCCCCAAAATGGACTGTTGCCACACACAGGCTAACACGTGTTCCTTCCAAACACTTAACCTTTAATAGCTGTGACATTTTTGAATGGGAAAGGGCAAAAAGAAGGGAGTAAAGGAGTCACTCTATAGAGATTCTGACAGGTGGTTTGGTTTTTGCTTTGTTGCACAACTTTGACCCAAAGAAAGGCTGGCATTTGCCCTCCAGGCTGACTTGGTGAGGCTGAACCATGGGTGCCAAGGGTGTAGCACAATGAACGGGGATTTAAGGATGCAGCTTCAGGGGACACTGCCACCAGCCAGAGAAAATAACTCGGTCCAGGTCTTCCCCCTCTCACCATGGCAAGATGGTGCTGTAGTTTAATTAGGTGTGAAGTCAGCTTTCCAGGGACACTGAATATGCATATCCTCGCTCCTCCATGGCCTCTCTGTGTTCTCTCCATCGTTACCGCACTCCCTCCTGACGATCAGTCCCTGCTGGTGGGGCAGGGAGGAAGGGCCTTCACTCACATGGTAACAAATACAGTGGCACAGCCCAGGAGCCTAAACACCAGCTACCTTCTGAAGTTTTCATCGGAGTCTGCAGTGGAAGGAGTTCATGGGGTAGGCAAGCCGGCGTGGGTGTCTCGTGAATTTGCTACGTGAGTCAAGCACAGGGCACATTCCTTGGCACACAGGTGTTCAGGACATGTTTTAGGTTGGCCTTCCTTGAAAACTAGGAAACTAATGAAATGTACACAAAGTGTTCAGGCTGGAGAAAAGGGCAGTCTTTACAAGAGTGTCAGTGTGAGGAAGTCACTTGCCCAGGAACAGAAGTGAACCCATATAATAGTAAAATGAGATAAACTGAAGAAAATCTACGGCGTTTTTTTGTTTTGTTTTGTTTTTTTTAGCCTCAGAAAGAGGTCTCAGATTCTAAACTGAGTGTGAAAAGGAACGGAGGTGAGCAGAATCAGGGGGGCCATGAGGCATCCCCCGTAGTGCACTTGACCATGGAGGTGGGGGGCCTCAGAGCCGCCACGGCTGGGAGCCAAACATCAGCCTCAGTCAGAAGAGGCTGTGGCGTGGGCCAGGACGACGCCAAGGCTTGTACAGCAAAGACCCAGGGCCAAGGAGCCCCTTCCAGACACGGCACACAGCACACACCAGAGCTTCACAAACAGCCCTGGCCCGCAGATACACCGCCTCCTTTCGGAACCCGGCCCCTCCCAGGTCTGGGGAGCAGACAGCTGGTGTTTTATTCAGCTACATAAAGCAGGTCAGTGGTTCGTTCTGCTTTCAGTGCTTAGCGCTGGTGAAAGGTCAGAGTCAGGGTTTAGGCCGGTTAAGTCAGCCTGGCAGATCCAAGCAGTGGCTGAGTTATATGCAGGAGTAGCTCAGGGCCTAAGAGCACTTTTCTCATATCGCATGTTTTTCTTTATCCTGGAGAGCACGCCGGCTGGTTACTAACTGTCCCCGACTCCCACACAGTCACTGATAAAATTGAGACTTTGAGTCTAATATTAAGACTCTAAGAGAAGGCAGCCACTTGGAGTTTGGTTGGAGACAAATTGGAAGTTTGGGCAACAAGCAAGTCAGATTGGTCCATTAACCAAACACAATGCATAAAGGGCACAGAGCCTCCCTTGTGTTTCCGCAGACAGAATATGCAGCCCAGCTAGAGGAGACTGGGACTCTTAGATGCTGGGTTCAGAGCTCTCTCTCTTTCTCGATTGGCCCCAGCTGAGAGAAAGACGAAAATGGCTGGGACATGGTTCTTGAAGTCAGGGGGGTGTCCCTTGAAGGGAAGACCAATCAAAAACTGAATGCTCCTTCTACAGTGCGTGTGCGTGAATCTTTTAAAATCCCTTTTGTTTCCCATCATTTGTGTTTTGATTGGTCCTCCTGCTTGTAATTTCCGTTTCCAAACTCCTATAGTTGAAGTATTTGCTGTCTACGGTCTTTATGGAGTCTAAGGCAGAAGCAAGTTGGCTCTTGGCAGCTACTGCCCAGGGAAGGAGGAAAGCCGACCTTGGCCCCGGGACCCCAGCACAGGGAGCAGAGGGAGGAGTGTCCAGCTCCATCAGAATAAGAATTACAGAGATACGGGGCTAAGCAGTGATCGCAGGAACTGGAGCACCAGGCCAGACAGAGAGGACAGAATGCAACTGCCTTTACATGAGGAATCCCAAAACCTTACACTGGAAGGAGAGGATACCTCCCATGATTTGATGTCCAGCCTTGCCAAACCATAGCTTTCACTTATAAAGAGAAGGGGGAGAAAAAGGGCAAGCTCCCATTAATAAAAATAACTAAAGGGAAAAACACGGGGCCACAGGAAGCCGTTAAGGCTACAAGCCAATGGAGAACCGCATCTTCCCAAAACGCTTACCACGGCGCTCTCAACGAGCTTGCCTCCACAACATTCTCAGCGATGGTCACAGAGTCGCGCAGGGGACGTGCTGCTGCCAAACCATGACTTCATGCTCGTGACGCACCAGCAATATATAAAGCTCCACAGTCTCAGCCTAATGAAGAGAATGTAGGGTTTTACAAGCTTCTAACCATAACTGTAGGTGTCCAAGAGGAAAAGCTTTGAGGCTGTCTTAAGAATTTAGAACAAACTGTGGAGGAGTTAGGCGTGTGGCACACACTCTCAATTAAGAGATGTGTCGCACTGGCCAGGAAGTCCCAGGTGAGGTGCCAGAAAGCAGCACCCACATCCATGGGACACCAGCAGTTCCCAGACCTCTCGAGAACCATTCAAAAAGGACACTTGGCAGACTCATTGTTTTACAGGATTTGGTGCTTCTGGTCATCACTACATCCTCCCGCCGCACACATACCCACACAGTGCAAACCTAACAGCACAGATGGCCACGGAGGGATGTAGAAGTAGAGAAGGGTGGACTTGGGCCCACCGAAGCTTCAGGTGATTCTTTCAGCCCAGACCCAGTTAAAGCCACACAGCATCTAGTGGACACTGTTTAAAAAGCTGTCCTATAGCTCAGACATTACAAAATACCACAGAAAGAAATGTCAAAGCCCCAATCCTTTGCCTATATACAGTAAGCTACTAAGGGTGACATGGCCTCTAGAAAATCCTAGTACTGACTGAATTTTCTTCACTGTGATGGAAATAAAGACTATATGTGTAGCAAAAAAAAAAAAAATACCTTCACGTGTATGTAGGACTCAAAATATTCTTGCAGCATATAACATTCCAAGCCATTTCCTTATATGCAAAACAGATTTTTTAAAAAGGAGGAAGACATCGGCAATATTCCTAAATATTGTCTGCAGATATAATAGTGTTTTATTCCTGGGTTGCGATTCAGATTTTTATTTGTCATGATAGCATGTTTCTATACTGTAAGATAAGACATTTGTGTTTGGCCTTTTTCTTGTATGAAGAATAAATCTTGAATTTTGTGTATTTTAAATCTTAAAAGCAAAATGTTCTTCCAATAGAGTAGTTAAGAGGCGACTTTGAAGAACAGTACTTGACCAGCACTCAAAGCAGGAAAACTTTGTTGAAAGAGGTCATCTATTTAGATTACAAATTAGGTACCAAGCGTTGCAAACACAAGGAAAAAAAATCGTAACTCCACTCCAGAAGCAGCCAGAAACAAGAGTCCCCATAACCCCACAGTTGTCCAAAAATGCTGCTTCAGAGCCCAGAAGTTTCATCACAGAGCCCAGGAAAGAGCTGCAGAGAAAGGAGGTGGGTTGAGCAGGTGGGTGTCTAAGCACCCACCCTAGCTTCTTGGCTTCTATTCATTTTATAAATCATGCTTCTGCAAACAGTTTTGTTTGGAGAAAGGGTGTAACTAAAAAATAATTAAAAAAAAAAAAGTGCAACAATCTGATGACCCTGAATAGGTTCTCTATCATTCTGAAATTGCCAAGTAATGTTGTGAAGCTGTTCTGAGTATTTTATCCCATTATCTTTCTGTAATAAAAGTCAAGATTGCCATATAATTTATACTTAATTTTTTTTAATCTGGTGCAGAACATTATCAGTGAACAACCTTCATCCTAGAGGGAAATTCAGAGGGGGGGGAGGTCAGTAGTCAACTATTTCCAAAGCCAACCTGGTCATACAGTGACCTCTGGGCCCTACCACCTCTGGAGCTTTAGATATATCTACCGAAAGGCCACTGTGTGCGTTCCTCACCATGGCACTCAGAACACACTAGAGATCAGCACCCCCAACAAGATGACATCTGCAGTTTTAAAAAACAAAAACCAAACAAGCCCCAGAAGTGAGATTACAAATCAATCACATGAATGGCAGCCGGCTGTCGGTGGGCCAGCCCCTACTGGGTCTTAAGGGAAATCTGTCACCGGGGCCACCTCGCCCTGGCAAGATGGGATTAGGTCCTGGCAGCGGGCCAACTGGATCAAAACGTGGTCTGAGTGGAGGGAACTGGCTGGGTGTCTCCCCAGGCCCAGGGATGAGTGAGTTGATCGGGTCCCCGACATAAGGAAGGGTTAGTCTTTCATCATATTCACCACCAATAATTCCCGGAGGAAGGAGCGAGCTGGGAGGAAAAGGCCTGGGGTGCAAGGGGTTGGGGTAGAATGGGAGGGGGTGGGGCGACGATGGAATGAACATCACATGCCGCCCTCTCTGAGCTTCTTTTCTTTGTTTGTACCTCTTCCTGTACAGCTGTAGAAACACAAGAACAAGATATGGTAAGCGATCTGGATGTTTCCCCAAAGTTCCAATTTGCTTCCACTGCTTTATCTACACTTTCCTCTTCCCACACTATGGAGCAAAGACACCAGTGCACACAACAGAAATTTTACCAGTTTCCATCTGCACGACTAAGGCAGTAGCTCTGAACACAATGCCGAATGAACTGTACTCTTTAACCACACTGCAACTGAACAACTGTGCCAATTCAGGGAAATACTCAATCCAAAGGAAGGATAACTGAGTGGAATGTGCTTTCAAGGCTGCAATCGACAGCTCTTGAGCTAATATGCGATTTTAGGCCCACCTTTCTTGAAAGTGGAAAATTTAAATATCTGTTGAGAAAATCAGGCCACATAATATAAAGTTAAGGTACTGGGGGGAAGGGGAGCAGCATTTAAATTCACTTCTTCACCTGAATCATGTTCCTAAAGGATCTCAATTTAAACAGCAACAAAAAATAGAAGCCCATTTCAGAGGACAGAACATCTTCCTAAGGAACAATGCTGTTCACTCAGGACACATTTGAGGACCCTTCTCTAGTCCACCCCGTTTCTCAGTCCTGTCAGTGTCTTTTAGAGTAGGCGTCTGTACATAAAACAAGCATACACTGTTCCAACTGGCTGGACAGCTGAAGACCACTCTCTCACAAAAACTCAGCTTAAAAATTGTTTTGCAACAGAGGAAGAAAGAATGTTTTATATTAAGTAAAGTCAAAAAACAATCGCTGTGTTAATAAGACTTCTTTTCCTGTGTAATTACACAAGAAAATAAGGACTGAGTCTAAGATGAAAGTTAAAAATATTTTCACTTACTGAAAATTAGCAATAAATTTAATAAAAGCAGATTTCATTACATCATAACAAAAATGATAATATGGCCTTAATGTATTAATTCACTAGTTGCTTCGGCGCTAATACTAACATTAGCCTTGATATTTAAAAATACCTACTTCTTTCCAATCTGTGTCTCGAACTCTCGCAGTACCATCTACAAAGAAAAAACAAAAAATAAGAATTTAAAATGCTTCATTCATCCAGGTTAAACAGCAATCTTGCTTCTGACCTAAGGAAACTGAAGCTTACACATGACGCACACGCAGGAACAGGAATCCTTTGTTCACAACACGCTGCATCCCTTGTAACCCTCCTGCACCGACACAGACCTCTCTTGCTGGCAGAAGGCAGCTGCTGCCGTTCTGTGCTCGTGAGGACACCAACTGGTGACGCCCTCGGGAATATGGAGGACCGGGTGGCTGCTATCTCTTCCTCAACTGCCCCACGCTGCACTGCGCCTCCTCCGCCAGTCTCAGCTGAGAGTGACAGCTCCTTCTAACCTCAAATCTCTGCGACACTGGGTGACCATCTCTTTGTATCGCAGCCCATCGTTACTGGAGGTAAAGCTGACTTGAAGTTCTCTTATTTGGGTTGTTTTCTCCCAACTTTCATCAGTATGACTGCAACAACTAAGTATTTTTTAATATACTCATTTACTTGAAATACATGAAATGAGGAAAGAGAAACCTCTTCAACTTAAATCTAAAGAAGAGTTGAGATAAAAGAGATATCTTCCCTAGAAGCTATTATATGGGCATGGAAGGAAGATTTTATAAAAGCTCCTATGACGTTACATCCATAGGGAGATTCGTTATAAGATCTGAACAGCTTACAGATGAGCTTGTGGACCATAATCTGGAAATGAGAGAGAGACTGACTGTATTTTAAATCCAAATTTGAGTATGTAAGTAAAAAGGTTTTTATGCCTATTTTTATCATAGCCTGTTTTTTGGTTCGTTCTTCTATATACTTTGGTCATTTTGTCTTTTCATTTCGACTATAATTTTTTTTTTTTTAATTTGAGATGACACTTGCTGCCTCCTAGAACAAAATAACATTTGAACTCTGCAGAGGCATAAAGAAATCAAGGAGGAATATGAAAGACCAGATCATTCACTTCTTCTATCTGAGGTTTTAAAGGAAAAAAGTCTTTAACAATCCTAATGACTCTACTTAATATTCTTATTAAAAAAAAACAAAAACGAAGGGGATCTACCAAGATTTTTACAGTTCCCAAGATGTTATACATAGCACATCAATTTTTTTTTGATGTGAACCACAAGTATTTTTTTACAATGCAATGCAGTATATACTTACATATACATATACTGAAATAGAAGTTTACTCCTATTTTGTAAAAAAAATACTGATTTTTTTTTAATGACCCAATATATTGATTTCATGACCCACTCCAGGGTCAAACCAGTTTAAAAAACAAAACAAAACACTGATACGCAGAAAAGAAATTCTACAATCGGGCACTAGGCTTCTATCCGGAAATCTTGATACAAAAGGCAAAGTGCTTGTACATTTGGGGTAACTTCTCTCCATCCCCAAGTCCCACTGCCATCACTGCTGCAACAATCACCAGGTCATCATAAATGTGACTATACAGAAATAAAGCTTCCCCAGCAACATACCACAGGGTAGCAAGCAGGGCGCTCCTAACTGGTACACTGGTCACAGCCATGGACGTTGTTTAGAAATACACCAGACTGCAGAGTCAGATATGGAGGATGATCTAAGAGAATAAACCTGAAATTTTTCTATCCTGAACTATTCTCAGTCTATGGGGATATTTGCGTTATACAGAACACAGAAATGAATGCGACGTTTTCGGGATATAGGCACAAGTATATGAGGCTTAGCATCTCCTTCCAAAAAGGCTGCAAGTTATGATTACTTGAAACTCTTAAACAGACAAAGAGCCTACAACTAAAAACTTTTGGCAAGCTGAGTAATTAAGACCTCAGTAAGAAAGAGTCCTTTTCCTGTTAACATGTCACTGTGGCAATTACCTCGAAAATCCCGCAGATATAAACACCTCCACAGCAGTTGGTCATTTGAAGCAATAAAGAGATCACGACAAACTGCAGACAAAGACAGAACAGAACGAACATCCAAAAGTCGGAAGATCCGCAGTTTCAGCTCCAACGGCAGGACCACCAACCCGAATACATCCGGTAGGTTCAGCGCTATAAAGAAAAAGAGAACAGGTAGTGAGTAAAGAACATCTGGCTTTCCCCACATATTTAACGGAAGTTACCAACTTGTTCCTAAGTGACAAATTAGATGGTAGTCTCAATTACCCAAGTGTGCATCACCTACAACAAAATTTTAACCCCAGGTTGGCTATATTGCTCTACTACTAAGTCCCTTATTCCCTCTATGTTTTAGGGGAAAAACAAATACTTTTTCATACAAACCAATGAATCGCTATGACAACTTCCAAATATTAGCCAATGGCCTTTGTTTCGAGCAGTATTCGATGAATGCAACAAAAACTTCTGTATTCAATTACAGAAAATGGATGCTTTGTTGGCTTTTAAAACTGGTTCCCAATGCTGCTACTTATTAGCTGTGTGCCTTTGGACACTTGGATTACTTAAACTACCATTCAATTTCCTTACCTGTAAAATGGGTTAGGAGTACTACCTAATTCATGCAGTTGAAAATTAAGTGTGTGAATATATACAGAGTGCTTAGAACAATGTCTGGCACATAACAAGCACTCAAGTGTTCGCAATTACTATTCTCTGAGGTCTAGCAGGCTGAAAAAAAAAGGGAGGTAGATAAATATCAGAGGCAAGCCAAGAAGGAAAAATAATAACATATAATCAAATGAGATTTATTAGCTCCTTTAAATATCTGTGATACTAATCTCCACTAGCTAAGACCATCAAAATCCAATAAAGCATTTTAAAATTCACATATTTCCCTTCCATCACCGGCACATGAAGAAGAAAACTATGGTGACAGCAGCCTAGGCACATGCAATTGGACACCTAAAATACAAGATCCCTACATACAAATGGCAAATAAAAGCCACATATCTATATGTATAAACCTGAAGTTCTTCTCCAGCTAAGGGATCGTGGTAGATGAGGATTCTCATTTTCTAGCTTATAATTACGCTTCCCCTGATGGCCACACTGCCATCAGGCTTGGCCATTTTGTTGCATCCAATAAAATGTGAGTGGATGTAGCGTATCATTTCCGAGCAAAAAAGCTGTAAGAACCACCGTGTGGCTCGGTCACTGGGCCTTCTTTACCCTCTGCTCCAAGGAGACCATGTCCTGAAGAAGGACTACTCCTTCAGCCAAAACTCACCCCCCCCACACACACAGCATGCATATGAATGAGAAAAAAGTGCTTTAAGTCATTGAGATTTTAACATATTTATTACACCACAAATAAGAGCCAACATAAGAATTCTGAATGAAATATACACCTCACTGAATTAGTTTCATCATCTATAAAATGAGGATGAAATCCCCTTCAAAGTTGTTAGCACTAAATAAAGATCCATGTAAATATCCAAAGGAGCTAGCATAGAACCCCAAGAAATAATGTTAAAAAAAAAACAAAAAACTGAGACCTAATTTACAGACTATACATTACTTATATATTTGTCAAACACCTATTATGGACCAGACCCTATGTTAGGCCCTGAGAATAAAGTGGCTAAGACATAGTCCCTGCTTCCAAGGTTATCTAAAACCTTAGGAGGTGGAAAGAATGCATATCAACACTTATGATACACTGGAAGAAGAGTTACAACAAAGACATGCCCAAAATGTTGTCGAAATACACACAAGAAGTAAATAACACTTGAGGAATTAACATTAAAGCTTAGTTTTAAAAGAACATAACTTCACTAGGGGAAAAGAGGCAAGAGTCATATGTCAGGGTCACAAGCATAAGACATAAACTTTTACTATTCTTTCCAGCCATCTGACCTGTGATCATTTGTCGTCTCTCACCTTGTCGGGTAAAAGCCAGAAGAGGATACACCAGCTGGTCTTTGAAGAGACGAGAGAGCTTCTGAAGATCTTTGTAGATCTTGGCCACATTTTCCCCTAGAATATTTTTTTTAATGAAAACTCAGAACAAAATCAAGTGGCAAAACTTGAAATGGTAACCTTTACTTCTGCCAAACAAATCAAAGTTGTAAATTTTCATAAGTAATTCTTATATAGACAGACGTGAACCAAAGTCTCTAGTAGAAGTACTATATGCTGTGTGGCTCTGAAAACTCAATCTTAGATGTAAAGATAAAAATCTCATGATTTCAAATTAATAGAGCTGTACCCAACCTATATGATTCACAGACTACAGTTATAGTAGGAAAAACTGTGGTGAGAGAGCTGTACACACACCATGATTTACTGAGCACCTGCCCAAAGTGTCCAGGCACTGGGGGTACAGTGGGGAACCACTCTCCGGATCCCAGCAGAAGTAGAACAGTATTTGTCACATGACGACCAAGTGTCACCAAGTGTATTAAACATTCTTCAAAGCTTTCTTTCACATCAATGGTTCTCCCTAAGAGAGACATACTCTGACCCCCAGTTTAAAAACAGGACAAGATAATGGAAGCCCACCCAAAGCTTCAGAGTAAGTGGTAGGGCAGGGTACAAACCTAAGTCTGGCTCCAACACACTCACTTTAGCCACTAAACTGCTGCTCAGACTGTGGCTCACAGATCACCAGAACTGACATCATTTGGGAACTGTTCGGAAATACTGAATCTCAGGCCCTACCACAGACCTACTTAATCAGAACCTGCAATTTCATAAGATCCCCTGATGATTCACCTGCACAGTGCAGCATGGGAAGCACTGCCCAATACGACCTCAAGTTCCCACTGCAATTCCGCTGTACTGTGACCAGGTGTATGACCTTGAACCCTCGGATCCGCACCTGTTTGCTCACCTTTATCAAGGGGATACATACTACCCTGCACCAAAGAATGGTTAACGTAAAGCACCAAACACAGTGCCTATGCCCCATTCTGTAACTAGGTACTCCACTGAGAAACAAAACACTATGATGTTATCACCTGACTGATAACAAACAAGAAAAGAGATGCAGCTAAACTTTAAATCCTTGTCACACGAACTACAATCTTGACTTGAAGTCAAATGTCAAGATATTTAAAAAGCCAATTTGGATATGGCCTTTTTTCAGTGTGAAAAACGATTTTTTTAACAAGTTTTTTCTTTCGGTTATCTATTACAAAAGTAATCAGAAACTTACAAGAATAAAAACAAATAAAAACAAACAAATATGCATTTAAATAAGTATATACTAGGTACTCTACTATAAAAGCCACCGTATAAAGTAACTAAAATTACTTGTCAAATGGGCAGCATAACCCTACCCAACATAAAAATACTGTATTAAAAATATTTAATACAGCCCATAAACTTACTGTAATAGAACAGTATGAACTTTCTTCTGCCTTTCACTTCCCTTCTCTTTATTTAACAAAAACCACATAAAGAATACGAATCTGGGGGCGCCTGAGTGGCTCAGTCGGTTAAGCGTCCGACTTCAGCTCAGGTCATGGTCTCACAGTTCATGGGTTCATGCCCCTCACTGGGCTCTGTGCTGACAATTTGGAGCCTGGGGCCTGCTTCATATTCTGTGTCTCCCTCCCTCTCTCTGCCCCTCCCTCACTCATGCTCTGTCACTCAAAAATAAATAAAGGTTAAAAAAAAATAAAAAAGAATACGAATCTAAACTACATTCCTATAAGTTATTTTTAAAAAATAGTCTGAGGAGTCAAATCTATTCCAATTCTAGATTCCACCATTTATTAGCTCTGTGACTTTGAAGCACTTTAACCTCCTCTAGACTTGTCTCGTAATCTGTAAAATGGGCATAAATAACCTCCACTACTGTGGAGTGGAGTGTATTTCTAGCCCCCATAGCAAAGTACTCCCTAGTGTGGAGAGAAACAGTGTTGTGGCCAAGAATTTCAAGTTTTCCTGTTCCCAATGGTGAGACATCTTTACACATTTATCAGTCTAGTTCATGCTCCTCAACAGGGGCAGTGCCACCCACAATGGGACAAAAACTGGTTCTCGGAAGGCAGAAACAAAACAAACCCTAGCTACACCATTGGTTTGTGACCCTCCAAAGGGCCACAGTACACAAATAAAAATACACTATATATCTACAGTATTAAAATTTCATGGAAGAGAATGGAAGGGGGACAGATTTTCTACAAAGGTTCCTCAAGGGATGGATAAGAAAACGAAGGTTAAGAAACACTGGTGCAGTATGATGTTAAATGTCCAGAGATCATTATAAATATGTATCCAGATGTCCCCATTTCCCATCAGTTTTGGTTCATGGATGTTCACAGAACTCGGCCTGATCTGCCCGGGAAACTAACAAGAGTCAGTCTCTAGGCCTTCAAAGCAAAGACCTAGCTCTAGGTAGCCTTCCCTTAAAGACACCACTGCCAATGCCACCACCCCATGACACCACATTTAGATTTCAAAACCCTCCTAAGTTACTAGAAAGACGAAATGGAATAGCATCTGTCAAGGCACGTGTCCAGCACAAAACAAGCGCTTAGAGATGTGAGTTCTCTCTCCACCCATCTCCTCTCCTTCAACCACCTACCTGCTTCTCATACTTTGAATTTAACTAAAAAAATAAAAAGGATAACTTGTCTTTGCATCTATTAGTAATCTTACAGAATACAAGCAAAACCATGTCGTGGCGCCTGGGTGGCTCAGTCGGTTAGGCGTCCGACTTCAGCTCAGGTCACGATTTCGCGGTCCGTGAGTTCGAGCCCCGCGTCGGGCTCTGGGCTGAAGGCTCAGAGCCTGGAGCCTGCTTCCGATTCTGTGTCTCTCTCTCTCTCTGCCCCTCCCCCATTCATGCTCTGTCTCTGTCTCAAAAATAAATAAACGTTAAAAATTAAAAAAAAAAAAAAAAAAAACCATGCCTAGAATGTAAACTTTTGGTAAATCTGATCAAACAGCAACCAAATCTATGTTGGTTTAAACTAACATTCTGAGTAGTTTTTCCTCCAATAATCTTCAATAATGAAGTTGCACTGTATGGTTTCCACAAAATGCAGATCCTCTCCATACTGATTAAATACGAGAAAAATCCAAAGATTAATTCATAAATTATGAAGCATCAACATCATAAGTAATGAATTACATACTAGTGTCGTTCCATAATGGCAGCATAAATATAATTCAGCATTCCAAGAGGAAAGCAGGAAAGAAACAGATACTCTGCAACACTGTCTTAAATTTGCTTTACTCTCATTCAGAAATTTTCAGTCACTCAAACATTACCATTTAGTTTTGTTAAAGCAAACCTCTCAAAGCTTCATCCCAAAAGTTCAACCATACTTATGTTACCTGGTTCTGTTTTGCAAATAAATGACTCTGGCAGCAGCTGCAATCTGTTCACACTTCTGAGCTCACTGTTAATCTTTAGTGTAGCTGTAAATAAGCAAAAGAGAGACAAATCATTTTTGTCAGTTCCTCAATTGCCTTCATTATCTAGCATGGGCTTGCACTTCCCTGTCCCAACATACGAAGGACACACTATACAAACTGCTCTACACTCATTTCCTTCCCTCACAACAAAGTCCAAAGTGGAAACCTGCCATCACATCAAGTAAAATCACTCTAAAACAAACACCTCTAAAAACTAGAGTATGCACTTCTATATAAAATCCAGTAGGTATTACCAACAACAGTGTATTACTCATTGAAAGATACGCAGCAAGGTTAGTAGGAGACAGTTAAACATAATAAAACCATTATTTCCAACAAGGTCACCAAAGACTCCATTTTTTTTATTTAATCCTTGGCAATGAGTTTTGCCTTGTTTACTAAAAGAATCCTGCTAGTTTTCACAACATCATCTCTTTCTAGACCCAAAGGACCAATATTCTTGACACCACCAGAAGGTTCCATTTTAATCATATATACAAAGGCTCACTTCATCTCATGCCATGAAAGAGCCAGTGACGTGCTCGTGCACATGTGCGCTGAGCAGGAGGTCTTGGGCGAAGGAAAAGACTTAAAGACACACTGCTCCTTTTCAAAGAACCAAGCCTGGAATGGCTGGCTGCCACACAAGTCTGCAAGTAGCTGATCTGCCAGGAGCAATAAAAGAACAAAATACCAGAAACTCAGATATCTTTGAGACATTTAACAGCCATTCTCCTTATGTTATATATCTTGAAACTAGTAAATAGAGATTATCACACGCGTTGTTAAAGTGCTTTTGTAAGAAACAGAGGCAAAAATGAAGTTGGTAGCTTCAACCTCGCACATTAGGATGTGACGGGGCAGGACGCCTGCAAGGAGGCAGAAACTGCTGGCTCTCTGTGTGTAAGAACACCCAACTGAAAGGCGTGCTTGCTAACCGTGATGAGTCGCTGAAGACACGTGGCTAGTCCACCTGCCATCAGACACATTCTGACCGGCACAGAATACCACCAATACTGGTAAAGCTGAAATTTGAGACTTTTATGGAACATCGCAAGGAATCTAGTGACTAAAAGGAAATACCACAAATTACATTGCAGGGGACATGGAACCACCTTTCACTTCAAAGATCATGACCATGTATGCGAGTGGCTTTCAAAGTAAATTTCTGCAGAACAAACATGTTTCAAACAAACTCTCAGAAGGGACCTTGATAACGCAACAGAAGAACATGGTGCCGCTCAAGCTGTATGCGGCAATACACGTTCCGTGAAGGCTCCTCACTCATCCATCCTGGCGGAACCAGTGCCACAGAGCACAGGAAACCACGAGGCATCAAAGCAACTGCCTTTGCTATACAAAAGGTGAGCTGCACTGAAAAAACAAAAATGCAGCCATTGCAACCCCACCATGCTGTCTTAGCTAGCTGAAGGATAAAGAAATCAAAAATCAGAACAGAACGGAAATGAAAGATTCTAGTCACTCAAATGGCTCTCTAGAACACGTGATTATGAGACTATTCCATAGACCACTGGTAGATGTACGGACGTCTGGGTGGCCTCTGAGCGAAAATGAAATACAAACAAATACAGGCACTGCTATCCCTGTGAAACTGCCACTATGAAAGAGAACTAGAAAAAGAAACTAGTCAGAGTGACTTTCCTGCAGGTCGAGGGATCAAGCACACACATACTAAAGTGGTGCTTAGCAGTGTTTCTATGCATTACTGTTCAGACGCCAAATGGGATAAAAAGTGACCCCAGCTCAATCTCACCTCTTACCATCTCTCAGTTCGAGATCTCTGTTAAAAAAAAAACATAAAAAAGTCACCCACAGGCACAAAGTGGTCGAATGTAATAGATCATCTCACTTCAAAGATCACAACACTCCCCACAGCAATAATATCGCAAGGTTAAGACAGCTGAAGGCTACGGCTGCCCGGAGAGAGAAGGCTGCCAGCCTAAACATCTACCCACACATTCTACAACCTTTCAGGCTCGGGGTATCAGCAGCCTAGAGACTCAACAAAGTTGAGAAAGATGCAACTGTATCACGAGAGCCAATCACTGAAGCAGCTATAGTCTGGAAACATGTCAGTGTTGGTAAACCGACAGCCCTCCATTACCATTTATGACAATTAGGTTTCCCAAAGGCACACAGGTGAGAGCAGCAGAGCCGCCCTCGCAGAGAGGGTGTGTATACTGCAGCTTATACACACCGCCCGACCTCCAGTTCTCTGGCATGGACATGGCTTTGGCCTCAGGCCCCTGGGGAATGAAAGGAAAGAGAAACAAATAATGAAGAGAAGTGCTACTCTCAAAAAGGATTAAAAATCCAACAGGCCCCTAACTTGTCTGGAAATAAGCATTCCGTACAGTCCCCTTAATAAAATCTGTCACATCATTACTACAGCTAGTAATAAAATTTTGATAGAAAAACGTTTAAATATATTCTCCTCCATCAAAATGTTCAAATGGATAAAGTCACATCAGAGACAGGGATTGATTTCTCTCCTCAAAGACTTACTTCTCTGCCTAGCAAAGCAGTATCATTATTGAAGACCATACCTCAAATAACAGTGCATTTGTGAAGCCTTTAAAAAAAACTCCCGTTTGTCATTCCCTCTCTTTTATCCCCTAACATTCTGTTCTTATTTCTATTGTTACACACTTCTATTGTAATACATTATAATTTTCTTTTTATCTACTTCTCTCCCCCACTTATGGACTCCTTAGGGACAAGGACTTGTCCCAGTATCTTTATATCCTAATTCCTGGCTCAGATCATGGCATGCTGCGGGTATTCAATGATCACCGCATTGTTCTACATCTTTGTTACTTATAATGTGGCCCACAGACCAGCAGCATTATTATTGTGTAGGAGTATCCAGAATCTCAGGCTTTACCCTAGACTTACTAAATCAGAATCTGCATTTTAGGAAGATCCCCAGGTATTCTTAGGCAAAGGTTTGAGAAACTCTAATTGTTCTTCTCCAGGACTCTCTGGCATCCCGTATACATATACGCCTCTCCTAGAATTTAACCAATATACTGATGGTTCATAGACTGTCTCTCTCCCCCACTCCTGGACTAGAAGCAACCTGAGAGCAGGGACAAAGCACCGTACCTGTCAGTGGTAGATACTTATCAAACAGAGAATGAATGAATGAATGAAGGGAATAATGTCCCTCTTCCTAACTGAATCTTACTAGATTACTGACAATTCAAAGCCATTAACATAAAAAATAATCCAGTGAGCCATCCCTCTAGACATGCCCACCCCACACTCTTGACCACAGTTCATTTCATATTATCATAATCTTTTTACCATAATTGCCACCACTTCTATAATACAAACGGACAAAACTGACAACAGAAATGAAGGAAAAAAAAGAGAGAGGGAACGTTTATTGACCGCCTACTGTATACCCATCACTGCATTCAGCACTTTACATTTAACACTCAACTGCATTTAATATAGAGATCTAGAGTTCCACAACACCCTAGTGATGTTTGTTAGTACACCCCCATCCCCAATGGGAGGCTGAAACCCCAACACAATGTATTCTGTTTGTAGCCTCACCTGAGGTATGTAACCTGACTCCAGCATGAGCAGATGTATTGACACTATCAGAGCATCACTGGGACTGGAACAGTCGGCTGAGTGATACAGGACCTCTAATGAATGTGGCACTTGCCCCTCCACCGACTCACTGCAGAGCATCGGTTCTGAGGGACAGGCACCTGTGCCCTCTTCCATAGCCACAACATCTTGGACTGACTCAGTTTCAAAAGTCTGGCTAGGCCCCGACTGAAAAAGATAACAAATCAATGAATTCATTAAAGAGTCTTTTATTTTTACAGTTTATTGTGTATCCTGAAGTGAACTCGGATTAGTGCCCAAAGCCAAAGCATGTTATTAGCTTCAGAAATGGGACACATTTTAAGTGAGCCTTCCTAAATAAATAAGCTGGCAATCTATTCCCCCATCCTGAATTCCTTATCTCCGTTCATCCTGGCCAGTATGCCAAAAACCTGGAAATCAACCTAGCCTCCTCCCTCTACCTCACTAAACTCTACTTTCGTCGTGATCAAAGTTCCACTGAATCTATGTCCAAAATACCTCTAAAATCTGCCCCTCCTACTCCAGTGGTACTTTAGACTCATTTACCTCTTCACATCCAGCAATAGCTTCCCCAAGGATCCCTGACTCCGTTTAGTCTTCCAAGACACCCACTGCTGTGAGAGTTTCTGACAATTAAGAACCCAATTATGGGAGGGCCTGGGTGGCTCAGTCGGTTAACCGTCTGACTCTTGGTTTCAGCTCAGGTTATATATGATCTCACAGTTTGTGGGATCAAGCCCCGTGTCGGGCTCTGTGCTGTGAGCAGAGAGCCTGCTTGGGATTTTCTCCCTCCCAATCTCTCTGCACCCCCAAACGGTGCTTACATGGGCTCCCTCTCAAAACACATACATACATAATCTTTTTTAAAAATCCAATTATGTCCCATAACCAAGCTTAAAACTTGCCAGTATTTCCCCAGTGCAGATCGCAGCATTCCCCTAAATTGTGCCTTGGGATGTGACCCTAGATGTCCTCAGGAAAAAAGAGGTCTACAATCAATTAAGTTTGGAAAATACTACATGCTATAGCCACCGAACCTCACCCTCCACATTCACAAAATACATCGTGGCATTACAGAGCTCTGAGAAGTCCAACAATAATAATGTGTGTGTAATATTTAGCCAAGAAACACTACTCTCCTTCCCTAGTACCCAGCATCCTCAGAACACTTACTTATAATCCAAGGGAAGAAGTGTTTCATAGAGGACATGCTGTGAGATGCAGGCCTAGAAAATGAAGTCCCAACTCCTAAACGCCTTAGCATACGAGGTCCTTCATCACTTCATCAGATCCCTGACTCTCAAGCCCACTTCCTGCCAGCCCCTTCCTCTCCACGCCAGTGTTCCCCACCTCTGCAAAAGAGGCAGTACAGACAGACTACCACCCTGACTTGCAAAGGCCTTGACTACTGCACTTTCCTGATTTCACACCTGTATCCTACCAGGACTGCAAGCTTAGAAAGGAACAGAGTAGGGATGCCTGGGTGGCTCAGTCGGTTAAGCGTCCAACTTCAGCTCAGGTCATGATCTCACAGTCCGTGGGTTCGAGCCCCGTATTGGGCTCTGTGCTGACAGCTCAGAGCCTGGAGTCTGCTTCAGATTCTGGGTCTCCCTCTCTCTGCCCCTCCCCTGCTCACACTCTGTCTCTTTCTCAAAAATAAATTAACATTGAAAAAAAAAAAAAAAAAAGGAACAGACTACGTGTCACACACTTTTCTAATCCCAATACAGTACCTGGCACACAGCAGGTGCTCAACAAATGCTTGTTGAACCAATGCTTAAGAACAGTATCTTAAAATTTCATAATTTGGTTTTGTTTTCAGTGTCTTCTCATTTGTACCATAAAAAAGTCTATAAAACAGTAAAGTCAGATGAGGTTGCCTTTTCATACATGCTGTAACTGACTCAGATTAAGTAACACAATCAAGGTTACCAGCTAATAAAAACCTGAAATGAACCAAGATCTCCAGACTCACAGTTCAGGCTTTCAGACACAATACACTGCTTCAATAAAACTATGTTACTTGTATTAATTTTGCTCAGAAAGTTTGTCTCCTAAGCATGTGCTCAACTCTTAATGCAAAACACATGTTTCTTCAAGATCATCGTTCCATTAAAGAAAGGGCAGAGGAAATTAAAATTACATAGGATAAATGAAAGGATGGAAAAATATAAAAAAGCAAGAGGCAGTTCCTCCAGAATCCCTGAGGACATAGCCCTTATTGGCTTATGAAAAAGATCCAAATTCACGTGTTAAAACCTAGAGGCCAATGACAATTCATACTACCAAAAAAAAGAGGCTCCATAATACTTCTAGGCAAACAGAAACTACTTATTAAAACCACTTATCACCAAAATTATGAAGCCTATAAGCGCTTTGCATCTTACTTATCTACTATACCTAACTTTGGGCCATTTGCTACTATTGACGGTTGTGTGGGAGAGAATCTACGTGGAGAAAATATTTTTAAAAAGAGTTACTCTAAACTGATAAAGCCATGGGAGGAAGGTATCAGAACTCCCTGGTGAGCTTATCAAACCCAACTCCCACTCCATAACAACCACTAACATTCTGAGCCATTCTGATAGGGTATGAAATATCTATGATATTCTTCATACATGTGGAAATCAGGAGGAAAATGCTCAGCACCACCTCTTTATTTTTTTTAATGTTTATTTATTTTTGAAGGAGAGAGAGACAGAGTATGAGCAGGGGTGGGGCAGAGAGAGAGGGAGACACAGAATCCAAAGCACGATCCAGGCTCTGAGCTGTCAGCACAGAGCCCAATACAGGGCTCGAACTCACAAGCTGTGAGATCATGACCTAAGCCGAAGTCAGACGCTTAACCAACTGAGCCACCCAGGCACCCCACAGCACCACCTCTTTAAATAAATCATTTGTCATGTCATCTACAAATGATGGCAATAGGTGATTAAAATGCACTTTAGGGCTAATATTAGAGTCTGATACCACATTATTCCCATTTCCCTTAAAGATTCAACAGGTACTAGAATTCCCAAATAAATGAAAATAAGAAAATTACACTTAATTTTCAAATTTTGCAAGTAAAATTTTCCTATTGTTTCCAGTTTTACCCATCTATTTTCCTTTGTTGTTGTTGTTGTTGTTGTTGTTGAAAGACAGGGCATGAGCAGGGGAGGGCAGAGAGAGATGGAAACACAGAATTTTAATAAGAATCTGAAGTAGGCTCCAGGCTCCTCAACATGGGGCTCGAACCCACAAACCGCGAGATCATGACCTGAGCTGAAGTTGAGGCTTAACCGACCGAGCCACCCAGGCACCTGTCTATCTTCCTTTTCTAATACATCATTCTACATTTAATGAGCAGATCATACTGTTTCAAGTACTTGAAGCACACTTAGGAGATTTCAAGCTTACTTACTTCAAGATTACAAGCTTAGTCACCCTATACAAGTCTGAGAATACAAAACAACACGCGTTTAGAACTAGAATTACTAACTTGAAGCAATATTAATTTCTCAGAATTTTTCAAAAGGAAACTAGTAAAGTAAATATCACATATATTATGAAAAGTTCCATCTTACTGGACAATTTTATAAGTATACAGAAATAAAAGGAATGGACCCTTCCACCAGAATCTCTGAATGCGTCTATCAACAAAGATGATTCAGAAATATAATTTAAATATGTAGCTAAGTATTCTTACTTATTCCCTAAATTACCTCCATGAGACAGAAACACAGAGATACATAATACTTCCTAAAAAAAAAAAAATCATAAAAATACTCTGAGCTTTATAAAGCCTTGTTAAAATTGCTTAATTTCTCTATATACTATTACTAAAAATCTCAACATATTACCAATCTATTAAAAAGCATTTCTTCTTAGTAACTGTCTATACTTATTGAGGTTACAGGCACAATGAATACTTATATTCATAAGTGTTTAAAGCCTGAAAAAAAACCAAAATAACAACTAAGCTTAAGTAGTAAGTATACACACAAAAAACAATTAACATGATTGCATATGTATTAGTATTAAAAAATTCAGTAATAAATTTCATCATTTGTGCCACACAAGAAATCAAAAGGCAGGGTAATAACTAAGGGGGTGTTTACAAGGCAATACAGATGATCGATAAAGAAATTAAAGATGATCATTGGGGCTGTGGCTGGCAGGGCCTTGGAAGATGGGCAGAGACAGGAGAGGGAGGAAAGGCCGTGCATTCCAGGCTGGGTGAATGGCAAGAGCAAAGACGTGAAGCAGTCACCAGTCTGTGTGTGTGTGTGTGTGTGTGTGTGTGTGTGTGTGTGTGTGTATGTGCGCAAACACATGAATGTGCTGGCTGGCACAGGGAAAATGATAAGGACTCTGATCTGACTGCAGGTGACATTTTACTGAGGGAAGAACAGAAACTGGCCCTGAAAAGCCTTAAAGACTAGGGACAGCATTTTCTTCCTCTGTAGCATGACAGGGTTAGAAATATTTGGACTTTTCAGCTCAAAAATTGTAAGCACTGGTGTATCAAGGACACACAGCTACTACAGAACAAGGGAACAACAAAGTCAAAACCGTGTCGGGAAAAGATGAACGCAGAAAATAGACTGAAGGACAGACACTGGAAGCCTGGAATGGAAAGGAAACACTGACAGGGCTTGTTAAGGGGCTGGATATAAGTAGACAAAAATCATTCCAGGGTTTTAAGCTCAGGAAAACAGTGGTGCCACTGAGAGAAAGGGCAGCTAGTTTGGGAAAAGAACATTAGTTCATATTTCCAAATTTATGTTGGCACAGAGTCTGAAGTAACAACGTTTAAAATCCAGGTATAAATGTCCTGCAAACAATTTGGAAATAACTGGACTCTATATAGCCTTAATGGGTGGAGCAGACCAGAGAAGCTAGGCTGGGAATCATGAACTCAGAGGCAACAACAGGAGCCAAAGGACAAACCATCTGAAGGAGTGAGTGTCTGAACAAAATAAATAGGTAAACACTGGGCTCTTCGGATGGTCCAACCATTTAGCAGTTTAAAAATTTCTACAAGAGGGGCACCTGGGTGGCTCAGTCGGTTAAGCGTCCGACTTCAGCTCACGTCACGATCTCGCGGTCCGCGAGTTCGAGCCCCGCGTCGGGCTCTGGGTTGATGGCTCAGAACCTGGAGCCTGCTTCCGATTCTGTGTCTCCCTCTCTCTCTGGCCCTCCCCCGTTCATGCTCTGTCTCTCTCTGTCTCAAAAATAAATAAACGTTAAAAAAAAAAAAAATTTTCTACAAGAATACGATCCGCAATCTACTAACAATAATTACCCTGATCCAGAATTCAATCGAGGTGTTCAGTATCCTTTATCAATTACCCCTTTTCTCATCTTGATGTTAATACCTACCATATTTTCATCATTCCTGACATCAGTTTGGGCTGCCTGTCCTTGGAATGAATCACTTGGTTGTTCATCCTGTACGATGGACTGATTGGAGCTGGCGGCCAAAGAGGGTTGGTCATTATTCTGGAGTGAGGAATGCTCTGAATCTGTGGATGAAGGTAAGTTAGGTGCTGGAATGGCATCTTCAAGAATCAAACATATCAAGTCCCCAGAAACAATCCCATATGAAGCCAAGGTCTCTTCATCTCCAGTGAGGGCATCCTTGTTGTTCAATGTGATTGCAAACCGGGTATCAGAACTGCCAAGAAAGATGGATAAGGATAGTAAGAGCTACCTACCATTACCCATAGCTACCATTACCTTCAATACAGTAGGAACATATATAAGATACATGGTATAGTCCTAGAAGAAATAAGTAACAAAAACAAACCAAAAATAAAAAGGAAGCCAAAGTTTTACAAAAAATATCAAAATTATTTGTTATCACCAAGTGCCTAAGTTATAGATTTCTAATGGCTACAATTCTAGCCTGGGTGATAGGATACAGTAACTATCATTAATCCATGTTTTCATCAATTCTAAGATACATACTTTACATCCTTTGTAACTTGGATATCTTTGAAACAGGGATGCTTCTTAAAACTCATAACACATCACAGCTTAACTGACATTTTTT
Source organism: Panthera tigris (assembly GCF_018350195.1). Lineage (NCBI taxonomy): Eukaryota > Metazoa > Chordata > Mammalia > Carnivora > Felidae > Panthera > Panthera tigris. Next base: position 126,206,076 of record NC_056666.1, on the reverse strand, counting down.
TTCCTTTAGTGTTACATAAAACAATACACATCTTAAGAATGACAGTATCTGAGAGTCAAGGAAATACTCTCTTTTGAAAATTATGAGGGGTGCCTGAGTGGCTCAGTCAGTCGAGCATCCAACTTTGGCTCAGACCATGATCTCGTAGTTTGTGGGTTCAAGTCCCGCAACGGGCTCTCTGCTGTCGGCACAGACCCCGCTTCAGATCCTCTATTCCCCTCTCTCTCTGCACCTCCTCTGCTTGCACTCTCTCAAAACTAAACATTTTAAAAATAAAATACAAACTATGTCACATGATTCCTCTGCTCAAAATCCTCCTCCAATGGCTTGTATCTGAACTTGGAATGGAATCTTTAACATGGCCTCCAAAGCCCATGTGACCCCTACCCACTTCTCCTATCTTCTCCAGCCTCTCTTTACTGTTCCCTATTAACATAAGCTTTCTATCCTGTTTCTCAAAATAGATCAACCTCATTGCAACCTCTGGGCCTCTGCATTTACTCTTCCAGATCTTCAAAGGACTGACTCTCATCATTCTGTCTCAATTCAAATGCCATCTCTACAGAGATGCCTTCTGCCTAACCTCTACCACTCTACTCCATTTTATGTTTTATTTTTATTGTAACATTACTATGTGAAAATTCCATATTTATTGACCATCTCTCCTCCACCCCCACCACCAGAATTTAAGCTTCATAACATCAGGCATCTCATCTATCTAGTTCAAAACTGTATCTCCAGCTCTTGGCAAATAAAAGTATTAATGGAATAAACGCAACCAATAAAGAGTAGTTGGGAAAATGAAACTGAAATCGGGGTTACCTAGTCAATGTTCTTACAGGACAATCAGCTTATATCTGCTCCAAAATACTAGACCCATGTCTTAAATGAATATTCACAATCACAAAAAGATGAGTACAAATACATCCCTCCTGCTGATAAATACAAGGTCACCTTTCTTACTGATAACCTTTTATAGTAAGAATAGCACAAATCCAAAAACTCACTGCTAAACAAGCTAAGAGCTCAAATTAGCCTGAAGCAATGAACTCTCATCCCTTCCACATCACAGACTACCTGATTTGAAAGAATAACCATCATTTCACCACAAAGTGGTGAGGGGTAATTAACAAACTATTGCAGAACTTTTTACAAGACATTTACACTCAGCAATGCTGACTTCATTAACTTTTTGAGAGGTTAACCAAGGATGAAGTTCTTTGAAAATCATGTTCTATTTATTCTTACAATGCTGCATTTTCACAAATGTTCACAATTCATTTTTCTTTCACAAGTACATTTTTTTCTTACCAATTAAAGTACCTTTGGTAGAGAAATTACTGAAGTTCTAGAACCTACTCCTGCTTATCAGAAAATAAGTAGCTGTGTTTCTGTTTTCAAAGAATGTTGAACATCTGCCAGATGCCCCAAAAAACACCATCCCGACTTCAGCAGAAAAAAAGAAACACACTTCAAATGAACTATGTTCTTATGGGTCTTCTGTCACAGCAAAAGTGTGGCTTTTTTTTAACTAGTATCTAATACTCATTCAAACATCTCCCTGTAGAAAAACTAAAGAACTGTGTCATTAATAAAAATGCTGGCCTTCCCCCCACCCCAACCTTTAGAAAAAGGGAAGAGCTATTTCTAAAGTAACATAGAGCTTTCCAGGGGAGGAATCAAAAACTGGTGTTCTGAAACTGAAGAAATATTTAAATCCATCAGGAAAAGCCATCCTAGAAACACCAAGCCTTTTAAAGATATTTTATGGCAATCCCAGATCCACTTGCTCAGAGAAGACATTTTAAAAATAATAATGTCACAGGGACGTATTTTAAAACTGCCTATTTATTACAAAATACTTTCAGAAGAACAAATTTACTTTCACAAGCTGAAGCTTACATTCCTTCCAGTTAACCAGCCTCAACTGTAAAAACAAACCCAAAGGAGAAACTAACTTGGGCTCTTGGATAAATAGTCTTTTCAAGACGGTCTCTCCTAATTAAAATAATAATAATAAATATACACATATATATGAAAAATCTTTTAGAAAGAAGTTACTTTTGAAATTGTCTGGTGGGCTAATGATACCAGCATACAAAACGCTTAGGTTTTAACACCAATAAATAGCAGGCATGTCACTTAACATAATGTTCAAAAGTTATTATGTCAACACCCTCATTTTTAATTTGGAGAAAAACAGCCTTACTTTTAATATGGTGTTTTACCCTGAAAAATGAAAGGGTGAGAAGTTCATAATATGGCCTCATTTTACTGAATTCCCCCCAAATGAAAGTATGTAAGTCTTATAAAAAGGATCCACTTAATTAAGAGAAAGGTCTTCTTATGAACAATTCACCTAAAAAGCCCCAGCAAACACGTTTATTTTTTCTTAGCACACTCAAATTCCAAATCTGCTAGCTCAGCAAGGGAAAAGGACTACCCTTATTTCTGTCCCTCTACTCCCAGTTTACTGTCCCCAGAAAATTCTCCCTTGGAAGCAAAGCCATCTCGTTCGCAACCTCATAATAGCAAAATCTGATCCTTAATTTCTCAATGTCACTGTCCCCAAACTGCAAGCTCTCCAGGGACATCCCAAGGCCAACGTTTATCTTAGTTTTGGCAAAAACACAACATCTCGCCCAGGGAAGTAAAAGGAGATGACAAATGCCGACCGCCCGCAGTCTGTAAAACTCTGCGGAGGGCAAGCCAAAGTGCTCGCCGCAGCCCAGCACGTGAGCACTCAAAGCGGCCTCGAGGTTACCGCGGCCCCAGCAGCGGCCCGCTCACAGGTGGCCTCGACGGAGGGCCGGTTTCTAACTTCTAGAACTTTCCAGACTTTTCCCTTGGAATACTGCGACAGCTGGGGACGGTGAACTTAAATCCCAGAGAGCCTGGAGAGGTCTACCCCACACCAAACCCCTCATTTCCAATTTCACACTTTAAAAGGGCGCGAGAAGTCTGCGCCCCGGCACGTCCCTGGTTTCTTCTGCACCAGAAGCGGAAGCGAGGGCTCACCCTGCAGGGGAACGGAGCCCCCGGGACGCCGGGCCATGTCCTCCGCGAGCCGGGAGCCGGCGAGCTGCAGCCCCAGCGCCCGCGCCGCGCCCGGCCTGCGCGCGTCACAGTCCCGGACCCGCTAAGCCCCGCTGTCGCCCGGCATCACGTGACAGCCCCGGGGCGGGCGCACCCCCCCACCCCCCGCCTACCTGAAGCCCCACGACGGCAGCAGGGCCTGGCTGAGGTGCGCGCGCAGCTGCCCCAGCGTCGGCTCCGCGTCTGGCATCTCCACCGGCCAGGTCCTCTTCTGCAGCCGGACCCGTAGCTTCATGGCGGCGGCGGTAGGGCCCGGAGGCCCGGACGCGGTGGCGGCGACGGTGACGACGGCGCGGCGGCGGGCCCGGAGCGGCAACCACCGGAGCCGTAGGAGTGCCGAGGAGCAGCGGAGTGAAGGCCCCGCCACGGCCCCTGCCGGCCGGTCTCTGGAACTTGAGCGCCCCGCCCCTCTCTTGAGGGCGCCCCCTGGAGCCCACCCGGCGAGCGGGCGGCTGGCGGCCTGCGCCAACCCAGGCCGCTGGGCGTCATGCGATCGATGACTCGGCGCGCAACGGCGCCGCCTGGGAGCGGGAGGACCACAATGCGCAGGCGTCGAGACTGCCGCGGCGAGCGAGCTAGGCGATGGTAGCCGCTATTCTGCGGCCGGGCCGTGCGGACCCCTTCCGGGCGTGCGTGGAGAATGTTAGCGCCGAGAGAAAGGCTGCACAGTATGTGACTCGCCCCTCCGCAAGGCCCAGGCGTGCCTGGTTCTTACCGCACTTCCTCCGTGGCGCCCAGCTCCAGCGGCAGGCATCTGTTCTGAGAAGCCTTAGGTTGAGCCCAGGCTCTGGTAGTTTCCTCGTGTTACTGCAAAATATGAAACAGCTTTTAGTCCGTCTAAATCAGAGGGTATAGTAGTAATCTGCTGCATAGCAGTCACCCCAAAGCTTAGCAGCTTAAAACAACGAACAGTTATGGTCCTGTAGATTCTGTACATCAGGAGTTTGGGCATGGAGTGGCTGGGTGGTTCTGTCTCGGTCTCTCGTGACATTGCAGTCAAGATGCAGGCCAAGGCTGCATTTGTCGGAAGTCTTGACTCAGGCTGGAAAACCTGCTTGCAGGATAAGCTCACTCACAGTCCCGTTGGCAGGAAGCCTGTTTTTCACGGCACAGACCTCTTGAGTGTCCCTAGGATATGGCATCTGGCTTCCCTCAGAACACGTGATCCCAGAGAGACCAAATCAGAAGCTACCATGTCTTTTGTGATGCAGCCTCGGAAGTCACACATCACTTCTGTCATTCTAACCAACCCGTCAGTGTGGGAGGATCAATCCAAAGGCATGAATACCAATAGACAGGGATCATCGGGACCCACGTGGGAGGCCCGCTACCGTTGAGGGTCTGACAGTGATGATGATGATGATGATGATGATGATGATGATACCTTGGAGAATCTTCAAATCTCATCTTTGTATGATAGCCGGTTGTCCCAACTATAATAAAAGAGTCAAATGAAGTTTCTTCCACTAGGTGGCAGTACTTGTCCACATCCTGACCTTCATTAAATAAGCACGTCTTGGACACCGACTTTCTGACAGATACTATCCCAGGTGCTGGGGTCTCAGAGAACGGAAAAGGCATGTTCCTACCGGTGCAGAGTTAACAGCTGAGTGAGTCAATTCTTGTAGTAGAGCATAATAAGTGTTTTGTTTATGATAGAGATCAGAACAATGCTGGGCACAGGGGTACATAGAGAAGGGTTGTGCCAGTAGGGTTCTTGATTGGCAAGGAATATGAGATTGAGGAAGGGTGGCAGGACCAGGGTGGCTCAATGTGGTCAAAGAGAAGGACAGTGTGTACATCTCAGATAAAGAAGTGCCTTGAACTGAGCAAAGGATTTGGGACACATTCTAGAATGTTTGGGAAGTCAATGAAGAGTTTTAAGCAGAGGATTCTTTATCAGACGTTGCTTACTTCTGAGCAATAGAGACTAGCTTTGGCTAAGAAGAAAAGGAACATGTTTAAAAGGATTCTGGATAGCTCAGGGAATTTGGGGGAGGACTAAAGAAGTGGTTCCTGGATAATTCCAGAAATGGAACTCAACCACGCTGCAGAACTGGCCTGATGAGGAAACTATCATGACTGGGATTGCTGCTGCTGCCCCACCCGGCCCCGGAGGAAACTGTCACCCTGACAGGAACCACTGTGGAATGGCTGCCACCCTCATATGCCACATGTTTTTGCAGCCTCCTGCACCAACAAAATGCCAGGTTTCCAAAAGAACCTGTTTCCTCACTTTGCTCACTTCTAAATCAAAGGCTCATAGGGATGCATCTGCTTGAGGGAGATCGAGTCCCATGTCTGAGTCCTGGCTACAAAGGAGAATGAGATTGAGAGTCTGAACTCCTTCCTTGGGAAGGCAAGACTTAAAATAATTGGAATTTCTGCCAAGTGTAGACAGGCCGTTCAAAAGATGATAGGAAGCCATGAGTCTGAATGGTGTACACCACAAGGGGCATAGGTCAGATCTGAAATGTGAATCTATCACTGGTCAAGTACGGGGGATATATATTAGATCAGAGTTCCTCAACCTTGGCACTGTTGACATTTGGGGCCTCGTAAGTCGTAGTTGTGGAGGACTATTCTGTGCCTTGTAAGATGTTCAGCAGCATCCCTGGTCTGTCCACAAATGCTACTAGAAACCTCTCAGTTGTAGAGCAAAAGATGTCCTCAAACTTTGCCCCATGTTCCCCAGAAGGCAAAATTGTCTTGAATGTAGGGACCAGCTCAGTTAGGAGACTCTTTTGATAACTGAAAGAAGAAAGCAATTAGTGGGATGACAGTAAGATTGTAAACGATGGGTGAGCAGGGATGATGTTACAGAGACAGACATAATAGAAGTTGGAAAATGGCTATATTTGGAGACCTTACTGGTTAGGATACAGCTTCAGCTACCCTAACAGAGATCTGAATAGTGACCTAAAAAAGATAGAAGTCTGTTTCTCTCTGAGATACCATTCTTGGAGAAAACAGTGCAAGGCTAATATGGTGGCCATCTTTAAAGACCATCTACCACAGTCCACCTCTCGGTACTGTGTAACCCTGGATAAGTTACTACCTATAAAAATGAAAATAGTAACAAGAATGTATCAGACAGCCGTGTTGTAAAGGTTAAGTGAGAGAATACCTTTGGTTCTGTCTTTTGTTTTAAGCCACTACATTTGCGACCATTTGTTAAAACAACGGAAAACTAATCTACCTGGGACCCTTGTCTCAATCCTTTGCCCAGTAGGGTGTAACCACCGGCATGGCAGAAGTAATCCAATCACAGGGATTTAGCAGGGTCCTGGAAGAGAACCAGAGCATCTCCAAGGCACTGCCAAGATTTAAGGTACTCTAGAGGATGATCATCCAAAACCTCAAAGATCCATGACAATGATCTCTCAACTATCTCTCCTTCAGAATTTTTTTTTCTCTTACAGATCCCATTTTAATGTCTGCAAGCAACAGTTACTGCAACTTTCAAAGACTTCAGAAATGTAAATTTCTTTTTTTTTTTTAATGAGCCATTTCATAGAATACTACAAAGGGATAATGTCAGTCTTCTGTGGGAATACATTGGCTCACAAGGCTTCCTTTTTTTTAATGTTATATTTAAAATGGTTTTAGGTTTATGGAATGATTCTGAAGACTTATATACCACATACTCAATTTTCCCTATTAGTAACCTCTTAATGTTTATTTATTTTTGAGAGAGAGAGCACAGTGTGCAGGGGAGGGGCAAAGAGAAAAGAGAGACAGGGGATCCAAAGCAGGCTCTGTGCTGACAGCAGAGAGCTTGATGTGGGACTCAAACTCATGAACGAACCATGAGATCATGACCTTAACCAACTGAGCCACCCAGATGCCCGGTTGATGCATTTGTAATAACCAAAGTCTATACTTTATTCAGATTCTCTCTGTTTTTTCCTAATCTCCTTTTTCTGTTCCAGGATCCCACCTAGGAGACCACATTACACCTAGTCATCATGTCTCCTTGGGCTTCTCTTGGCTGTGACAGTTTCTTAGACTTCCTTTTTTTCTTTTTTTTTAAATGACCTTAACAGTTTTAAGAATTACTTGTCAGGTATTTTGTAGAACATCCTTCAATTTGTCTGATATTTTCTCATGATTAGACTGAGGTAATGTGCTCCTGGGAGGTAGACCGCAAAAGTCCAGGTTCCATTCTCATGTCAACAGTGCATACTGTCAATATGACTTCTCACTGTTGATGTTAACTCAGATCACTTGGCTTCTCCACTGTAAAGTTACTCCTTTTTTCTCCTTTTTATATTGTATCCTTTGGAAGAAAGTCACTATGTGCAGCCCACACTTAGAGTGGGAGTTATGCCCTACCTCCTTAGGAGTGGAGTATGTACATAAATTATTTGAATTTCCTCTATACAGGAGATTTGTTCTGTTTTCTATTTATTCAGTCCTTTATTTATATCAGTGTGGAGTTACATTTCTTTTATTCTTTGGCTTATAATCTAATACTACTTCATTTATCTGTTTTTGCTCAAATTGTTCCGGCTTTGACCACTGGGACATCTTTCAGTTGGCTACTGTATCCATTTGATATCACTGTGGATTTTTGTTCACTTCTTCTGTGTTTTCTTTTTTTTCTAGTTTTGAGCACTTTCTTATTTTCTGTTACTATAAGATGCTTTAGGACAATTTTGTATATATCCTGCCCCAACCTTAGAATCAGCCATTTTTCCACGGTGCCCCAGTTCCTTTTACTGAAGAGTGGTATTAGAAATCAATATCTGGGGGGTGCCTGGGTGGCTCAGTCTGTTGAGTGTCCGACTTCAGCTCAGGTCACGATCTCACTGTCTGTGAGTTCAAGCCCCGCGTCAGGCTCTGTGCTGACAGCTGGGAGCCTGGAGCCTGTTTCAGGTTCTGTGTGTGTGTCTCTCTCTCTTTGCCCCTCCCCTACTCATGCTCACGCTCGCTCTCTCTCTCTCTCTCTCTGTCAAAAATAAACATTAAAAAATTAAAAAAAAAAAAAAAACCAGTATCTGGGTGCTAGGTGCGCTCATTGCTGTTGGGTTATTATTGCTTCTAAGCCTTCTCAGCTGACACATCTGAGAGATATGTATATGTACATTTTCCATACATAACCATCTATATCTATGTATGAAGCTGAGCATGAGTTCATTCTCATGTTGCCAACTCTAATCCATTGCCACATGATCATTCTGGTCACCTTCTTTGCTTTGTCTGTAAATTCCCAATCCAACTGTGACAAATCTAGCTCCACCCCATCCACCATCCATTTATTTAATCATTCATTTCCAGTATCTAGCAGTTTCACAGTTCTTAACCCATACCCTTGTCAAAAACAACCTTGTCAACTGCAGTACAGTGCTTCATCAACCGTGCGTGTAGCCCTTCGTCTTACAGACTCCATTCTTTCCCAAACTGACCCAGGTCACCATCTTGTTCCCCAATCCCATTCAGCAAGGTTGTTTCATACATTTATAATACATTTAGATTCTTTTCTCACATTCTGCATTCTGTCATGGACCTCTCCATCTCCTACGTGATTTTTTTTTTTAAGTTTACATACATTAAGATTTACTCTTTGACCCGTAAAGTTCTATCAGTTTTGACAAATGCATAATGTCTTGTTTCACCAACCTGAAACATCCCCTGTGCTTCAACTTACTTCACCACCACTCTTACGTACCCCTCCCCCCCCCCACCAAACCTCTGGCAATTACGGGTCTCTTTACCATCACTTTACTTTTGCCTTTTCCAGAATGACATGTAATTGGAATCAGAATGTGGATAGAATTTTCTGGCTTCATGACTGGCTTCTTTTACTTAACAATATGTGTTTAAGATTAATCCATGTCTTTTTTGGCTTCATAGCTTATTTCTTTTTCATGCTGAATAACATTCCACTGTATGGTTGTATTATAGTTTATCCATTCACCTATTGATAAACTGGTTGCTCCTAGTTTGGAGCAATTGTGAACAAAACTTCTATAAATATTTGTGTTTGTGCAAGTTTTTATGTGGACCTAAATTTTCAAATCAGTTGGATAAACACCCAGGAACACCATTGCTGGATCATATGGCAAGACTAGGTTTAATTTTGCAGGAAAGTGCCAAACTGTTTTCCAAAGTGGCTGTACCACTTTGTATTCCCATTAGCAGTGAATGAGACTTGCATTAATTTGTATTGTCAGGTTGTTTTTCATTTTAGCCATTTTAACAGATGGTATCTTGTTGCTTGAATTTGCAATTCCTGATAATGCTGAGCATCTTTCTGTATGTTTATTTGCCATCAATACATCTTCAGTGAGGTGTTTTCAGCTCTCTTGCCCACTTTTTTAAATGTAATTTATTGTCAAGTTGGCTAACATACAGTGTATACAGTGTGTTGTTGTTGTTGGTTTTGGGGGTAGATTCCCATGATTCATCTCTTACATACAATACCCAGTGCTCATCCCAACAAGTGCCCTCATCAATGCCCGTCACCCATTTTCCCCTCTCCCCTGCCCCCCTCCATCAACCCTGAGTTTGTTCTCTGTATTTAAGAGTCTCTTATGGTTTGCCTCCCTCCCTCTCTGTTTGAAACTGTTTTTTTCCCCTTGCCTTCCCCCATGGTCTTCTGTTAAGTTTCTCAATTTCCACATATGAGTGAAAACATATGATACCTGTCTTTCTCTGACTTATTTCACTTAGCATAATACCCTCCAGTTCCATCCACATTATTGCAAATAGTAGGATTTCATTCTTTCTCATTCTTTCTTATTCCATTGTATATATAAACCACATCTTCTTTATCCATTCATTAGTTGATGGACATCTGGGCTCTTTCCATAATTTGGCTATTGTTGAAAGCACTGCTATAAACATTGGGGTACATGTGCCCCTATGAATCAGCACTCCTCTATCCTTTGGATAAATTCCTAGTAGTGCTATTGCTGGATCATAGGGTAGTTCTATTTTTAATTTTTTGAGGAACCCCCACACTATTTTCTAGAGCAGGTGCACCAGTTTGCACTCCCACTAGCAGTGCAAGAGTGTTCCCATTTCTCCACATCCTCACCAGCATTTGTTGTTTTCTGAGTTGTTAACTTTAGCCACTCTGGTGTGAGGTGGTATCTCAATGTGGTTTTGATTTGTATTTCCCTTATGATAAGTGATACTGAACATCTTTTCATGTGTCTGTTGGCTGTCTGGATGTCTTCTTTGGAAAAATGTCTATTCATGTCTTCTGCCCATTTCTTCACTGGATTATTTGTTTTTCAGGTGTTAAGTTTGGTAAGTTCTTTATAGATTTTGGATACTAACCCTTTATCTAATATGTCATTTGCAAATATCTTCTCCCATTCCATCGGTTGCCTTTTAGTTTTGTTGATTGTTCCCTTTGCAGTGCAGAAGCTTTCTATCTTGACAAGGTTTCAATGGTTCATTTTTGCTTTTATTTCTCTTGCCTTTGGAGATATGTTAAGCAAGAAATTGCTGTGGCCAAGGTCAAAGAAGTTTTTGCCTGCTTCCTCCTCTAGGATTTTGATGGTTTCCTGTCTCACATTTAGGTCTTTCATCCATTTTGAGTTTATTTTTGTGTATGGTGTAAGAAAGTGGTCCAGGTTCATTTTTCTGCATATTGCTGTCCAATTCCCCCAGCACCATTTGCTAAAGAGACTGTCTTTTTTCCATTGGATATTCTTCCCTGCTTTGTCAAATATTAGTTAGCCATACATTCGTGGGTCCACTTCTGGGTTCTCTAATTTATTCCATTAGTCTGTGTTTGTTTTTGTGCTAATACCATACCGTCTTGATGATTACAGCTTTGTAGTAGAGGCTAAAGTCCGGGATTGTGATGCCTCCCACTTTGGTTTTCTTTTTCAATATTACTTTGGCTGTTCAGGGTCTTTTGTGGTTCCATACAAATTTTAGGATTGTTTGTTCTAGCTTTGAGAAGAATGCTGGTGCAATTTTGATTGGGATTGCATTGAATATGTAGATTGTTTTGGGTAGTATTGACATTTTAACAATATTTGTTCTTCTAATCCATGAGCATGGAATGTTTTTCTATTTCTTTGTGTCTTCTTCAATTTATTTTCACAAGTTTCCTATAGTTTTCAGCATATAGATCTTTTACATCTTTGGTTAGGTTTATTCCTAGGTATTTTATGGTTCTTGGTGCAATTGTAAATGGGATCGATTTCTTGATTTCTCTTTCTGTTGCTTCATTATTGATGTATGGAAATGCAACCAATTTCTGTACATTGATTTTGTATCCTGCAACTTTGCTGAATTTATGTGTCCGTTCTAGCAGCTTTTTGGTAAAGTCTTTAAGGTTTTCCATGTAGAGTATCTTGTCATCTGCAAAAAGTTAAAGTTTGACTTCTTTGCCAATCTGGATGCCTTTTATTTCATTTTGTTGTCCGATTGCTGAGGCTAGGACTTCCAACACTATGTTAAACAACACTGGTGAGAGTGGACATCCCTGTCATATTCCTGATTTCAGGGGGAAAGCTCTCAGTTTTTCCCCATTTAGCATGATATCAGCTGTGGGCTTTTCATATATGTCTTGTCCAATTTTTAATTATATTTTTCTTATTGTTGAGTTTCCTTTAGTTTCCCAAATATAAATCAAATTTCTTTGCATGATAAAAACCCTTCATAGTCCAGCTGGAAACCACTTTCTTCAATCTTCCCAATGATCCCTATTCACACTGCACTAATCCAAAATACATCCCCCCTGGCCCCCCACTTTACATCCTCTCCCACAAGTAAGTTTGTATGCCTCTGTGATTCTGCACATGCTGATCCTTCTACCTGGAATACCTTCTTCAAAGAAAAGTGTGTTGCTCCTTCCTTTTGCTCCAAGAGCACTTGGAACATACTTTTGAATGTTATCCATCATATTACAGTGCAATTATTTGCATATCAGGCTTTCTCTAGTCTTGGGTTATCAGTTTCTTAAGGGGACAAGGCAGGTTTTATCCATCTTCAACAACATCCAGTCCCCACCTCCATTGTTAGGCCCGGTTAAGCAAAATTTAAAATGGTATAAAGATATTCATGCTTATCTCTGAGTTCTTGGTATATCTGTTTGGAAAGTATGATCTTCATTCTGTCTCTACCTGAGAATGCCAGATTGGGCTTAGTTTGAGTGTTTACTTACAAATCCAATACATTTTCCAGAATCTTGAGCTTTAATTTGCACAGTTTCTAATTTAGTAGGTCTGGAGAAGGGCTTGAGAGTTTGCATTTCTAATGATTTCCAGGTGGTGCTGCTGTGAAACTACACTTTGGGAACCACTGGTCTGGCCCATGTGATCTTGCTGTGGTTGTTTTGGGTTGTCTTGACAGTACGAAGCACTTTGAGGTAGGTGTGCTTGGTAAGAAATTGAAATGGACCTTAAATAAGTGTTGTGAGATGAAATTCGGACCATGCAAGCTAGAAAAAGCATCTTCAGAAGCTGTTAAAATGATTAAAACCCTATCCAAGGACCAAATTAAGATATATGGAATCTGTTGAAAGAAACAAAATAAAAATATAAAAATATTCTTGGAAAGCAAACTAGAAGGAAGCATACAGAAAACAGGGATAAGGGATGGGAGGAGCCCCAAGGATTTTCACCATTTGCTATGTAAACTTCAGTCTTGCTTGAATCTGTCACCTCTGTCACCAAGAGAATGTTTTCAAATATGTATTGGATAATTAAGAATAATATTATTAGGAATATTAGAATCTGGACCTCAAGAGGAGCCATGTTCTATAGCAAGGGCTAGATAGAATACTTGAATATACTTTATTTTCTTGATTCTCAACCAAGGTTGTCCAAGGACATTAGACAGGTATAGACTGGAGATATTTTGGTCACAACTAAGGTAGGAGAAAATGGTGCTACTAACATCAGGGCAGAGGCCAGGGATGCTGTTATATGTCCCACAGCACACAGGACAGCCCCCACATGAAAGAATTGTATGGCCCAAAATGTCAATAGCACTAAGGTGGAGAAACCCTTGTCTGTGTGATGTGGGCTCACACTGATGGTTCTCAGACATTTCAAAGTTGTATTACACTATCATGAGTGCTTGGTTCCACAATATCCCTCATGTCTCATAAGGGTCATGTATGTACATTTCAAATTTAACATGAATTTAAATTCACTTTGAACTGCAAATAATAAAATGTAGTTCCCTTTCACACAACTGATAATAAGTAGAGGTAAGTGGGTAAGTGGATTTGTTTATTTTTCAAAACCAGGAGGGAGATAGTGCCATAAACCATTCCAGAATGTGACTGGTGGGAGGGCCATGGTCTAGGTAGATCAGTCACCACAGGCATCAGGAGAGGGTGGCCTGGGACAGATCTGGGAAGACAGGGGGAGATGCTTCCAAGTGATAAGATGATTCTGCCAGATGTCTCCTCAGCCCTTCCAGGGTGAACTGTAGGGTCACTGATCTCTCTTGAGAGCCACACAAATTCCAGACAGCTTCCTCTGGTCAGTAATAGGCTAGCAACTTCAAACAAATACATGTATCTGTGTCACTGTCACAGATTCAGTTAGCAACTTGGAAAAGCAGATGTATTACCTAGCAACAGCATCCTTCTCTCTCCTCACCTTCCACATCCCCTGGGCTGTGGGCTGCCCTTTAACCACTTCCTGAAGAAGCAGTTTGGCATAGTGGTTAAGAGAACAGACTCCGGGAGGTAGGACAACTGGGTCCTGAGTCCTGGCTCTACAGCCTTAACTGTGACACCTAAGCTTAGGCATATACTTAACCTCTTAGTTTCCTCATCTATAAAATTTAGATAATATTAGTACCTCATACAGTCTTGGTGGGGATTTAATGAGGTAATATATGGTTGGTGCCCAGAGCATAACAAAAAATAGATGTTAGCTCTTATTTTTTCCTACCTCCTATTCCTTCTTCAGGGTGTCCTTTTAACCAGATTTCACCAATACAAAATGTTGGCACATCCCCCCCCCCAACCCCATATACAGATGATCCCTACCCCTCTCACTTTTCTCTCCTGCAAGAATAATATGATTTGTCTTCCAAGCTCAAATGAAGTCTGGTATTCAGATAGCTTTTTTCTATATGGGAATAGCCTGGACATTCTAAGAAGCAGGATGCTCAGTTCCTTAACACTGTTAAGGAACACTAACATCTTGACCTCTTTCTTTAATGAACAATTATTCTACCTAGTTAATTATAATGTTTCTTTGGAGTTTTAATTAAAAGCATCCCTTGATCTGTAGAGACTAACAGCAGTCAGCCATTAGTAAGTGAAATAATTAATCTTGCCTTCTAGATTGCCATCGTGGGTAGGCTGGATAATCAGGATTTCCCAGCAAATTTTCAGTTAAATCTGAAAAACTAAAATAAATAATGAAACTGGGCACAGTGCTACTGGCTTTGTCATGATGACAAATTCAGCAAATTTACCCTAAAGCGACTCCTTTAGCAGAAAGGAGGCTAACTGAGCTGACTTCCCAGGTCCCTTCCAAATAAAATAAAACACACTAGCTGCACTCTCTTCTTCCATCTTTGTTTCCTAAACTCGAATTATTAGAGCCTCCTTTTCTAGCATTATTCCATGTCCCACCTGAGTTGCACCATTATTTCGTTTTCCCCATAAATCAACCCACTTCTTAAACTATATGTACATTTGTTTAAAAGGGGAAGCTATATAAACGGAAAACATACTCATTTCCAAATAGAGAGTAAATGTAAAAAATAAATACCATAGAAACTAAACTTTGTATGTTTTTTTTAAAGTAGGCTCCACACCTAATGTGAGGTTTGAACTCACAACCCCAAGATCAAGAGTCTCACGTTCTACTGACTGAGGCAGCCAGGCACCCCAACTTTGTATGTTTCTCAAAAGTTGTTTAAAATATCTTTCAAATTATTAATTTAAAATAAAAAAGAGAAAATATAGTAGTGACGCATCTTATTAACACTGTATGAAAAACTATGTGCTAGCTCAATCAGCTTAATTGCCTCAGCGACTCTGAAGTGTAAGCATGGTCTCCACTTGTACAGAGGATGGTGGAGACCCAGACAAGTGGAGTAAATTGTCCGGGGTACCGGGTGGGGTGGGCAGGGCAGGTCCCTGTGAGGCTAGAGCCCTGGAGCATTGCAGGACAGAGACCCCTGGTTCACTTTCTCCAGGCCACCCTTCCAGAAAACTCTCCTCAAATCCTGCACCAGATGCCCCAGAATACACAACAGTGACTCAGGTTTCCACCAGATCTTCTAGGACAAAAGGAAAAATTAATACTTACATCAGGAAAAGTACTGCTGTTTTACAACGTTCAGCTTTCCTGTAAGTCTAGCAGATCCTGTGCAGCTGGTTAATGGACAGGAGAGGCACATAGGAGGCTGAGTGGATTGGGGATCTTTGCGACAGAAAAAGAATGGGGCAGCAGGGGATGAAGGTGAAGGCAGGCAGCCGCTCTGGGCAGGAGAGATGGGAGGAAACCTGGGACCGTGAGGGAAGAGAGAGAGAAAGAGGAGAAACAGGCACTGACACCCAGGGAAGATTCTGAGGAAAGGACAGAAATATGAATCGTTTTCCATGTGATGTGTGATGTCACTCCTCTTCTCCCATGTCTACTTTTGTATTCTTTTTCCTCATATGCTAAAAACAATCACAATAAAATTTCAAGTGTTTAAGTTTCCAGCTCCTGAGATGATCCCACATCCCTCCAGTAGCACGTGCACCACGGGAAACCGCCTCTCACATGCACCTGTCCACTTCTGTGGCTTTCACTTCGCCTCTAGGATGATGACTTAGAAATTCATTATTTCCAGCAGACCTTGCCCCGAACTCCAACTCCCCACGTGACACCGCTGTTCAGATGTCCAGTATTTCTGCCGTTCCTACGTCACAGACGCACAGCCCACCTTTGCTGTTCCCTCCACCCATTCCCTTCTGTGCTTTGCCCACCTGGCTTCTTGTGCTTAGATCTCAGCTCAAATATACCTCCTCAGAGAAGCCCTCCTGGACCATCTTGCAGAGTAAACATGCCTCCACCAGTGATATCACCCTACCAATTACAAGACAACCACATTCCCTATTTCCTTCATAGCACATGTCACAATGTATACATTTTTATTTATTTTGTTTACTTATGTATTTTGTGTCTTCATCTAATAAACTGCACATGGACAGAGATTCTGTCTTTTTTACTGAAGAGGTCTTTGCACACCGTAGGTGCCCAATATTTGTGAATTTAATGCATGGAATCTGTGATGACAGACAATAAAAGATTCTATGAGGAAAATGTCTTCGGGCTTGTATCACCATTGATAAGGCCACATACTAATAAATAAAATTTTACAGCACTTTACCATTTTAAGAGCAAATTCTTACGGCTTATTGCTATGGTCTGAATGTTTGTGTCCCTCCAAAGTTCATATGTTGAAATGCTAGTCCCCGAAGGTGATAGTATCTGTAGGTGGAGATTTTGTGAGGTGCTCAAGTCATGAAGGTGGAACCCTGATGAATGGGATTAATGCCTCATAAAAGAGGCTCCAGAGAGATCCCCGCCTCCTTCCACTGTGTGAGGACATTGGCAGAAGGTGCTGGCTGTGAACCAGGAAGATGTGATCGTGCTGGCTCCTTAATCTTGGACTTCCCAGCCTCCAGAACTGTGAGCAATACATTTCTGTTCATACACTGTAGCAGCCCAAACAGACTGATGGTTGACAGCACTTTTTTTCACCAGAACCTATCAAGGTAGATACTATTCTTACTCCCATTTTGTCCCTAAGGAAACGCAAGTTAAAAAGGCAAATGTAACTGGAGGCACACTAGATGAGAAACCTGGAAACATGCCTGTTCTTATTAGGGTTCCCAATCTCCTCGGTTTTCCCAGGACTGCCCTGGTTTTCGTACGGAAAACCCTGCATCCTGGGGAACGACGGCAGTTTGGTCACTGTATCTTACCCTGAAAACTGTAAGTAAGATGTTAGACACTTTATACAAGCAGATTCCCTGGCCATGTAAAATGTAATGAGTAAAATATGGGGGATGGGAGTACAGATGAGGTTTAGAACCTACAGATGTGAAGTCACATGGTGGTGGCTGCACCCACCCAACCTACCTCAAAGGAATGCTGGGAGCGGAAGGCACTAACAACCTGAAAAGGAACAGACACTTAGAGATATCATCTGTGCTCCTACCCTGCAAGATAAAGGTGGTAACTAGATCAGCCCGGTTACCAAGCCTCATGCTCTCAGACTGAATCTGATCCACCAAAAGTCCAAAAGGTATTGTGAGCAGTGAGGGGCCACCCACTGCAGGGACCCTGACCAGGAGAAACTGGCTTATTTTCCCAGAGAGGAAAATTCTTCCTCTTCCAATTCAAAACAATTTGACACCTTTTCCAGTATCCTGGAAGTCTCAACTTAATCATTCTGGTAATGTAGTCGTAATAATTTCGTGTGTGTGTGTGTGTGTGTGTGTGTGTGTGTGTGTGTGTGTGTGTTGGCAGGGGGTAATCATTGCATGGGTGGCATTGTCTACTCATCTAGGTAGAGGCTGTAGTGTTCATTCATGTTATTGGGCAATTGAAGTGTAGCAATTATACATTACATTTTGAAAGAGGCATTTTAAAAAATCCACCACTAGATGATTCAGACTTAATTATCTTGTCTTTTCAGCAGCTGAGTTCAAGGCTCAAGTGGAGAACACATAGCTTCAAAGGCAGAAGGAATCAAAGGTGCTCCCCAGCGTTGGACGCTTCCTCCACTTGAGGTAAGAATCATGAACAAACTTCTCTGCCAGCACAACATCTCCCAACAGGGATTACCCTCTTAATGGAGATGCCCCGGATCTGGTAGAACACCTTGGACAGTCAGCTGTCACATAGCCTGAGTCCTTACTGTCTGCCTAGGTTTTTCTGTTTTGTATTTGTTTTCCTGTCACTCATGCCTCCCCCAGAAGACTATGAATAGGCCTAAGAAAGAAAAGAGAGCTTGTTTGGAGGATAAACTTAGTTTTGCATCATTCAGCAATGTTGTATTAAGATGGTCGCTCAATCGTCTGGACTTACTTATGCCTTCATTTCAGTGAGGAACCCAGCTCAGTGGCAGAAAATTCTAGCTTATCTCTGAACTAGTGCGGATGTAGGAGTAAGGAATTGCTGTGATCTCTGTGCTTTGGGGCCAGGTCTTAAACCACATCAGTGACCTACATCTTGCCAGAGCAAAGGACACTCCCACTTGCCCGAATTGTTTAACCTGTTTGTGTTAAGTATAGAGTTTGGGGAAGATTAAGTAAATTTTCAAGGCCTTGTCATTAGAGATCTTGGTAAAATCAGATGTGTTGGCTGAATCCCTTGAAATTAGTCCCCAGTTCTGCCCATATTCAATACCTGTTGGTTTAGACTCCTTACACTCATTTTGTCTTAACCATTAAGTTGGAATATTCTGACAGCCTAGGCTTCTTTAAACCAATTGGCTTAATTTTTCAACATTTCCCTTGTTTTAAAGGCTACATTTAATTCATTTATCACTCATTTAACTGATTTTTCCAAAGTCTGTCAAAGGTCCCCTCTGTGAATACTTATGGTAAGCCAACCTGTCTCAGGAATTTTCTAAGTTGTCCTGGAGTTTTCTTATTTCTGGTCATCAGAATGGCTTAGGCAAAGGTCATCTAATATATTTGTGCTTTTATTTATTAAGTTTTAACTTTAATTCCAGTTAGTTGACATACAGTGTTATATTAGTTTGAGGTGTATAAATAGTGATTCAACAATTCTACACGTCACCCAGTGCTCATCACAACAAGTGCACTCCTTAATCCCTATCACCTATTTCACCCATCCCCCCACCCACTTCCCTTCTGGTAACAATCTGTTCTCTTTAGTCAAGAGACTTTTTCTTAGTTTGTCATGTACATATGACATATATATTATATAATATATATAATCTTTTTTCCTTTGCTCATTTGTTTTGTTTCTTAAATTCCACGTATGACTGGAATCATCTGGTATTCATCTTTCTCTGACTGACTTATTTCCCTTAACATTATACTCTCTAGCTCCATTCATGTTGTTGTAACTGGCAAGATTTCATTCTTATTTATGGCTGAATGATATTCCATTGTGAGTGTGTGTGTGTGTGTGTGTGTACACCACATCTTCTTTATCCATTCATCTATCAGTGGATACTTGGCTGGTTCCATAATTTAGCTGTTATAAGTAATGCTGTTATAAACATAGGAGTGCATGTATCTCTTTGCATTAGTGTTTTTGTATTTTTTGGGTAAATATCTAGTAGAGCAATTACTAGATCATATGGTAATTCTATTTTTAACTTTCTGAGGATCTTCCATACTGTTTTTCCACAGTATGGAAGAAACTGGCTGTACCAGTTTGCACCCCTACCAGCAGTGCACAAGTGTTCCTTTTTCTCCATATCCTTTGCCAACACTTGTTGTTTCTTGTGTTGTTGATTTTAGCCATACTGACAGGTGTGGGGTGATATCTCATTGTGGTGTTTTTTTTTAATTTTTTTTAATGTTTATTTATTTCTGAGACAGAAAGAGACAGAGCATGAGTGGGGGAGGGACAGAGAGAGAGGGAGAACACAGAATTCGAAGCAGGCTCCGGGCTCTGAGCTGTCAGCACAGAGCCCGACGCAGGGCTTGAACTCACAAACAGTGAGATCGTGACCTGAGCCGAAGTCAGTCATTCAACTGACTGAGCCACCCAGGCACCCCTCATTGTGGTTTTGATTTTCATTTCCCTGATGATCAGTAATGAGAATCTTTTCATGTTTCTGGTTGGGCATCTGGATGTCTTCTTTGGAGAAATGTCTATTCATGTCTTCTGCCCATTTTTTAATTAGATTCTTGTAAGGTTTTGGGGTGTTGAGTTGTGTATGTTCTTTATATATTTTGGATATTAACCCTTTATCACATATATCACTTGCAAATATCTTCTCCTATTCTATAAGTTGCCTTTAGTTTTGTTGATTATTTCCTTAACAGTGTAAAAGCTTTTTATTTTGAAGTAGTCCCAATAGTTTATTTTTGCTTTTATTTCCCTGCCTCAGGGGACATATCTAGAAAAATGTTGCTATGGTAGGGCCATCTAATTTAGAAGTGTTATTCTGTCTGTTCATTGGTATAGTAATTTAATGAGGTTTTGAATCTTGGAAAGAAACAAATCCTTAGAACCAAAAAAATAGGTAACTAGTTGGCAGGGTATATAAGTCATCTTGGATTCCTTCTTTTAGGGCAATTTATCCTGCCCTTACTTGTCAGCCAAATTAACCTTTTAGGACTCATCTCCTTGCTTGACAAGGTTCCTTCCCTCCCCTGTCCATAAATTATCATCCTAACAAACAATTCAACTGAAAGTTACATACAGTCTATCCTTTTATAGCCCAGTAATTTCATTCACTCATAAAATTTCTAGAGGAAAAATGTTTTTCTATGTGCAGTTTTGAGTTCCTGGATCTCCATCAAAGTAGACCATTTCAGAAACGTCCTTTAACCAAGAAGATAAATAGATTTTTGCTGCTGGAAGGGAATTTAAAATTGCATTTGTGCCCAAGAAAATACAAAAGCATTTGCACTTTGGTGCTTGAAAATTTCCAGATGCTTAATGATTTTTTTTCTACATAGAAAATGGCATCACATAACTCATATTTAAAGTTCCCAGATGAAGGGTCGCCTGGGTGGCTCAGTCAGTTAAGCAACCAACTTTGGCTCAGGTCAAGATCTCGCAGTCCGTGGGTTCAAGCCTCATGTTGGGCTCTGTGCTGACAGCTCAGAGCCTGGACCCTGCTTTGGATTCTGTATCTCCCTCTCTCTCTGCCCCTCCCCAACTCACACTCTGTGTATGTCTCTCTCTCTCTCTCTCTCTCTCTCTCTCTCTCTCTCAAAAATAAATAGATGTCAAAAAAAAATTAAGTTCCCAGATAAAAATGAAAAATCTAGCACTTATCAAGTAATTAAATTCATAAACACTAACATTGGGAGCCAGAAGAGCAAGTTGTGATTGCCAGGTGCCTGATTTACTACATGGTCTCAGATAGGTCACCAGACTAAGTCTCTGTGTCCATATGCCTAAGATGGAGGTAGGATAATAGTAACATCTACCTCCAAGAATTGTTGTGAGTTTTGTAAATGGTAAAAAAAAATACAAATTTATTATTTTAGTTGTTACTCCATTAATAAGTAACAACTCTGCTTTGGCTTATTGTGCTCTTTTACTGTAGTAATGAAGAACTATTTAGATGATGGTTTGGTTTTCTCATTTTTTTTCACACTTTTCTAGAACCTTTCTTAGTTAACCAAAATCTTGTAAGCCAGTCAGTTGGTCAGTTAGAAAATATTTATTGAGGTCCTATTATGTGCCAGGCAGAGAGATCATTTCAACCTTAATCTGGATACAGTGGAGTGTGTATAGAATTTTTGGTCTAACATTTTTTTTTCCTTTTGCTTTCCACTGCTTTGAAAATGTTTCCCTCTTTTTAAAAAATCCCTCTCGTGCCTGCCTGGGTATATGGCACATCCATTTACAATTATTTGCCCACAGCCATGTCAGTGTGCCTGCACATCAGCATGGCTTCACCATTTGTTAAAATATGGAAATACTTTCATACTAGTTGGTGAATAGTCATTAACCTCAGCCCCAGGAGTGTTCCCCTCACCCCCATAGCTTCATCCATCTCTGCCTGTCCCTCTCTCTGAGACCCCTGGACAACAAGGATGAAAGAGGGCCTAGTGCAGATGGCAATAGGACCTAACCCCTGCGTCCATTCTAACGGAGTATAAGATGTTGATATCACCATGCTCCTGCTTGCTTGTCCTACTCCCCACATTTCCTCCAACTCTCTGACCAGAGATCAGCCCCCTACTCGAGTCCCTCCCCGTTGGCTCTTACTGTCATTGCTCTGTGCTTCCCTTGGTGTCTTCTGCACCCTGACTATCCCCAAGCCACCCCTCTGTAGCCCTGCCCCCAGCACTGCTGCCCCTTTCTGTACATTGTCCTGTACAACCAAATCAACTCTATAGGGCCGAAACATCACACGGAGTGCATAAGGCCATAGCAGTGTTAAGATATTGAAATGCCTCAGTTTCTAATAGTAAATAGTCACTGTGAGTCCCTCACCCTATCTCCAGTACCCCAACCACACTGGCCAGTCCATCCAAGACTTCTCCTGTCCCTATGATCCAGTACCTACCCTCCCAACCCTGCCCCCAGACTGTGGCCAACATCTGTTTTAATGGGTGCATATGCTTCACTAGTGTACAAATGCTTTGTTAATCGCCTCTGCAAAGGACTGTATTATAATTCAGAAGGAGGTAAGGACTCTTCCTTCATTTAGAATTCATTGATTCATTCTACCAATGTTTACCAATCACTCTGTATCTGAGACATTAAGCCGGCTCTAGGACCTCCAAACCGGATGAGGTCTCTGCCCTCATGGCACTTACATTTTGGTAGGAGAGACAGACAATATGTGAGAAAATAAATGTACACACATGAATAAATATATATATTGACCAAAGATTTCTTCTCATTCAGAAGGAAATGAGATTAATTAACTTAGGGAAGTCAGAAATGCTTCAGAAAGAAGGCTGTGTTTAAAATGGACCTTAAGGAAGGGCGCCTGGGTGGCTCAGGTGGCTTGGATCATGATCTCGCAGTTCGTGAGTTTGTGCCCCACATCGGGTTCTGTGTTGACAGCTCGGAGCCTGGAGCCTGCTTTGGATTCTGTGTTTCCCTCTCTTTCTCTGTCCCTCCCCCACTCACTCTCTGTCTCTCTCTCTCTCTCTCTCTCTCTGTCTCTCTCTCTCTCTCTCTCTCTCTCAAAAATGAATAAACATTAAAAAATTTTTTTTAAATAAAAAAATATAAAATGGACCTTAAGGATGCACAGGGTTTCTGCCGGCCTAAGTGAAGAAGAACAGTATAAGCGTAGGCATTAGGCATGAAGCATGGTGGGTGTTTAGGAACCAGGAGTCCAGTTT
This sequence comes from Panthera tigris, assembly GCF_018350195.1. Taxonomy (NCBI): domain Eukaryota; kingdom Metazoa; phylum Chordata; class Mammalia; order Carnivora; family Felidae; genus Panthera; species Panthera tigris. The sequence continues at coordinate 126,183,023 of NC_056666.1, read as the reverse complement.
GTCTGGACAGTGGGGTACATGGAGAGGGCTCCTGGGAGATTGGGTGAGAAATGTAAACATGTTGACTGAGCCAGGCTCTTCTCACACCTAAAGGTGGACTTATGCACCACAGAACAGAGAGGTCAAGATCCCAGTTCTCAACCTCATGGCCCTCCAGCAAAATACCCACATGACCATTCACTAATCTGAACATAGGTCCTCTGTGTAGGTTGGGCAGCTTGTGCACTAGACAAAATGCCAGCCTAAGGGATGGGCGGGGGAGCAGCTCCTGCCCTCCCCACCAAGCTGGGCACACTGGTGTGGGATTTTCCTAAAACATTTTCTGCTGGCCCCTTTGTGCCAGAAGGCTGGTATATCTCCAAAGGGCACCTTTTCCCATTCCAAACAAAAGACCAAGATAGGCTAGCAACAGCCTTGCTTGGACACTCCTTTCCCTGGTCAGACTGCTCTGTTCCTCTCAAGTAAATTCTCTGGAATACCCCCTTTGTCTACATCATTCTATTCCCACCTCTATGGCCTTCTCCATAAAGCCCACACAATCCCCTTTATCAAACCTCTTGCTTGTCTTGGCCAAGCACCCCACACACACCCCTCTCAATGATCTTTTCCTTTATGCAGATTGCTCCTGAATTCTAGCCCTTCTTTAAATCCTTCCCTGCTCACCTGTCCTGACCCCTCCCTTTGCATGACTCCCACACCTTCCTCTTCCTTGACACCCCCACAAATGCTTCCCTGGTTTGTTTCACATTTGTATGCTAACTCAGTGGGTATCTGTCACCTGTGGGTCTTTGGCACATATGAATGCAGCAATAGTCGCTCAGCCAGATTGTAAACTCCCAGAACTAGAAACAAGACTTACGAATGTATTACTCACTCCGCTGTCATTAAAATAACCCATGTCACTGTTGCTGTTGGTAACCTTTGCTTCATTCATCAGGAAAATGGGCTGGCATTAATTAATTGAGTCCATTAATTAAATAAGTATACATTGTATATTTAATATATGCTAAGCAATAGCAATATAGCAGTGAAAACATGTGGTCCCTCTCCTTGGAGATGTTGATTTAAGATTTTTTTGTGTGTATCTTCTATGTGCCAAGCATTGTACTAGACTCTGGGGTAAGCCAAGCATGTGTGTTAAGGAAGGAAGTCAATGAGGAAGTAGAGGTGTAGAGAAGGGCAGGGCCTTGCAGCTGGCCTGCAAGCTTAAACCCCGTCCTGTGGGCAACAGGGAGTCATTAAGGGTCTTCAAGCAGATGAGTGATTGTTTCACACCCACTGAAGCCACCTTTCTAAACTACTCACTCTTGTTCTAAAACTGTCAAGAATCCCGAATCCCCACCCCATTATCCTTTCCAAGGCATATCACAGTTGTTACATTTACGGCAAGGCTCTTGTGTTGCATTGCATTATGTTGTGTTGAGTTATAATCATCTGTGTGTATGTGTGTGACTCACCCACTAGTCTGTGGGAAGCAGAGGTTGAGAGCACACATAGGTCATCTCTGCATCCTCAGCACCTAGCACATGTTCTGGTGTGTTCAATAAATGACTACTGGATGGGTGGGTGGATGGATGGATGGATGGATGGATGGATATATGGACAGATGGGTGGGTAGAGTGAGTTTTGGAAGTAAGCAATGAAACAAGAAATCATAGAAAAGTTGGATGGAACTGACCAACAAAAAAGTCAAGAATAATAAAGGAACAATAAATGTTGGTTGATTGCAGATGCATACAAAGACAGTCGGAGTCCTCTGGGGATGTTTCTTCCTGTGGAATCTCTACACTTCATCCGCCCAGACCATTTACCCTGGCATCAAGGCTAGGGCTACTCAGCGGGCTCTGGACTATGGTGAGTGGGGTGCTCTCAGCCCTCCAAACCTGAAAGCTCATACTAGACTGTCTCATGACTGAGGCAAGCTTTACTGCAGGTGATCCAGCCCCTAATACAGAGGCTGCTAAGATGGCTGGGAAGGAAGTGGTGTCTAAAAAACAGTCATATTGGGGCGCCCGAATGGCTCAGTCGGTTAAAGCATCCGACTCTTCATCTCAGCTCATGGATCTCATGGATCGTGCATTCGAGTCCCACCTCAGTCTTTGCACTGACAGGTCAGAGCCTACTTGGGATTCTCTCTCTCCCTCTCTCTCTGCCTCTCCCCTGCTCACATATATGCATGCTTGCTCTCTCTCTCTCTCAAAATAAATAAATAAACATTTTATAAAAATAAAATAAAAGGACACCTGGGTGGCTCAGTTGGTAAAGCATCCAACTTCAGCTCAGGTTATGATCTCGCAGTTTGTGAGTTCAGGTCCCGCATTGGGCTTTCTGCTATCAGCAAGGAGCCCACTTTGGATCCTCTGTCCCCCTCTCTTGCCCCTCCCCACTTTGTGCGCTCTCTCTCTCTCTCTCTCTCTCTCTCTCTTAAAAATAAATACACATTAAAAAAATAAAATAAGACAGAAAACAATCACCTTGATGGTAGACCTATCCAAACACAGCCACAGATATTCATTCTCTCCCCTCCCCCACCTCTACCCCCCATGCACATACAATGAACATCTCTGCTTTAAAGGAGGATACATCATAGGACAGAGGGGAGGAGATGTGAGAGTGAAAGAAATAGCTTAGAGCTTCAGAAAGGTCTTGATCTCAAAAAGAACTTAGAGTCCCCTAAAACTGTGCCAAATTTAATGTGGATGATGATCATGTATTTTTCTTGAGAGGAGCTCCTTGCATTCATTAGATGCAAAAAGGGGCCTGAGATGCTGAAAGATGAAGAAAAACCCCTTCAGAGGTGTTTATAAATGTTGGGCAGAGCTGGGGCGAAGGCAGATTGTGTACAGCAGAGGGACTGCAAAATCAAAATGTGTAGGCCGAGTTTTCTCCTATAAATTTTGGCCTGAGGTTAGCTGAGTACGGGCAACAGAAATCTCCATCCCTTCTTAACTAAAGCACTGCTAGTCTCACTCAGAAATAGCAAAGTGTAACCAGGAAACTCCTCACCTGCAACACCAGAAAAGAAGTACAAGAAGGATGTGGGTGCCTGGGTGGCTCAGTTGGTTGAGCGTCTGACTCCTGATCTTAGCTTAGGTCTTGTTCTCAGGGCTGTGAGTTCAAGGCCCACACTGGGCTCCATGCTGGGCATAGAGCACTCTTTAAAAGAAAAATACAAATGATGGAAGAAAGGAAGGGAGTGATGGAGGAAGGAAAGACTGAGTTTGTGGCAAATCCTTGTCCTTCCTTCCCCCAGTACCTCATGTGGCACAGGGAATCTTAAATTATCCATCTTGTATGATTGTTATAGGAGCTGGCTATAATAAGAATTACATACCAGGTATTCCTGTGTGTATCCACATGTATATATGTACATATATGTGTATCTTGTTACTCTATTAATATACTAATATGCACAGAAATAGATATCTTGAAACTGTATTAAAATTGTGAAAACAGCTTATTCCACCCTCAAGATCAGAGCAATTAAAAGAACAGAACTAGTCAGTCCACATGGGTATGAATCTCATTCAGTTCTGCCCCTTTCCTCAATACATAGTGTTGGGCCCTTGGGTTTTCTCCTCTGGAAAACAGGATGGGGGAATGACAACAATGGTGCCCCCGTGTAATAACATGAGGATCATGTGGGGTCATCTGTGGAAATATGGCATAGAATCAAGAAGGACAGGCTTTAAAGTCAGAACCATTTCTTGGCTATGATTTCTATCAGAACCATTTCTTGAGCCTCTATCATAGCTAGGTTCTTTGATATGTATGTTATGGGCTCTGGGTTGATTTAATCCCAACAACAACCCTACAAAGAAGGGATAGTCATTTTACAGAGGAGGAATCTGAGCTTCAGAGGGGCTGAATTAAATTTTCCAAGTCACACACCAGTAAGGGGGCAAGACAAGATCAGATCTCAGGTTTGCTCTGCCGATTTCAAAACCTACACTTTGTTCTCTGCTCCCTATTCCTCCAAACTGTCAATAATGACACTAAGTACCTGTGAGCTCTTGGGCAAGCTGGTGAACCTCTCTGAGCCTCAACTGCCTCCTATGTGAAATAGGGATAATGATACCTATGTCACTGGGTTGCCATAAGGATCAAAGGAGAGAATATGTGTAGAGTATGGACAGTCCTGGCACATATAAGCACACAAACTAGCTATTCTTATTAATTCATCAAATATTTATGTTGCCACATTTTTCCAGAAAAATGTTATGTCCCTATTATCAGTAGTACCTTCAAGGTATTTCTTAAAATGGTGGTGATAATAATAGTTCCTACGCATGGGGCTATTGTGGGAAACACATGAATTGACATAAATTTTGGAAGAGGGTCTGGCAATAGCAAATGCCCAACAGATATCAATTACTGTTATTTTCACATGTGTGAACAGAAGCCTCCACAGTTACTAATGTTCCCATGTTACAGATGAGGAAAGCAAGGGACAGCAAGATTTTATAAATTGCAGAGTCCTGCAATGCTAGTGACAATGATAGGATTCGAAACTAAGCTGTCTGATAGTGCCTTTGGTTCCATCTTTGTATCCTTCACACTCTACCCCTACATCCCTATATTACAGTATTATTCATGGTGTTACAGAAGATAAAATCTGCTCTTCTCCGTCTCCACAAGGACAGCCTAAGTGGAAATGAGCTTAAGCTGCAAAATAAGTCATAAGGGCAAAGCTTCCTCCTTAAGAAGGTTAAAATGAAGGGGTGCCTGGGTGGCTCAGTCGGTTAAGGGTCTGACTGGCTCAAGCCATGATCTCACTGTTCCTGAGTTTGAGCCCCGCATCAGGCTCTGTGCTGACAGCTGAGAGCCTGGAGCCTCCTTCAGATTCTGTGTCTCCTCCTCTCTCTGCCCCTCCCATGCTCATGCTCTGTCTCTCTCTGTCTCTCAATAATAAATAAACGTTAAAAAAATTTTTTTAATAAAAATAAAATTTTAAAAAGAAGGTTAAAATGAAAATCCTGTTCTTCATTTACTATGTAAGTTACTTTTCTCAAGCTCTTTATGTAGAAAAGGGCTCTTTCTCTCCGTGAACTCAGAAAAATGTGTCCTGGGATACTACCATGTAAACCTGGGACAGGTTTATTCCTGAATTGCAAAAAAGCAGGGCTTACTAAGGACATTTTTGGGGTCCTGGGATCTTTTGAGAGTCTGAAGCAAACATGGACCCTCTCCCCTGAAATATGAGATACAAATGGACGCATACACACACAACCTATTCATGGTATTTTACTGGAATTTCAGGAGGGTTACGAGCTCCCAATAGCCCATGCTGTTGCTGAGCTTAAAGAATCTAGGGGAAAAGGAAGAATGTGGAATAACTACCTAATAAGGCATGGAGTCTGGAACCAAACTGCCCAGATTTCACTCTTGGGCTCCCAGTTCTTGGCTGTGTGAATGAGGTGCGAATTCATGCCTTTTAGGTTCAGTTTGTTCATCTTTAAAATGGGGATAATAATGATAATAATTTTGTACTTTCCCCCTCACACTGCCTGTAGTAACAGGCCTTTAGTCTTAGCTACATAACGAGAATTTCTCATACAGTTAGTTCTGGGGTCCTGGGGTCTTCACTAGCCTCTCTGAGGACCAGTGCTTTCACCTGTAAAACAGGGACAGTAACATCCACTTTGTAGGGTTGCTGTTTTCTAAGTTTCTAAGAGCACGTACTCTGTAAACTTCATGCGTATATTTAATGGCGCTATGCCATTATCATCTGTGGCATGATCAATAAATGCTTTCTTTGGTTCCTTCATAGGCATTCAAGCTGGGATGGAGATGATTGAGCAAATGCTTAAGGAAAAAAACATCCCAGACCTAAAGGGTTCTGAATCTCTGGAATTTCTGAAGGTTGATTATGTGAACTACAATTTTTCAAAGTAAGTAAAAAAGAACATTTCTAGCCGTGAAATTAATCTTTAAAACCTTAGGGTTGTGGATATGCCACCACGTCTTCTGGTGTGATACCAGGACCTGCACAGTAGAAGGTAAACCAAATTTGGTAAGAGGCTTATCAGATGAATGACCCAAGAAAGAGGGGTCGTGAAGCTGACAAAGATTGTGGCATTTGGGTCAGAACACCTGGGTCTAAGTCATATCCCTGCTGCACACTAGTTTTGTGTGTTGTGTCTGATGAAAATGGTCAGAGTCCCATGTCCTTGCCTCTTTCCTAAAATGAGAACTCCTTGCCCCTTGAATTTCTAAGTGAAATTCTTGTCCATCCTATTGCTGACCCCACACCCTAAACCTAGATGTAGGATTCAACCACAGTCTCAAAAACAAATCTACTCTCATCAAGGCTTTCCTTACTTTAGTTAAGTTTGGTTAAGGTTTCAGAGGTCGTAGAAATAGGCCACACATAAGAAGCTCAAAAGTAAGACTAGAGAAATCCTTTGGAAGTCCCATGATTTCATCAGAACCCAGGCTTCTTATATTTCTCTGCCCCACCATCCTTACTTCTGGCTTCTGTCCTCAAAGTTGTCTCATGGTCCAGTATGGCCACTGCAGCTTAGCCATCAAATCCATTTGTCAAGCCTGAGAGGGAACAACAGGCAAGGGTGAAAGGGTTCTTGTAAGCTGGGTTAGTCTCTTCACTGAATTTTTTTCTGAAGCCCTGCTCTAATAATACTCTGCCTATACAATAATAGAACTTAGTCTTATGGCCATACTTATTAGCAAGAGGGACTGGAATATTCATTTTCTAACCAGACACCTTTGACATCCTGAACAAATTCAGGGAAGGTTAGGAAAGAAGGGGAAATGGCTGTTCAGACAACAACCGGCAACCTCTGCCGCAGTTGCCAACAAAAGCCCCAAAGACGGTGTACAGAGAAGATGTCTTTGTCCATCTGGAGGTCAGTCTTAAAGGTAAAGCAGAGAGTCAAGATTTTATAAGGAATTATCTGTGATTCACAATTTGCCCCAAGGCTTTATCAATCCACTGATAATTCCCTGCTGGCTCCAACCCTTTGGAGTAATAATTTCCCTGCTATCAAGGATAATATTCTATAAAATCATGAGTTTTTGGGGGGCATGGGGTAGGGAAAAGGATGGTAATCTAGGTAAAGCTCCTGGCAAATGCTCTAGTTGTTAATAAAGGAAGCCATTCGACAAGTGTTTATTGAGGACCTACTGCTAGATACCAAGGCTTTGTTTTAGTGATTGGGGATATTACAGTGAATGACACAGATATATCTCCTGCCCTTAATGTCCAGTAAGAGAGATGGACATGATATATTTACAGAATGAATGATTTAATTACAGTGATGATAATCCCACAGCAGAAAAATCCAGGGTGAATCATATATTATGAAGTGTGGTGAAGATGAGGAAAACAGGTATCCTCATGCGTTGCTAGTGGGAGCAGGTGAACTGGTACAGTACTTTCAGATCTGTGCTCCCCACACAGGAGCCACTAGCCACGTGTGGCTACTGGGCACTTGAAATATGACTAGTGCAATGAAGGCACTGAAATTTTACGTATTTCATTTCAATCAATTTTAATTTAAAACTTGATACTCAGTTCAGTTATTGAAAAGCTTTTAAGTATGTGTGGGACAATTTGCGTATGTAAGTTTATCAGTTGAATATTTTATCCAATCAAATATAGGTCAAGTGTTTCTGATAACACTTGATAATTCTGATAACAAGTGTTTCTGATAACACCGATAATTCAGTGTCCACCTTGAGTCACATTATGAGTGTAAAAATACAGACCATAGTTTGAAGTTATTTTGAAAAAAGGAAAACAAAATATCCCATTAATCATTTTTATATTGCCTATGTGTTGAAATGATACCATTTTAGATTATGTTGGGTTAAGTAAAAAAAAAAAAAATACTAATAAAATCAGTCTTACCCATTTCTTTTCCCTTTTTAAAATGTGACTACTAGAAATTTTTAAATTACATATGTGGCTCACATTCTATTTCTGTTGGGCAGTGCTATTTTAAAAGGTAATTTACAAGGACCTTTTTTTTAATGCATGCCCTTTGACCTACTAATCCCACTTCTCAGCATCACCACTAGAAAGACACACATGTAAACAGCATGTAAGAATGTTCTGTGTGGCATTGTTTATAACACAGAAATACTGGAAATAACCTACGTGTCCACCAACAAAGAAATTATCTCTTTCATGATACATCCATAGCTTGAATATAAAGAATGGGCTAGGCCTATAGGTACCAAACTGAAAATATTTCTAAGATCTGTTAAATGAATCTCCACCATCCTCTTCCCACAGTGGGACTCAGGGTGTGTGACAAAGAACAGGTAGGAAAGGATGCAAAATACAAGAAACAGTAGATAGGCATTTGTTATCAGCTATCACATGTATCTTTTACATTTTTCCTAACCTTGGTTCAGAACAATGTCTTTCTCCTGTGCCACAGTTATGCATAGATGATCTCATTTTGTCTTCTCAGCCTACCCATGAGTAAACCTTCCTCTGAGTGATTGCCTGAAAGAGGTTAAGTGCCTTACCTAAGTTTGCATGGCTGGCACAAAACTCATCTCCAAGTTGAGTGCCCCTTGCAGAATACATGAAGTGGCATAGCCCGGTGTTAAGCACACAGTCTGAAAACAGATTGAGGAGGGCTCCAGGTCTGGTTCTACCACTTACATATGACTTCAACCAAGTGCTCATGACTTCCTTATCCTCTCATCTCTGAATTGCAAATTGCAAAACCAGCAACAGCTTCATGGGATTATCATGAGGACTAAAATGAGCTAATGCACATAAAGTGCTTACCATGGTGCCTGGCATGGAGTAATCACTCAACACATGAGCTATCTACCTATGTAGATTACTTGTAGCCCATTGCCTCTTATGCTCAGAGAATCCTAGGGGAAGTTAATACTCTAACTAGGGAAGATTCTGCTCTAACTAGGGAAGACTCTAACTTTCTCAACTAGGGAAAATTCTGTCCATATAGAGGGCATCTGGGAATAGGAGAAAGGCACCCTTGCGATTGTCCAGTGATGGGGGAGGGGCACTACTGGCGTGTAGTTGGTACATATGCCAGGTACCCTAAAATGTATATAAAGTCCTCTCCAAAACTAATTGTCCCACCCAAAATACTAATTTCCCCACCCCGTTGAGAAGCACTGGAACAGCTGAAGGAAAAAATAATGATGGCGATGTTGTACTCATATTGTATTGTCTTTAATGAAACTAAAGAAATGTATTATTTTCACATTTGTTTCTAAATTTGCTCACTTCCCCCTCAATTAGAAACAAGGGGCTTCCTGGCAAGGACCAAAGGGGAATTAGAAGGCAATGCCCAGAGGCACCGCAGACCTGAGGTTCCTTCCTCTACAGGAATTAGGGGTTCCCCAAACTCCTTTCTGATTTTTGCCTCACTTAGAGAAGTGTTAGAAGATATGCACTGACCTCTCTGTTTCTTGTTCTACAGCATAAAAATCAATGCCTTTTCATTTCCAAATACTTCATTAGCCTTTGTGCCTGGGGTAGGGATCAAGGCACTGACTAACCACGGCACTGCCAACATCAGCACCGACTGGGAGATCAAGTCTCCACTCTTGTGAGTATCCCACTGAAAAAAGTCTGCCGCCATTCTGGGAAGAAGTGGAACAAAAACTGGAAGTACATAAATTTGGTGATGTTTTTGACATTAGGCTTATTTCCCTTAGCCATTAGCAGTCTTTCTCAAGAGCATTTTTTTTTTTCCAAGAGAGATTTAAATCAGAATATCTCTGTTGGGGGCTGGGGGCGGGGGGAGGTTGTGGGAGGACTGAAAAGCATCCATCCCCTGAAGGCAGAGCAAAATGTCATTTAAGATTTCCTAAGAGCTAGAAGGAATGAACACGTACTCAAGATTTCAGACCTTCAGTGAGTCTGTAGGATCTCAGGTGATTCCACATACTTCCCCATCCACAGGGGCAACTGATTAAGAGATGGGACCTTCGTACCTCACAAGGAGGTAAGAGGATAATAGTCAGCTGGAGCCCAATTGCACCCTCCTAGAGAAAGGAGGTATCACATTCAAGGTACGCTTGCAGACCACCTACTACATGTCTTGGGTGTAATGTTTAGGTCTGTCTTGGTTGGCATCCCAGAATGGCACATTCACTCATCCACTTGGTCATTCAACAACCATTTATTGAGTGCCTACCAAGTACCATTTATCCCCATCTCAAGAACTCCAGTCCTGTAGACTGTAGAGGAATGATATATTCTGCCATAAGTAACATAGATTCAGGGTTCATTCATTTCTTCACTGACTCATCAGCCACCTATTAAGTGCTTATTCTGTGTGCTTATCCTGGAGACAAGGGAATGAATAATATACACTCCAGTCCCTCAGAGAGTTCATAGACTACGTCTGTCACATCCCCATCAGTGCCTGTCCTAAATAAGGCTATCCAGTGTTCTCTCTCTCCAAGCATTGTATACACATAGTGCTTGATAGGTGCTCAGCCACTGTGGGCACCAGAAAGCACTCAGAATAAAAAAGCTAAACTAACACTGTCACCACTGACATATTCATTGCTTCATTTGTTTAGTAAATCCATTCAGCACCTACTCTGCTCTGACCCATTATTGGTGCCAGGAATCCAGAGGTGACAAAGCCCTCCAGGAGCTTAGAGGCTGTGAGTAGTCAGAGAAATGATCCCTCTCTCCCCTGCCCAGGCCTGGGTAACCTTGCACTTTTTCTGTCAACAGCCAAGACACAGGAGGAGCTGATCTGTTTCTCTCTGGGGTCTACTTCACCGGTATCATTGTTCTTGCCCGAAATGACTTTGGTCACCCAATCCTGAAGCTCCAAGACTGCTACGCCCAAGTGAACCATGCCCACGTCTCATTTTCCGGAGAACTCAGGTGAGTGATAGCACCGTGGTAGGCGGTCGCTAGTCTGGGGCTGGAATCTCCAGCAGTGCAGGAAGAGGTTTATAACCGGCAGATAAAGTTCCTGAATAAGCCCATATTTTCTTTCTTCCCCAGTGTCCTGTACAACTCCTTCGCTGAGCCCATGGAGAAACCCATTTTAAAGAACTTAAATGAAATGGTAAGTCTTTAGAGGTGACATGGCCACAGTAAAATGCTCGGCAGCAGTTCTGCCATGCTTTACTTACTTCTTACTCAATAAACCTTTGTTGAGCACCTACTGTATGCTAGGCATCATCCAAGGCACTTTCACACACATCCTCTGCGATTTAAGTTTCGCAAATGCCTACCATGTCCTGTGGTAAGTGCTGGGGATGCAGAGATAAATAAAACAGCATTCCTGCCTTCAAGCGCTCACCACAGGATGGGGCAACAATCAGCAAGAGTTTATTTACTGTGTACCTACTGCATGCCCAGCACTAGGCTACAGGCTGTTGGGAATGTAAGAAAGGTTTTTAGGAAAACCCAACTCAGTCTTGTGGAAAAATAACTGAATGAGTATTTGAATTTAATACATAATTACATGATCAGTAGATTGAACCTCTTCAGAGGTTCAATTGATTGAACAGAGGCTGTTCAATCAACAGCCTCTTCAGAGGCTCAGAGAAATGGAAAGATTACATCAAAAGGACCTGCAAGTTTCCTGGGGGGAGGGGCGGGGGTATTCTTTAGAGGACGGAGGACTTGAACTGGGCCTTGAGGTACACGTATGATTTCGATAGGTAAGGAGTGGGGGAGAAGAATGGTTCTTTCCAGAAACAGTATAAGTGACAAGGAGGTGCTTAATGAATGTCAGTGAGGAAATCAACGTGCAAACACATTCAGCAGCTCGTCCAAGGGAATTACCCAGCTGGTCGAGGGACTCCGAAGTTTCGCGGTCTTTCTCCATCCTCACTTGACTGGTGCTGAGTGCCAGCGCACATGCGTGTTAGAGAGTGACTGGGAAAGTGCTGTCCCGTTCACAGGCCCCACACTCCCCATGGTTCCTCCGTTCGAAACAAGACATGGTTCTTTGGCCTCTGACGGAAGCCACTAGTTAAGCTGGCCTGGAGTTTATGTATGATTTAGAGACCACGGATGCTTTGCTTCTAGTATTCCCTCTGTGCCCTGGGAATATAGAAAAGAATGCTCATGCCACAACTATCTAGATTTCCAATCCTAGTAATGTAACTCCTGGCAACTCCCGGAGGCTCTCTAAGCTTTGGCTTTCCCATCTGTGAATAGGCAACAGTGGCACCCATCTCTCTGCACCATTGTGAGGCAATGGGGTTGAAACACAACAGCTGACATTTACTGAATACTTGCCATGTGCTGGGCAATTTTACATGGATTACCTCAATTTCTACTCACAGCAACATTATTGAGTGGGTACAATTATCATCCCCATCTTCCAGATGGGGAAACTGTGGACAGAGTACAAACAACTTTGCCAAGGGTGCCAACCCCAGATGGTCAGGCTCCTGAGCCTCTGCTCGTAACCACCATGCTGAGAGCTTGGCACACGCCTGGCACACGGTGGCTTCGTAAAGATGAGCTTGAGTCTGATTCAGGATTGATTTGCCAGCCAGAGGGATCTCAAGCCAGCCAAGTAGGAAAGTGGAGGCCCTGGCTGTAGCCTCTCCCAGCAGAGCACGGCACAGCAGGAAGGCAGTTGTTCCAGCAGCAGGTTTCTCAGGTGTGACCGCACTAGCAGGCACCAGGCACATGTCCCATCATGCCTCAGAGAGAAAAGCCAAGGCCTCATTCTTTTATGGGGCTAACTGGGTGTCGTCCTGGCTGCTCTGAAGTTTAGCCAGCATTCACTGACATGCCAGCCATACGTACGTAACGTGAGGCCCAGGGGCATCGACTAATTTCAGGAAAAGTCCTGGTGACCAAAGGGAGAATGTCTCCTAACCAGAAGGCCTTTGTTTGCAGGGCCTAAGCCATAAATAGAGGTTTCAAGTGCAATATGATAACCTGCAATTTTTTTATTCCTGTTGTGGCCAGCTGTGTCCCATTATCATGAATGAGGTGGAAGCCCTGAATGCCAACCTCAGCACGATAGAGGGTGAGTCCTAGAACTGCCTCTTTGGGATGGGTCTCTTCCCACCTTCACACTCTGGTGCTCTCCAGGTTTGCGTTTCAATGTGAGATCCCCCAGCTCTCCTGCCTGCTTTACGCTCTGCAAACTTGAGCCACGGGAAGCCTGTGTATAGGCCTGCCCTTTTCTTTTTTTATATGTAGTTTTTAAAAAGTTTTATTTATTTTTGAGACATAGGGACAGAGTGTGAGCAGGGGAAGGGCAGAGAGAGGGGGAGACACAGAATCTGAAGCAGGCTCCAGGCTCTGAGCTATCCGCACAGAGCCCGACGCAGGGCTCAAATTCATGAACCATGAGATCGTATCCTGAGCCAAAGTCTGACGCTCAACCAACTGAGCCACCCAGGTGCCCCAGGCCTGCTCTTTTCTGCTGCTAACCAACTTCAGAGCAGGAGGCAGGGGGCTGCTGGCGACTAGGGGTGGGTCAGAGAATTAAACTGTCTCAGGCTTCAATCCCAGCTCTGGCACTAAATCCATCCTCTTCAGGATGATTAATGCCAATCTCAACTGAGTAATACACCCCTGACCCCGTTCTAACCCCTTCAGTGGCTCCTTTCTGCCTCCGGATCAAGTCCAAATGCTCTAACATGGTCTACAAGACCTGCCCACCATGCTCTGGCTAAAGTTACCTCTCTCAGCCTCACCTTGCACCTTTCTCTGCTCCAGCAATCAAACTGCTTCTACTGTCCCCGAGGCCCTTGCTTGGCTCACACTAACCCCCCCCCCCGCCTTCCCCTCCCCTCCACCCATTTATTCATTTAATATATATTTATTGAACACCCATTTCTTTGCTAGCACTGAGCTAAGCCCTGAGGGGTCCGGTCCCTTCTACTTGCTGCTCCTGAGCCATCCCTTATCCTGTCCACTCCTTGTTATCTTTTAAGGCTCAGCTCAGACACAGTCTCCTCCAGCAGGTCTTACCTGATAGCCTGTACCCTAAGGTTTTGCCTCCTCTATGCTCACATGATACTTTGGGTGTATCTCTCTCTTTGCACTCTATTTGTTCATTCACCAAAGTTGTCCTGAGAACCTGTTACAGGCTGGATGCTGTTCTTGGTGCTGGGAATGCAGCAGTAAGCCCGGGAGACAGAAATCCCTGCCCTCTTCGGACTAGTCAGAGGAGACAGACAGCAAGATGGGGACTAGTCAGAGGAGACAGACAGCAAGCAAGATAACAAGTAAAATCTATGATACTGATACAATAGTGATAAGAAGAAAGATAAAGCAGAGAAGGAGCTGCAAAGGCATTTCTGTTAAAAGAGCATGGCCAGGAAAGACATCACTGAGCATGCGACATCACAGTAAGAATTTGAATGGAGTAGGGAGTGTGCCACTCCCAGATCTGGACGGAGAACACTCCAGGTAGAGGAAACCGCAAGCACAGAGGCCCATGTGGGAGCATACCAAGTATGTCGGGGAAACTACGAGGAGGCCATACTGGGAGTAGAGGGTGTGGGGGGGAAAGCAGCCAGAGATGAGGTCAGAAAGGGAGAAAGCAATGGTCAGATCTTCCAAGCTCTGCAGGTCAATACAAAGGCTGGCTCTTAGTCTGAGATGAAGATCTTTGGGAGAGTTCGGAGCAAGGCTTGCATGATCCGACTTATATTGTAAGAAGCTCACTCTGGCTTCCATCTATTAACAACAGACAGAAAGGGGGCAAGGGTGGAAGCAGGGAGACCACTTAAGAGGCTCCTGCAATGACCTATGAGTAATGATGGCAGTTGGCCTGGATGGAGTAATGAAGATATAGGACACATTCAGGTTCTGGATGTTCTTTGAAGGTAGGGACAGTGGTATTTGCTGACACCCTGAATGTGCATCATGAAGGGAGTCAAGGACAACCCCAGGTTTTCACCTGAGCAACTAGAAAATTGGAAGAGTGGAATGGCCATTTACCCAGGTGGGGTAGACTATAAGCCTAAGTCTGTAGAGGAGCTCGGTTTTAGACCTGCTCTCACTGTATTGTAATTTCCTGTTCATATGTCTGACTCTTCCCTCAGACGATGAGGTCCACAAGCACAGGCACTCTCTGATGATGTCCCCAGCACTAGGAATAGTGCCTAACCTGCACTCGGTGAATGAATATGAGGCCAATGAAGGGATGCATGGTGGTTGAACAAGTGGATCAGAGTGGGTGCAGATGGATGAAGATTGGGGAGGTCAGGAAAGAGAAAGATGTAGTAAGGAAAGAAGTGGTCAAGGACTCATGTTCTAGCTTCCCATGGGCAAGTTTCTCTATTCGTGGGAACCTCACTGTCTCACCTGTAAAATGGGCATGGTCCTGCTCCCCTCCTAGCATGGTGATGGGATCTGTTCAGACTGTGAATTTAAAAGCATTTTAGAAACTGTAGTGACATAGGGCAGCATTAGGCCCTCACCTTGCAAGTCCCTTCATCTCTGCTTCTTTCTTATCACCACCCATTGAATAAACCAAGCATGGCGCGCAAGAGGAGAAGATGTGGTTCTCAGATGCCTTCCTCTGGAACAGGGAGGGGGTCTTCGTATCACAGAACACAAGGTGGTGGTCAGGAGAGCAGCTCTCCCAGGCCAGGCTGGAACCCCGAGCGCCACACCCCTGTGTGTACAACCTGCCTCAGACTCTGAGATCATGCTTCCTGCGAACCCCACCTACTATCCCCTGGTCCCCTGGCCTTCTGCTGTGCTCTGAAAATTGTAATACAAAACATGAATTGAATTAATAGATTCTGCATGAAAATTTTCTTGGCCTCTTTAACTTAGGGAATTTTATTCCTGTCTATCTGTCTCTCTCAATATTTCTTTCTAAAGATTATTTCTAATTATAATAATAATACATATTCATTGTAAAAACTTAAAGTTCTAACTATATAGAAGGCTATAATATAGAACTTGAAAGCCTCTCTTTATACCAGCCTAATATATGCAGCTTAATATTAATAAGTGAATTTTATTTGTCTAATTTTCTTTTTTTAATGTTTTTTTTAAATTTTATTTATTTTGAGAGAGAGAGAGTGAGCGAGCAGGGGAGAGGCAGAGAAAGGGGGAGAGAGAGAATCCCAAGCAGGCTCCATTCTGTCAGCACAGAGTCTGATGCAGGGCTTGAACTCACAAACCACGAGATCATGACCTGAGCCGAAGTCAGGAGACAGACGCTTAACCAACTGAGCTGCCCAGGCACCCCTGTCTAATTTTCTCTTTTAAAAAGAAGTATATATGCATTGTGTTCATGTGTGTGTGTGTGTGTGTGTGTGTGTGTGTGTGTGTGTGTGTGTATAAAAGGCTATACTTGGGGTGCCTGGGTGGCTCAGTCGGTTGAGTGTCCAACTCTTGACATTGGCTCAGGTCATAACCTCACCATGTCGGGGCTCTGCACTGACAGTGTGGAACCTGCTTGGGATTCTCTCTCCCTCTCTCTCTCTCTCTGCCCCTCCCCTGCTACTGCTCACTCTCTGTCTCTCAAAATAAATAAATAAACTTAAAAAAAAAAGGCTATCCAACAACATTTTACTAATGTTTCCTTCAGTGTAATGTGATTAAGAAGGGTTTTTACTTTCTTCTTTTGACTTACCTACTTATCCTGTGTTTTGAAAAGTGAGCATGTATTACTTATAAATAAGGGTAATCATTATTTTGAATAACAGAGAATTAAAATTATGTTGTTCTGGATGGATAATAATCATTTGGCATACTATGCTTTTAATATAAATTTTATTTTGTATTTGTTTGTTATTTAGTTTTAACCAAGATAGACAACTATACTCTCCTGGATTATTCCCTAATCAGTTCTCCAGAAATTACTGAGAATTACATCGACCTGAATTTGAAGGTAACTTTATCATCATCAGAATTCTCATCCTGGCTCTCAACCGCCAATATTCGAAGAACAAATATTATGTGCAAAAGGAAATATAACTACATATCTTTCATATAATTTAATTTCCCTTCAAGCAATTCCCTCATGCTTATGCTCTTTCAAAAGACTATTCAACATTTTCTTGATTGTATTACCCAACACATGTCTAGTGTTGGGTATCATGGAAAGTATCATGATGTCTTTGTTTCTGGGAACAGGTCCAATGCTAAGGGGCAGGAGGTAGAGTGGTTCTATGTGTATCAGAACTTAATACATCAGTAGATCATATGTATCGATACTCCTATTCCTGACCGGTTAGTCAATTTAACTGAGGGATGTTGACCTTGGTCAGGCCCATTCACAGATGAAAATGGTGTTTGCTGATTCTGGAAAAGAGATTAATTGTCTTTATGTTTAGTTTTGCCCCAAAGTTAATATCATTGTTTTCTTAAGCGCATATTGACTTTTATTTCAATTACTGAGAGTCATTCAAATCAGTTAAATGTTACTCAAGGCATATTTTGTGATAACACCACATAGCTAATGAGGGCAGCATTAGGAATGCCACAAAGATGCTTTAACCCATTGAGAGTCCTGGGTCCTTCTGAGTCTCTCTGTGACACCCCAGATGCTCGCTAGTCATAGAGTTTGAAGATGGAGGGTTTGGTATCTCTATGTGGCACCTCAGGAACTATGCAGAGCTGTATATCCAGTTAAATGCACCTGCCTTCCTTTTTCTGGGAGAAGGTCACATCCCAGGGTGGACAGACATGTCCATATCTGCTCAAGAAGTTAGCAGAGCTGCGAAACCAAAGTCGCTGGTCAGGGAGTCAGAAGGCCTTGTCGTCTTTTAATCCCCAGAGAGTTTCTGATATTTTCCTGATTCTGACATGAGTGGACCCATTGTCTTTAGTGCTGTATGTCTGAGTCTTCACCTGATACACTGATCTTTCTCTCTGTTTTCCCACAGGGCGTAGTCTACCCACTGGAAGACCTCACTGACCCTCCCTTCTCGCCAGTTCCTTTTGTGCTGCCGGAACGCAGTGACTCTATGTTGTATGTTGGAATCTCTGAGTTTTTCTTTAAATCTGCATCCTTTGCTTACTTTACAGCTGGAGCCTTCAACGTCACTCTCTCCACGAAAGAGGTGAGGAGAGTTAATGGATAGTGACAATCAGCGCCAGCATTTAGTCTTATTATAAGTAGCCCATTACAGGAATTTTAAGTCATAATTTCTATTTCCTGGGCCTTTTTAGACCCTCAATCCTACCAGCACATGAATGAAGTAATTGTTAATTTAATGTTTTTATTAACTGGAAGTTGTTGGGTTTCCAGTTCTGCTATTTTCAGTTTTGTGTGATACCAGGCCACTGTTCTAGAATGATCTTAAATAAGGCCAGGACTCTCCTCACCACTTATGACCTGTGACTTCGGGCACTTTCAGTTTATTTAACTTCTCTGTGCCAGAGTGTCGTCATTTGGAAAATGGGGATAATAATAATTCCTTTCTCCTAAAGTTGCTGTGGACATTAGGGAGGTTTAAATATACGTAAAGCATTCAGAGCAATGCCTAGCACAGAGTAAGTGTTGCTTATTATCTTTATTGTTATTATGGCTTGTGTTATGCCTACACAAAGAGGAGAAATTGTTGGTAATTGCAACCGATTTGTCTATAATGACTGGTAATAGTACACATACTCATGGATTCTCTTTCCCGTGCCCCTCCCTTTTATGATGAGAATACTCTCTCCAGTCAACCAACAACTTTTATCAAGCATCCCTTACTAATCTTTTTATTCCATGGGTCCTAATTATACAAGTGGTTATAAAACTTGTGTTCAAAACAGTAGGTGTGGCCACACCAGCTACCATAGAGTGCCGAGAATTAGAAAGGTTTAGCTTCAGATTTGAAAACCATTCATCTGTGAAGATAAATTACTTAAGCATCCTTTGTCTCGGTAATCTCTGAAAAGGTGGGCAATAATACAAGACCTATTGTTAACCACTGTAGAATGTTTACACATGGATCATACATGTATGACATACACAGTGTTGCCAAAGTTAAAAGGCACTCACTCAAAAGGAAAGTAATTACTCCAAAGGAACGTACTTCATGTGTGACCTTGGACAAGTTACTTTATTTCTCTGGGCCTCAGATTTCCTGTGGTTGGGCTATAAAGTGATAAGCTACCTTTAAACACTAATCATTTGTTGGTATAACAACTTCATGATTCCTAAAAATATAAGGAAATCTAGGTTTTCCCTGAAAAGAGAACCCAGGTAAAAATCTTACAGTGACATGATGGTCTTGATTTTCCAGATTTCCAACCATTTGGTTCAAAACTCTCAAGGTGTTGGCAACGTGCTCTCCAGGGTGAGTGCCGAGGGTTCAACTCCTAGATAGTTCTGGAAGGTTCGTGGGTTCTTTCTATTCCTTTCTGGTCCAAACCTGAATCCATTTTTCCATTCTGAAGAGGTTTTCTTTTCTTTTAATAAAATATCCACAAATATTTATGAAACAAGTTAATATTAAAGGCATTATAAGTTTACAAAATAAATCAACTCTCCCTTCCATAAGGTCCCACCACACATCTGAAATAATTGGCTTAAATGGGAAATGAGGGAATAGTGCCCATGTTTGTACCTTTAGTGAAGCAACTATTAATCTCGTGCCTTTGTAGCACCTGCATTTAGACATAGTGTACTGAAAGGTTCAGGTTTGCTCTGAGGACAGAGAGATGTTCATAGAGCATCCTGGCTTTAGAGCAAGGATCTTGAGTCAGACAGTCCTAGATTTGAATCCCAGTTCTTCACTTGGAAGTTAAGGAAATTATTTAACCAAAGAAGACTCACTGTCTTCAGCTATGAAACAGGGATTCTGATAGAACCTGCCCACAGGGACTTTGTGAAGATTAAACCAGATAATTCTGATATGTTCAGTGAATGTCAGCTGCTGGTATTCTTTGTTTTTTGTGTGGTATTGTTATAATTATTGAAGAGATTTGTTCCTAACCATGATGTAAGATTTAATCACCCCCATGCCACCCTGAACTGGTGATTTTCCCTCATCAACTCAACCCCCTTCTCCACTTCTTTCCCTGGACATGGGCAGATCGCAGAGATCTACATCTTGTCCCAGCCCTTCTTGGTACGAGTCATGGCAACGGAGCCTCCCGTGATCAGTTTACTACCGGGTAATTTCACCCTGGACATCCCTGCCTCCATCATGATCCTCACCCAGTCCAAGAACTCAACTGCTGAAGCCATCGTTTCCATGGACTTTGTAAGCCTGTGGGGGCAGGAGGGCAGACTGTGGACACAAATCATGTTCCTACAGTGGGCCACTGACCAGCAGTGTTATACCGATTGTTTGGGGGCATGAGATCTGATGCGTCAGTTAGTGGTGAGGACAGGAGTGAGACTGGGGTGGGGGGAGTGTGGGAGGCCAGTGCTCATACCCCCTATGTGGTAAAATAACCTCTTCCCTTCCTCAGCTTCCTGTGTGCCATTCTCTCACTTCAGCTACATTGATAGCTGACTTTCTTTTTTCCCCAAAATAAATCAGGATGGAAATGAAGGTTATTTAAGTAGACGAAGGCCAAATGCAACCCAATGGAAAGGGACTAATACACTGAATCCAAGTGAAATGTCACGCACACACACACACATATACACACAAACACACGCATGCACACACAAACACACAGTACATGGAGAAGAGAGATTGGGGGAAAATAGAAAAATAATTTAAGAGAGGTCCCTAAAAAGTCTTTATAATTAGTTTCCCTACCTGCAAGACAGCATTTTCAGAGCTATTTTTTTTCTAGTACCTCTAGGAATGAAAGGGAAAGTAGAGCTTACAATATTTCCGTTTCTTGTTTCCAAATAAGAAATGATATTTGTGGCCAAAACAGACAGATTCAGTTCTCTTAGTGATGAATGCTTTTGTTATCTCCAGGTTGCCAGTACCAGTGTTGGCCTGGTTATTTTGGGACAAAGACTGGTCTGCTCATTGTCTCTGAACAGGTAAGTTTAATTGATTTGAGTGTTGAAATCCTTAGTAATAAGTGAGTCAGCAGACCATAGAGACAAAGTGAACATTAACAGAGCAAGTGAAGTTACCATTGGCTAGAACGTGAATCACACAGGCACTTCTCCTGTAATGACCCAGATAATTTCAAAGTATGGGCTTCACTAAAAACTGTGCTGTGGATTTTTTCTTTTTCCTTCCCATTAGATAATATTCAGATAAAATAGGGAGCCATATAATTGTAAATATAAATCCATAATATAAATTCACATTCTAATGGTACACCAGTATAAATTAATGTTCCTCTTCAACCATTTCAGAAAGCATGCTGTTGAGGAAAGAGCATGAAACTTTGAGGTCAAGGAACAAAGTGTCAAATATCTGGTCATTTGTTCCATCACCATGATCAAGTCTGTTAACGGCTTTGAGACTCAGTCTCCTTGTCTGTAAAATACTGACGTTGGACTGGGGCATTGCCGAGGTAGTTTCAGTCTCTGAAACTCCAACCCCATTACTAGAATGTAGAGTTTAACAAAACCATGCCCCATAGCCTAGCTGGCTCTCAAATGAATGCCATGCAGTGTGAAAGGGATTCAGCAGGTCATATACATAGACCATTGGACAGTAATTCCCATTTGGAAGAACTGTCTGCAAAGCCCATTTTCCTCTGCCCTGTGAGGCAGATAGTTGAAGCCATGAATCAAACTTCCTGGGGGGAGGGGACATGATATTCGGAATGATCCGAGGGCCCAGACTAAATCCATGGAAGGAAGATGAAAAGCTATAAACAGGCCAGAGAAAGCAGAGTCTGGGAAGAACAGGAAACCGACAGAGGGGAAAAGTAAGTCAATCACCATAAGTCAACTGGATGGTTATGAAGACTATTGCAGAAACATAGTAGATGCTTTCAATAAAATGACACTAAATGGAACAAACAGAATACAAAACTGCATAAACACAGCACTCAGCTGTGTAAAATAACTTTCCATCCGGACAAGAAAGTGAATCACAGATGTAGAGTTATGTTAGGATATGAGATTGAGTGGGTTTTTCTCCTTAAAATTCTCTCTGTAACTATATTGTTTTCGCAATAAAAGGAACAACAACAAAAAAGGTAGTATGGTTTCCCAGAGAGAAAAGATTTCAAAAAGGCTTTATTATGTTTTACCCAGCTCTGCAATGCAGGACTAATTTCTGCATTAGTCTCAAAAGGCACAGATCCTAGAGCCCATGGATGCCTTAGAGACCCATGAAAATGTTTTCATATATTTTGAAAGAAGAATTAGAAAATGAATACAATCCAGGTTGGATTATACTTATCTTTATAACAACACGGTCTTCAAATATGATTTTTAATATATTTTTAGGGAGGAAGGGCTCCTGGAGGCAAAAGTGCCTGAGGGCCCCCGAAGTCATAACTTGGTCCTGTCTCCACAAGGTCAAGGCTGATGAAACTCTAAACCTTGATGGGTCATCTTTGAAATGGCATCTTTTAATAGCTGAGGGGCTGGAAGCCAGAGAGCAGGAGAGGAGGAGGGGGAGGGTGGCAGCTGAGGGGTAGGAGCTAGGCCAGGAGAAAAAGCAGAGAATTCGCACTTCAGTTTGCCTGCGCAGCACGGCCACAAGTATTGGGGAGCCCTCCGTCTGCAGCCTGAGGACAGGGCTGCTAGGAAAGGGGGCCTGGAAATCTGGGGAATGGGGAAGAATGGGGGCAAGGCCACTAATTGAGGCAGCAAGCTCTTGAGAAGGGAGAAACCCCATTTGTACTTGAGCAGGACTTTGGTTTACCGACAGGATTTGGAGGAAGGATTTAGTAAGGATGGGGCCTCAGGCTTGTGGCAAGAGGTAGGACAGACCTTAAGGAGCAGAGAGACTAGGTTCACTTCTCTGCTTAAATCGTGCTGACTCTCATCTCCAGTGTTCCTACTGGTAAGAAACTGCACGTTCGGAGGACATTAGGTTTATTTATGGGGAATAACTGCAAAAATGGATTACAAACTGCTAAGTTCACATCATCCAAAGAAACATGTGGATCCATTCTCCAGCTTCCTACAGCCCACAAGCGAGCTTTGACCTGGCAGGCACAAGCTGAAATCAAGACTCCTGCCTTCCTGGAGTCTCACCTTCCTCCCCACCTACCTCCCACCCCCGATGACCACCCCATTCCCCTGCTATCCCTATTAGATTTTCCTGCTGGGGAGGCTTCTTGCACCTTAGGCTTCCTGAGGCCTTAGTGGGGTCTGAGCAGGACTGGATACATAATTCGCAAAGCCCCACACAAAATGAAAATGTGGAGCCCCTTTCCAAAAAGTTATGAAGAATGTCCAGATGGAGACAGCAAGGCATTAAGCCAAGTGTGGGCCCTTCTGAGTGAGGCACTGTCCCACTGCACAGGTCACCAGCATTGAGTCTGCAGGTGGCTCCTGCAGGGGGTGCCATGGCAAACCTGGGGCAGTCAGAAGACAGTGGGCAAGGCAGATGGGCCAGGCATCACTCAGTCCCAAGGCAGCTGATACAAGGCTTTGCAGAGGAGCAGAGTCTGTGCTGAAGGAGTGCCTTGGCCTTTGGCTACGAGAATGGCAGCCCGACCTCCCCCACGACTGCCCCAGCCAGCGCCTCCTCTCCTGGTTCCACAAGCAGTGCTTTTCCAGATGGAAGGCCTGATTTGGTCTTAGGTGATTTCAGAGAGACACAGCACTGAGAGGTGTAAAGGAGGTAGAGATCAGTGAAGCATCCCTGATAAGAACCTGAGAAACAGGGTCTACAAAACAGGCTCCCAGAACACCAACCCCCAAAACATCTTTCTAAACATCCCCTACCTGAATGTGTCTCCTTCTAGAGCTGCTCCCTGCTGGCTACGTAGACAGGAGACACAGAAATTGAGGCGAATCCAGTGTGGTGAGTTTAAAGAGGCAGTGAGAGGGGTGCCTGTGTGGCTCAGTAGGGTGAGCATCCATCTTGGGCTCAGGTCATGATCTCAAAGTTCGTGGGTTTGAGCCCCGCATCAGGCTCTGTGCTGACAGCTCGGAGCCTGGAGCCTGCTTCGGATTCTATGTCTCCCTCTCTCTCTCTGCTCCTTCCCTGCTCACTCTCTGTCTCTGTCTGTGTCTCTGTCTCTGTCTCTCTCTCTCTCTCTCTCAAAGATAAATATGCATTAAATTTTAAAAAATAAAATAAAATAAAATAGGCAGTGAGATCACAGGCTTTGGAGTCAGACTAGCTAGTTCAGATCCCCACCCTGCCATTCATTAGCTGTGGGATCTCAGGCAAGTTACTTAACCTCTCTGAGCCTCCATTTTCTTCTCTATAAAATTAGGATATAATGCAAACCACTTCAGGGAGTTATTGTAAGGAATACATGAGTTAATACATGTAAAGTGCGTGTGAAGTGTTCAAGAAGGTTGGCTATGGCTATTATTTAAAATTTGGGGCTGGCCTCAGCCAGGGGAAGGAGGTGCTCAATTATGAAAAATCATTTAAGAGTCAGGAAACACCTCATTGCCCTGTCTCCTGACCACTGATGGCAATTGGAGAAATTGCCTTTTATTTTACTATTCATGGCTACTTTTTTAATTTTTTTTTAATGTTTATTTCTTTTTGAGAGAGAGAGAGAGACACAGAGCACAAGTGGGGAAGGGGCAGAGACAGAGGGAGACACAGAATCCGAAGCAGGCTCCAGGCTCCGAGCTGTCAGCACAGAGCCTGACATGGGGCTTGAACCCACAAACTGTGAGATCATGACCTGAGCTGAAGTCAGATGCTCAACTGACTGAGCCACATTGGCGCCCCTATGGCTACTTTATTATTGAGGCTTTGCCATCTACTGGTCCCAGGCCAACAACTTCACCTGTATTACTTCATTTAAACCTCACAACCCTGTATCTCTAGGAGCTGGCACAGTGTTCAATTCATGTCTGAGACTGAATGAATAGACCTGGAGGTAGCTTATCACCCTGTTTTACAGTTTGTAGAGTTTCACAGGTCACAGAGCTATTAAAGAGCAGAGCCAGAACTTGAACCTGGGTGAGCGGTTTTCACACCCATGAGTGTTCAGCTTAAGACATTATACTGCCTTTGATGTGGTGCATAGCCAAGACTTAGAAGATTTAGACAGCAAATACCCTTGTCCAGAAGAGGAACCCATGCATGTGGAGTCACACAAAATTGAAGCAGGCAGTGTGTCCTTTCTCAAAGTTAAGAATTGATAACAGAGAAGCCACTGGCAGTGGGTGACCTGCGATGGAGAAAGCACACCGCCCTTTTCTCACTGCATTGAGAAATGGAGTGAAGGAAAAAATAAAGAAAGCAAAAGCAGGGAGTACTAAGTAATCAACTTGACCTCTATGGGTATGTCTAATTAAGAGCACAGCCCCGTGGTCAGGCATATCTGATTGTGAATTCCACCTCAGTCATTTGCTAGCTGTGTGACCCTGAGCAAGTTAATTAACCTCTCTGTTTCAGTTTCCTCATCAGCAAAACAGAGCACCTATCCACAGAGCTATTGTATGGGTAGATGAGAACCCATTCAATGAGAAAAACATGATGTTCTGCACATAATTGGGACTCAAGAAATATTCGTTACTACTCATGGTGGTATTCTATTCTCTTTCCACCTTCTAAGATCACATTTTGACCAAATAAGAGGGAGAAATTGATCCCAAGAGACATGACAAGTCAGGACAGCCTTAAAAGCTATAGAATTGGCCTTCACAATCATAAACCAGATTTGTACCGGTCCATCTACAACTGAGGCTTTTATTCCAAACACAGTTCTATTTCAATGCTTTTTTTTTTTTTTTTGGTCTCCATACAGGTGACTTAATTCTAACCCTTTTTCTTAATCACATGCAAAGCTCAAGGCAATCAGGTATACATTATTGTTGAACCATTTAGAACATTGGAAAAATTTTGACATTGACACGACTGAGGCATCGGACTCTCCCAAACTGCACCTCACACCAGTAATATCAAAACACACACACACACACACACACACACACACACACACCCCACCCCACCCCACAACCCCTCCCAGCCAACACCATCAGAGAATGCAAATATAGCTGGCCACAAGCAGATAGTGTCACCACCCAGTCCTACCCCTCACATCTGGGACAGATAAACATTTCCCAATGTGAGCCCTCTGAAGAGAAACCCAGAAAAGAAAACAGGTCTGGAAGGATGGATTCAGTTTCTGTTGGAACAGTGCTTTCAACAGTCCATCAGAGCTGGGGCTTGGCACCTGGGCTGACCGCCATCTCCACCCTTCCTCTGAGGTTGTGGGGAAGCCTGGGCACAAGAGCACCATAGGGGGACACCCTGTCAGAGGAGGAAACCCCAAACGACTCCTTCCCCTTCTCCCAGACTTGTTGTGGCAATTTCCAGTCTGCAGAAGGCAATAAAGATAAAACATGAGGGAACTCTTCCTCATCAAGAGCGTTCTACAATACTGGAATGGGCTTAACACATTCGTCGCTTTAAAATCTTTCATTGTTGGGTTAAATCCACAGCCTGGGGTTGTCAAGCTCTTCAACTACCTTCCAAGCCAGCCAATCTTACCTCTCACAGCTCCTTAAAATGAACATTCTGCTTTATACTGGCTCATCCTCAGAGTGACCCCAATTCCAATAAACAATTCCCACCCATCCTTTATCTGCTCATTTATCTATAGTCAATTCAATGAGAATTTACTGAGCACCTATTATGTGCTCTACACTGCTCTTGATACAGGGAGTAGAGAAAAAGGCAATTGTTTTTACCTTCCATGTCCATAGCCTGGTAAGAGAAACACTCAGATTAAAAGGCAAAAAATGGGGGTGGGGGGTGCCTGGGTAACTCAGTTAACCATTGTTATAAGATTTTGAGTGCAAAGATTGATTTTCAATGTCGGCTGTGGCCACAGCATTGGAGGACTGGCATTGTGAGTGCCCGTACTTTGGTCCACTTGAACTTCATTCTGTCCTATTTGCTATATCGACCCAGATCACAACCCCACCATCATCTGACATGCTTAAGAGTTTGCACTTTTGCTCTGGTTTTCAATCAGGGCAGTAAACCTTCTCCAAAACTTTTTAAATAGGCTCTACTCTTATATGTCTGCGAGGTAGGGCTATTTGAGCTCCCTTTCTCCCCAACTCTGTGGTTCTGTAATCGAACGAGTTTCTAGTAGGGGCACCTGGGTGGCTCATTCAGTTAAGCGACTGACTTCCTCTCAGGGCATGATCTCACGGTTTGTGAGTTGGGAGCCCCGCGTTGGGCTCTGTGCTGACAGCTCAGAGCCTGGAGCCTGCTCCAGACTCTGTGTCTGCCTCTCTCTCTGCCCCTCATCCGCTCACGCTCTGTCTCTGCCTCTCTCTCAAAAATAAATAAACATTTTAAAAATTAAAAAAAAAAAATTAGTTCCTAGTAGTTGTGCTTTAAGCAACAGGTTAGGGGCTCCCTACAGAATGAAAGGTCAAAACTCTGAACTCGGTTGCCACCTAGTGGTCGTAGTTGCGCTTGCGTGTTTTTCGGAACGAGGGCCCAGCGTTTTTGCTCTTTGCTCCACCTGTTTCTCTGCAGCTAGTAAGACGTGTCCATTAGCAAACTAACCTGGTAAGTATGCCTAGAGAACTAGGAAGCAGATAGAAGAAAGATGGCCTTAGGAGGAAAGGGTAATCAGTTCATGGGAAACTCCAGACAAGCTCTACTCACAGCAGGTGATCCTGAGACAGCCAGTCGTGGCTTGAAGTTGTGATGACAGAAATTCCAAGTGCGGAGCTCCTGGCTGGCTCAGTCAGATCATGCAACCCTTGATCTCCGGGTTGTAAGTTCAAGTCCCGTGTTGGGTATAGAGATAACTTAAGAGATTACTCAAAAATAAAGTATTTAAGAAAAGAAAGAAAGAAAGAAAGAAGAAAGAAAGAAAAGAAAGAAAGAAACTTACAGTGTTCCACCTCTCAGTCAGATGACTTTCTAAAACCTGGCCTAGGTTGCCCATCATAAATGGCAGTTTGGCCAAGAGGAGACACTCCCCCCTCACATTTCTCCGGCAGTGCCTTCAAGTGTTTGTTCAACTGCTCACCTTCCTCCTTTAAAGGTGCCCTATACTCTGGTTTCTCTTCAGATCGCATAAATCTTTCGCCTTTTACTAAAGATGCCCTAAGGGTTCTGGTCTTCGCTTCCCACTGAGATCCACTTGAGCCACGGTGCCACTGATGCCATCTCTGATCCCTGTCAGATCCAACCGCCTTTTTTGGTTGTTACTCTCGCCTGTCACTTTGAAGCAATCTCAAAACTTAATTCATAATAACAGGATATTGGCCGATAACAAGCAAGCTTACCTCTTCTATTAATATCTTTCCGCTCCTTAAATGTAATAACATAAAGATGCCTGGAAGAAGTAATACCGGAGTTAAATCTTAAGCAATTAAAAGGAGTTAACCAAAGAAAAGGGGAGGGCCAACTTCAGAAAGAGGGAACAGCATGAGCGAAAAGCATGGAGGCCAGAAACATGGAATATGCAAGGAAATACTTTACAGTTGTTTTAAGATCTTTATGACCTTATCTACTCTAATTTTGGAGAATCCAGCCCAAAATATGTTGCATATATTCAAGTGCATTATTCCACATTTAATATCATCTAATTTTACCCATGAGTGGAGTTGAGTTAAAGTGCTGAGTGGCCATAATGTTACTGGTTGTGGGCGTGTGTTAATTTTAGTTATTCACGATTTTTTGTTATGTGTTCTAAGGCCAATATATTTTTTTAACCTCAGATATATGGTGCCTGATTAATAAAACAGCATAGCACTAAGCAGTTCAGAGTTCTTGAATATAAAGTTCAATGTGGAGAATGAACAGAAGTGAGAGCAGAGAGACTACTGGACACCAGAAAACAGAAAAGCTTGTGTGCCATATAAGTGAGTTGAACTCTATCACAAGCCATTAAAGAATATTGAACAGGAGCGTGTCCTCATCAGACATCCCTGTCATATAGCTGACTCTGGGCATGGTGTGGAAGACAGATTGGAGATCAGACTGGAGACAGGGAGAGGCATTAGAAGGCTGATGCCGAAGTAAAGCTCTATACCTGGGCAAAAGTGAGCCATGGAAAGCTAAGGGGAAAAGCAACGTAAGACAATATCCTACAATGGAAGGGAGGTTTGGGATGGCCATCCAGAGATCTGAGTTCTGGTCCTAAATCTACCATTAATATTTCCCCTCTTTGGGCCTCAGTTTCCCCATCTATGAAATGATGGGATCCTCCCTGTTGACTACTGCTTCATATTACTATTACTATGCACAGAAAATCAAATGTGTACTCTGGGGGTTCAGACCAAGAAATTGTGCACACTATTTCTCCCCACCAAGTACTGACCAAGCCCCACCTTGCTTAGCTTCAGAGATCAGATGACACCGGGCACATTCAGGGTGGTATGGCTAGAGACTGAAAACTGTTTCTGAAGATTGTGCTGCATTAGAGTTGCCATCAGTAAGTCCCATATAGCAAATGCACTTGAGAAATCCATCCTGGTTACAAACCTAAGCCTTCTGCTACTCCCGCTCTGCTTCTTAAGTAGCAAATACAGGGATAAAGATGTAATAGAACATAATATCCTTACAAGTCTGTGCATCTTTTTTTTTTAAGTAGTGGCTTAGGGACCTTAAAAAAAAAATACCCTTTCCTTTTTGTGCCTTTCTACTGAGGTGGTCGTTTTTAAATCTTCCATCCTTTAAAATTTTCCTGTTTGTTTTGTTTTGTTTCAGATTCCGCCTCTCTTTACCAGAGTCCAATCGCAGCAACATTGAGGTAGGAGTCAAAGCTCTCAAGGTTCTCTGTCAAGGGAAAACTGAGAATTTTCCTATATTGTAGCTGGATGACTGTTTTCTAAGCCCCTGAGTACTTAGTTTCCCCTTGAACATAGGTTTTAACTTTAAAATTCCTCGTGTAGCTACTTGTCTACCAACCCCATTAACTTTTAAGCAGGACAGGAACTCTCCAATTCACTTTTATCTATTCAGAAAGACTTAAAATAACTTTTTTAAAACTAAGACCTATGTAATGTTGGGAGAAAAAAAAAACAGGCATTTTCAGGGATATTTCATTGTTTGGATAAAGAATCTTTAAGAATTAAATATAAGATCCAAACTCCCAAAGATGAGGCTATCTGTAAATTCTTAGGCCATGATTAAGTTTGCTCTTTGAAGCCTTTCTAGCCATCTCCTAAAATCGTATCAAGGCTGGTCGTGCAGATACCTTTTTGGGGGCCCCAGCCTGGTGACCTCCTGATTGGAAGAGTATTATCTCATGGAAAGAAGCCCCTCCCCAAACTTCCGGGAGATCATCCAAATCACTAATTGATGTCCCTATGCTCATGGTACACATAATCCAGAGCAGTGGTTCTCCCCTAAGTCCAGTTTTGCCTCCCCCGCCCTGGGGACATTTGGCAATGTCTGAAGACATTTTTTGGTTGTCACAATCTGGGGGGTGTTATAAGCACTTAGTGAGTAGAGGCCAAGGATGCTGCTTAACATCCCACAGTGCACAGGACAACCCCCACAGCAGAGAATAATCCTTCCCAAAGTGTCAATACTGCCAATGATGGGCAGTCCTATTCTAGAATGTACGTGTGTGAGTGAGTGAGTGAGTGAGTGAGTGAGTGAGTATGTGTGTGTATATGTAAGTGAGACAGGGGTAGGGTGAGACAACAAGCAAATTTATATTGTATGTGCTGAAAAATATTATAGAGAAAGACAAGTCAGGGCAAGAGAATCGGTGGTGCAAGTAAACATGGAGGTGGTGATTACAGCATTGGGGTTGTTGGGACAATTAGCTGGGATTATATACGGAATTTATTTAGCACGTTGAACACATGGCAGGTATTAAATAAATGATGGCCATTGTTTTTACAAAAGTTCATTTCAGTTATTACCACCTCTGTGTCAAGGGGCAGTATAGCGTAACGGTTACCTATACAGACTCTGAGACCAAACTGCTAGAGTGAACTCCCACTTATTGGCTCTGTGGCCTTGGCCAGGTCGCTTAACCTCCCACAGGGCAGTCCTGGGACACAGTAAGTACTGAATTTATTACCATGTTCACCAGAAGCAGCCACTAAGAGAGAAATAGCACTGCGGAAAATAGCGAAGAAACCAGAGAATTTATCCAGGAGACCAAACAAGATGTTTGTTTGTTTGTTTAGTTTTATAGGAGCATCCTGATTTTCAGGTTGGGAACATGAGGAGCCAGTGGCAGCAGTGCTGGAAATAACATCTTTCATGCCAGACACTGAAATTTAGAATACCAAGATTGTCTCATGCACTGTGGGTTAGCACCTCCGTGGCATAGCTCTTTGGTAGAGGACAAACTATAGTCCATGAGAAAGTATAGCTGACTTTCTCATAAATATTTCCTGAGCCTAGAGAAGGCAAATGAGTCCCAAGTCTTCTAGGAAGACCCCCCAAAAAACTGCTTAGGATCAACAACAGAGAATGCTAACAATGACATTTCTGAAACAAATGACAGTGGTTAATACTGGACATTTTACATAATATTAACTTTTTAAACATGAGACCAACCCTGTGACATTCGTGCTGTTTATCTTTATTTTACACTTGAGGAAACCAAGACATAAAGAGGTTAAAGACTTCCCCAACATGACCTAAGTGGTAAAAACAAGAGGTAAACCTAGGAAGGCAGCCTCAGAGCCCTCCTTGCTAGGCTGCATAGCTTGCTTAAGCATGTAGGATGTTCAAAATATTTTCATTGAGTGAATCGATGTTCATCATGTCCATTTATTTTTAATACCTGAACCTTCCCAGGAGCTGACACTCTGGTAAGATTTACTACCATAGTTTACTCAAGATAAACTGGATGTTCTGGTGAGACTGTTAAATATGGAGCATAACATAATGCAACGGACCTCAATTAGGGCAGACTACTTACTAATTGGGATATTTATCAATTGTTTAGATGGTCTTACTTGGTAAATATCTTAATTGCCATGTTTGCTGCCACCGTGTGGTCCCTCTACATTTGTTGTCACCATGATCTAGCATACCCAAAGAGCAGAAATGTCCATCCTCAAGGAGGAAAAAAGATTGGGAAACTGTTTAATATGCTTTCCTGCAAAATAGTGTTCAGTGTCTGGAAAGCGAGACTGTCTCTATGGGGAGATTGTAACTATCGCCCTCTGTCGTGATAAGGTCTGGGGAAGTGCACATCCAGACCAGGCATGGTACTTTCAAAATGCCAGGATTTGGCAACTGATTTAGTATCCCCTTTCATTTTAGGTCTTGAGGTTTGAGAATATTCTGTCCTCCATTCTCCACTTTGGTATCCTCCCACTGGCCAACGGTAAGACATTCTGGGGAACATGTGACTTTGAGGTAATCAAACATTGGGGATTGTTTGGGACTTTCCACCCCAAGGCCTGTACTTGTAGCACGTTATTTTGTAAATCCAGACTAATGCCAGAATTTACAGTTTGTACCATCAATGATGTGATTGCAAAATTAGTTATTCCAGTCCAAGCCTTGTTAACAACACTACCTGCAGAACTCAGCAAGAACAGTCAAAGTCTGGTTGAGTTAAAGAGATTGAAACTGGGGCGCCTGGGTGGCTCGGTCGGTTGAGTGTCCGACTTCGGCTCAGGTCATGATCTCACAGTCCATGAGTTCGAGCCCCGCGTCGGGCTCTGTGCTGACAGCTCAGAGCCTGGAGCCTGTTTCAGATTCTGTGTCTCCCTCTCTCTGTGACCCTCCCCCGTTCATGCTCTGTCTCTCTCTGTCTCAAAAATAAATAAAAACGTTTAAAAAAATAAAAATAAAAATAAAAAAAAAAGAGATTGAAACTGCCCTCCTGAGGCAGTAAAGAATCTCCTTCAGGTCAGGCAGAAATGAGACTATTCTCCCTAGAGGGCATCTCTGTGGTTTTATACACAGACCACCATCTGGATAGACAGTTTTAATGAAGGACAATCCTAGTCCCTCTCCCTGTATGCAACCATTCACAAACTGCAACATCTTTTTTAAAAAATTTTTTTTTAACGTTTATTTATTTTTGAGACAGAGAGAGACAGAGCATGAACAGGGGAGGGGCAGAGAGAGAGGGAGACACAGAATCTGAAACAGGCTCCAGGCTCTGAGCTGTCAGCACAGAGCCCGATGCGGGGCTCGAACTCACGGACCGTGAGATCATGACCTGAGCCGAAGTCGGACGCTTAACAGACCAAGCCACCCAGGCGCCCCATAAACTGCAACATCTTGAGTTTGTCTTGGTTAAAATACACTTTGTATCAGAGACCAAATGTTCTCAGACCTACAAATTACGGAATTTTCAAAATATAAACTGGACAAGTTGCCAGCATTTTTCTGCCATCCAAATGTACATAATTGCATGTGCATTTTTATTAAGCACTTCGTTAATTAAGTAAGCATTCATCTAGGAAAATGCTAGGGACAAAGAATGAAAACACAGAAATCAGGAAGAAGGAAAATATATATTATTTAAAAGCTGTTTATTTGTCCTTTACTAAAAAGTTTGCTAAAACTGCTATGTCTGTGCCTAGTTATCTTACACCTTGTTCTATATTTTAGCAAAATTGCAGCAAGGATTTCCGCTGCCCAACCCACACAAAATCTCCTTTGTCAATTCAGATATTGAAGTTTTTGAGGTAAGAATGTGAATATTCTCCTAACTGCCCAATTTCTTTCATACTAGAATAAGCCTCTTCCTAATTTGCTTCCTCTGTTTTACGCTACTTTGTTCTGCTTCGTGTGTTTCCAGCCCACATTTTACAGACAAAACATTTAACTCTTAAAGTTTGCAGTCAACTATGAAAAGCATTTAAACTTGAGTTGAAAAATCAACCCGAGTCTGATTTCCTTTCACAGCCAGACCTATTCACACCACAGTACGAGACGGTACAATGTGGTGTGTCTGTTTCATTTATTCTCTCATTGAACTTTGGCCTGAACCAAAGACCCTCCTCTAGGTTCAGGATCTGTTGTGAGCTATTTCTTCATTAATCGTGATAAACAAACTTCAGAACACCTTTTTTCTTCCATTTTGACACTTCTGGGGGGGGACGGGGGTGGAAGTAAGATTCTGATGGAATTTTCCAATCCTGTACACTATTGCCCACCCCCTTCCCTCCCCACCTCTCCTTCTATAGTCGCTTAAGTCTCATAAGGTGACAGTTATCCCAAGTGGCCTGCTCCTATGTCTGAGGCACTCACAAGGGGATGGGGGCGGGGTGGGTTTGACCCAGAAGAACCCAATAAAGAGACCATCTCTCCCTCACTCCTCAGCAAACTCGGATAGCCCATGGCTGCCGGTCCACAGAGTGTGATGTTGTCTTCACCCTTGCATCCTTTTCAGGGTTTCCTTTTGATTTCCACCGACCTGAAGTATGAAACGTCCTTAAAGCAGCAGCCAAGTTTCCATGGTTGGGAAGGTCTGAACTTCATAAATGGACAGTGGAGGGGGAAGCCAGCTGCTTGATTGCCTGTTGGGAGTCCACTCCAGGAAGTAGATGGCCCTTAATCCCACAGCTACTGTAAACCCGGAAGGGGCAGACAGTACACACTGGGTTGTAAGCCCTAGTGAAATGCTTAGGCTGACAGTTTTCTTTCTCAAACCCTCAGGGAAGAGGGAGGCAAACTGGGTTAAAGAGCTAAATCAGGGTGTGTGTCTCCACGTGTATGGAGGGGTGGGTGTTTGGATGTGTGTTCGTGTTTGAATGCACATTTGTGTGCTCCTGTGTTAATAAGGTGCTGGGGCCAAGAGCTAGCCCTGCGCTTCTGAGGAGGTGCCTGAGAAACTCTGATTTGCGTGACAGCTCCCTTGAGCTCTTTCAGCAACCCAGGGTTTCCCACACTTCCCCGCATATTGGATTTTATGTTTTATATTTACTGCTACTGTCCTCTGTTTTTAATTAAACTTGTTTTCTATCAATGTCAACCTTGTCTTTTTTTGGAAAAATTCCCTGCCTTGGATTTTTTTTTAAATAAAATAAGACAAAGATGAGAGAATTAGCATCCTTAAGTTGATGAAAAGTGAGATTGTGCAGATTTCAAGGTTTGAAAAGGGAATACTTTAGGGGGCCTGGGGGGTTCAGTCCACTAAGCATCTGACTCAATTTCAGCTCAGGTCATGATCTTACAGTTTGTGAGTTCAAGCCCCTTGTCAGGCTCTGTGCTGATTATGCAGAGCCTGCTCAGGATTTTCTCTCCCTCTCTGCCCGCTCACACTTGCTTTTTTTCTCTCTCTCAAAATTAATAAACCTAAAAAAAAATTAATAAAAATAAATAAAAGGGAATACTTTGCCTCTTAGATGTTTCTGGTGAGAAACAGTGGTCATAGGAGACTCTGGAAGTTTAAGTTTTAGGCTGTTTTTCCTGCCACATTAAATGAAATGACAGTGCAGAGTACCAAACTTAGATCGTTGGTAGTTGATGATATTAAATTGTTAGAGACCTAATCATCGGGTGAAACTGAGGCAGAAAAGGAGGAAAGGAGAACCCATATGGATAACTTAAGAAATGAACAGAATCCGCAAACTTCGCCTTTGTGGCTCTGATAGTCCAGCCGAGGTGTGGAAGAGAGCCCTTTCGTGGATTGCCTACCACACCCCGTGCTGGTTACTCCACGAGTGTCACTCATTTCACAGACACTCTCAAGAATTGTGGTCCCATTTTACAGATGAGGAAACAAAGGTGAAGAGAAATGAATCACACAAGGCTGGTAAGTGGCAGAGGTAGAAATTGAATCCAAGTCTTACTGATTCCAAAGTCACTGCTATTTACGTGAGGTAGGACTAGAAGCCATAATCATGTAACAATCACTTACTACTGCAAGCAAGTGACACGCGTATAAAAGAGCATGAGCATAGGGTCCCTAGTGGTCCCAGAAGGGAAGCCTGGCTGTCCACAGGGGCTTGGATTTACTCATCTTTGTCGTGCACATCGGCCAGTTACCACCCTCATCAGTGTTTGGTGGAATAAATGATAAACTGTCACTTTCTTTCTTTGGAATGTGCGTTTCCGACAGAAAAGTTACTTCATCTGCATCCATAAATTCATTGAAACATTACAAGTCTCTAGATATACTTGTTGAAACATGCTTCTTTTTTTTATAATTTTTTAAATGTTCATTTATTTTTGAGAGAGAGAGAGAGAGAGAGAGCGAGCAGGGGAGGAGCAGACACAGAATCTGAAGCAGGCTCCAGGCTCGGAACTGTCAGCACAGAGCCCGACGCGGGGCTCGAACTCACGAACTGTGAGATCATGATCTGAGCTGAAGTCGGACACTTAACCAACTGAGCCACCCAGGAAGGAGCCCCAAGGGATGTTTCTCATGTCTAGATATTTTCTTCCCCTCTCTGCTGGGAATGTAAACCCCAGGCAGATATTCACTACAGCAGGTGGGCCCGATCCAGACAAGCACTTCCAAAACGAAGGATGACTAGATCTCACTTAAAACGACTGCATTTAGATTAGCTTTAAACCTGGAAGAGAAGGACAAGTAAATATCCGAAAAGGTAAGCACTAGAGGGCAGTCTAATTTTACGCGAGGAAAGCGATTGTTCCCACGAGTTTCGAGCCTCGGCGCTTGCCGTCGCCGGTCCAGCGGCGGAGCCGGCCGCGCCTGCGCGTTGACTGCGCCAAGGTGGTACTTCAGGCTGCGGGACAGCGCGGCAGTAGCTCTTCAAAGCGGAGCCGGGAGTTTTCGCCACCGTTGCCGCCGCCATGAGTCGCAGCTATAATGATGAGCTGCAGTTCTTGGAAAAGATCAATAAAAACTGCTGGAGAATCAAGAAGGGCTTCGTGCCCAACATGCAGGTGAGGCGGAGAAGCAGGAGCCGGTGGGGTGGCGGGGCCTTCTCGCCTGGGGGCCCGCGGCGCCTCCTTGCCCACCCGGCCCGGCCTCCCCGTCGCTCTCCCTACCCCTAGCTAGCGCCCGGGCCGCCCCTGCCCCCCGGCAGTGTTCCGACCGCCCCCACCCCCACCCTCCGGCCGGCCCCACCTCCCGGCCGGAACGGTCCCTAGGCCACGAGGACCGGCAGAGCGGAGCGTGTCTGGGAAATGTACGTGAACACGAAATCGGCGCTTGCGAAGCGCTTTGACACAGAAGTCTCAAAAACGCCCCGTAAGATGTTACACTCCCGAGCTTCAGAGACGTTAGTGGGTTTTGTTTTTTGTTTTTTTTTTAACCCGGTGGCACAGCCGGTCCGGGGTGGAGTTGCTGGGACACGAACTCCGTTCCTGAGTCATGCTGGTCATCTGGGTGACGTTTACAGAACGCTGAAGCAAGTTGCTAGCCTTCACTGTTCTGTGTGGGTTTTTAATGAGACGTTTTTTGTGTCTCACAACAGTTTAAGTTCACAGGTCAGGGTAGCCTGTTTTTAATAATCACCTCGCTAAGGATCGGGTGGTGACACGGCTTCCTCTACCCCCACCCCACCCCCCCACCCCCAGCAAGAAGCCCCCCACCCCACCCCACCCCACCCCACCCCACCCCACCCCCAGCAAGAAGCCCAGCCAGGACTCGATACCCATCTTACTTCGCTTTCCTCTGGCGGAGTGATGTATTCCCGACGGAGACTTGGGGACCCAGTCCCAGGGAGTGTGAAAGCCCGGGCTCAACTGTATTTCTCGGGCTTCATTGCCATTTGTGTCTATTATCTTCCATTAAAGCGAAGGAAAAAAGGCATTTGTAAGCTTTTGGTGCATATGTTATTAAATAGCTTCTGAAATCCCTTAAGGTGCCTTGTAAGTGTATTGAAGGTTTGTGATTTGGTAAAAGTTCCTGATAGCCATTTCACTCTTTTACTCAACATCAAAACTTCCTGAGTGTCCTCCATTGAGCAAAGCACCTAGCTAGACGCGGAGAGGAGAGAAAACGCTCCGGTCCTAAGATTCTTTTTTTGCTGTTTTCCATTTAGCCAGTTCCTGTTGATGGAATCTGGTTCCCTGAAAGAAGGAATAGGAACTAACCATGGCATGATCATGGTGACACACTGTCCGTGTCTGGTAGTGATTCTGGCTTGACCTGGGATACACACGCGGCTGCTGACTCTGCCCAGGAGCAAGTCTCATTTTGCTAGGCACTTGTGGTTTAACTATTTGTACAACAAACACTTCACCACCACTTCTCGCCTAAGAGGGGTGAGTTGAAATCTCCATATACTGCTCCTAAAAAGATACAGATTCTGCTAACCCTGAATTGTATTCCCATTC
The DNA here is from genome assembly GCF_018350195.1 of Panthera tigris. Taxonomy (NCBI): domain Eukaryota; kingdom Metazoa; phylum Chordata; class Mammalia; order Carnivora; family Felidae; genus Panthera; species Panthera tigris. The sequence goes on along the minus strand of NC_056666.1, from coordinate 126,144,935 downwards.
TCATTGAGATTAGTGACTTCACAGAGATTGCCCCATCCTACTTAATCTCCATTTCTCCCTTAAGACCCCTGGGCTGCACTAAAAATTCCTCTTCCCTAAAACACCCCCCTCCCACCTTTGTCATCTCTGTGCCTCCTTTGTCTCCTAAGTGTCTCCTAAGCTCAGGTCATGTCCCTGTTCTTTGAACGCTAGTTCAAACAGTGAACACCCGTGAAACCTCCGCGGTCTCCCTAGGCTGCTGAACCACCTCTGCATCAATTTCTCCCATGGGACGTGCCTGTCATGGCAGTTGCCTCGTGGTACTCTTAATTTTCTAGTCTGAGCTGCATCCTGGACTGGAAATTCCTCAAAAATGGGATCTTTCATATTCTTTGTTTCTCCCCTAGTGGCCCAGTACAGTGCCTGAAACATAAGTCCTCGGTAAATGTTTGGTAAATTAATAAATGTGGCCCTTATGGGGCACCTGGGTGGCTCAGTCCGTTAAGAGTCCGACTCTTAATTTCATCACAGGTCATGAGCTCACAGTTCATGAGTTCGAGCCCTACATCGGGCTCTGCGCTGACAGCAGAGGATTGGGATCTCTCTGACCCTCTCCAGCTTATGCACATGCACACACACACTCTCTGTCTCTCAAAAATAAATAGCCATTAAGATATATGTGTATAAAAATAAATGTGGCACTTAGAAAATTGTACTGGAGACATTTTCCTTCAACTAGTATTGTTATTCATGGAGAAATCCTCTTATAAAAGAAAGAGATTTGTCCAGATGATTAAGTGTTAAGTCTTTATCCATTATCCATTAGTGGGCAGTTCCTTCATAATATTTGATCTTTGATAAAAATGTTCTGGCCTTTGGTGTTACATAATTATGTCCCCCATTGCCTTTTTATGTTCTATTACCAAGCTTTTTTATCCTCTGAAAACTAACTATATAGATTATAGAACTAAACACACAGCTGCATAGCTACATGTTAAATTTTTGCTGTTTACCTAAGTATAGATCTGTAGATCAGCATAGGACACAATAAAGTGTAATGTGCTATTGTCTTAAGCACGAGCAAAGTACACTAAGGTCAGATGACTGCATTTTTATGTTTACAATCTTTTGGTTTTTTTTTTTTTATTCATCTATTTATCAAGACCCACTGATTTTTAGAAGCACAAGAGCAGTAGGACTTTTGACCTTAGAGCATAGTTGGAAGACTGTGCTTTATCACACATGCAAAAAATATTTTACCTGTTGAATTTTTTTTTAACATTTATTTTTGAGAGAGAGCGAGCAGGAGAGGGGCAGCGAGAGAGGGAGGACCTGAAACGTGCTCTGTGCTGACAGCAGAGAGCCCAATGCAGGGCTCAAACTCACATACCCTGTGCCCCTCACGAACTATGAAATCATGACCTGAGAGGAATTCAACCAACTCAGGCACCCAGGCGCTCCTACCTGTTGAATTCTAAAATATGGCTTCGAGAGTAGGAGAAAAACAAAATAATTTGTGAACATTGCAACATTAAAATATATTTAAAGATAGGAACATCTTGTAGTCTTTGGAAGTTTTGTGCTTGCTTAAGGTAATGAGAAAGTGTTTTATAAAGAATAAAGCCAAGTAAGTATTATATACAGTATTTATATTCTATCCATTGCCTAGACACTGGGCATGTGCTCAGACATAGTTTTTCCTTTTCTTTGGTACCAGGTTGAAGGAGTTTTCTATGTGAATGATGCTCTGGAAAAATTAATGTTTGAGGAATTAAGAAATGCCTGTCGAGGTGGTGGTAAGTACATTAGAATTTTACGTGTGGCCACATAAATAGTGTCTTCTCTGTGGTCTGAAAATAGTAACTCAGTGATAATTTAAAATACAAAAGTATTGTAGCTGATGATCAAGACTTAAATGAGACCAAAACCTGTTACTTATTTGTGATCACATTGTTAGCCACCTGGCTTTCTAGAAACTATTTGGAGCTGGGTGGACCTGGTTGGTTTCGCAGCTAACCTTGGGCAATAAAAGCTACCATTTATTGTGCACTTACTGTGTGCCAGGCAGTGTACATAGATGACCTCATGTAATTCTTCAAGTCACTTTAAGAGGAAGATGTTATCTCCATTTTACACATGTGTAAGTCAAGGCTCAGTGACATTAAGTAGTTTCAATTTGTCCAGGATTGCAGAACTTCTTGGTAACAGAGCCAGAACTCAAAGCCAAGAGTATCTGATTCCAAAGTCCATATTCTTAACCAGTACACTGAGTAGCCTCACTGAACTTCAGCTAATCTCATCTATAAAAGAGAATTTTATTACATTTATCTTGCAGAACTGCAGTAATGTTTACAGATAAATGTATAAAGCTCTAATATAACGCTTTAATGGTGATGATATAAAAATGGAACCTAGTTTTAACCCTTTTATTTTCAGCTCGACAAACCAAATCCCACTCCTCTCCCCACCAGGACATCCTGACTTGCCTACAGTGACACAGCAACCAAGTGACAGAGCTGGGCCTAGGGCCCCCTATCCCCTGCCTCTTAATCCAGTGTTTTCCCAGCTTGTCCACATTGCCCTTCTTTGTCTCTTACAGTAAATCCAGTGTTGATTTTTTTTTTTTTTGATAAATAATATAAACTGTTGAAAGAATACATTTTTTTTACATGGGCAACATAAAATTTAATAGTTGTTTTACATTTCCCAGTACAGTGTTTGCAAGTACCCTTCTCGTGGTATGCACAGAACACTGACGCCGTGTTTCTAATCCCTGTGATTGACCTCACTACCTTCCTTTGTGTGTGCTGCCTTCCCCCTTCATCTCAAACATCCTTTCGTGTTTTGTTGTTCTGGTAGTCCTAACCACTACCCTTCATTTCATGCAAGCTAGAAACATATGAATATCCTGAATGCTAAAAATCAACCGTGTCTCCTTTTCTAATACTGAATTTTTGTCTTCAGGTGTTGGTGGCTTCCTGCCAGCCATGAAACAAATTGGCAATGTGGCAGCCCTGCCTGGGATTGTTCATGTGAGTCCATGTTCAGAGTTTTAATCATTTATATTTCTCTTCGTCTAAAAACTTGCTGAGTGGGCGACTGGCCACATATAACTGATAGTGGTGTCCTTTAGACAGTGACTTTCAAACACGTAGAAATAACCATGGGACTTAAGTCATTGAGTCTGGGTAACATCTCAGTTTCGGTTCCCTTTTGCTAGAATCTGTAAGCATTCAAAAACCTTTGAAGTAGTGTTGTTTTCTTGTTTCTTTGTCACAGTCCATCATTATTCCTGGATCAGTGTGCCAACATTGAAAGTTTCACTCTGGCCCCATTCGAGAGGATGACTGGAGAAAGAATGGACAGAAGTTTAAGGGTTAGGACTGTGGAGCAGAAAAAAGGACAATGTAGCTGTTGTAGACATGACTGGAAAAGGAGGGTGGTGGCGGTAACAGGGAGGCCCGGTGGAGCTCCACATGGGGCCCCCTCCATAGTCTGACATTCAGGTTCCACCATCAGAAGAAGATATTAAGTCCTTACAACAGACTTTTTTTGAGGTCTTTATACCATTTTCTGTGCTGGCACTTGGCTTGTGTGTTTTTTAAGTGTGTAGGTGTCTCCATATGTCCTGACCATGTTTGACCTGCATTCTTCCTGGATCAAGGCTGTTTCCAGGCCCCAGATATAGACAGTATACAGTATTCCTACCATCAAATGGATTATATTTTCCTGTGATTGCTTAAGCACTAAGGATCTGTATAAATCAGATTATTTCCCTTCATTTAGCCTGACATGACCACAATTTGTCCGTGTCTAAAGATTATCTTTAAAATGTAATACTACCTTAGGGGCACCTGGGTGGCTCAGTCGGTTGAGTGTCCAACTCTTGATTTCAGTTCAGGTCATGATCTCACACTTCATGAGTTCAAGCCCTACATCAGGCTCTGTGCTGATGGTGCAGAACCTGCTTGGGATTCTCTTTCCACCCCCTACCCCGCCCCTCCTGCGCACTCTTTCAAAATAAACTTAAAAAAAAAAAAACAAAACATAATACTACCTTAAAGTTAGTATGTGGCCATCCTATATCATGTTACATTGAGGCTTTTCTGTTTTCTGTTACCTCAGTTAATGGTCAGAGTTTATTTTTTTTTATTTTTTTATTTTTTTAACATTTATTTATTTTTGAGACAGAGAGAGAGCATGAACGGGGGAGGGGCAGAGAGAGAGGGAGACATAGAACCGGAAGCAGGCTCCAGGCTCCGAACCATCAGCCCCAAGCCTGACGCGGGGCTCGAACCCACAGACCGCGAGATCGTGACCTGAGCCAAAGTCGGAAGCTTAACCGACTGAGCCACCCAGGCGCCCTGGTCAGAGTTTATTAAAAAGAGTTTTTCTTGCTATAGCTAGCTTTATGATTAGGAGACTTTACACTTCTTTCCACCAATAGAGAAGATATCCTGAAAACAGAATCTTGATTTGGGAAGACTTTGGCCTATAACCTATTTGAGAATTAATATGACTTGTCAGGCAACCAGAGAGCCAGGTTGAGAAAGCTGGATTTCATTTTCTAATTCTCTTTCAGCGATCTATCGGGCTTCCTGATGTCCACTCAGGTTATGGGTTTGCTATTGGGAACATGGCAGCCTTCGATATGAATGACCCCGAAGCAGTGGTATCCCCAGGTAAGGTCACGCTGTGCACGTCTGCCATCAGGTGTGAAGCATAGCCCTTCTGGAACAGTATGGACATCTCTCAGTCTCATCATGTTCTATCCTTTCTTGTTTTCTCATTTACTGAGGGAATTAATTGTGAGCACTCAGAAGCTATTAAAACATCAAGTAAAGCATACATTTATTGAAAATTATTTGGGCTCCTCTGTGCCAGGCACTTTTTAGACATTGGCTACAGAACAAACCGAAACACTTCACTGGCAAATTATGTGTCTTCTTTGTGTCCCAGTTAACTTTTGGGAAAATGGGAGCCAGTGTTACTTCCACGTAGCATCACCGTGAGGATTGAATGAGTTAAGCTGTGTAAGATACTTAGCACAGTACCAAGTACGTAGGAAGTGTTTGGGACGTGTTTGCCCTCATCATCATCATTATGATTGATGTCTAGTTGTATATATCTTTTCTGGTGTGGGGTGCTTTCACTGAAAATATTTCACACCAGATAATGTCTTTGCTTTCAGAGTCTGAAAAAGAAATGAAAGTTTAAATTATATCTGAAGAGTTCTGCCTTTTGCGATGGTGGATAAGCTTGTTTCCGAGCAATCCTCTGCCAAGAATAACAAGAAAAGCTGAATAAAATTTTTAAAACAAAATAAGAGAGAAAAACACATCTGATTGGAAGCGTAGGAAAGCTTTTGAAACAATAAGAATTTGTGAGGCAAAGACCAGAGAAAAAGTGCAAATATGTGAGCACTGCATTTAGCTCTCTTTTTCTCCTGAGGTAATGGCAGATTTCAGTCAGTAAGGATATAGATTTGAACAATCCAGTTAGCAAACTTGACGCCTTGACCTCTAATAGGTACGTGTGGTGTGTGTGCACACATGTCACAGTGCATCCAAGAACTGTGGAATACACATTTTTCCAAGTGCACACAGAATGTTCACAAAATTGGCCACACTGCTGAGCCGTAAATCGGGTCTCAAATTTTAAAGCATTGAAATTAACAACAGTTCTCAAACTTTTTGGACTCGACCCCTTTATCCTCTGAAAAATGATTGAGGGCTGTTCTCAAAGGCTTTTATCAGTATTTACCTTACCAGAAATTAAAACTGAGAAATGTGTAAAACAGTAACACACAAGTACGTGTTTCATTATCCATCATCTTTCACGTAGCCTTTGGAAAACTGCACAGAAGAGAAAAGTTTAAAATGTAAATAATATGTTAGCATTATTTTTTTTTTTTTTTTTTAATTTTTTTTTCAACGTTTTTTATTTTATTTTTGGGACAGAGAGAGACAGAGCATGAACGGGGGAGGGGCAGAGAGAGAGGGAGACACAGAATCGGAAACAGGCTCCAGGCTCCGAGCCATCAGCCCAGAGCCTGACGCGGGGCTCGAACTCACGGACCGCGAGATCGTGACCTGGCTGAAGTCGGACGCTTAACCGACTGCGCCACCCAGGCGCCCCAGCATTATTTTTTTAAGCTTATTTATTTTGAGAGAGAGCATGAGTGGGGGAGGGGCAGAGAGAGAGGGAGAGAGGATCCCAAGCAGGCTCCGCACTGTCAGCATGGAGCCTGATGAAAGGCTCAAACTCATGAACCATGAGATCATGACCTGAGCCTAAATCAAGAGTCGGACGCTTAACTGACCAAGCCACCCAGGGGCCCCATAGCATTAATTTTTTTTAAGTAGGTAGGCTTTATGCCCAGCATGGAGCCCAGTATGGGGCTTGAACTCATCAACGTGAGATCAAGACCCGAGCTGAGATCATGAATTGGATGCTTAACCAACTGAGCCGCCTAGATGCCCCAGCATTATTATAGTTACTCTTACAGACCTTAAAGCTTTCCTGGACCACGCTTAAGTACTCCTGGTACCGAAGGTATTACCTATTACAGTGGAATTAAGTTAGAAGTCATTAACAACAACAAAAACTAGGGGGAAATCTCATATATTTACGAAGTAAGCATGTGTGTTTAAATAACCCACAGGTCAGGGGCGCCTGGCTGGCTCAGTTGGTTGAGTGTGTGACTCTTGATTTTGGCTCAGGTCGTGATCCCAGAGTTGTGGGATCAAGCCCGGTGTCAGGCTCTGAGCTGAGTGTGGAACCTGTTTAAGATTCTCTCCTTTGCCCACCCCTCATGGGCATGCATTGTCTGTCTGTCTGTCTCTCTCTCTCTCTCTCTCTAAAATATAAATAAAGAGGGGACCTTGGGCGGCTCAGTCAGTTAAGCGCCCAACTCTTGGTATTGGCTCAGGTCATGATCTCACAGTTTGTGAGTTCGAGCCCTACGTCAGGCTCCGTGCTGACAGCACAGAGCCTGCCTAGGGTTCTCTCCCTCTCTCTCTGCTCCTCTCCACTCTCTCTCAAAATAAATAAACTTCTAAAAATAAATAATAAAATATAAATAACCCATGTGATCAAAAAAAGATCGTAATGGGAACTACAAAATAATTGTAACTGATGTTAATAAAAAATACTGTCTAAAAACTGGGTTATTATTAATGCCAAATGTAGATAGAAACACATGGTCCTAAATGTACAAATTAGAAAAGAAGAAAGGCTGAAATGTCAGTAATCTAAGCATTCATCTCAAAAAGCTAAAGAACAACAAACCCAAAAAAGGTAGAAAGATGGCAATAATTAACAAAATTAATGAAATGATATATAGTAGAAAGGATGAACAAAGCCAAATATTGGCCCTTTGAAAAAGCTAATAGAATTCATAAACCCCCAACAAGAATGATACACAGAAAAAGAGAAGCACATAATTCCCATTTTAATCTCTAGATGACACTCATTGCTCATTACCACTTTCCTGGCCCACCAAGTACCTGTAGTATGTACATCATTTTAAACATTTTGATGCCATCAGACTTTACCTACTTTGTGTGTTCCTTAAAAAAATAGTTAACCTTGGGGCGCCTGGGTGGCTCAGTGAGTTAAGTGTCTGACTTCAGCTTAGGTCATGATCTCGCGTTCGTGAGTTTGAGCCCCACGTCGGGCTCTGTGCTGACCGCTCAGAGCCTGGATCCTGCTTTGGATTCTGTGTCTCCCTCTCTCTCTGGTCCTCCTCTGTTCGCACTCTGTCTCTCTCAAAAATAAAGACTAAAAAAAAAATGTTTTAAGTTCACCTTTGAAAGAATAGCTATCTTTCACACCCTGTATTAATGGTGAGAAACCACAGGTAACATTGTTCAACTACCTGGTTTTGCTGATCTTTGACTAACTTTTCTCTATTTTATAGGTGGTGTCGGATTTGACATCAACTGCGGTGTCCGCTTGCTCAGAACCAATTTAGATGAAAGCGATGTCCAGCCAGTGAAGGAGCAGCTTGCCCAGGCTATGTTTGACCACATTCCTGTTGGGGTGGGATCAAAAGGTGTCATCCCCATGAATGCCAAGTAAGAAGACAACTTTCCAATAAATAGAGTGAGAAAGAAAATAACCACAATGACCCTCGAATTCATATCTAATGTAGGACGCTGAGGAGATGGGGATTTTTCAGTCACTTTTTAGGAAGTGGTAATGCATTATTCTTTTAAGCATGAGGTCCTGCCTATATATTAGAGACATTAGTCAACAGATGTTCATTAGAACAGCTTTTGACATACAGAATTTATAATAGAATAATACCAACTGACAGTTATTGAGCACTTCCCACATGGAAGGCGCTGTGCTATGGCGTATGTATATCCTGTCGTTTCATCTAGATAGTAAACCTGGTATTATTCCCAATTTACACGAAAGGAAACTGAGGTTTAAAGAGATCATAGTAGGGGCGCCTGGGTGGCTCAGTCGGTTGAGCGTCCGGCTTCAGCTCAGGTCACGATCTCACGGTTCGTGAGTTCGAGCCCCGCGTCAGGCTCTGGGCTGATGGCTCAGAGCCTGGAGCCTGCTTCCAATTCTGTGTCTCCCTCTCTCTCTGCCCCTGCCCCTGCCCCATTCATGCTCTGTCTCTCTCTGTCTCTCTCTGTCTCAAAAATAAATAAAAACATCAAAAAAAAATAAAATAAAATAAAGAGATCATAGTAAGGGTGCCTGGCTGGCTTAGTCAGGGTCATGAGTTTGAGCCCCATGTTGGGTGAGCGTTCTTAAATAAATAATTTTTTTTAGAGTGTATTTATCTTGAGAGAGAAAGGGAGAGAGAGAATCCCAAGCTCTCTATCCTGCTGGCACACACTCTCACTCTCTAAACAAAAATAAAACAAGCAAACAAAAAACAACTTAAAAATTCTTAAAAATAATAAAACTATAATATCTCTTATATGGCACTTACTATTTTTTTTTTTTTAATGTTTATTTATTTTTGAGAGAGAGACAGAATGCAGGTGGGTTAGGGGCAGAGAGAGAGGGAGACACAGAAGTAGAAGCAGGCTCCAGGCTCTGAGCTGTCAGCGCAGAGCCCGACGCAGGGCTCGAACTCACAAACCGTGAGATCATGACCTGAGCCAAAGTGGGATGCTCAACCAACTGAGCCACCCAGGCGCCCCGACACTTACCATTTTATGTTGCAACTATTCATGTAAGTGCTTTCCTCAAAATACTGGAATTGCTGAGAGCATAAACTTTGCATCCAGCACAGTGTCTGGTACGCAGGTGACAGATAGTAAATGGGACTGCTTCCCTCTACCCTGTTGAGATGTGGTCATCGTAGCTTTTGCTCTGCCTTGGCTGTGAAATGACCAGACCTTATTACTCGCTCAGAGACTTGGAGGAGGCCTTGGAGATGGGTGTGGACTGGTCCCTGAGGGAAGGCTACGCCTGGGCTGAAGACAAGGAGCACTGTGAGGAGTACGGAAGGATGTTGCAGGCTGATCCCAATAAGGTCTCCGCAAGGGCTAAGAAAAGAGGCCTTCCTCAGGTAACACTTCGGAAGAACAACATGCTTATTTTTACCATATATTTTTGTTGAGGGCAAAAGTTGTCTTCTATGTGGCAAATATAATCCCCAGGTTTTTTTTTTACAGTATATCAAAAAGAACACAAACTTGTTTATGTTTTGTTGTTACTCTTTTGGAAAGGTATTAGGATCTCGCAGATGTTCATAAAATAAAACAAAGTGTGCTGAATTAGAAATGAATGTGAGAAAAGTGGGATATGATTATAAGGCTTAAAATATATTCCCAAATTGCATATGAACATACTTTGACAATCTGCAGATTTGGCTGAATTTTCTGGAGCCTAAAGTGAGAAGACATACGTTGTCAATTTATGGTGTTCATGAGATCGTAATATACCACAAGTTTGAAATCTACAGCTAATTGGGATGGCTTTCCACTAATTCGCTGTGACTGTGGGCAAGTCTCTTTTGCTTCTCTGGGTCGGTTTTCTTATCTGAAAATTGGAATAGTTAAAACTAGACACCCTCTAAAGACTCTTTCAGCACTTCTATTCCATGGTCCCTACATTTATTAATTCCAGTTATGGAACATATTCTTTCAGTGGTGGATAGTGGTAGGTGTCAGTGAACTCATTGATGTTTCAAAAAAACATTTGAGGGGCGCCTGGGTGGCTCAGTCGGTTGAGCGTCCGACTTCAGCTCAGGTCACGATCTCACGGTTCGTGAGTTCAAGCCCTGCGTCGGGCTCTGGGCTGATGGCTCAGAGCCTGGAGCCTGCTTCCAATTCTGTGTCTCCCTCTCTCTCTGCCCCTCCCCCATTCATGCTCTGTCTCAAAAATAAATAAACATTAAAAAAAAAATTTTTTTTAAATAAAAAAAAAAGGAAAGAAAAAAAAACATTTGAATTTGGACCTTGTGTAGGAGTCCACATTCACCAGAGTTCATCTCAAAATTTGACCTTTCTCTCCACGATGTTTAAAGTGTCCTATGAGCCCTTTAATGGTCTGAGTTTTGGTTTATGAAGCTTTTTATATGTGCATACCTCAAGCAGATAATGATACACTAAACTTCAAGAACTACTGTACCATATTTTTTACTGTGTATTGCTTTAAATGCATGAAGCATTTCTAAGGCTCAGAAATGTCTTTGTTATATAAAACATTGTGATTATTTTTTGTTACTGGTTGTTTTTACCTATTTGCTTTTTAAATGGATTTTTTTTTTAAAGCAGAATTGAAGCTATTTTTATCATTCTTACTTTTGCAGTTGGGGACCCTGGGAGCAGGAAACCACTATGCAGAAATCCAGGTTGTGGATGAGATTTTCAATGAGTACGCTGCTAAGAAAATGGGCATCGACCATAAGGGACAGGTGTGTGTGATGATCCACAGCGGAAGCAGAGGCTTGGGCCACCAAGTAGCCACAGGTATATTCTGGACCTGAGTTTTGACTTAGTGCTCAAACATGCGTTTATGGAAATAGAGATTTAAGAGAAAGCTCTCAAACCATACTGTGTAGGTTTTACTATTTCACGTCATGTTGAAGATTAAATGAAATAGTACATGTAAAGTGTTTATACATTTATGACATATACAAATATGTCTTACGTACCTATACTGCAAGATTAAGTATCATGGTGGATTCACTGAGGAAATGGGCAAGGACCTGCCCTCAAATTATCTCAAGAAAGCGATGTCACGTTCATTAAAATGAAAAGATAGTAGTTGATAAAATGCTATAGAAGAGTCGATCTAGAGTCTGTAGGAAAAAGATTTTGGGAGTGGCATGAACACATACTATTGCAGTTTGGACAATCACGCACAAAGGACATTCATGACCGAAAACAACACGGACAAAAGAGGAGGCAGGGGAATAGCACAGTCTCTTTGATGATAGTGTGTGTGAAAGGATTTATGAATATGTGGAAAGGTATGTAGACACATGGAAATTATTACTAACCTTAAGTTGCATGTTATATAGTTCATCCTTCTATGCATGTTTCATCCTATGGGAATTTAGTAATTTGGGCCAGACTGACCCATTAGAATCTTTAATCTAGCAAATATATGGAGCATTGACTAGTAATACTGAACTTTCTACTGAGTATTCTGAGCACTTCGTCATGAATTTGGTTTTTCTGCAGTTCTAGCAACCTGTCTCCAACTCTTTTCTGTTAAGTCATTGAAAGATTATTTTTAAAAACCGTGATGGTAATAAAGTGTACTTTACTGCTTCTATTCATACATTCTCATGCCAAGAAAGGAATAACTAAGATCATATTGTTGCTGTTTGAGTACACATCTCATTCCCCTTAAAAAGTTCCTGGAGGGAAGGTGTTGTCTTCGTAGCCCACATAGCTTCTGTCACACAGCTCTGACAGAAGATGCCTAATAAGTATGTCTTGACCAAGATGAACTTAGAAACACTTCAAAGGGAAAGTTGCATTTTGCTTTTCAAAGAATGGGCTTGAGTATAGCCTGCTTTTCTGCAATCTGAATTACAAAGGGAAAACTGGCTGGTTCAGACTTGCTTCTCTCTTGTCCAGATGCACTGGTTGCTATGGAAAAAGCCATGAAGAGAGACAAGATCATAGTCAACGACCGGCAGTTGGCTTGTGCTCGGATCGCTTCCCCAGAGGGTCAGGACTACCTGAAGGGAATGGCAGCTGCTGGGAACTATGCCTGGGTCAACCGCTCTTCCATGACCTTCTTAACCCGTCAGGTACAGTTGAAGTTGCTCTTCTGTTATTCACGGTGAAGTTTAAAACAGAGCTTACAGAATTTGGTTTTCAAAGTGTAACAAATATTGGAAATATTGGGAATGTCCAGGCTCTTGGTGTCTCCTCGAACCAAATCAGCAGGGTATCCGGCATGGGGAATGAGGGAAGAAGAGAGCCAGAATTGTTCCTAGAGTTTGCCTTGAGCAGCAGAGAGGATAGAAGTGCCATCCACGAAGACTAGAAGGCTGAGGAAGAAGTTCTGAGGGTGGGATCAAGAGTAGCCCAGCAGCTTTTCAACCAGCATTGGAATTTACAGAGTGGAATTTGCGATGTGGTGTAAAACATGGTTTTTGTCTTTTATGTGAAGATTAATAATACTGCTGTATTTGAGCTCTTAAACCCCTCACTCCCTTCAGAAACAGATGAGCTGAAATCAGTTAGGTGAGTTCTAAAAAGCTGGTTCTGGCTGCTTTTAACTCAAGCTTTTCCCCTTAGGCTTTTGCCAAGGTCTTCAACACAACTCCTGATGACTTGGACCTACACGTGATCTATGATGTTTCTCACAATATTGCCAAAGTCGAACAGCACGTGGTGGATGGAAAGGAACGGACACTGTTGGTGCACAGGAAGGGATCCACCCGAGCTTTTCCTCCTCACCATCCCCTTATTGCTGTTGATTACCAAGTATGTACTAAGCCATTTGTGGTTTCAAGCCATGGGGGCATGATTTAGGTGGCTCTAAACATGGGTGAATTTAAACAGAAAGGCTGGGGTGCCTGGGTGCTCAGTCAGTTGGGCATCCAACTTCGGCTCAGGTCATAATCTCACAGTTTGTGAGATCAAGTCCCGCATCAGGCTCTGTGCTGACAGTGTGGAGCCTGCTTGGGATTCTCTTTCTCTCCCTCTCTCCCTCTCTCCCTCTCTCCCTCTCTCCCTCTCTTCCTCTCTCTCTCTAAATAAATAAACTTAAAAAAAATAATAAAGAGAAAGGCAGCAGTTGTGAAAAGAAAATCTGTCATCCATGAGAACAGTGATTTCCAGTCTTCTCTGAAGCAGTGACTCCCCCTATCATCTGCTTGCAGTGGGCTGTATAAAACATCCTGCATGGACATTATTTTACTCCATAAAGGTGATCTTTTCAAGACCTTTGAATGATTGGAAAGCAAGATTAAAATTAAAAAAATTTTTTTTTCTTCTTCTCTTGCTGTCTGGCTGTGATAGAGGTAGAAGGGCCCTTAGTCTGCTCCCATTGTACAGATGAGAAAACCAGAGCTTGAAAAGGGCAAGTGCATTCCCTGGGATGGTTCTTCCTAATAACACTTCCCCAAATGTTTGGATTTGGCTTTGCTCTTACATTGTGTGTCTTCTGCTGCCTTCCTGGCCCTCACATTTTCACTCCCTTCCACTTCTCTCTTGATTATCAAAGAGTTAAAATAATTTCGTAATACAGTTGTGAAAACAATGTATTTAGAGGCCCAGGTTTTTCCCACAGTCCTACAATGTGAGAGGAAGTGTAAATCTCAGGCATAAAAAGCTCATGCTTTTCTAAATTATATTTGATTTGTGTATCCTCAGCTCACTGGACAACCAGTGCTCATTGGTGGCACCATGGGCACCTGTAGTTACGTTCTTACTGGCACTGAACAGGGCATGACTGAGACCTTCGGAACAACTTGTCACGGAGCGGTAAGGAAAACAGAAACTTAGGTAGAAATGCTCTCTTCCATTTAATCGTCTTTTTGCATTTCGATAGGTAAATGTGTTTGAGCATTAACAAAGTTGAAGTTTGGGTCTGTCTTGTTTTCTACCTGAATTTATTCCCATAGAATACACTATCTAATGAACTGACTAAAGTCACCTAGTGTCTCTACTTTAGTGAAGTCATTGTAGCGCTAGGGACTGTTCCTCATCTCTGCAGGTCTATAAAATCCAGACTGAGAAATTGTCAGACCGGCACAACGGATATAACTTTAACTGATGCAAGCTTACATCAAAGCTTATCTCAGTGATTCACTGGACCTAGTCATTTGCATAATTTGCTCCTTACTAGATAGGTCCACTCAAGATTTGGGGGATTTGCAAATCACAGCCCAGGCATAGACTGCATACACACCTATTTACCATATCTCCTCTTTCATTCTAAGTCAGGTGTCGGTAAACTTTGTAAAGCATCAGGTGGTAAGTATTTTAGACTTTTGGGCCATGGGGTCTCTGTAGTAACTATTCCCTTGTGCCATTGTAATGAAAAAGCAGCCGTAGACAATACATAAACAAATGGGAATTGCTGTGTTCCAATAAAACTTTATTTACAAAAACGGGTGGTAGACCAGATTTGGCCCACAAACCAGTTTGCCAACCCCTGTTCTAAGCCATGAGAATGCTTAGCTCATGATGGAGTAGAAAATGGAAACTAAAGTATCTTTTATAGGACAGACCTTCACAAATAATATTTAAATCCTCCTTTTTCTCTGATCCTTTCTCATGTCCAGCTGCCTCCCAATTCCTAATTTTAACCCAGTGATCAAAACCAGCACATCTCACACCATACATTAGCAACACCTGGAAGCACATTTTTAATTGTCACAGTGAGGGAGAGTAGCTTTGCTACTGGCATTCTAGTACAGGCCAAGGATGCTGCTGAACATTCTACACAAAGAAGTATCTGGTCCAAAATGTCAGTAGTGTTGGGGCGCCTCGGTGGCTCCGTTGGTTAAGCATTCACCTTCAGCTCAGGATCTCATGGTTCGAGCCCTGCTTTGGGCTCTGTGCTGACAGCTTAGAGCCTGGATGGAGCCTGCTTCGGATTCTGTGCCTCCCTCTCTCTCTGCCCCTCCCCCTGCTCATGTTCAGTCTCTTTCTCAAAAATAAATAAACATTTAATAAAATGTCAGTAGTGCTGATGTTGAGAAACTGTTTTAAATCACAAAGCATAAAGTTTTTGTGATAATAGACATACTGTTTATATTAAAATCAATGTATTTATGTTGAATTAATAATAGTAGTTAGAAACACAAAACTGAATCTTTAAATACTGAATGTTTTGTATAGGTGGAAATTTGTTTTCCAGAAGGATATGATGAGACTTGTAACAAAAGACACCTAATAAGGTTAAGAATACAGAAAAAGATTGTTTATTTGTTTATTTATTTATTTATTTATTTATTTTAATTTAAAAAGAAGTCAAGGAAAAGGCATATAATCCCAAGGGCTTAAATAATTGCTGGAATTGAACATAAATTGTAGCTTAGAATTTATAAAGTGAAGTTCATTCTGTCCCCAATCCAGGGCCGTGCATTATCCCGAGCAAAATCTCGACGTAATTTAGATTTCCAGGATGTCTTGGACAAACTGGCAGATATGGGAATCGCAATCCGCGTTGCCTCACCCAAACTGGTTATGGAAGAGGTAAGTGAAATTTTGATAAATATTCAGCATAAAACTGTCTCTGATTTATGCCACTACACAGAACAATTTTTAGTATTGCTGTATTACATTTGTTTGTTTTTAAATAACCTCAGTTATAGTTTATCTTTGTCTTTTGTGTGGAGATTAATTATAAGCCAAATACATAAGAATGATTCTTACCTTTCTACGTGTTAAACTTTAAAAATTGTTTGAGCTGACTCATTGTAACTTTTCTTTTGCACAGCTGTATACTTAAATTTGAAAGCTGGGCACCTGGGTGGCTCAGTCGGTTAAGCATCCAACTCTTGATTTTGGCTCAGGTCATGATCTCACAGTCATGAGATCAAGCCCCACATTGGGCTCCGTGCTGGGCGTGGCGCCTGTTTAAAATGTTCGTTCTCTCTCTCTCTTTCTCTCTCCCTCTCCCTCTCCCTCTCCCTCCCCCTCTCCCTCTCCCTCCTCCTCCCCCTCCCCCTCCCCCTCCCCCTCCCCCTCCCCCTCCCCCTCTCCCTCTCCCTCTCCCTCTCCCTCTCCCTCTCCCTCTCCCTCTCCCTCTCCCTCTCCCTCTCCGTCTCCCTCTCCGTCTCTCTCCCTCCCTCCCCCTCCCTCCCCCTCCCTCCCTCCCCCCCTCCCTCCCCCCCTTCCTCCCCCCCCTTCCCATGTTTGTGCACACTCTCTAAATACATACAATACATAAATAAAATAAATTTGAAAGCACATTTGAAAAGGGAAGGGTAAGATGTTTAGGGAAATAGTTTGGATTCAAAAGGGAGCCAAGATTTTGTTTAAATTATATGTATGTTATGTACAGATATGTACATATTGGACATAGAAACAACATAACTTTTTTTTAAACATTTACATTTTTTAACTTTATTTTTTATTTTTTTATTTTTTTAATGTTCTTATTTATTTTTGAGACAGAGAGAGACAAAGAATGAGCAGGGGAGGGGCAGAGAGAGAGGGAGACACAGAATCCGAAGCAGGCTCCAGGCCCTGAGCTGTCAGCACAGAGCCCGACGCGGGGCTTGAACTCACAGACTGTGAGATCATGATAGGAGCCAAGGCCGGACGCTCAACCAACTGAGCCACCCAGGCGCCCCAACTTTTTTTATTTATTATTGAGAGATAGAGCATGAACATGGGAGGGGCAGAGAAAGGGGGAGACACAGAATCTGAAGCAGGCTCCAGGCTCTGAGCTGTCAGCACAGAGCCCAACATGGGGCTCGAACTCACAAACTGCAAGATCATGACCTGAGCTGAAGTCAGACGCTCAACTGACTGAGCCACCCAGGCGCCCCATAACTTTTTTTTTTTTTTAAGTTTAAAAGAAAGGTAGTCATCCAGAAACTCAGTGCCTTAACACAACCGTTACCTCCTTTTTTAGGATGCTGACTGCCATTTTTTTCCCTAAATGCTTTTTTTAAAACTAATTATAATCATAGTTTACAAACATTTTGTAGTCCTTTTTTAAATTTAGCACATTACTGTAGTATTGCTTGTAAGGATAAAACAGTTATTAATGATTGCCAAATAATTAATTATTTTAATGATCAAATTAATAACTTAATCATTAAAATAATTTAATTAATGGTTGCCAAATAGTCTCCCAGTTAAGTACCATGAGTTTCTGCCCATATTTGACATTTAAGTGACTTCCAGATTTTGCTATTATAAATTAAGTTGTAATGTGTGTTTTCATGCACGAAGCTTTTTTCCAGCTGTTTTAATAATTAGAATGAAGTCCCAAAAGTAGGTTGAGTCACAGAGTATTACAAAGCCTTATTTTTTAATAACTATTAATTTTTTATGATTTTAAGAATAACACCTGTTTAATTAAGAGATTTTGGAAAATGCAAAGAAGAAAACAAGCCATGTAAAATTCCACCAGCCAGAGATAACCTCTATTAACAGTTGGTATTTTCCTTAGTTGCATGTTTTGCGTATGACTTTTTCATTGACTCGGGAAACACTTATTAAACATCTGCTATAGTTAGGTGCTGCTCTAGGTGCTGCAAAGAACAAAACCAACAAATCCCTTTCTTGTGAAACTCAGCACACAGTAAAAGATGTAGTGTGTTGGATGACAGTAAGTGCTATAAAGTACAAATGGGATGGGGATAGGGAAAAATCAGAAGTGGGTGTAGTTTTAAGTAGGGTGTAGAGGGTGATACTTGAGTGAAGACCTGAAGGCAGTGAGGGGGTGGGCCGTGTGGGTATATGTGGGGATCTAGGGGCAAGCTTTCCAGGCACAGAGAACAGCCATGTGCAGAAACCCTAAGGCGAGGTTATGCTTGGGTGTTCGAGACATAGCAAGGAGGCCACCGCGAGGGAGATGAGGTCAGAGAGGCGGGGGCACCAGATCATGTGGGTCCTTGCCTTTTCCTTTACAGAAGGACTTTTGCTCTTCTTACTCTGAGTGAGATGATGGGAAGACATTGGAGAATTTTGAGCAGAAGAGTAACAGGGTCTGGCACCCTGATGAGAATATTCTAGAAGAGAAATTGATAATACAGGAAAGCAGGGGGAATTACTGGAGCAGTGTCCTTGGGTAGAGGAGAGGAGATGGAATCGGATGTGCAGGTGGTTGGGCTTGGTTTTGCTAAGAGCTCAGATAATGAATTATTAATGAAAGGACAGAAGGTAGGATGCAGGTAGTCAGGGAGGATATGGTGAGAGTTTGTGGAGATTCTATTCTGGCTGTTTCTCTTGTTTTCAGTGTATAGAAAGTAGTACCAGCAACTAGGAGTAAGGCTGCAGGAGAAGGTAGGAGATGACCATTTAAGAGAAATAGTAATCAGCCTGGGGAAGTTTTGGGTGGTTGCCAGGACAGCAGCAGGCTCCTACTTGAGCTAAATTCAGTGATGGGGCGTTTTTCAACTACATTCAGCCGTGCAGGTGCAGGCATGAAATAGATGTTGAACTAACTTTAACCAGGTTTGCAAGTACGGTGCAGTGGGAAAGAAGCAAGGTTGTTGCAAAAGGATTATAGGTCTTGTTGGAGATGAAGCACAGGAGGGGAGTGAGCTGGAAACCTAGCTGTCGTCACCAGCATGACATGCTTGAAATTGAGATTATGGAGGAGTTGTGATCACTGGTAATGATAAGTTCTGGGGTATGGCCCTGGGTGGGAGTGAATGGCCAAGGTAAGCACTGAGGGAGCAAAACTCGGAGCGCCTGGGTTGCTCAGTTAGTTAAGCATCTGACTCTTGATTTCGGCTCAGGTCATGATCTCACGGTTCCTGAGATTGAGTCCCCACGTTGGGTTCCGTGCTAACAGTGCAGGATTCTCTCTCCCCCTCTCTCTCTGCCTCTTCCCTGCTTGTGTGTGCTCGCTCGTTCTCTCTCTTTCTCTCTCTAAAAATAAACTTGAAGGAGCAAAACTCAGGGAACTAAGAAGCCAAGATACTGAAAGGATCCTCTTCCTAGATACTGAAATCCTTTGGAATTATTAGCAGGAGAGAGGGACACTGAGCCAGGATCAAGAAATCTTCAGGTAATGCTAGGGAGTGATTCAGAGTCTAGCAGGGAACTACATCAAGAAGGGGTAGGAAAATGTTATGACTGTGAGACTCAAAGCTGAGAGTACTTAGGGAGGAAGGAGCACGAATGGTCTGGAAAGAATCAAGAACAACAAGTCTGAGCCTAATGATAGGACCCCATTTAGGAGGGAAAACAGCTACTACTTCAGAAAGTTGGAGGTGGAAGTAATATCCCTAGGGGAGATCTGTGTTTCAGCAAGAATGGGAAGGTAAAGGGAATGTTCAGAGAAGAGGGGAAGAGGGAAAGGATTCTGCACATGACTCTCTGGAGGGAGTTCCAGAGGCTGTGGTGGGGAAGTTAGAAGTTGGCAGGGAATGGGACATGAGCTAGAAAGGGCTATGTGCAGAGCCCTGTGGGAGTCAGCGGGAGGCCTGAGCGTCTGTGCTGACATGACCAGGAAGAAAGGGTATGTGTAAGGAAACTGGTTCTCATGGTGGCAGGACAGTGACCAGGTGGGAGGGGTGGGTGGTGGTTTTGCTGGAAAGTCAGAGATAACAGTGTGTGTGTACATGTGTACACATGAATGTGTGCACATACACTGACAGTAATATACATGCATTGAACAGAACTTTCCCTTATTGTGAAGGTAGTATATGTGCGTTCCAGAAATTTTGACAACTGCAGAAATATATAAAGAAAGAAAATCAAAATGGCCAGTAACTACCATCTATAGATAATTACCACTAACAGGATTGTTTGGTGCGTGTCTTCTCTGTCGGGTATTGGTGTATATGTTTTATTCAATTACTGCTTTTCCTAGTAATACAAGTAATATATGTTCTATGGGGAAATTATGAGAACTACAGAAAAAATATAAAACAGGATGGAAGTGTTTATCTTACCATCACCCTTACCAACACTGAGCTCGTTCATCATTTTAATCCTTATTTGACAGACAAAAGAATACTCAGTATTACTTTAATGTGCATTTCTTTAATCCCACATGAAGTTTAATGCTTTCAATGATTCCATTTTAATAGACTTTGATGATGTCTGACTCCTCCCTTGCAGGCTCCTGAGTCCTACAAGAATGTGACTGACGTGGTGAACACCTGCCATGATGCTGGGATCAGCAAGAAGGCCATTAAACTGAGACCAATTGCCGTGATCAAAGGATAGAGCACTGACCGAAGCTGCCAAACGCGACTGCCTCTCATGGAATGGAGGTGGACTGAAATGCTCCTCAGACGCCAGACTCGAGACCTGACGGGTTCCAAATTGTGCAGCTATAACTGCCTGTTGCAAAGTAGCTGGCGGGCGGCTGCTGCTTTCAGGAGCCAGTGTTGTAACATTACCTTCTGGGAGAAGTCCCACTGCCCTCCTTTGGAAAGGGTGGATATACTTCCTCCCTGATTGTCCCCCAGGTTTTAGGAAAATCTGTTGAGGGGTGCAGATAGGCCAAGATACTGCCTGACTCAGTCCTGTAAGTCTTTATTCATCAGAATGAACCTGTTTACACCAAGTTCTGTTTATATTCTGAGAGGTGTTGTGAAGAGCATCCTATTAACTAAGAGTTTTGAAATGTTTTCCTTGCCCTCCTCCTGTTGTCAGTTTGTCCATTTATCCACACATCTTCCCCCTTCCCCTGAACCCAGCAAAACCCTGAACACTGCTTTCACTTGGAAAGTACCCGCGGAGTCCTATGTGGATATTAGATGAATGGATAATGGGACACATTGAGCAGGGAGTGTGTATGGAGGTGCAGGAATAGGAGCCCAAAAGAGAACATAGTTTTTCATAGACTTGCTACTTTTCTCATTCTAAATATGAGGCAGAGTTTTGACTTCCCTGCACAGTGGTACCTGCTGGTATCTGTCATTAATTAGGCCTGGTCTAGTAAACTGTTGTTGGGTGATGCCTTGCACAGCAGCAGCAGAGAACCCTCACATAATACCGAATGTCTTATGTTTGTGATTGAATTATTATAAAAACATGACATGACCACAGCTGCGATGTCAGTGGGTGCCGTGTGACAGGTTGACTGGTCTTGTGCCACCCAATCAGATTTTGTGTTCTGTACTGTGACACCTGAGGTGTTAAAGTTACAGGTTACTAAGGCCTTTCTTTGTTGAGTCCAAACAGCCAGTAAAATAGAAAAATCTAATAAAGTTACAATATGTTGTTTATATTTTGTGCTTAGTAGTTTATAGCCTAGGACAGGTAGTATTTTTGCTTGATTCACTTGGGTTAGCGTTGCTGTTCCCTCATTTTTCTCGCAGGTTACTTTCAGCAACTCACTCCAAAATATCGTATCCTAAAACTCATCCTTCAACTTGTAATAAAAACCCTCACTAGAGTATCTTGCACATGCTGCCGTTTGGAAGGCTGGAGAAGGTAGACATCCTCTGAAAAATGGATGTTCTGAAATAGCACGGCATGTCTTTACTCAAGTATTTTGATGGTAGAGTTTGAAAATAAAGCAGTTAGGAATCTTAATGCAGTAATTCTAGGTTACTGACACCTTCAGTCTGGCCTAGCCACTGTTGACAAGGATGCAGGTTACTGGTGAGCACTGGACGGCACTTCAACACGAGGAACAGGCTTCCGGCAGGCGCTAGACTCTAGAGGTGAGACCGTGTTGGAGTGTAGACTCCCTCCCTCTAACCAGGCCTTGCTTGGTGACAGGTCATTTGAAACCAATTCAAAGCAAGATCACCTCCCAAAACTGATGTCATTGCAAGAAATGCTGTGCATCATCTTAAATACGTATGTTGAGTTTTATTAGATGCTTTGAAAGTTACTCTTCAGAGAAGTAAGAGGAGGAACAGGTAGGAGAACTACAGAGAATCCTTTATGCGATGGCATTTCTGCTGTATAAGCTTTTCTTGTCCGCCGCATTTGCAGTGAGCTTAGCCCTGTTAATGACCATAGGGGGTAATGGTTAATATTTTGAGTTCAGAAAGAAAGACACAGATACTGTTTTCCTTGTTCTAAAGATGTTATTTTCCCATTTGAGGCAGAAAGCCACTTAAAAATAAATGTTCAAATGAAGCGGACATTACCAGCTGTTTCGCCCTGAGTAAAAATACCCTAGGCCCGTCCCGTGCTCACGCACAGCCAGAACACCCTTTGATAAGGCACCGTGTGGCTCCTTCAGGCATGGAGAGGAGTCATTAGCACTGCACATCTTGGTCCCTCACTGAGGACCTCTGAAGTCAGTCTGTTTATAACTAATATTCTCAAAACCTCACATTGGTTGTGATGTATATTGGTACATCCCTTTCGTCAGTATATGGTTGGGAAAACCACTTCATGGGATGTAAGCAAAATAGGAACAATCACTAATTTTCTAATGTTACAACTTTCCTGGGGCAGCAAAGAGACGAAGGTTTACTGAATTCATCTTGCAAATCCCACTTTGATCCCCAAATTATACTTCATATAACCTTCAAAAACCACTGAAGCACAGTGGTTTTTTTTCTTTCAGCTTTTCCTGTTTTTCCTGCTTGAGACTGCGTATTTTTTCCCCATGTTCATGATAAAGTTTTCCTCCCTCCTATTTCTGAAAGCTCCTCGCAGACCTCACCTGTGTTGCTGAGACACATGCCGCTCCCTGTGCCTATAATTCCAGCACACAACTCACACATCTGTACTCACGTCTTAACTTCCATCACTCTTTTTGCATCTGCTCCAGTGCTCGACTATGTGGGATTTTTAGATCCAGAGAACATGATCCGTGGCCATCTGGATTTGCTGATTATGAAGAGGCTGTTAATCACCAATCAGGCACATCAGGAATACTGCCAAGTGGTTTTAATAGATCTGGATCTTTAAAAGCTGTTGTTCTAAAACTGGTATCTGCTATGTGAAACACCAGTGATCCAAGGAGAGGAGAATGTTACGGGAGAGGGTCATGTCCAGAGAAGTGAGTGGTGATTTCAGTTGTACCTCACAGAGAGTGCATAAACCAAGTGCCAAGCATATAGTAGGTACTTAACAGGTTAAAAATCACCATTCCTGCTCTGTAGTTACCCAATGCTTTTATATAAAGTTTTAGTTCTTACTGAATGAGGAAAGAAAGGATGATTATGTGAGCCATTCACTGGAGTTTAATGAGGTTGGCAATGTAGGTATTATCCCCTAATAACAAATTAGAATATGGCCTCAGAAAGGTCTAGCAGCTAGCCCAAGGGCACCCAACTAATGACAGAGGCATAAAGAACAAGGTCTTGTGACTATCCTGTTTATGCTGTTTTCCTGACGTCACACTAGCTCCTAGAACCATTTTGTGCTGCTTTTCCTATTCAATACTGGAACCAGCCAAGTCCAGTCTGGAACTTTTAATGTGGAGTACTCACAAACATCTCTTAAATGGGATTGCTCAGCCTTGCTGAGGCAGGTCAGAGATTCTGACCACCATTAAGGATTCTGTGATGAACTATAAAGGCTTTATTCTGCTGGATGAATGTGTGAAACAGGCCTCTCCTTTTGCCTTGTTTTATAGTCCACATGTCCGTAAAATACAGGGAGCCTCAAAATACCAAGCACCTCCAGGGACTCCAGCACCGTGGAACCATGTTCCCACTTTTAGAGTGTCAGCTTTAGAAGGTCTTCTGGACTTTGCCCACCTCAATTGCTGCACGTTTCTTTCCCAGGGTGGAAGAAAAACCGGGTAGTCTGGCACCAAGACAGGTTACTGATGTAAGGATACCCTTTGCTCCAGTTCAAAATTCATGTTTTATCAATCGACAAGCATTGTATTTTTACTGTGCAGAGTACCATTCTTGGTCCTAATGAAGTTCATACAGTCTAGGGGAGCCTGGGTGATTCAGTCGGTTGAGCATATGACTTGATTTTGGCTCAGGTCATGATCTCACAGTCACGAGATCAAGCCCCATGTTGGGCTCCGCACTGAGTATGGAGCCTGCTTAAGATTTTCTCTCTCTCCTTCTGTCCCCCCACTTGCATGTGTGCTCGCTCTCGGAGAGGGAAGAAAGAGAAAGGAAGAAAGAAAGAGGAAGGAAGGAAGGAAGAGAAAGGAAGAAAGAAAGGAAAGGAAAGGAAAAAGAGAAAAGAAAGAAAGAAAGAGAAAGGAAGAAAGAAAAAGTGCGAGGAGGGAAGGAAGGAAGAAAAAAGAAGAAAAGAACTTGGTCTAGTTGAGAATATAGAACAGATGTGCATATGCTTGAAATAAAAGGTACTAAAAGCAATTTAAGTGTGGATTGATAACCACAAAGAACGTGCGCTTTAGGGGAAAGACATTGTATTCTGGCCCATCTTCCATCACAGCCAAGCTCCTTCAGAGGAATACCTTTGCCCTAAGCCTGTGCTTCCTCGGCTCCCATCCCATCCTTGATTCTGCTTAATCCTGGCTTGTGCCATTACCATTCCAATGCAACTACTCACCAAAGTCACCAGTTATTTTGTAGTTGCTAATTAGATGGACCAATTTAGTTTTTATATACCTTCTGTAGTATTCGAGGCTGTTAACCACTCTTGGCACACTCCTTAAAATGTTTTCACTGGGCTAGGTCTTCGCCGTCTTCTCACTGTGGACATTACATTCATCATGGCTCATTTTCACCCATTTCCATGACTTACCATCACCTATGGCTGGTGACCCCACGTTCATCTCCAGCCCGCATCTGCTGGACATCTCTACCTAAGGATTCATAAACCTCAAACTGAACATGTAAACTCAGTCATCACTTTTCCTCCTTTAAAATATGTTCCAGGTCTGGGGAAAGACGTTACCACCTACTGATCACCTAAGCCAGAAATTAGTGTCATCTTGGATTCCTGCCTCTCTCTCACCCTCATACAAGTTTGTCAGTTCTAACTCCTGGATATCTTTAAGATGCTTCTCTTCGTTTTCTGTGCCCACATCACTTACCTGTTCAGATCCTCACCTGCCATCTCTCAGACTGTGGCAGGTGTCTCCTTAGCTGGTATCCTCCCCCACATAAGTCCTCTTTGTTCCTGGTGACAGACCCATATGTTTCTCAGACAACCACTCCACCCCCAGTCTCTGTTCATGTGGTTTGGATGAATCGACTCCACCGCTAGGCCCAGACCTGGATACTCAGCATCGCTTCCTCCACCTCAAGCCCCCAGCCCCAGAAACTGAGGAATTTGCACATGATCCAGTTAGAATATAAGCTAATCCGGGGCGGGGTTTCTGTATTACCCGACAACAGGGTGCTCTCTTTCCCCTGGTGTTGCTAGGAGGATGTGATGGAAGCCCGGACTTGCTGACAGCCACCGTGCCACATGGAGCAAATTTGCCTGAGAATGGGACCCACATAAAGGAAAGCAGAGCTGAGGGGTAGAAAAGCAGGAGCCCCTGTAACTTTGGACTGGAACTCCTGGACTCATCTGTGTGTGGAAGCAGGATATCCTTGGATTTCCCAGTTATGTAATAGCCTAAGCCAGTTTGAGTTGAAATTTCTTGCAACCAAAAGATTCCTAGCTCATACAGCGATAAGACGACGGAAGTGTAGAAAGACAAGTTGACAGTGAATCCAGGATTTTGTGCCCGGGGTACTGAACACAGGTGGTCCCCCTCTCAGAAACCAGGAAGTGCTGGGAAAAATTGATTTCCTAAGGGCTGTGAGTTTGGAGTTAGACCTGTTGAATTTAAGATGTTACAGGACATCAAGGCGACAGCTGAAGTTGTATTACAGGAGCTCAGAAAAGAGACTCAACAGATCATTGGATTTGAGAGAAAACGAGGTTTGCAGGAGAACCAGGTTGGAGATGAGAGGGCTGCAGGTGAGTCTTAGGGTACAGCTCTGCTTACTGAGGAGAGGAGAATGAGAAGTCAAGGCCAGGACACAAGACTAGCAGAACTATCTCTGCCTTGGTGGTGCTCTCAGTCCTTCGGCAATTCCTGAGAACCACAATGAGCTGGCCTCTGTCCTGATTGCTGGGGCTGGTGACCTGGTTCTTACCCTCAAGGCTCAGTCTGCAGGGACTGAGCAGGAACAGATCTATAGACTATTATAAAACAGCATGGCCACAGAAATGGGAGCAAGTTTCTCAATTAACCTCGTTCGGTGCTGCAGAGAAACGGAAATCTGAGAGTTGTTGGACTTAGTGACCAGCAAATCACTAACCAGTTTCAATAGGATATTGGGGCAACTGACTATTTTGATAGCAAAACAACAGCTACCATTTCATAACATTTGCTGTGTCCCAGGCACTGGTGACAGACTTTTACATGTAGTTACTCCCTTTCACCTGAGAACAACTCTATGAAATAGATACTATTATTCCCATTTTTCATACTATTCTCATTTTATTCCCATTTGCCCTAAGAAAGTAAATATTCTCCTACCAAACTTGGAAGAGCGTGTGCTGCAAAGATCCTCAAAGTAACGTTTATGTGATTCTCACATGACTTATGCCCTTAACAAAGATTTCATGTCAGTACAAACCCACTGAAAATCCCCAGGAAGTTTAACTTGCTCAATGTAGGTTCAACTAAAGAATACTTTTTGGTGACTCATGGGTGCCTCAGTCAGTTAAGCACCCAACTCTTGATTTCCACTCAGGTCATGATCTCATGGTTTGTGAGATCAAACCCCACATCAGGCTCTGTGCTGACAGCATGGGGCCTGCCTGGAATTCTCTCTCTCCCTCTCTCTCTTTCTGTCTCCC
The DNA here is from genome assembly GCF_018350195.1 of Panthera tigris. Lineage (NCBI taxonomy): Eukaryota > Metazoa > Chordata > Mammalia > Carnivora > Felidae > Panthera > Panthera tigris. The sequence goes on along the minus strand of NC_056666.1, from coordinate 126,118,173 downwards.
TCCCCTGATCACATTCTGTCTCTCAAAATAAATAAACATAAAGAATGTTCTTTGACTACTTTATGCCTCTATTTCTTTAATTGAGGTATAATTGACATACAAAACCTATTAGTACAAATCAAAACTACAATGAGATACCACCTCACACCTGTCAGAATGGCTAAAATTAACAACTCGGACTAACGACAGATGTTGGTGAAGATTTGGAGAAAGAGGAACCCTCTTGCACTGTTGGTGGGAATGCAAACTGGCATAGCCACTCTGGAAAACAGTATGGAGGTTCCTCAAAAAATTAAAAATAGAACTACCCAACGACCCAGCAATAGCACTACTAGGAATTTATCCAAAGGATACAGGTGTGCTATTTTGAAGGGGCACATGCACCCCAATGTTTATAGCAGCATTATTGACAGTAGTCTAAGTATGGAAAGAGCCCAAATGCCCATTGACAGATGAATGGATAAAGAAGATGTGGCATATATACGGCATATGTGTGTGTGTGTGTGTGTGTGTGTATGTATATATGTATGTGTGTGTGTGTATACATATATACACACAATGGAGTATCACTAGGCAATCCAAAAGAATGAAATCTGGCCATTTGCAACAACATGGGTGGAACTAGAGTGTATTATGCTGAACAAAATTAGGGAAAGACAAAAATATCATGACTTCTCTCATATGTGGAACTTAAGATACTAAATAGATGAACATAAGGGCAGGAAAGCAAAAACAATATAGAAACAGGGAGGGGGACAAAACATAAGAGACAAATATAGAGAGAAAACAGGGTTGCTGGAGGGGTTGGGGGTGGGGGGATGGGCTAAATGGGCAAGGGGCATTAAGGACATGTGTTCAGATGAGCACTGGGTGTTATATGTAGAGAATGAATCACTGGATTCTACTCCTGAAATCATTATTGCACTATATGCTAACTAACTTGGATGTAAATTTAAAGAAGGAAGGAAGGAAGGAAGGAAGGAAGGAAAAGAAAGAACGAACCTGTTAGTATCAGGTGTACATCAATGATTCAATATTTTTATATGTTACAAAATGATCCTGATAAGTCTAGTTGCCATCTGTCACCTTACAAAATTATTATAATGTATCTTTACCACACAGTATGTTTCAGGTATACAACATAGTGGCTGGTTTGACTATCATATACATCATGCAGTGCTCACCACGGTAAGTGTAGTCACCATCTGTCACCATAAAAGTTCTTACGGTATTATTGACTATATTCCCCGTGCTGTACTTACTCCCATGACTTATTTATTTTATAACTGGAAGTTTGTACTTCTCTTTGTTTTGTCTTCCCCAGAAGAATGTGAACACCATGTAAGCAGGATGGTGCCCGCCTGGTTCACTGTGTCTGCGCTGTGTGAGTACTGTCCTGGGTCCTGGGGACCCAGCGGAGGACAAAGGCAGACGAGGTCCCTTCTCTCAAAGAGGAAACAAGTTTAAATGGTGTTCTTCATTTACACATGGGAACAAGATAAACATTTGCAAAGTCAACTATTGCAGGAACTAAATAAGGTAGAGTTACATAATACTGACTGTGACAGCCCATAATCCAGCTGCCTGTGACACATGAGGAAACAAAGCTCAGAGACCTCAACTAATTTGTCCAGTTTCGCACAGCAAGTTGCTGAGGGGCTGGGGCCAGAGTGAAGGGCTCTCGTTTTGGTTGAGAGCTTTTCCTACACTTCACATTGTCTTACATTTGACAGCAACAGAATGCCTAATCCTGCCTGTAGGAAGCTTCCAGTAAATATTCTGTGAAGTGTGATAAAGTGAAACGAACCCCACCAAACAATTCACAACTCATTGAAGATAAAACCGCACACGCTCTGGCCTTTCAGGAAAGAGAGAGCAAAATCATCTCGGGTGTGGGATGTGTGGAAGAACACGTATTTTCCCGTCTTAACTGAAAGAAACTAACCACTGACAGCCTAGGGGACTGGGAGGGAGGACACTGAAGCAGCCAGGACCATCTGGATAATTCCACGGGACAGCTTCGCATGCCAGGGCTGTCCCGGTGCTGTGTTGCTGAGTTCATAACACTGGAGAAACCTCTATTTGGGGCACAGTGGGAAGTAACACCCGCCTCCTCGAGGTCCAAGTGGCAACATTTTTTTTTTTCATTATCTTTACTTCACCAAGTTCTACAACCAGTTGGACTGGAAATTCCACTAAGATACTCAGGACTCAGACTCTGAACGGTCTAGCCCCCCACTGCCAGCAGAGGATCCTCCCTCACAGTCTTAACAACTAACATTCACTGAGCATTTCCCATAAGCTGGAGACTGTTTTCAGATGGAAGTAATTAAGGTAGCAAGAGGGCTAAAGCCCCTCCAATCTGCCTGATGATAAGAAACCTGAAAAATGGCTGATCTGAAAAAATCGCTAGGAATTCCTTGAGGTATTAGTGATGGTTTTTAAATTTTCAGAGGTTGGGGACCTTCTCTGAGAATCTGATGAAAGCCAGGCTCGACTCTCTCCCCAGAAAAACGTACACTCACACAAACGTTTGCATGTCATTTGTGGGTTTTAATCCTTGTTAGGTGTGTGTGTGTGTGTGTGTGTGTGTGTGTGTGTGCACGTGCACGCTCACACGCACATGTGTGTGTGTGTGAGAGAGAGAGAGAGAGATGAGAGTCATCTTGTACCAGAAAATAATCAAATGCTCAATTAATGACAGGACATGTCAAAAGGAACCAGTTTGAAGGGGCTCCTCCTCCCCCAGTCAAATTAGAAACAAGTTCAATAACTAGAAACAATATTTGTCAAAAATAATAAGATTAATATGTTACAACCCTCTGGAATGAGTCCAAACTGATAAAAATAAATGAGTAAATTAATAACAGAGTAGGGGAAGCCCTTCTTTAGAGAAAGCCCTTCTTTATAGAAGAATGCCAGCTAATAAGTACGGAAGGACTAATGGAAATGGAGAATCATCATTTGACAGCCACTGTGGGGATGACTGGGGCAAATGGGAGTTATCAGTGAACACCAAGGCTAATTAATTGATGGGGGTCTGGTGAAGAACAAGATATTGGCATAATATTGGGCTACCTCTCTCTACCCAAATACTATTCAACTACAAAGAAGAAGAAGGTGAATTTGAGGTAGAGAAACCAGAGCAGACACCAACATAAATAGGTGGTCATGGTTAACATGGCCAACGATAGGACTAGTCATATCTCCTGGCATGAGGCACTGGGAAGGGCACAGCAACGTCTCTGAGATGTTCTCTGCAGCGCATGGCCCGAGTCTGGTCGTGAGCAAACATTAGATGGACCAGGCTGAGGGTCCTCCTACAGAATGAAGGTATGTACTCTCAAAACTGTCAAAGAAATGAAAGACAGGGAGAGGCTATTCTTCAGACTGAAGAAGTCTGAACAACATGACAATATGTATTCCTGGATAGGATCCTGGACCAAAAAGGAAAAACTGACATCCTTGAGGCAGTGGTGAAATTTGAGCAGAATCTGTAAATTGGTCAGTAGTGACATATAAATGTTGACTTCTTGATCTGGTGTTTATGCATGTTAGTATCCTTGTGTGGGGTTATGATTTATAATAAGAAATACATATTTGGTCTCCATCCTGGTTTCTGGCACAGAGCTCCTAAAACCTTTGGAATTTCCTAAGTCAATTGTGATAAAGGGGTCTGTTATTCACAACAAGCCCCTTTCAATCACACCTAGGTTTATGAGGGGACTTTGGAAAGCCCCAAAGGACAGGGGTGGTTGCCAGAGGAACCATCCAGATGATCAGAGGGTTGTAACTTTCAGCCCCACCTCTGATGTCAGGGAGGGGAGAACGGCTAGAGATTGACTTCAATCACCAATGACTGATGATTTAATTAATCATGTCTATGTTATGAAGCCTCCATAAAAACCCAAAAGGACAGAGTTCAGAGAGCTTCCAGGTTGGTGAACCAGAATGCAGCCACATGTCAGGAGGGCGGACCATCCCAAACTCCAAAGCAACAGAAGCTTCTCTGTTTAGGACCCTTCCAGACCTCTCTATGAATGTTTTCATGTGGCTGTTCATTCATATCCTTTAATATTCTTTGTAATAAATCAGTGATCTAGCCAGTAAACTGGTTTCCCAAGTTCCGTGAGGCACTCTAGCAAATTGATTGATGAGAAGAGGAGGGTCCCCCTCTGAAGAGAGGAGTCAGAGGAACCTCTGATATACAGCCAGTGAGTCAGAATCACAGGCAACAACCTGGACTCACAGTTGATATCTGAATTGGGGGCAGTCTTGTGGGACTGAGGCTATCTCCAAGTAGTTAGTATCAGAATTGAGTTAAATTGTAGGACACACGCTACTGTCCATTGAGAATTGGAGAATTGCTTGGTGGTATTGGAAAAAACACACGTGAGATCTCATTTGGGAAAAATATGTACTGGAGTGCTGAAGGGTGCTGGGACATCATGTTTGAAGATTTCAAAAATGACTAAAGATTATTAGCACGTAATCAGAGTGGGCAAAAGAACAAATGCAGTAAAATATGAACAATTGGGGGATGTGGGTGAATGGAGGTATGGGAGTTCTCTGTACTGTTCTGGCAGTATTAACGTAAGTCTGAAATAATTTAAAAATAGACTGTAATGACATATAAAAGTATTGGTATGACATATAAAAGTAGTGATGTCTGGGGGGCTCAGTTGGTTGAGTGTCTGACTCTTGATTTCAGCTCAGGTCATGATCTCATGGTTGGTGAGATAGAGCCCCGCATCAGGCTCTGTGCTGTCAGCTCAGAGCTTGCTTGGGATTTTCTCGCTCCCTCTCTCTCTGCCCCGACCCCACTCGTGCACACTCTCTCCCCCTGGCTCCAAAAAATAATAAATAATAAACATTTTTTTAAAAAGGTATGTGTGGTAGGTCAATTACCAACATGGCCATGAAAATTTCTCCTACCCTGGACACCTCTATGCAGTCTCTCCAATCTGCACTGGCTTTCTGACCAGCTTCGGCCAAAAGAATGCAGACACTGTGTGACTCCTGAGCCTTGGCCTCCAATGCCTGACAGCCTCCATTCTCCTGTTGCTGCTCTGAGATGATCATAGAAAGAAGCCCAGACTTCCTCGAGGATGAAGGACCACACGGAGAGAGGCCGTGCGGGGCCATCGGCAAGTCAGGCTGCATTCTGACAGCAACCGTGAGCCTCAGGGAGACCAGCAGATGAACCTCCCAGTCAATCCCACAGCCTCAATGGTGAGAGATAACAAGTTGCTGCCATGGTTAAGTCTAAGAATGGCTCGTTATACAACGTTAGAAAACCTAGTATGTCACCATTTCCATCATTCTACTTCAGAATCTCATCAACCGACTTTATGTTGAAAAGAATTTTCCTCAGAGTGGATAGAGTAGCTGTACTTCTCTGCGAAGCTATCCCTATCTTCCAGAGAACGGACTTGCATATGGCTAGTGATGACAGCACTTTCTAGTTTATAGGAACCTTTCACTTATGTAGACTCATTTCCCCTTTACCACATCCCTATGAGATGGAATAGGTTCTCATCCTTAATTTTACAGATGAGGAAAGAAGTCCAGAGAGGTAACGTCTCTTGCCCAAGGAAACACAGTCAGTAAGCACTGAAGTTAGGACTGGAATCCATGTTCTTTCTACTCTGTCAAGGTGAAGTCATGGGCCTTCTGTAGAGAACACTTTGCTCTCCCTTCAGAGCTCAAACGAAAATATAGGGAAATGTTCTACAGCCCCGCATCAAGCTTGGTGGCTGTGCATGTGAATGGCGGCTGATTGGGATCCCCTGGTCAGGCAGGATCCCAAATACACTTTATTCTACTTGTCCCTCATTATTATTCTTTTTTTTACATAGATATTCAGCTGTATGGTAACCATGGGTCTTAAACAAGAAGAGTTTACTTAATGTCAGTCTTCAGATTTGCTGTTATGATTCAAAGTTATCCAGTCGTTTACATCTGCACGGCCCTGCTTCAGGACTGTGAAGATGTGTTTCCTGAACATAAGGATGGAAAGTAATTGAATTACAAAAATCTTTGCTCTATTTTTCTTCTTAGTCATTATCACCACCTGAAACATATATTCACATTTGTTTATTGACTCTCTTCCTCCATGTAGATAATTGATGCTTGCTAATTGATGAATGGATGGATGAAGATGGTTTGCTACCACTTCTCTTTTTTTTTTAATATGAAATTTATTGTCAAATTGGTTTCCATACAACACCCAGTGCTCATCCCAACAGGTGCCCTCCTCAATACCCCTCACCCATCCTCCCCTCCCTCCCACCTCCCATCAACCCTCAGTTTGTTCTCAGTTTTTAAGAGTCTCTTATGCTTTGGCTCCCTCCCTCTCTAACCTCTTTTTTTTTTTTTTCTTCCCCTCCCCCATGGACTTCTGTTAAGTTTCTCAGGATCCACATAAGAGTGAAAACATATGGTATCTTTCTCTGTATGACTTATTTTACTTTGCTACCACTTTTCTGTGTACGTTATTTAACCTCTGAGATTCAGTTCCTTGCCTTTTTTAAAAAAATACTTATTTATTTTTGAGGGAGACAGAGCAAAAGTGGGGGAAGGGCAGAGAGAGAGAGGGAGACACAGAATCCAAAGCAGGCTCCAGGCTCCCAGCTATCAGCACAGAGCCTGACGTGGGGCTCGAACTCACAAACTGCAAGCTCATGACCTGAGCAGAAGTCGGATGTTTAACTGACTGAGCCACCCAGGCGCCCCATATCACTTCCATTTTAAAGATGAGGAACTGGGGCCCCTGGGTGGCTCAGTCGGGTAAGCATCAAACTTCGGCTCAGGTCAGGATCTCATGGTTTGTGAGTTCAAGCCCCGTGTTGGGCTCCGAGGTGACAGTGTGGAACCTGCTTGGGATTCTCTTTCTCCCTCTCTCTCTCTGCCCCTGCCCCCCCCCCACCAAAATAAGTAAATAAACTTTAAAAACATAAAATAAAATGGGAGTGATATACAATACATACCTCGTAGGATGATTGTGATCAGGTGAGAATACTACATATAAAGGGCTAGCCTGCCATCTAGGAAGGCCCCCAGGAAATGTTAGCTGGTGGAGAATTTCTGTCAATTAGAGGTCTTTTAGGAGAGAAGAGATACGCTTTGACCCTGCACGGTTTAATCCTTCATTTCACTAAAACCCCCGGAGCTGCATCAGGACATTTTCCAAGGCTCTTTCTAGTCCCATGACCCGGGAGATAGGATTCCTCCTTCAGAGAGGTTTTTCCCCCACTGTCAGGGAAATGAGAAATGTCTTCAGGAGTGGCCCCCCTCAAGGCTTGCTCTGGAGGCAAAAACCAGTTTGGAGAGTTTTTATCGTCTGGACGCACTTCCTTCTGCAGCAGCTGTGGTTTCACTTTGGCCATGGTTAATGACAATGAGTAACCCAACATGAAAAGGCTGCTGACAGGCTTTCACCAGAGGACACAGCTAAATAACTACGGAAGGATTAAAAACCCATCTCACCACCCAGGGAGCCTGCCAGTGAAGCTCATACACAACACAGCGATAATAATCACAGGGCTAGAAATGGTTCTACGGTTTCACGGGCCAATAAGGAAAACACAAAGCCCTTTTAGGCACCTCTGCTGTCTCCCAGCAGCCTGTGTGCCTGACGAGCAGATGGCGGGGTTGGCGGTGGCTGACAGAGAAGGGTCCAGAGAACTCGCCTAGGGAAAGAGTCTGCCTTTCTAGCGATCGCTCTGCAGAGAAGGACTCCACCAGTCCACATCTCCATCAGAAGTCTCATTGCCACCCATTTTTGGAGATGACAATGATAACTTTGGAAGCTCTGAAGAAAACCTTTGTCTAGACAGAAACAGCTCAAAAGCTTTTGAAAGGCACCATCTGAAACCTTGCTTGGCTTGGTTGTAGCTGGGTAACGCTGACTCATCCCATGAAATGCTGTCCTTGGCCTCGTGGGACTTTGCTCTCAAATTCCACTAAGAGCGGAATAACCCCTGGAGTCAAGACAATGAGAGGTGGGTTCAGGTCACCAAGGTTGACTTTATATTCCCCACAGATCAAAAACTGTTGCCAAAAGAGCAGACACTATCTCTACACATCTGGGTAACTGAAGGGCATCCCAATTCTACTCTCCAGACTCTGTTCTTTTTTCCCTAGGCTATTTTTTCTTTTTTAATGTTTTTAAATGTTTTATTTTATTTTTAAGAGAGAGAGAGAGACAGAAAGCTTGAGTGGGGGAGGGGCAGAGAGCGAGGGAGACACAGAATCTGAAGCAGATTCTGGGCCCTGAGCTGTCAGCACAGAGCCTGACATGGGGCTTGAACTCACAAACTGCGAGATCATGACCTGAGCCCAAGTTGGACACTTAACCAACCGAGCCACCCAGGAGCACCATCGTTGACTTTTTTTTTTAATGTTTATTTATTTTTGAGAGAGAGAGAGAGAGAGAGAGAGAGCGTAAGCAGGGGAGGGGCAGAGAGAGGGAGACACAGAATCTGAAGCAGGCTCCAGGCTCTGAGCTGTCAGCACAGAGCCCGACGCCAGGCTCTAATTCACAAACCATGAGATCATGACCCGAGCTGAAGTTGGATGCTTAACCAACGGAGCCACCCAGGCGTCCCACAAATATCATTTAAAGTGTTATGTCATCACAGAGGATTTTGTGCAACTTTTTAACCAAGTCGTTAAACACCATTATCTCAATGCTTTTAAAGCCAGGCAGTACCTAAGGACCAATACTAAACCCAGTGTCCTACTTCCACACAGCCTTCTTCTCATTTTATTTGCCATTGCCTACACCTATTCCATCTTTTGAGAGACGTAAACACCTACCTTAGTCTTAACTTGTCACCTTCCAACCCCCTGCCCTTCCAGTTCTTCAATCTTCTTCCAATTCCTAGGACCCTCCCCTTACTTGAGACTCCTTGAAGCCTTGTCACCTATGAGCCTCTGAATGGACTAGAACTCTTTCACCTGTCAGACCACAGGCTCAGAGCTGCCTTTGATACACCATCTTTTCCTCCCTTGGCTTCCCCTTTACATCATTCCAGCTGTGTTTTTCATTCGCTGAGAAACATCTTGAAAGGGCGGGCTTCAACCTCACCTCTGCTTTTTCTTCCCGCCTCTGTTATGCCCTTACAAAGGTTTCTAGCCATCTTCTAGTGGCCGAATCCAATCAGTGCCCCTCACACCTAAAGTCCCTGACTCCTCTGATTTATAAGATGCTGTCAGCCACTTCTTCCTTCTTATAAAATGATGCCTGCTTGTAAAAAAAAAAAAAAAAAATGACACCTGCTTGTAATTGCCGTGATCTCACACTAGCTTGGTTCTCCGTCCAACCTCTTAGTCCTCTTCAAAGCCGTTTCTTCTTGTGCCCCTCCTTCGGTGAGACCTGCCTCAGCTTTCTCCTAATGTTCCCCTCAGTCTCAGCCTGGGAGCTCGAAGCCACTCCTCTTACTGCCCAAAGGTGAACGACTCCCAAATCCACAGCTGTCTTGGTCTTCCCTCCCGACCTCGACACTGGCATTTCCAGCTGCTTGCGGACAGAAGTAGCCTGTCGGTGTTTGTAATCCAGCATCTCCAACAGACAACTTTTACCTTTTAAATCTGCTCCTCTTGGGGCGCCTGGGTGGCTCAGTCGGTTAAGCATCCGACTTCGGCTCAAGTCATGATCTCGCGGTCCATGAGTTTGAGCCCAACTTAGGGCTCTGTGCTGACAGCTCGGAGCTCGGAGCCCGGAGCCTGCTTCAGATTCTGGGTCTCCCTCTCTCTCTGCCCTTCCCCCATTCATGCTCTGTCTCTCTCTTCTCAAAAATAAATCAACGTTAAAAAAATGTAAAACAAAATGAATAAATCTGCTCCTCTTTCTGTGTTCCTTGTTTCAGTCGATGGCAGCTCACAGGAGTTATCTCTAACTTCTCCCTCTTCCCTTCCCCCACCCCCAGCCTCCGAGGGGCCACACCACATCCCCTCCCAGCCCATCCCTCCCCCCCATTTCCAGGGCCACTGTGTTGGCAGAGACCCTCCCTCCCTCTCTTTTCATTACTCTAATATCCTGTTGGTCTGCTGATTCCTGCCACCAGACTGATCCTCAACCACAGTACTGAACAGTTCACCCTCTCTCCAAGAAACAAAAAATTCAATAGTTCCCCATTGTCTAAAAATTAAAGTTCAGCCTGGATTTCAATGCCTTCTAGAATCTTCCTAGTCTCCTGTTACTCAGCTTCTATTCTCCAAACATAGTTCCTGCCTCCAAGGCACCTGTTTCCTCACCCTTGGATCTTCTGCCTATAATCCTCATTCCGTTTCACCTATCAAGTGCTGCACCCCCAAAAGCATCTCCTCCTAGTTTTCTACTCACTTGAAGCTGAAATAACTCCCTCTCTTCTCTGTATCCTGATAACATTTTTCATTCTTTTTTTTTTTTTTTTCCAAGTAGTCTCCATGCCCAGCACAGGGCCCAGTGCAAATCTTGAACTCATGATCCTGAGATCGAGACCTGAACTGAGATCAAGAGTCAGATGCTTGGGGCACCTGGGTGGCTCAGTTGGTTGAGCGTCCGACTTTGGCTCAGATCATGATCTCTTGGTTCGTGAGTTCAAGTCCTGCATCGGGCTCTGTGCTGACAGCTCAGAGCCCGGAGCCTGTTTCGGATTGTGTGTCTCCCTCTCTCTCTGCCCCTCCCCCATTGTGCTCTGTCTCTCAAAAATAAATAAAATGTAAACAAAAAAAAATATTTTTTTAAGAATAAAAAGAATCGTACATGTAACTGACAGAGCCACCCAGGCACTCCTGTACCCAGATACCATTTTTCATTTTGGACATCAGATATACCATGTATAACTTTTTTCATACCACTTTTCCCTCCAGATTGCAAGGTTCTTCAAATTCCATTCAACAAAAAATTATGTAGTTTTTGTTTTGTTTTGTTTTGGGGCATTGTAACAGCAACAAGGACTCAGAAAAGAGTAACTGCTGCTCTGGATCTGGATTTTTCTAGCAGAAAAAGATGATACAGAAACTGTCCCCGCACTATGTAGCAGGAAGCAGGCATGTCTTGCCGACACTTGTTTCCTCAAGTCCAGACCCGGCACATGTTAGCTGAATGGCATCCTAGAGCTGGAAGAGCCTAAAAGATCATGCAATCCAAACTTCACGTGTCCTAGCGTAGAGAACTGAGACCACGGAAGTCAGGGGCTTGCCCAAGGTCACCGGGCTGGTGATGGCAGTGCTGAACCATGCCACAGGCCAGGCACACTCTGCCACAACCCACAGCCTCCTCCTTTGCACCCTCAGGGTGGTATGCTGTAGGGTGTCACAGAGATTCGACTAGTCAGAGTTACAAACCACAGGGAATATTCTAGAAGAAATACAGTATAATCAATGGGTATGTCTGGGCTGAGTGGCAAAAAAAAAAAACCCAAAAAACAACAAACAAACAAAAAAAACAAACCCAGGAAAGATCTTAAAGGACATGTAAATGTTTCTTCTTTTGTGGATGCACTGTTTCCAGAAAACTCTGCTTACCACATTGTTTCTACTTAACTTTTTTTGTAATCTATTTTGTCCTTTTTAAGACTCAAATTGTCTAATGGTTAATTAAGCATTCATCCACAGGAAAAGGGAAGATTGAACATATTAAAGGTCTCATTCCTGGAGCACCTGGGTGGCTCAGTCGGTTAAGCGTTCACTTTGGCTCAGGTCATGATCTCACAGTTCGTGACCTCGAGCCCCACATCGGGTTCTGTGCTGACAGCTCAGAGCCTGGAGCCCACTTTGGATTCTGTGCCTCCCTTTCTCTCTGTTCCTCCCCTGCTCATGCTCTCTCTCTCTCTCCTTCAATTTTTTTTAAACGTTTTATTTACTTTTGAGAGAGACAGAGTGCAAGCAGGGGAGAGGCAGAGAGAGAGGGAGACAGAATCTGAAGCAGGCTCCAGGCTCCAAGCTGTCAGCACAGAATCCGACATGGGGCTCGAACCCACAAACTGTGAGATCATGACCTGAAGACACTTAACTGACTGAGCCACCCAGGCACCCCTGGTTTTTCTTTTAGAGAGAGAGAGACACAGAGCAGGGGCGGGGGGGGGGGGGCAGGGGCAAAGAGAGAGAGACACACAGAATCAGAAGCAGGCTCCAGGCTCCAAGCTGGAGCCTTCAAAATAAACAAACATTCAAAAATAAACAAACATTCAAAAAAAATTAAAGGTCTCATTCCTGGATTAGTGCTCCTCCTATAAGTCATCAGGAAGGTTCCAGAAAAATGGCCTGATTTTTTTTCTCTAAAAAAAGTTTTATGATTTTGATGGAATTTTATTGCTTTTTTTTTTTTTTTTCCCAAAAGGCTTCTCAAAGTCATTGCCTTATTCTCAGTAGGGCTTTGAACAAAACCACATTAAAAATCTCTCAAGGCATTTTTATCCACAATAAAGTTCTCCTTTAAAACTGCCTTTGTCCTTTTCTTTATAAACCGCTCATCTCAGCAAGGTATATTATATTTATTCACACATTTTACACATTTATTTTAGAGACGTGAATGAAGAAAAATCTTTATTTCATTTTCCCACATTTAAAAGCAACCACGGTATCCAGATTAAACAAAACATACTCTTTTATTGTTATTATTCCTACTGTAGAAAAGAGAATGTCAAGATGCTGATCGTGGCTAGAGCAGAATAAAGGAATGGAGAGTGTTATTACTGCTCATCGAAGACCCCTAAGAAGTTTCTCAAGGTTATGAACAACTTGGTTAATTAGCTGTTCCTCCAATCAAGCCAGGAAGTTTTCCAACTCCCCCCCCCCCCCCAGTAGTAAATATATCTCATTTGGTCTTGCTTCACTGAAACCTTTATATAGAATAAGAACCTGCCTGGAGACCAAAGCAGATATATTACAGGTGTTGAGAGGCTGTAACTAAGTAACGGGTAAGAGCAGGGTTACATCTTGATCCTTCAAACTAAAAGACTCCATGTGGTTCTTAAGAAAAAGTAAAGTGGGACGCCTGGATGGCTCAGTGCATTGAGCATCCGACTTCAGCTCGGGTCATGATCTCACAGTTCATGAGTTTGAGCCCCACATCGGGCTCTGTGCTGACAGCTCGGAGCCTGGAGCCTACTTCAGATTCTGTGTCCCCCTCCCTCTCTCTCCCTCCCCCACTTGTACTTTGTCTCTCTCTATCTCTCGAAGATAAACATTAAAAAAAAATTTTAAAAGAAAAAGTAAAGATTTGTTGTGAATCACTGCAAAGCATTTATCTGTGCAGCCAGAAACACAGACATCACTATAACCCATTGTTACAAATACTAGTAATTACATGTTTTAACATGGATTCAGTTTCCACAGGTCAAGTCTTGTCCCCTGGAACCTTGCAATAGAAGGTAAAATCCTAATACAATGTGGTTACTCTGTCCTCTTTCTGACACACTGAAGAAATCACACTAATTCCACCTAGAGGTCATTGAAAAAAAAATTTTTTTAGGGGCGCCTGGGTGGCTCAGTTGGTTGAGCGTCCAACTTCACCTTGGGTCATGGTCTCGGAGTTCGTGAGTTTGAGCCCCGCGTTGGGCTCTGTGCTGACAGCTCCGAGCCTGGAGCCTGCTTTAGATTCTGTGTCTCCCTCTCCCTTCCCTGCTCATGCTCTGTCTCTGTCTCTCAGAAATGAATAAATGTTAAAAAAATTTTTTTTTATTTTTTTGAATGTTAATTTTTAAGAGAGAGAGACAGACAGACAGACAGATGGACAGAGCATGAGCAGAGAGAGAAGGAGACACAGAATGTGAAGCAGGCTCCAGGCTCTGAGCTGTCAGCACACAGCCAGACACAGGGCTTGAACTCATGAACCGTGAGATCATGACCTGAGCCGAAGTTGGACACTTAACTGAGCCACCCAGGCGCCCCCACCTAGAGATAATTTTTGGTCAGGCTTTACTCTCCATAGAACTGAGTAATAGTATTTTCTCCAAAAGATGATACACTACTAACTTACCATTGATTAGTACCTTGCAGACTACCAAGGTATTCTATACCTTCTCCTGTGAAACAATACAGAAGAGGAAACTGAGTTGCTCACAGGTTAAGAAATGTTTGCTCTGTCACTCAGCTAGCAAAGGAGGGAGCAAGGGAGGGTATAGAAAGGGACACAGCAAGCCTGGGCTTTAGGGTCAGACAAACTCAGCATTGAGTCACAGCTCAAGTAACCATGAAAACACAAACCTGGACAAGGCCTCATTAAAAACAAACAAACAAACAAACAACAACAAAAACCTTTATTATATATTTTGAGAGAGAGAAGGGGCAGAGAAGGAAAGAGAGAGAGGAAGAGAGAGAATCCCAGGCAGGCTCCATGCTGTCAGCACAGAGCTCAACCTGGAACTCAAATCTCAGGACCTGTGAGATCATGCCCTTGAGGCAAAATCAAGAGTCTGACGCTTAACAGACTGAGCTACCCAGGCGCCCCTCGTTATTTTTAACCACAAAATATGTGTAATATCCACCCCCAGATTTATGAGAATTTAAAAGAACAACATGTAAAAAGCACACACACAAAAATTCCTGGCACATAAAAGATACTCATTGAACATTAACTTCTCTCAGTTGATACATCTGTAAAAAGTTGATACATCTGGCCTACTTCATGAGCCAGTGTGAGGGATGAAATCATACCCAGTTTTCTCTCCTTCCTGTGTCCTGGCCCCACTCCCCACCACCATACAGGACTGCCTCTGTGGAAAGGTCAATCCAAGTTATTAGAAAAGAGCTTTAGAGGGGCACCTAGGTGGCTCAGTTGGTTAAGCCTCCAACTCTTGGTTTCAGGGCAGGTCATGATCTACCAGTTCGTGAGTTCGAGCCTTGCATCAGTTTATGAGCTGTCAGCACAGAGCCCGCTTCCAATCCTCTGTCCGGAAGTTTATCTTCGTAGGTCAACAAGCACTTGACATATCTACTTAAATCATAATAGTTTCTAAGACAAAAATGACCAGAATTAAATGTTCTTCAAAGACTTTTGAGAACAAAGCCAAAGTCGCTGGGTAATTCCAGTACATCTAGAAGCCCTCATGGGGATGAAAGTCTGAGAACATACCAACTTCAGTCCATCCTGTTCCACCATCTATGCATTTCTTTTTTTCTTTCTTTCTTTCTTTCTTTCTTTCTTTCTTTTTTTTTTTTTTATAAAGTCAGGGATGTCACTTTAATTTAACCAAAGGTTAGGTGGAGTGAGAAGTGGGGAGGGGAAAAAGGAAAATGAAAAACCAGTGGACAAAAACAACGGAGAGGAAAATAAGTTTTTATACAAATCTGAGTTCTGGCACACTAACATATGTTACTATTGCCTAAATGCTACGAAGTTTCCAAATGGCCACTTTAAAAAGAAACTTTTTTTTTAATGTTTATTTACTTTTGAGACAGAGAGAGACAGAGCACAAGCAGGGGAGGGACAGAGAGAGAGGGAGACACAGAATCAGAATCAGAAACAGGCTCCAGGCTCTGAGCTGTAAGCACAGAGCCGGACGCTGGGCTCGAACCCACGAACCGCGAGATCACGACCCGAGCGGAAGTCGGACGCTCAACCGACTGAACACCCCAGGCGCCCCCCAGATGGCCACTTTCTGATAAAACCGGAAGTATCAAATTCAGCACGTGGCCCGCACCACCACCAGGCACGAGCTCGGTCCGCAGCCTGCGCTGGGCTAGCAGCGGGCTCTGTGTGGGTGCTCAAGTGCCGGCTTGGAGTCCCCTTCACCCAAAGTGACCGTGTCAATTAAATCTCAAATACAACTCCCCAAGGAAAGAATGCAGGAAAAACGTTCCTTTCGTCTTAAGGGCTGTCTTTTATTTATTCATTTTTGGGACGTTCTTCGGTGAAGGTTGGCTTGAAGTCAATATTTATGTGCATAACGTACCCACAGCGCTGACTGGGAAATTCCAATCGCCCTCTGGGTTTTTAAAGTGAGGTGCTCAGGATCCGGTACAGTGTGCATTTGAGAAGTACCGTTGGAGAGTTTCCTTAATAAGCACCTTTAAGTCTGCAGGCACATACCCAATTGGGGCCTGGGTCGGGGGGCGGGGGTGGCAGCCAGAAGGTCAGAAGACACGTTCCCCGCCGGAAGACACGCATTTCTTTTTCCTAAAATTTAGCCCTGGATTAAAAAACCAGCTCAAAAATGCAAACCACCCTTGGAGGGGCTCCAAGGCTGCAGCGGGCGCGGAGGGCCGGGGCCGGGCCGGGCGCGCGCTAGCTGCCCGCCTCCTCGGGCTCGCTGCAGGGCGAGGGCGCCGACGAGGCCTTGGACTCGCCGTCGCTGTTGCACTCGGCGGCGCGCGGGGGACGGGTGCCGGCGGGGCCCTCCTGCCCCCGGGCGTGGCGCTCCAGCAGCTCCTGGAGGTGCTTGATGTAGCCGATGGCGGCGCGGAGCGTCTCCACCTTGCTGAGCCGCCGGTCGGCCAGCTCGCGGGGCAGGTGGTCTCGCAGGCGCGCGTACCCCTCGTTCACGCAGCGTACCCGCTGCCGCTCGCGCTCGTTGCGCCGGCGGAGGAAGGCGGGCTCGAAGGCGCGGTCCAGCGGCAGCGGCGGGCACGACCGCCTCGCGGCGCAGTCCCGGGGCGCCCGCTCCCAGCACGCGGCGTCGAGACGCCACGAGACCCTGAAGGGGTCCCCGAGGGGGAGGCGGGGCAGGGACCCCGGCAGGTCCGGGGGCTCGCCGCGGAGGTAGCACGACCGCGGGGGCAGCAGTCCGGCCGGCTTACGTTTCTCCATCCCTCGCCGGGAAGCAAACAAATCACCCAAGAGACGGATCTCTTGCAAGACGAGACTTCAGATCTTCAAAGCGTAGGTGCTGGTGCATTCAGACAGCCTGGCACAGCCGGGCTTTTAATTTCTGGTTCCAGGACAGACTGCAAGGAAACTTTGCATGATTTCCTAAATTCATTGCACTACTCGATCATTTATAATGATCCAGGCGGAGGTGATAAGCAAAGATTTAGGACCTCCTAATCCATACTTCAGATCCTGTCTTCCCCTCTGATCTTATTTCAAGAGGTGACAAAAGGGGTTCCTCTGCTCGGTCCCCTTAGCCTGGAAATGTGAGCGCACACCACACAGAGTAATCTTTCAAAACCACCCAAGCTTTTCAATTACCGTAATCCACCGCTCTGGGTCTTCGAGAGTGTAGGAATCTTCGAGGTTTCAAAAGAGCCCCTCCCAGGAACCAACAGGTCTGGCGGCTGAGCGAAAGTTTAGCGAAGGCTTTCCCCTTGAAAATCAAAACTTGACTGTCCTTTGCGGTTTCCGGCGTCCAGGGCTAATGGAAATCTCTTTCAGACGGTGTGCAAACTTACGCTTGTTCTGCCATTTCTGTGGAGGTGGAGGGAAGACCTCATCAAAGGAAAGACTGCTCCCTTGTGGTTGTAAGATGTGTCCAGCAAAGGAGGACCTCCGGGCAGGCTTGAGGGTTTTCTTCTCCAAAACCAAATCTTTTAAAAGCCCAGTTAGACATGTTTTGAAGAGAAGAGAAAAGGACTATACCTTAGCAACGAGTAGATGGATTCGAATGTTGTGTTCCCGCTTATGTTGATCGCAAGGCGTTTTATGGATTTGTGCTACTTTTTAAGAGCACATCAAAAGGTTGAACAGTAACAAACACTTTCAGCCAGTTATTTCTCACAGTGCTTACTGTAAACACAGGTTAAACACTGCTTCCCGACCTCTTCTAATCCCACCCAGGATAGAAGAACATTTTTCCATAGTGCAAAGAATGTATTTCTATTGTGTTCTTCTTTTTGTCTTAAGAAACAAAGATGCAATTTATTTTCTCCCTTGGGGGCAGGAAAGCAACATTTGAAAGGTGGAGATCCCCAACTCCAAGGATCAAGGATGATGGCTTTGAAGACTTGTCTTTTTAACACACAACCAAAAAAAAAAAAAAAAGAGAGAGAGAGAGAGAGAGAATAATTAATCCATCCGTGTTGGTGAAGGGCTTTGAAGATAAAAGTGTCATTAAAAATCCAACAGTGGTTAATGTCAAAAAATGCATTATCACGCTGAAAATCAGATCTCTTGTTCCGCAAACCAGCACATTAAAGGCAGCCTCTACTTTTAAAAGTCCAACTTAAAAACAAGAGAAGCAAAAACCCCCTACGTTTACGATCAGACTTTCTGCCTGTTCTTCAGGAGCTGGGGTGTCGCCCTAACATGTTTTTTTGACAAGTGCTGAGCTTACCTGTTTACCCTAAATGATCTGCCCCAAGCAACTGCAAAAACACCTCCATCAAGGCAAATAAAATAGAAATAATGATTCCTTTTAGGCATTAGTTAGTCACATTTTAAAAACTCCCTGGGAGGCTTGTGCCAGGAAACAACCTAATGTGTCACCTTGATTTCTCAGTAGAGTTGAGAACAATCCATAGAAAAGTCCTTCGTGTTGGGAGACAAGCCCACCATAGAGACAGAAAGACTATTAGACCACAAGATGTTTTGGGCCATGTTAAGGATATTGCCCTGTGTTCTAAGAGTGAAGGGACATAGGGGCGCCTGGGTGGCTCAGTTGGTTAAGCTTCCAACTTCGGTTCAGGTCATGATCTCGCAGTTCGTGAGTTCAAGCCCTGCGTCGGGCTCTGTGCTGACAGCTCAGAGCCTGGAGCCTGTTTCAGATTCTGTGTCTCCCTCTCTCTGACCCTCCCCCGTTCATGCTCTGTCTCTCTCTGTCTCAAAAATAAATAAACGTTAAAAAAATTTTTTTAAAAAAAGTGAAGGGACATAAATGATGTATTTTAAGCAGAAAGGTGACTTGGTAAGATTTTGATTTTAAAAAACATTACTCTAGGGGTGTCTGGGTGGCCCGGTAAGTTGAGGGTCCAACTTCAACTCAGGTGGTGATCTCATCACTTGTGAGTTCAATCTCCGCATTGGGCTCT
Source organism: Panthera tigris (assembly GCF_018350195.1). Classification (NCBI taxonomy): domain Eukaryota; kingdom Metazoa; phylum Chordata; class Mammalia; order Carnivora; family Felidae; genus Panthera; species Panthera tigris. The sequence goes on along the minus strand of NC_056666.1, from coordinate 126,099,279 downwards.
GTGCTGACAGCTCAGAGCCTGGAGCCTGCTTCAGATTCTGTGTCTCCCTCTCTCTGCCCCTACCCTGCTCTCTCTCTCTCTCTCAAAAATAAATAAACATTTAAAAAAAAGTTTTAATTACTCTATTTGCAGACTGGAGAATAGACTAGAAATGAGGACAAGAGAAAACAGGTAAGCAATACCATTTTTCATCCTCAGATTGGAAAATGTAAAAAGATTGTTAACATCCAGGGCAGGCAAGAATTTGAGGAAGGGGCAGAAGCGTAATTGCTACAAGCTTTTGGGAAAATAACTATTAAAATTAATAGCATACATCACATGTCCTTTGACCAAAAGATACTACAGAAATAAATGCACTGGTGTGAATTTACCTGCGCAATAATATCTATTGCAGCATTGTTTGTAGTGATTCTTAAAAGGAAAAAAAAAAAAAAAAAAAAAGGAATAGCCTGAATGTCTGCCAATAGAGAGAGGGCTGGGTGTGCCTGGGTGGCTCAGTTGGTTGAGCGTCTGACTCTTGATTTTGGCTCAGATCTCACAGATCAAGCCCCATGCCAGGCTCTGCACTAATATTGTCGAGCCTGCTTGGGATTCTCTCCTCTCTCTCTGCACCCCCCTCCCCGACCTGTCTCTCAAAATAAATAAACATTTTTTAAAAATAGTGGGAGGACAAGGCACCTGGGTGGCTCAGTCGGTTAAGCCTCCGACTTCAGCAAAAGGTCATGATCTCATGGTTCACACATTCGAGCCCCGCATTGGGCTCTGTGCTGACAGTTCAGAGCCTGGAGCCTGCTTCAGGTTCTGTGTCTCCCCCTCTCTCTGCCCCTCCCCCACTCACACTTTGTGTGTGTGTGTGTGTGTGTCTCTCTCTCTGTCAAAAATAAGTAAACATTTAAAAAATTTAAAAACAAAAAAAAAATAGAGGGCTAATACTTTAAGAATATTATGCTATTATTAAAAATAATGAGCTAGAGCTATATATAAGAACTTGCAGAGCTATACATAATGTGTTAAGTGAAAAAAAAAAACAAATTAAGGATAATATATGCGGTGTGAATTTAAAACAAACTGTTCTACGTGATATATATGTCTTTATATGTGTTTATGTGCACACAGAGAAGTGGAAAGATTCACAGTAAATTTCTGTCATTCATTGCCAAAGAAAGGTGGCTTTGGGGAGAAGGGGTGTTATGCATTTTTCTTTATGGATCTTTCTACTGTTTAATTCGTTACCAAAAGCACATATTACTTTTGTATTTATCATTATAATGTAAAGGTCTTGGGCCAGGTTTTCTGGCTCCTTATAAATTCTGTCTCTGAGGAATAAATACCTACAAGACTTTTTTTTTTCTTTTCTTACTGAAATGTCATCAGAAAAAGTCAAATCCTGGTTCTCTACTCATCCTTAATAGGGTCCGAATACTGTTATGAGGTATGGATGTGGTCATGAAGAATGCTTAGTCTTCCTTAGGGTTTTTGAAGGTGCAAGTGCATTTGAAATAGGTAGCTTCTTCAGTGAGAAAAACGTTGTTTTGTTTCACAATGTGAAGTGGGGAGGGGCTGCGTTCTTGTTACATAAGAGATCAAAAGAGGAGGTTCTGACTCCCCATCTCTCTGGTCAGTTTTGACCAGACAAATGTTCTCTCCAACTTTAAAGATGTCTCCCATCTAGATCAAGTCTAGGTATGTTATAGTCATGTCTAGATCAAGGGACTAAACACTAAACCTCCAAGGACAGTTGAAACTATGTTTGGTTGTCCTACTCGGATCTGCCTGTAAAAGGGGAAATGGAGATTCACTGAAGATCAGGCTCAGCAGATTCAAAGGTATCTCTAAGGCCAAGGTAGACTTCCACCCCTAAAATTCAGGCGGGCTCTCGCCACCTGCTTGAAACACGTGAGATGAAGACTTAGATCGGCTCTTCTTCTGAAATGTTTGATATCACATTATAGATTCTATTTTTCTAGGCTGGTGGCACAGAGGTATTACATACCTGTCTGTCCCCATACCTGCAGTCTGCATCAGCTGCCATAAGGGGACACAGAGAAACATATGTTATGACCTCATGATAGAAACAGGTGCAGATAACCATGATCAAACTGATCACGGAATCCGATTCTATTCCGTTGGTCCTGTTCTACATAGCTCAGGTATAAGCTATCTGTATTCTCATGTGCAACGTCCTCGAGGGGTATTCTTAGATACAACTAAACACTGAGACTCATTAAGACTACGGGGGGCCACATTTGACATCAGATTTTCTTGGAAGGATATAGATCAGGAACAGAGCTTGGAGCAGAGCAGAATTAGGCATTCTACCTCCCCAGGAGTCCTTGCCATAATCTGTGCAGCAATCCACGCAGGCGCTCCTCCCAAACCCCCTGGAGCCAAGTCTGTGCAGCAATCCACGCAGGCGCAGGCGCTCCTCCCAAACCCCCTGGAGCCAAGTAACAACTCAGATGCAAGGAAAGAAGACTCACATCAGACCCATGTGGCCAGCTGTCCTGACTTAGAAGTCGCACACCCCTCAGGAGCCAGTATTTCTTGTAACGACCCCACAGGTATAGCTTCCAGGGACCTCTCACCAGGGGCCAGTGGAAGAGGCTTCACATTCCGAAGCCCAGAGCTATACTCCCCCATTCGGTATTTATAGTTGTGCCAGTCCAGATGCAATCTACCAATCAGGTGATTGCTTTAATATAAGTTAAGGTTGCTTAATGACATAGCTGACATTCTCTCTTTATCATGTTTCAGAGGGCCAGAAAACAGAAAGTTAACTGAAGGTCAAATTGTCATCCAAAAGGGCAAAACTTTCATGTATCCTTTACCCACACCATTCCATTCTATTTTAAAGATAACTTATAGCAAGAGGAGCGCCTGGGTGGTTTAGTCGGTTAAGCCTCCACATTCGGCTCAGGTCATGATCTCATGGTTCGTGGGTTAGAGCCCTGCGTTGGGCTCTGTGCTGACAGCTCAGAGTCTGGAGCCTGCTCCGGATTCTGTGTCTCCCTCACTCTCTGCCCCTCCTCCGCTTGCACTCTGTGTGTGTGTGTGTGTGTGTGTGTGTCTCAAAAAATAAACATTTTAAAAAAAAGATAACTTACAGCAAGATTTAAAGAAATGCAAATATTTAGGTACAATTTATTCCCAGCTTTTCTGTCCTTCTCAAATACTATTTGCATGTTAACCTTGTCTATGCACTCTTTGGTCATGCAACAATGTAATATTTTGCTGTAGTCAAATACATTCATCCTTTCCTTATGGCTTTTATCTTTTCTCTCTTCTTTAAGGCTACCTTCTCCTGCCCCAAGTTTCGCAAAGCCTTTTCCTTGTCTACGTCTGGCAGCTTGGTGTGAATTAGAGAAAGGGGACAAGCACAAGCCTTGGTGAATAGATGGTTGACCGCCCAATTCATTTGGAGGAACAATTGTTGAACAGGAGGTCTAAATCTGGAAAGAAGAACAGAGAAGGTAACATGCAATTTTGACATCTGTAAAGAGACACAGAAACAAAATTTGGGATTCTAATTGGGATTGTGTTAAATATATGAATACGTTTGGAGAGAACTGACTTTCTGAAACATTGACTCCTGTATGAACATAGTACAATTCCATTCATTCAGGTCTTCTTTTTTTGTCCTTTAATAAAGTTCCACAGATTTCTTAGTGTAGATCTCTTTTTCTATGTATTTTTTAATGTTTATTTATTTATTTTGTGTGTGAGAGAGAGACCAGGTGGAGAGGCAGAGACAGAGGGAGACAGAGAATCCCAAGCAGGCTCTGTGCTGTCAGTGCAGAGCCTGAGGAAGGGCTTGATCCCATAAACCTGGAGATCATGACCTGAGCCAAAATCAGGAGCTGGCGACTTAACCAACTGAGCCACCCAGGCAGCCCCTTAGTGCCGATCTTATGTGTTTCTTATTACATTTATCTCAAGACATTTGATAGGTCTGGTTGCTATTGTGAATAGAACTTTCTTTTCTGGTTTTCAAAGCTATTGATTTATTGCATGTTAATCTTTTTTTTTTAAGTTTATTTACCTATTTTGAGAGAGAGAGACAGAGAGAGAGAGAGAGAGAGGGAGAGAGAGAGAGAGAGAGAATGTGTGAGTGGGGGACAGGGAGGGGCAGAGAGAGAAGAAGGGACAGACAATCTCAAGCAGGCTTCATGTCACCAGTGCATGGAACCTGGCAGGGCTGGAACCCACGAACTACGAGATCACGACCTGAATGGAAATCAAGAGTCCTACACTTAACTGTCTGAACCACCCAGGCGCCCCTGAATGTTCATCTTTAATCCAGTCCGTTCACTGACCTCTTATTATTTCCACTGGTTTTCGGTTGAGACAAAATCTACATACAGTTAAATGTACGTATATTAAATATATAATTCAATGAGTGTTGATAAATGTGTTCACTTGTGAAATAACATCCCACTTAAGATAATCCTAATGGTTAATTTTATTATTTAAAAAAAAAATTTTTTTTAACGTTTTATTTATTTTTGAGACAGAGAGAGACAGAGCATGAACGGGGGAGGGTCAGAGAGAGAGGGAGACACAGAATCGGAAGCAGGCTCCAGGGTCCGAGCCATCAGCCCAGAGCCCGACGCGAGGCTCGAACCCACGGACCGCGAGATCGTGACCTGAGCTGAAGTCGGGCGCTTAACCGACTGAGCCACCAAGGCGCCCCCTAATGGTTAATTTTAAAAAATGATTTTCTAGGATTTCTTAAACTATAATCATATTGTCTACTAACAATGATAGTTTTGTTTCCTCTTTTTAATGTAATTCACTTATTTTCCTTTTCTTTTTTTTTAAAGTTTATTTTATTTATTGCGAGGTGAGGGCAGAGATAGAGAATCCCAAGCAGGCTCTGCACTGTCAGTGAGAAGCCCGATGCAGGGCTCGAACTCATGATCCATGACATCATGACCTGAGTTAAAGTCAGATGCTTAACTGATTGAGCCATCCGGGCACCCACCCACCCCACCATTTATTTTTCTTATTAAATTTCACCTCCTGAGAGACCCAGTCCAATGCTAATCATAGTAGTAATAGTTAACATCCTTGTATTTTTTATGGGAAAGCTTCTAATGTTCCACCGTATAGGAGATATTCTTTATCAAATTAAGGACATTTTCTTCTATTCTTAATTTGCTAACAGTATTATCAGTATTTAATGCCTATTAAATTTCATCAAATGAATCTACAAAGATAATCATGTATATTTTCTTCTTTATTGTTGCCATGAATTATGACAATAGATTTGCTATGGTTGAGCTGTCTTGCATTCCTAGGATTAAACCTTATGGGGTCATAATTCTTTTAGTATACTGCTGGATTCAATTTGTTAATATTTCACTGGAAAAATTTTTTCTACAGTCCCAAGTCATATTGGCTTATAGTTTTATCTTCTTATGTTCTCCTTTTCTGGGATTTTTTAGGATTTTCTAGGATTATTTCAAACTCTTAAAAATTTTTTTTGAATGTTTATTTATTTGAGAGAGAGAGAGAGAGAGAGAGAGAGAGAGAGAGAGAATGAGCGGGGGAGGGGCAGAGAGAGAGAGGGAGACACAGAATCTGAAGCAGGCTCCAGGTTCCGAGCTGTCCATGCAGAGGCTGACACGGGGCTCGACCACAAACTGTGAGATCATGACCTAAGCTGAAGTCAGACGATTAACCGACTGAGGCACCCACGTGCCCCATCAAACTCTTAATAAGTTGAGTAGCTGTCCCTCTATTTCTAGGCTCTGGAACCATTGGTAAATGGTGGAAATTATTCCTTGAAGATTTGGTAAAACCCATATTAAAAAACCACATGGCGGAATTAAGCCTGGGTGGCTCAGTCAGTTGAGCATCCAACTCTTTGTTTCAGCTCAGGTCATGATCCCAGGGTCATGAGATTGATCCCTTGCTAAAGATTCTCTCTCTCTCTCCCTCTCCCTCTTTCCTTCTCCCCTGCTCTCACACTCTCTCTCTCTAAAACAAAACAAAACAACCCCCCCCAAGCCAAAAAACAAACAAACAAAAAATGCACGGAACTTCTTTAGAGCTAAATTTTCAGGTACTTTAAAATTTTATTTTATCATTACTGTTGGAATTTTTGGAGGTCATTAGTAATGTTCTTATCTATTCCTCCCCAGTTTCCACCCTCCTTCAATGGCAACTATGACTCTTTTGTGTATCACCCTAGAATCACAGTCTAGTTTTTGCCCCTTAAAAATCCATAAAATAGGGGTACCTGGGTGGCTCAGTGGGTTGGGCATCTGACTCTTGATTTTGGCTCAGGTCATGTCTCATGGTTCATGTGTTCGAGCCCTGTGTAGGAGTCTGCGTTGACAGTGCGGGGCCTGCTTGGGATTCTCTCTCCTTCAATCTCTGCCCCTCCCCTGCCCTCTCTCTGTCTCTCAAAATAAACAGATAAACTTAAAAAAAAAATCTCTAAAATAGATCAGAACAATACATTAGTTAAATGAACCCCAGAGCCTGGTGTGCTAGGGTTAACTCATTCCTGAATCTTTTCCTTTCTCTAATGGAGACCATTCCAATATAGCTTGCTGGAGGTTATATAATCAAATAAATCATCAGTAAGAGAGAATACTGCAAATTTAAAAAGACATCTCCCATTATCAAATTGGTAGGGATAAATTAAGACCCAAAGTTTAAATAACCTTAGCCTTACGCTTATAGGTTAAAATTTGAAGGTAACATCAAAATTTCTTAGGTTAAACTCCACAGATCATTCCCCCCAGTTTCTTCTTCTTCTCAGGCTCGCCTAGAAGGGTCTTCCACCAAAGCCTGGGCAGAGTCAGGGTTTCTTCATCAGGCACAGCCTAGATGTTCCTGCACTGAAACTAGTAGAGTTCTTTCAGATCTGAGAAATTGAATTCGTTCAGTGCCACATGTGTTCTGCTTCTGAGGTCTCAAGAGTTAACAGAACACATAGGATTATGTCAGCTCCAGTCCTGCATCTGCTACCTTTGGAAAATAAGTCATTCTGCACGTTATAGAGTACCTCCAAGATCCTGCGGGTTCAGTTCCAGACCACCGCAACAAAATGAACATCACAATAAAGCAAGGCAGATGAATTTTCCCCAGCGCTTATAAGCGTTATGTTTACACTGCAGGCTAGTAAGTTTGCAATAAACAGCATTGTGTCTAAAAAAAACCCAATGTACAGGGGCGCCTGGGTGGCTCAGTCAGTTGAGCATCCGACTTCGGCTCAGGTCATGATCTCACGGTCCGGGAGTTCGAGCCCCGCGTCGGGCTCTGGGATGATGTCTCAGAGCCTGGAGACTGCTTCTGATTCTGTGTCTCCCTCTCTCTGCCCCTCCCCCGTTCATGCTCTGTCTCTCCCTGTCTCAAAAATAAATAAACGTTAAAAAAAATTAAAAAAAAAACAATGTACATATCTTAGTTAAAAAATATGTTATTGCTAAAAAATGCTAACCATCATCTGAGCTTTTAGCGAGCTACAGTCTTTTTGCTGGTGGAGGGTCTCGCCTCAATGTTGATGGCTGCTGACTGGTCGGGGCAATGGTCACTGAAGGCTGGGGTGGCTGTGGCAATTTCTTAAAATAAGACAACAGTGAGATTTGCCACGTTGACTGACTCTTCTTTTCATGAACAGTTTTCTCTGTAGCATGTGATGCTGTTTGATAGGATTGTAGAACTTCTTTCAAGATTGGAATCAGTCGTGGGGCAGCTGGGTGGCTCAGTCGGTTAAGCGGCCGACTTCAGTTCAGGTCACGATCTGGCTCTCGTGATTCACAAGTCTGAGCCCCATGTCGGGCTCTGCACTGACAGCTCAGAGTCTGGAGCCTGCTTGGGATTCTGTGTCTCCTTCTCTGTCTGCCCCTACCCCACTCACGCTCTGTCTCTGTCAAAACTAAATTTAAAAAACATTAAAAAAATTGTTTTAATTAAAAAAAAGATTGGAATGAGTCCTCTCAAACCCTGCTGCTGCTTTGTCAACTCATCTGATGGAATATTCTAAATCCTTTGTTGTCATGTCGGCAATCTACGTGGCATCTTCATCAGGAGTAGATTCATCTCCGTAAACCACTTTCTTTGCTAATCCATAAGAAACAACTCCTCCTCCATTCAAGTTTTATCATGAGATGGCAGCAATGAAGGCACATGTCCAGGCTCCACTTCTGATCCTGGCTCTCTTGCTATTTCCACCACATCTGGGGGTACTCCCCTCCCTGATGTCTTGAACCTCACAGTCCTCCATGAGAGCTGGAATCAACTTCTTCAAACTCCTGTTCATATTGATGTTTTGACCTCTTCCAGTTACTCATGAGTGTTCTCTTAATGGCATCTAGAATGGTGAATCCTTTCCAGAAGGTTCTCAATGGACTTTTCCCTGATCCATCAGAGGAATGATTGTTTATAGTAGCTATCACCTTACAGAATGTATTTCCTAAATAATAAGAATTGCAAGTTGAAATCAAAACTTGGCCCATGGGCTGCAGAAGGGATGTTGCATTAAGCAGGCATGAAAATAAAATTAACCTGGTTGCCCATCTCCATTGGAGTGCTTGGGTGACCAGGTGCATTGTCAATGAGCAGGAATATTTTGAAAGGAATATTTTCTTCTGAGCAGTTTTCAATAGCGGGCTCAACATATTCAGTAAACCACGCTGTAAACAGATGTGCTGTCATCGGGCTTTGTTTCTCCACTTATTGAGCCCAAGCAGAGTAGATCTGGAACAATTCTTCAGGGCCCCGGGATTTTTGGAATGGCAAATGAGCATTGGCTTCAACTTAAAGTCACCAGCTGCATTATCTCCTGACAAGAGAATCAGCCTGTCCTTTGAGGCTTTGAAAGCAGGCTTTGACTTCTCCTCTCTGGCTATGAAAGTCTTAAATGGCATCTTCTTCTTTCCAACATAAGGCTGTTTTGTCTACACTGAAATCTGTTGTTTACTGGCATCACCTTCATTAATGATCTTGGCTAGATCTTCCAGAGAACTTGCTGTAGCTTCTACATCAGCACTTGCCTCCTCACCTTGTACCTTTATGTTATAGAGACAGCTTATTTCCTTAAACTTCGTGAACCAACCTCTGATAGCTTCAAACTTTTCTTCCAGAGCTTCCTCATCTCTCTCAGCCTTCACAGAATTGGAGGCTTAGGGCCCTGCTCTGGGTTAGGCTTTAGCTTAAGGGAATGTTGTGGCTGGTTTGATCTTCAGTCCAGACCACTCGTACTTTCTCCATATCAGTGAAAACTTTCTCCATATCCACTTTCTTACCATTTGTATGTTCACTGGAATAGCGTTTTTTAATTTCCTTCAAAATCTTTTCCTTTGCATTCACAACTTGGGTAAGTGGTTCAAGAGCCCTAGCTTTTGGCCTGTCTCAGCTTTCGGTATCCCTTCTCCACGAAGCTTAATCAATCCTAGCTTTTGACTTAAAGGCAGAGACGTGCAATTCTTCTTTTCACTTGAAAACTTAGAGGCCTTTGTAGGATGATTTATTGGCCTAACTTCAATATTGCTGTTTTGGAATAGGAGGCCCAAGGAGAGGGGGAGAGAAGGGGGAAGAGCTGGTTGGTGGAGCAGTCAGAACATATAACATTTATCAATTAAGTTTACCATCTTATACGGGTGAGGTTTTGGCCCCCAAAACAACTACAATAGGAACACCAAAGATCACTGATCACAGAGCACCATAACAAATATAACAATAATGAAAACTTTTGCATATTGGGAGTATTACCAAAGTGTGACAGAGACACAAAGTGAGCAAATACTGTCAGAAAAATGGCACCAACTGACTGACTGATACAGGGTTGCCACAAACCTTCAATTTGTAAAAAACATGGTATCGGCAAAGTGCAATAAAATGAAGTATGCCTGTGCTTGAACATTAACCCAAGAGAAATAATGTTCCAAATACTAGAGCTGAATCTTTCATACCCATGTAACAGTTTCCAAAGATCGTGGCAGAAAATCAGTGGCATCCAAGAAAAGGAAGCCAGCCTCCTTCAGAGTGGCCACCAAGTTTACTATCCCAAGGCTCAGTAGCTTAAGACAAGGAGTATTTATTTAGTTCTTGAGCCTGAAGGGCAATGATTTAGGCTGAGTTCTAGTAAATGTCTAGTATGGCCAATCAGAATCAAGGGGCAGAAACAAAGGATTCTACTTGATACTGAGATGAGCTGTAAAGTCACCTTGCAAAGGGCGTGGTCTCAAGGAGGAGTACAAAACTGGAGCCATTAACACAGTGGCTCTATTTTACTCTCTTGCCCTAAAATAATTACACAATTTGAACTAGGTACATTTTAGGGGCTTAATAACCACATGTGGCTAATGGCTGCCACGTAGGAGGTACAATTCTAGGGTCATTGGCATTCTTGCAATTCCTCAAACCTGCCAGACATTCTCTTGCCTCAGGGTCTTTGCATTTTCCCTTACCTCTGACTGAAACTCTCTTCTTCTAGATGTGCCTATGGATCATTCTCTCACCTCCTTTGGTTCAAATTTCACCTTTTCAATGATGATTTCTCACTCTGTGTTATTTTAAATTGCAGCCCCTATCTGCCAGCACTTTCTTCCCTACCATACTTTTTGTCACGGTATTTATTGCCATCTAGAATGTTATATGTTTTCATTAGTTACTTGTTGGTTAGCTCTTTAGAGAGAGGCATTTTTTCCCCTGTTTAATTCACTGCTGTATCCCCAGTGCCCATAGTAGGTACTCAACAAATGTTTTTTGAATAAATTCTAGCTTTCCCATGCCTTTCTGCAAATATTAAATAAGGAAATGAGTCAGTTAGAATCTGATACAATAAATTATAATTGTTTCAGGCATATAGGGAGAATCTCAAAAAATGTCAAAGAACAGGTGTATCCACATAAAAAGTCATATTTCCAGACTCTCCCTAACATGGGAGGTCAGTAGCAGGGCTTTGTACCTTAATTAGAGTTAAGTGAAAAAAGAGATAATCTGAGCAGCCCAATCCAGGCCCCAATTTACCCATTCTTGTCCATATCTTTAGTGATAGAAGATAATGTTTAAAGTTAATTTGCTTTCTGCCTCTGCCTTTTCCAGCAGAAATGTGAATGGTTGTTATCTTGTCTCTTCTTTTAAAAATTTTAATGCTTATTTATTTATTTATTTAGAGAGAATGAGAGAAAGAGCATGAGCGTGGGAGAAGTAGAAAGAGAGGGAGACACAGAATCCAAAGCAGGCTCTGAGCTGTTAGCATAGAGCTCCATGTGGAACCTGAACCCACAAACCGCAAGATCACAACCTGAGCCGGTCAGACGCTTAATCAACCGAGCCACCCGGGGGCCCCATCTTGTTTGTCTTATATACACTTATCTCTAGGGTTCACTCTGTGGTTGCAAACCTACATTTTTGTTCCACAGTCTTTTGAACACTTGGGTCCTAAAAGAACAGCTACACTCTTCATTTCTATTGATCTGATAGGTCAGTAATTCTCTCATTGTTTTTATTGCTTTACTGGGTCCTTGCTATCTCCTTAAAGTGACAAGTTACCTTAAATCATCTCCTTAGGCAACCTTTGGGCATTCATTGCTTTGGGCATCGTCCCAAGGAAGGCGATATGCAAGTTAATAAGCATAGTTTAGGATTATGCCAGTTTGACTTTCATTTATTAATCAAATATTTACTGAGCACCTAGTATATGTCAGGTATTGTATTATCTCATATAGCATTAAATCAGATAGATATGGATCTTGTTAAAATCTACTTGGCAAGACAGAAAATGAAACAAGTAATTACAATCAAGATAAGAATGATGAGAGAGCACACAGTGAGTGGACCTAATCTAGTCTAGGGAATAGGGTTAGGATCCTTCAATTTTTGGTGACCAGGACTTACTTACTTACTTACTTTATGTATGTATGCATGTATGTATGTATGTTTATTTATTTTTGAGAGAGAGAGAGAGAGGCACAGTGCAAGTGGGGGAGGGGCAGAGAGAGACACACAGAATCCGAAGTGGGCTCCAGGCTCTGAGCTGTCAGCACAGAGCCCTCCACGGAGCTTGAGCCCATGAGCCGTGATTTCATGACCTGAGACGATGTTGGATGCTTAACCAACTGAGCCCCCCAGGTGCCCCATGACATCATTTTTTAAAAGTTGACTTTTTGAGATATTTTTACATGCAGTAAAACTCACCAATTTTAAGTGTGCGGTTTGACAAATTGTTACGAGTGGACACAGTTGTGTAACCACTACCACAATCAAGATAATTTCCATCGCCCCTAAAAGTTTCCTCATGCCTCTTTATAGGCAGTCTCATCCTTCCCACTCATCCCCAAATCCTGACAATCACTTATGTGTTTTCTATTACAATAGTTTTTCCTTTTCTAGAATTTTATATAAACGGAAACACAGAATAGGTAGTCTTTTGTGTATGAAGGATGAAATTCATCCACATATCAATAGTGTGCCCCTTTTTATTGCCAAGCAGTGTTCCACTATGGAGATATACTCCAATTTGTTTATTCGTTCACCAGTTAATAGACATTTTGGCTGTCTACAGTTTGGGACTATTATGCTATCAAAGTTTCTACGAGCATTTGTGTACAAGTCTTTGTAAATCTGCTTTTATTTTCTCTTGGGTAAATACCTACGTATGTGATTACTGAATCATATGGTATACAGAATTGCTAAGTTGTTTTCTGATATGGCTGTAGCATTTTGCTAGCAAAGTGTGAGAATTCCAATTATTCTGTATCTTCACCAACAGTTGTTATAGACTTTTAAACTTTGCCCATTTTACCTTATTGTGTTTTGATTTGCATTTCCCTAATAACTAATTCTGTTGGTTATCCTTCTGTGTGCCTAATTGCCATCCACTTATCTTCTTTGGTAAAGTGGCTATTCAAATGTTTTGCCCACCTAAAAAATTTGGGTTGCTTGCCTTCTTATTATTGAGTTTAAAGGGCTCTTTATATATTCCAGATAAGAGTCGCTTGTCAGATATTTGTTTTGCAAATAGTTTATACACATTTCTGGTGTGACTTTTTATTTTGTTAATTGCATCTTTTCAAGACAAAAAGCTTTAATTTTGATGAAGTTCAATTTGTCAATTTTTTAGTGGTTCTTGATTTTGGTGTCTTATCAAAGTTACAAAGATTTTCTTGTATATTTTCTTCTGTAACTATTATAGTTTTAGTTATATGTGATCATGTATTATATGTAATCATGACTTTTTACATGAATTTTACATCTCTGAAATTAATAAAACTGTTCAAGGGGGGCTTGGGTGGCTCAGTCGGTTAAGTGTCCTAGTCTCAATTTTGGCTCAGGTCATGATCTCCTGGTTTGTGAATTTGAGCCCTGCATTGGGCGTCACACTGTCAGTGAGGAGCTGCTTGGGATTCTCTCTCTCCCTCTCTCTCTGCCCCTCCCTCCCTCAAAAATAAATAAATTAATTAAAAAAAAAAAAAGAATAGGCATGGAAAACCAGAGTGAAATTATTCAGCCTTTTATAAGACACATCATCATTCTCTAGGTCCCAGGTTTGAAGTGGCATTTTACGGAATACTGTGTCTCATACACTTGTGATATAACTTTCCTGATTTAGACTTCTATTTGTTGTTACCAAGAGAGCAAAACCAGTATGACCTGTCAATGTTAAGTGCTTAGTTTCCTCATTTGGAATGTGTTTTCTTTTTATGAGAAGGTAAAGGACACATTATATTGAGTTGAGACCACTCCCACCTCTCATCCAAAACATTGTGCATGCCTTTGCCCTTTACCTGGGATTATATTTTCAAAACCCACCAGTCTCCACTAGACTACAAGCTGTTCAAGGTTAAGACCTAGGTCTTATTTTGTATTACTATGTTTGAGATGAAACATTCAGTAAATGTTTCCTGAATGAAAGGAGGAATTCCTGGGTCTCTGCTGCTCTGCTGGTGTGGAAGCTACCAGGCTGCTTGTTTGTAGTTCTAATGTCAGTGCTCATGAACTTGGCTTTAGAGAAAAACTGTCCCGCCTCCGTATTCCCGGAGCTTAGCACAATACTTGGCATGCAGGAGAGAAGAAGGGCAAAGAGACAAGGGGAAGAAAATTTGTACAAAATCCCACACACCCCTATTTATGACTTGAAGCAGGGAAACTGGGCAACCTTCAGGTGTAACATAAGGTGAAAACTGTTCAGGATAGAGTCCCAATTCCTCCTGGGCAACAGCGCCAGCATCTTTGGGCTAAGTCCCTTACTTCGAATCTTTTGGGCTTGCGTGGACCCACGCTTCCCTAGCAGGAGAACGCTACGAACACTGAAACCGAGTCTGAGGATTTAGGGGACTCAGAACCCGTTCAATACATGCTCTGCAGCGCTGGATGCCTAGCAACTGTGGGTCGATAGCTCGGCGCTCGACGCAATCCAGCAGGCCTGAGACGCGACGCTCCCTCCGGAGCCTCTCCGGGCCCCGCACCCCTCGGGCCTGGGTCCTCTCAGTGCGCACGCGCGGAAGGGGCTCGGCTGGGGGAGGGGCGCCGGGACGCAGTCGCCGCTAGCGGGCCACGGCCGGGAGGGGCGCACGCACGAGGGGCGGAGCGGCAGGCGCCCCGAGTGGCTGAGGAGCCGGAAACGCGCCTCGGAGGGTGCGGCCCTGAGGAGTCGGCGGGCTGGGCCGGGCCGGGCGGGAAACGTTAGGCCAGCGGCCCCCGGGGCGCGGGGGTCGAGCGGGCGGGGAGGGCCCGAGGCAAGCTCTGCCCGGATGAGGAACAAAGCGGTGGGGCAGGCGCGCGCGCCCCCCGCGCGGCCGGCAGGTGGGCTGCGCGCGGGCCCGGCCGGGGCTGGGCGAGGGCGGCTGGGCCTGCGGGCCTCACGCCGGCGGGCGGGCGAGTCAGTCGGCCGCCCCTGGGAGGCGGTGTCCGAAGCGCCCGGGCGCGCCGGTGGCGAGGGGACGGGGACTGCATCCACTCCGTTTTGGTGACCGCCCTTGTCCTCTCCTCCCTCCCACCCCCCAGGTTGGGCAGCCCCCCTCCCGAAGCTTCTGGAGGAAAAGCCCCGGGTGTCCCCCGGCATGCCCCATCTCGCGGCGGGGTGCGCGGCCGCCGGCCCTCGGGAGAAGTTGGGCGGCCCCGGGCGGCCGCGGGGCCGCGGGGCCGCGTTTGTGCAGCGGTTGTAAGCAAGATGCGGTAGCACGTGACCCTGGAATGCAAACCCTGATGCCGGTTCCCCGCCGCGCCTGTGTTCTTTTCTCTGACACTTGGCCCCAAGCAGATGCATCACAGGTGAGTGATGGGCCCTGTGCTGGTGACATCTTTGGGAAGCGTTTGGCAAATCAGAGTTCAGAGTGCCTTTCTTTGGTTTTGGTGCCGCGAGGGAGGTTACAGGTGCGATTTGCAAATGGATTTATGTCCCAAAGGAGACCAGAAATCCAGAAACCAGAGTTGGGTTGAATCCAGCCTCATGCAACCAAATTTACTCCAAATGCGAATCGTTCTAGATAGTCACACGTTGATTTTTGGCTCATTCACACCTTTTCCCTGTGCCTTTGAGTTATTTGAGCGTTTAATATCTTGATCTGGATTCCAGAGTGTATTTTTAGCTTAACACCATGCTTCACCTTGAATTTTGCTGGTTACCCTGTGGCCCAGATGGTAATGTGGGAGAATTAAGTTCTTAGTGTTGCAGGTTTCATGCAAATATTTCAGGTACTTTATGATACCATGGCAGTACAGATCGGTGCCAGATAGAGTTACATTTGGCTGTTGTTTCGGGACCCTTTCATAGGCTGTATGTTTAGGATGAGGAAGACGAATTCACTGAAGTTGCTGAACCTGTCCATGCCTTTTGCAAAGTGGGTGCGTTTCAGTTAGCTTTTTATATGTCATTCTAAGAAAAAGTTGCAAGATTAGCAAGTGGCAAATGGTTTATTCTGTAAGTCAGTTAGAAACACACACATACAAACTGCAGAAGTGTGAAGGAAAGGATTTTACCAGGAATGAGTAGGGAAGAAGAGAGAGCTTGGGATCTTGATTTTTAGCTCTTCTTCCAAGCTTGCTTCCTAGAAACCCGTATGAGAAAGGTAGGTAGAATAGAATTGCCCTTTAGAATGAGAGTCTTCGGATCTTATTGTAAATTCCCTTCATCTGCTTGCTTTCCCTGGGATATTTGTTACCTTTGGTTTATGGCTGCTGAGGTCATCACATTTCAGTGACTCACGACAAAGCAGAAATCTGCTGAGCCTCACGCTAAACTCTGGTTTGAACTGGTTTGAGAAGAAGGCCTAGGAGTCAACCCAGAAACACCATTTTGATTTTTATCTGGAGATTAGGTACACAGATTAAATTCAGGAATTTTTAGACTGAGATTTGAAGCTATAGACTTTTAGCTTACTTAAAAAAAATATCGTAGCCATTTGTTATAGGTTATTACTGCTCTGGTGGTTGTAGAGTTTTAATTACATTTATAGCTGTAAGAAATTACAGGAAAAGTCCATTTTAAACAAACTCACCTAGAAACTTTCAGCATTACAGGTAGCTGTTGTTTCTTTAGGCTATAGGATTTTTTTTGCATTCTTTTATAGCATAATTAAATACTTGTACTGTTATTAATGTGTTGTCCTTGATGCACCTCATTTATCCTATGCTTCTAGTTGCCTTTCTAGTAAGGATGAAGATGCATTGCTTCATCCAGATCACATATTTCAATTTTTTTTTTTTTTTTTTTTTTTTTTTAACATTTATTATTGAGAGACAGAGACAGAGCATGAGCAAGGTAGGGACACAGAGAGGAAGAGACCCGGAATCTGAAGCAGGCTCCAGGCTCTGAGCTGTGAGCACAGAGCCTGATGCGGGGCTCGAGCTCTCAAACCACGAGATCATGACCTGAGCCGAAGTCGGACGCTTAACCGACTGAGCCACCCAGGTGCCCCTCATTATTAATAATTTAATTCAGACCCAGTATCACTATAACTCCTGTAAAAAGAATTAGTAAAAATTCTTTTAAGTGAATTAAACCAAACCATCTGCAAAAGTCTGGTTTGAAGTAATAGGCCATTTGGAGAAAATACTGTGAAAGAGAAAGCTTGGGTATTTAAAAAAACAAAAACTCTTATTGCCATGTGCTCTAAGGATTGTGCTTTGCTTCGGGTAGTGTGCGTAGGGTTTGAAACAAAGCACACCTGAGTTACATCATATTTTTGCTTTGTGACGTTGACTGAGTTAACGTCTCTGAATCCCAGAGTTTTTATGATTAGAAAGAATATGACATTCGCTGTCTGAGAGCTGTGAGCATAAAAATGAATTAGTAGTTGGTCTGCTCTCATTTCCCTATCCTGATTGCCTCAGGTTGTGCAGTACCTTAAAAGGGAATCACTGAGGTAAGATTTCACCTCACTCGTGTGTGCTCTTTCCTAGGATGAATGAAATGAACCTGAGCCCAGTGGGGATGGAGCAGCTGACTTCATCCTCTGTGAGCAATGCCTTGCCAGGCTCAGGGAGTCACCTAGGGTTGGCTGCCTCACCCACTCACAACGCCATCCCTGCCCCAGGTGAGTGGGAAGGGAGAGCGACTGGATTGGAACACTTAATTGTATTATCAGTTCTAAATGGAGCCTGCAGGGGGTCAAAGCCCCTTTACGAGTGTGAAGGGGAAGCCAGGCAGGTGTGAACAGCAGTTCCACGAGTGGCAGCGTAATGGAAGGAATGTTTTTGTGGAGTCCTGGAGTTCTAGTGGACGGGAGTGGCAGCTTTTTCTGATTAGTCCTCTTGTGGGGTGGGTGGCCTGTTACCTAGAGCTGTAATTTGCTTGGCATTTTGTCTAGGATTACCCATTCATCTGGTTCACTCCCTTGGCGCTCTGTCCCTGGGTTAATAGAAGAGAATGAAAGTTACTCTATTAAGCCTTCTCAGTAAATAGGAGGAATTGAGCTTTATTTTCTATTACATCCAAAACCAGGAACAACCGCAAATGCATGAGGCTGAGAATTATAAGAGGAGATGCCAGAGATGGAGCTCCCAGGTAGGGCTCCCTGGGAGCCTCAGTATCCAGAGAGGAGTTGTACAGAAAAAGCTCCCATTTTCTCTATCGCTGTACATTTAAAACCTTTTTATCTGCTTTATTTTCTTTTTTCTCCTGAAATAGAAAAGAGATAAGCTGTTCGTTCTTACAGTGGTAAGCTAGTGGTCGTTAAAGATTTGTGACATCATAATGGACTTTCTTTATCAAAATAAGAATTAATGTTTAGGGTATTTTTTTCCCTAAAATTTATTTAATGTTTTTAAAATTTATTTTAGAGAGAAACAATGCAAGTGGGGAAGGGGCAGAGAGAGAGAGGAAGACACAGAATCAGAAGCAGGTTTCAGGCTCTGAGCTATTAGCACAGAGCCTGACATGGGGCTCGAACTCACAAACCGTGAGATCATGACCTGAGCTGAAGATGGATGCTTAATCGATTGAGCCACCCAGGCACCCCTAAGGATATTTTAAATCTATAAGTTGTTTAAATAGTTCTCTGTAGGGAATTACCTGCTTAATTACTACTGTGCAGCAGTTAAATAAATTCATCTGAACTAGGGTCTCCACATTCCTTTCAGTGTCCACAAAAGAAATTAAACAATTTATTAGTGAGTTCATTTGATTATCTCTTAGGCATTCCTTTTAGTGAACACTCTCGTTAAGGAGGAAAAGCCTATTAAAAAATATTGCCATGGGCAAACATAAATCACTGCTCAAGTTGGTCAGTATTCATTATTACACTTAGGTACAGTAAGAGTCGTTTCCACACCTTGCAGATATAATCCAAGATAGATACAATCTAAAGTTTGAATTTTTTTAAATCATGAAATACAGCATATGTACTAAAGACTGTATATTTGTACAGTTTTGCACTTCCAAGTAGAAGCATATCTAAGAAATTTTATTTAAAGTTTTTTTTAAGTCTATTTTGAAAGAGAGAGAGCACGTATGCACGCACAAGTGGGGGAGGGACAGAGAGAGAGAGAGAGAGAGAGAGAGAGAGAGAGAGAGAATGCCAAGCAGGCTCCATGCTGTCAGTGCAGAGCCTGATGTGGGGCTCGATCTCACAACCTGTGAGATCATGACCTGAGCCAAAATTAAGAGTTGGATGCTTAACTGACTGAGCCACCCAGGCACCCCTCTAAGAATTTCCTTTTTAATTTTTTTAATGTGTATTTATTTTTGAGAGAGAGAGAGAGAGAGAGAGAGAGAGACACACACACACACATAATGTGAGCAGGCAAGGGGTAGAGAGGGAGACACAGAATCCGAAGTAGGCTCTTAGCCATCAGCACAGAGCCTGACTTGGGGCTGGAACTCATGAACTGTGAGATCATGACCTGAGCCTAGTCAGACGCTTAACGAACTGAGCCACCCAGGCGCCCCGGCTAAGAATTTTTAAACAGTAAAACATTCTCACCATATAAAATGGTAAATATAAATAATGAGGTTAAAAAAAATCTGTAGGGGTGCCTGGGTGGCTCAGTTGGTTAAGTGTCCGGCTTCAGCTCAGGTCATGATTTCACACTCCGTGAGTTTGAGCCCCGTGTTGGGCTCTGTGCTGACAGCTCAGAGCCTGGAGCCTGCTTTGGATTCTGTGTCTCCCTCTCTCGCTGCCCCTCCCCTGCTCATGCTCTGTCTCTCTCTCAAAAATAAATAAAAACATTAAAAAAAAATTAATAATCTGTAATATCATTACTCAAAGACTACTCCTGTGAGCTTTGGTATTTTTTCCCATTTTTATCTCTGTATGATTTGTTCTTTTAAATTTTATTTAAACTAGGTTTTTAATTGTAATTAAATGTTTTAGTACTTGAAAGCAATACAGACAACTGGAGGATCAACTTGGCCATTTTAAAACTAACTTGAGAACTAACTTTAGGGCCTGTTTGTGGATATTTGCACAACACTTCCTGTCTGGGGATATAAAGGGCTTTTAGGTGAGATTTTTCCCCATTTGCAGAAACTTTCTTGAGTTTAGCTAGTGATTATTGAGAGAATTTTTAAGTACTTAACTTTCTTTTAATTGAGAAAAAAAACTTTTTTGTAGGCCTGCCAGTGGCAATTCCAAACCTGGGTCCCTCCCTGAGCTCTCTGCCTTCTGCTTTGTCTCTGATGCTCCCAATGGGTATTGGGGATCGAGGGGTGATGTGTGGGTTACCCGAAAGAAACTACACCCTACCTCCACCACCTTACCCCCACCTGGAGAGCAGTTACTTCAGAACCATTCTACCTGGTAAGTATTATAGTTATTTGGGAAATTTGAAGAAAGAATAGAGCCTCCTATTAACTTCACTTCTTGAAGACTTGAATAACCCTATTTTCTGTTTGTCAGTATTAGATATTAATCTCTAGGTGGGGAAAAAAATCTTTATATGTTTTTGTACTTTTCCTTTTAGCATATACAGATCACACATTATTAATATAGCAGTTTGACTAAGCATAATTTTTTTTTTTTAATTTTTTTCTTAACGTTTATTTATTTTTTGAGACAGAGAAAGAGTATGAATGGGGGAGGGTCAGAGAGAGAGGGAGACACAGAATCCGAAACAGGCTCCAGGCTCCGAGCTGTTGGCACAGAGCCCGACGCGGGGCTCGAATCCATGAGCCGCAAGATTATGACCTGAGCCGGAGTCGGACGCTTAGCCAACTGAGCCACCCAGGCGCCCCAGACTAAGCATGATTTCTTAATGACAGATGAACAGTTTTTTTCCTTTCTCCTCCAGTGTTTCCTTGATTTAATTTTTATAATTTTGCAGTTGTAATTCCTGTCAACCACACGTCCTGCTAGTGTCACTATTTATTATAAATTAAGGTTTATTGGTTTTAAGTTTATTGACTTCTTATTCTCAGTGTATGTTTCAGAAAATTTAGCAAATGGGGAGAAGAACCACCAATAGTCCTATCATCCATCTTCTTGGTGTACTTTCTTCCTGTCTTTTATTTTGGTGTATAGATTTTTACTGTTTTTTATAACTAAGACTGTACTTTCTATATGGTTGTGTGTCCTTTTTTCCACTTAATATTTTCCTGTGTTTTTACATAGTTATTTTTCCTAACTTCTGCATGGTTTTTGTAATTATTCTTTTTAATGTTGCGTTACAATCTACTGAATGGATATTCCATCGTTTGTTTATTATATCAATCTTTATTGTTGGACATTTTGGTTTTTTCCAGGTTCTTATTACTATTATAGGAAAGTCTTTGTGTATAATATTTATGAAATGCATTTAGTGAAGATTACCATTAAGTGGAATTTCTTGTGCAAGAGCCTATGAAAGTGTTTTTGGGGTTCATATGCTCTTGCACATGAGTATATGTATTAAGTGTGTATGTACTTGTATGTATTTAATTTTATATATATATCTAAAACTATATGTATACTTTTATATATTAAGATATATATACTTTCCAAAGAGGTTTTAGTAATTTACATTCCCACTGGCAGTGCAGCAAGTACCATTTGACCACATCCTTATAAGCATGAGTGTTTAAATGTTTCTTTCGGTTTTAATAAAGCAGATACAATTGTGACTTATTTTGAATAGACCATAATGTGTTATGATAGTTTAATAACTTAAAACTTAGTTGTATTTAATTAAATTTTATTAAATTAATTAACATTTTCATGTGGAAGATCTGCTTTTAAATCCTTTTACCTTTTAACTATAATAGAGGAAATTTCAGTATCTTAGGTTTCAGGAATTCCAACTATATACATATTAAAGGCGTCATTTAAATGTTCAATTTCCAGTGACTTCAAAGGAACATAGTTAATTTTTTTTTACGATTTCTGAGTTTCACAGGGAAAACTGAATTATGGTATATGAATGTTGCTATTTATAAGGTATATATCAGTTAAACCAAATAGGTAGGAGATTATTTTATGGCCTATTTATGTTGCCATTTTTAAAGTTTTTTTTTTTTTTTTTTTTTTAAGTTTTTATTTATTTTGAGAGCCAGAGCAAGCATGAGTTGGGGAGGGGCAGAGAGAAAGAGGGAGACAGAGAGAATCCCAAGCAGGCCCTGCTCTTCAGTGTAGAGCCCCAACACAGGGCTGGAACTCATGAACCATGAGATCATGACCTGAGCTGAAATCAGGAGTCAGATGCTTAACCAACTAAGCCATTCAGGCACTCCTATGTTGCTATTTTTATAAAGCATATATGTTAATTAAACCAAAGAAGTAGATAAGAGATTAATTTAGTTATATTTTTAAGGAAAGTAGCTTCTAAGATTTGGAATTCCTTATATTTAACAATGTACTAAAAAGTCTCTAAAATCTCATCTTCTTCTTTTTTCAGGCATTTTATCTTATTTAGCTGACAGACCACCACCTCAGTATATCCACCCTAACTCTATAAATGTTGATGGTAATACAGCATTATCTATTGCCAATAATGCTTCAGCTCTAGATCCCTATCAGTCCAATGGAAATGTTGGATTAGAACCAGGCATTGTTTCAATAGACTCTCGCTCTGTGAACACACATGGTGCCCAAAGTCTTCATCCCAGTGATGGCCATGAGGTGGCCTTGGACACAACAATCACTATGGAGAACGTCTCTAGGGTTACCAGCCCAATCTCTACAGATGGAATGGCAGAAGAGCTTACAATGGACGGAGTTGCAGGCGAGCATGCCCAAATCCCAAATGGCTCCAGAAGTCATGAACCTCTGTCTGTAGATTCTGTGAGCAACAACCTTGCAGCAGACACTGTAGGACATGGTGGTGTGATACCCATTCATGGGAATGGTCTGGAGCTCCCTGTGGTCATGGAGACAGACCACATTGCAAGTCGGGTCAACGGGATGTCTGACAGTGCCCTCAGTGACTCCATCCACACCGTGGCCATGAGCACCAACTCTGTAAGCGTGGCACTCTCTACCTCACACAACCTCGCCTCCTTAGAATCTGTTTCCCTCCATGAAGTTGGCCTAAGCCTAGAACCTGTGGCTGTCTCCTCCATCACCCAGGAGGTTGCTATGGGGACAGGTCATGTAGATGTATCTTCAGACAGTCTTTCTTTTGTACCACCTTCACTGCAAATGGAAGACTCCAATTCAAACAAGGAAAATATGGCAACCTTGTTTACGATTTGTGAGTGTGCTTAGCCTTTTTCTTTTGGAAATATTGGTAGAAAGGGCTATCATCTCTAACAGATTTAATCACAAAGTCAGGTGTTGATTAAGGGAGTATAGAAAGTAATAGACTTTGGAATTTTTCTTTGTGCATTGTCCGTTATGTTAATGGCTTTTTCTTAAGTAAGTCAGATGACATACAGACATTTTGTTGGTTCTTACAGTATCCTGAAGTAATGAAACCATAGTCATTTCCTTCTGTATTTTACAGATACTCTCAGCCCAGTAATCAAGATCTATCCCTGTGTTTCAAAAATAGAGTTAATTATAGAACTGTAGTGAGGTGTTCTCTGAGGTATTCTGTGTGTCAGGTTGTGTGCTTTTTCAACATAAGATTTATTAGATCACATGTACTTCTTTATCCGTATGGAAATAGTAGGTAGATACAAATGCAAGTTTTATTTTTGCTCAGATTGCGTATAAATTACTGTAGTTGGGCATGTAAAAGTTCTTTTTATGGGTCAAGAATAACAAAAAGCAATAGAAAAACTGTTGGTTTATTGATGTCATTACATGCGTCATTCATGCAGGAAACATGTTGAATGCTTAGTATATGCCGGCCTCTGTGCCAGACACGGGGTAGAAAGCAGTCTGCAGCAGAGGACAGCTGACTTTAACGAGCTTATAATCTGATGGGAAGCGTGGGCAAGTAAAGGGGCTGTTGAGATATGGTATGATAAATGGGAAGGTGGGGTTAAGTGCCAGGTCTGAAGGAGCCTGAGGTGGGCATCTAACAACGCCATGGAAGCAATAGGGAAGACTTATCAGGGGACACTGTGTATGTGTTAGCACAGACTCAAAGGACATTAAAGGTGTTGGCAGCAGAGGATCAGGAAGAACAGCATCCCAGACAGGAGTTGCCACCCATAAGTGCCTAGAACTAAGAGAATGTCACATGGTTCAGAATTGCTGAAGCATAAAATGTGGGTGATGAGAAAGAAGTAGGAGCCAGAACACAAAGGGTTTTCTAAGACCAGTCAAGGATCTGAAGGAGTGAGGTTTGGGATGGGGGTTCTGCTGCAAGGTGAGGGCTAGTTTGTTAGAGGCAAGTAGTAGGTAAAGGAGATGATGCCATAATTTAAGTGAAAGGTGATTTTCTAACCTAAAATAGAAGGAATGATGGTGAGAAAAAGTGGGGTATATTTACAGAAGTTGGGAGAGAAGGGTTAAGGAGATACCCCTGGTTTCTGGCAGGAGACTAGGGGGTAGTGGTACCACTCCTTAGGATAATGAATGGCGGAGGAGGACTGTTGTTTTTTATTGTAGTTTTCTATTTTTTGTTTGTTTTTTTGAGGAGTGATGGTGAGTCTGGTTTCAGACCTGTTGATTTTAGTGTCTATAAGATACCCAGTGGAGGTGTTTAGTGAGAATATTAATCTGGAACACAGAGATCTGTCTGCAGCTATTTAGGGATCCTCAGCATTAGGACGTTAATCACAGCCATGGAAGTGGAGTGAAATTAGCTCCTAGTGCGAGTATGGCATATAAGAGGGTTAGGGATTTTAAGATGCGATGGCAGAGGAAGAGCTTCCGAAGTAGATTGAACAGGAGGGTCAGAAAAGTAGGACAGAGCTTCTGGTGCCTCAGAAGCCAAGCAGTGAGGAGGACTTTTATGTTAACCTTTTAAAGTCTGAAATTTATAATTTTGAAATAATTTAGGAATGTAGGCTCATTAACTTAGCAGAAGTTAAGAGGTGGCCTAAGTAAGCCTATTGATCCTTTTTTATATGGGTATGCAGAACCTCTTGCTCCTATGTGTTTTTTTTTAATTCACATGTACATTTTACATTGTACAATTTAGTGGCTTTTAGTATATTGACAAGGTTGTGGAACCAGCACCACTATCTTATTCCAAAACAATTTTATCACCCCAGATACCCCACTAGCAGTCACTCATCATTCCTTTCCTTCTAACCCCTCCTCCCCTCCTCCTTTCCCTGCCATCATTCTCAGGCATCCATTAATCTTTCTATAGATTCACCTATTCTGGACACTTCATATAGTGGTAGCATACAACCTGTGGCTTTCCTTGTCTTGCTTCTTTCCCTTAGCATAATGTCCTGGCTCGTCCATGTAGCATGGATCAGTACCCCATTCCTCTTTATGGTTGAGTACTACTCCATTGTGTGGTGATAACCACATTTTGTTTATCTACCTTTCATTCTTGAACATTTAGTTTCTACTTTTGACTATTAAGAATAATGCTGCTATGAATATTCATATGCAAGTTTTTGTATGAACATGTTTTTAAGTCTCTTAGATACATGTTTAAGAGTAGAATTGCTTTGTGATGCCTGGGTGGCTCAGTCAGTTAAGCGTCCGACTTTGGCTCAGGTCATGATCTCATGGCTTGTGAGTTCGAGCCCCTTATCAGGCTCTGTGCTGACAGCTCAGAGCCTGGAGCCTCTTCAGATTCTGTGTCTTTCTCTCTCTCTGCCCCCCCCCCCCCCCCCCCCCCCAACACTCTGTCTCTCTCTGTCTCTCAAAAATAAATAAACATTAAAAAAAAAAGAGTAGAATTGCTTTATGTTTAACTTTCTGAGAAATTGCCAGACTGTTTTCTGAAGTAGTTGCACCATTTTCAGTTCTCAACATCCGTGTATGAGTGTTCTAATTTCTCCACATCTTTTAAACACTTTCTGTTGTAGCCATCTTAGTGGCTGTGAGGTGGCATGTCATTGTGGATTAGATTTGCATTTCCCCAGTGACAACAATGTTGAACCTCTGTCCTTATTTGCCATTTGTGTATTTTCGGAGAAACCTTTAAGCATTTTTCTGGTATGAAATCTGAATCTCATTTGGAGATTTAACATGGATTCTTCAGTGCAATGGAGAATCAGTTCTCACCAACTGTAGGGGATCTTTAATATTCAAGGAATTTTTAGTCAAGTAGTAGTTGAAGTAAGATATTATCTCTGCTTTGCGTAAATATGAAAACTTTGATATTTTATGTCATATAAGTGGAAATGTGTAATGATTGCTTAGGAGAAAGACACTTTGATGGCTGTGGTTCTAAGGTTTATGTATTCCAACTATTTGTGGACGAATTCGGAAAGTTTGAACATAATCATTGACTAAAAGGGGTCATGTATGCTCTTCCTTAACAGAAATAAAAAAGCAGAAGATTTACAGAGAATGACACTTGTTGTAAAAGTGAAGTCACAGTAAGCATAGAGATCAGTATATAAAGGCAGCACCCTTTCTGACAATGCAAAAAGAAAGACAGTATGAACAGTAAGAAATTAAGAATTTTAAGCAAACATGTCTGCAAGAAGCTGATTCTACCTATCGTCCCAAAGAGCATTTTTTGCCCCCCGCCTTTTTTAAAAAAGAATCTGTTATCAAAACCTGGTTGACCAATTTGTTGATAGTGAAAGAAAAGTGAACAGAGGTGCCGCTGTCTCTGACTCTGTTGACCTGTATTGTCCTCTCCGTTTTGACCTTGCATGACAGCATTTCAACTCACTGTCCTCATATAGTTGGGTAGAGTTGGAATCTTGGGACTTTAGATATATGTAAAGGTATCTACCTAATGTAAGGAATAATGTAATTCATTTTTTAAATAATCTAGTGTAATCTACTTTTACTAGTGTAAAAAGTAATCTACTTTTCAATCAGTCTCTTATGGACTGAATAGTAAAATTGTCCTGTGGGATTAAAAAAAAAAATTCAGATCCTGTCAGAGAGAGATCTAAGACTGGGATATGTATTTTAGTGTAAGAAAGTGATTGTTTGATCAGAATATTTTTATTAGAACTTTGCTTCTTATTGGTTATGTTTTAGTAATAGCATTTAAATTAAAAAGCAGGTGGCAATTTAGGCTGCTTGAACTAACCCCGTTTGTATCTCTCAAATTTCCCATCCATAGGGTGCACGCTCTGTGACCGAGCCTATCCCTCAGACTGCCCTGATCACGGACCAGTGACTTTTGTTCCTGACACTCCAATAGAGAGCAGGGCGAGGCTTTCTCTCCCAAAGCAGCTTGTTCTTCGCCAGTCAGTTGTGGGAGCAGAAGTTGGTAAGAACCTTGGAACTCTCAAAGCCCATCAGTTCTCTTCTTTCTCTGTTAGTGTAGAGTTGTAAAAGTGGATAGGTATAATTTCATCATTATTTGGTTGATCAAAAGTTAATTTATGGCTTAAGCATTCTTTTAGGAACATTTGTGTAGTAATAGCAATAAATCAAGTTGAAACTTTATTGAGAAAATTCCCCTTTCTTAGAATCAAAATTGAATAAAGGAGAAACTCTTGGCCTGAGTCTGAAGACTTTGATTCTTGGCTGTATCATCCTCTAACAATTATGACAAAACATTCCTCGAAACTTAAGTTTCTTCTCTAAGACGTGGAAAATTCACCACTGATAACTTTTTGTCACAAAAAAAAGATCAAGTGTTTTTAAATTTCCTAATACTCCTTAGGAGAAAGGACTGCCAGAGTTTGGTTACCCATATTTGAATTTAAAATGGTTTCTAGGGGCGCCTGGGTGGCTCAGTCGGTTAAGCGGCCGACTTCGGCTCAGGTCATGATCTCGCGGTCCGTGAGTTCGAGCCCCGCATCGGGCTCTGTGCTGACCGCTCAGAGCCTGGAGCCTGTTTCGGATTCTGTGTCTCCCTCTCTCTCTGACCCTCCCCCGTTCATGCTCGCTCTCTCTCTGTCTCAAAAATAAATAAACATAAAATGGTTTCTAAATTACTGTGCCTTTTCTTTGAAAATACCAAACTAGGTTCATTATTTTTCAGCTGTAGTTTGGGTATGAGTCAGTTGAAAGCATTAAAAAGCTTAAATAATATAGAGCAGTGCTTTAAGCACAGATGATTTCATAAGTTTGACTTACAGTAATTGGTCTATGTTTTTATCATCAAGTAATGTTCTTTAGTCATTTGGGAAGGACTTGTTTTGGTTCCTTGTGTATAAAACTGGGTTTAGGAATTTCTGATAGTGGTTCTTACTCTGCATATTTCTTCTGAGTTTCCTTTAATGTGTTGATTACATTTTCCATATTTATAGGATAGAACCCATAAAACTTAGCTACCTCACAGGAGTGCTGGAGTATCAGTTCTTAGGTTCACTGAGGATAAGATTCTTTATGTGAGCTAAGCTACTCTCTCTTGTATATCCTATTAGGTGTTTAAATCATTGACTGGGTAGTTGGTGTCTTTCCCCTGCTAGGTGTATGGACTGGAGAAACCATTCCTGTGCGGACTTGCTTTGGGCCTCTCATTGGCCAGCAGAGTCACTCCATGGAAGTAGCAGAATGGACAGACAAGGCGGTTAACCATATATGGAAGGTCAGCGTTCATGAAGTTCTTCTGTGACTTTTGGATGTTTTTATTACAGTGATGTAGTTAAAAGTGTAAAAGCAGTAGAAGTGACGTAGTAAAAGTCGAAATTGGGCAAGACTCATACGGTGCCATTCACCTGTCAGTCATTTGTTTAATATTATGTCCTTTTTGTTCTTTATAGCCAAATTATAATATTTAGCAAAATACCAGCTATTGAATTTAGAAGGTAAACTGTTTTTAGTCTTTCTTTTGTTAGATAATCCAGTAATTCTTCATTCTAATTACTTGTGGCAGCTGAGGCCATGGACTTTGTTTATATGATGAAAGTCTTGTTTTGTAATCAACGAAAACATTTCTCAAATAGCTTGAGAAACAGTTCTGGGATTGGAAGCTGAGACCATTTCTCTAGTTTTCTAATGGGAGGGGCTGGAAATGCAGGGTTTTGACATAAATAGCTATTCCTGTAACATGTTTGTAGAGATTCACTTGTAGTCAATAGATTGGGAATGATGCCTGCAGAATTGGAGTGAGAGGAAGGTTGGTCTTGTGATCAGTGGAAAGGTATGGTGTTGCTGGCACTGGGGACTTGAATTTTGGTTTCCAGAAAGAACACAGAAGAACGCTAGGTCCAGTGGAAAAAGAATGAGAAGAGATGGTTCTCTGACCTTTTTGTCCATTCAGTGATCCACCTCCACCATATGGTAGGTGATGAAGACAAGTAGACTGTTTTGTGTTTTCCAGTCAAGCCAAAATGTGAATAATCAAGAGCAAGGTCATTCTATACCTTGAGCACTGTCAGTCTCTGATGGTATTTATGACGTTGCTGGAAATGGGGGACTGGTGGAATGACAAACGTGTGAGAAGGCAACCATGGATTTCCACACTGACTATGAAAGCTGAGATCTACTGCAGAGTAAATGCGATTGTTGCTAGCCTAAGTTTAATAGCGCTTTGTATTGTGTTAGTTCATTTGATATGTATGTTTACCTTCTGTTGACAGATATACCACAACGGTGTCCTAGAATTCTGCATCATTACAACTGATGAAAATGAATGTAATTGGATGATGTTTGTGCGCAAAGCCAGGTAAGAGTAGTCTGGATGAAGAAATAGTTACGATTTGAATGTTTTTCAGTAGGAAGCTTTGCATAAAATAGGGAAGAGTCAGGGTCCAGATTATACTGCTATCTGAACATATGTTAAGGCCTAAGGCTTTTTACCTTCTTTCCTCCAGTAGTTGCTGATTAATGGCAACTGTAAGTCAAAACACAAGAAACTATCCTTTTTTAAACTAGTTTATTTAAACAATAAGTAATGATACAGTTATCATTGAATTTGCAAGTGGGTACCTTCTCTTTATTTCCACTATTAATCAGCCCTCAGGCTGTTGTAGTTCTTGTTCAGTTCTCTATCTCTGTGTCTTTGTCATATGCTCTTAATATTTCATTTTATTAACTTTTCTTCTGGTGAAAGACTCTCTAGTGGTTCTGACTATAAAGGGCAATCAGCTGATGTACACAAGTATGAATTTTGTTTCTATATGAGTCCCTCCTAATCACTAGGGTAGGGAATTGGAAAAATAACCTAAAGAAAATAGTTATGTCTAAGTATTCATGTAGAGTTTTGTTCTAGGGATATGATGTGTTTAGCATATATTTCAAAATTGATATGCTTGATCTATTAAATGTGATAACTTAGGAACCGGGAAGAACAGAATTTGGTGGCTTATCCCCATGATGGAAAAATCTATTTCTGCACTTCACAAGATATCCCTCCTGAAAATGAACTGCTTTTTTATTACAGCCGGGATTATGCTCAGCAGATTGGTAAGTTACGATAAGACTTATTTCTCCTGAATCTAGCATGGTAAAAACACCAAGGACCAGAAGTAGTTTTGGTAATGGTTACATGTTAGGTGAACCAAATTACATACGTTCATATATATAAAAGTAGGATATTACCCTATGTTAGAAGTGTTAAAATCTGTGAGGTTCTTCATAAACTGAATGTTATTGATTAAGCAGTATTCATATGAAAGGAACTTTTGTGTTAGGATTTTGATTTGGGGTATTGGAAGTTCCTGAGGCTGCTTTTTGAGCCAGTACCATTGTAATTTAAATTCATAAAAAACAGACAATCTCCTTTAATGGATTTAATCTTCATAGTCTTTTCCTTTGCCCTGTGTCATGACGACAAGTTTAAAAGTTTTTACTACCAAAAAAATTTTTTTTAATGTTTGTTTATTTTTGAGAGAGACAGTGCGATTGGGGGAGAGGACAAGAGAGAGGGAGACACAGAATCTGAAGGCTCTAGGCTCTGAGCTGTCAGGACAGAGCACGACATGGGGCTTGAACTCAACGAGCTGCGAGATCATGACCGGAGACACAGAATCTGAAGGCTCCAGGCTCTGAGCTGTCAGCACAGAGCACGACATGGGGCTTGAACTCACGAGCTGCGAGATCATGACCTGAGCCGAAGTCAGATGCTTAACACACTGAGCCACCCAGACGCCCCACTAAAAAAATTTTTTTGCCTGGGAAAGATGTCTTATAATCCAGTGTTACCAAGTGCTTCCTTTGTATCTGGCATGCTCTGTGAGATGCTGGGAGTATTGAACAAGACATTTTAGTTTTACAGGTAATGGGCAAGGTGGAAATTTTGGTAGAACGGAGAATGCAAGCAACATTATTAATACCCAGAACGAGTTTTAAAATTTAACTACGAGAAGACATTGAGTAATTTTTTTTTTTTTGAAGGTGTTCCTGAACACCCAGATGTGCACCTCTGTAACTGTGGCAAGGAGTGCAATTCCTATACAGAGTTCAAAGCTCACCTTACCAGCCACATCCATAACCATCTTCATAGCCAGGGCCACAGCAGCAGCCATGGACCAAGCCACAGCAAAGAGAGGAAGTGGAAGTGCTCCATGTGCCCCCAGGCTTTTATCTCTCCTTCCAAACTTCACGTCCACTTTATGGGTCACATGGGTATGAAGCCCCACAAGTGTGATTTCTGTAGCAAGGCTTTTAGTGATCCCAGCAACCTGCGGACCCACCTCAAGATACATACAGGTACGTTATATTGGACCATCAAAATGGAATTTCACGACAATTAGAAATTGCAGTAGTAAAGAAATTGCAACAAGATAGTCTTGCGGGTATAGAATTGAGATATTAGAGAATGAATCCAGCTGGCTCTCAGCAGGACTTCATTGGGTGATAAATCTGGGTGGAATAATTGTGCTTCCTCAGAGAGTGTTGCCTCCAGTTATTACAGTGTTCCCCATTCCAGGTCCCCCCTCCCCACCCCATAGTGTGAAGGTGACTGGGAAAATGTACTGAATTAGAAAGGTGATCCATGTTTGGACTTTTTTTTAAGTTTATTTATTTTTGAGAGAGAAAGAGCATACTCGTGCACAAGCAGGGAAGGACAGAGAGAGAGGGGGAGACCCAGAATCCAAAGCAGGCTGCAGGCTCCAAGCTGTTAGCACAGAGCTCAGCACAGGGCTCAAACTCACCAACTATGAGATCATGAGCTTCCTATGGAGCTGCTTTTTAATAATAGGCATGAAAAGAAAGATGTCTTCACTGGCTCCCACCATGCAGCTCATCCTTCTTCTAAGCCGAAGTCACTTAACCGACTGAGTCACCCCGGTGCCCCTGCGTTTGGACGTTACAGCAAAGGGAATTCTAAGGAAACACTCTGAGCCTTCATGAGAGCTCACTCCTAGACACCAGCCAGAACCAGTTTCTCTCCTGTGAATAGTGCTCAGTAAACACTGCCAAGTTCTATTTTCTGAGGTTCCGTTTTCTAAATTCCATGTA
Organism: Panthera tigris; assembly: GCF_018350195.1. Classification (NCBI taxonomy): domain Eukaryota; kingdom Metazoa; phylum Chordata; class Mammalia; order Carnivora; family Felidae; genus Panthera; species Panthera tigris. The sequence goes on along the minus strand of NC_056666.1, from coordinate 126,067,075 downwards.
AACCAACCCCTTTGTTTTAACACTTTTTAAAATACATACTACAAAATATCTGATGAAGTTTTAGTTTTCTTGTCTGAGTCATTGGTTTTCCAAATCTTTGAAAGTAAAATTCTTTCTTGTCCTTTGCATTAAGACTGAGTAGTCATAACAGAGACTGTATGGCCCACAAAGCTTAAGATACAGACTAGACTTTAGAAAAAGTTTGCTATCCCCTGACTTAGAGTAATCTTATTTCTGCATTCTTAGTATTTTATTTCATCCCTGGTTTATGAGGTCATATGTTTAAAAAATGGAAAACTATAAATTTAGGTTGTAAAAGTATATTTGTTGACAGTGCTAGAATTTATGAGGTTTTTTAAACATAGTTGAGTTAGGTTGGTCTCTAGGCTTATAAGTAGTTTTTTTTTTTTTTTTCAGATTTTATATCCTGTGTCAGCTATAAACAGTAAAAAATTATTTATATACATCCAGGTAAGTGGTCCTAGAAGGAGGTCAGATTTATTAGCTTCCCTGGCTTTAGTCACAGAATATAAGTTCATATTCTCTGACTGGTTCTTGGTAGATAGCCCTAGAAAGTGATGTTCCAGTTACCAGTCAGTTCTTTCATTTCTGCCTCTGCCACATGCCCATACATGTGCCTGGTCTTCTTGGGAGTGCTAATGATTGTGTTAGTCACAGTGTGGCAATTTGGGTTCATGTGCAGGTCAGAAGAACTACAGATGTACTTTGTGTGACAAGTCTTTCACCCAAAAGGCTCACCTTGAGTCCCACATGGTTATCCACACGGGCGAGAAGAATCTCAAGTGTGATTACTGCGACAAGTTGTTCATGCGGAGGCAGGACCTCAAGCAACACGTACTCATCCACACACAGTAAGTCCTCCAACAGCCAACACGCCCCTGGGGTGGTGAACTCGAGTGCTCGCTCGCACTGACCCGTTGTGTGCCTCCTGGCTTGGCACCCTGGTAGCCACTGCTTGTGTCCACACAGCCAAGCAAAGGTTGGAAACCTAAGTTTTTGGTTTTATCCTGGAAGGTTTTACTTGTTTGCTTTATTTTTCTTATTTTTCACTTCTCTGTATTTGCTTTTTTCCAACACATAGTGTGATTTGGTTTAACAAATATTTAAGTATCTCCTTGATGTCCAGCATTATGCCAACTGGTGAATACACAGAGATAAAAGACACAGACCTTGTCTTTAAAGAGCTCGAAGTCCGGTAAGAGAAGCAGAACAGTACAGCACTACCATACCGTGCTGCAGTCAGAGTAAGCATCAGATCCTGAGAGGCTGTGGAAGAGGGTCACTGACCCGGCCAGGGTGTCTGGGAGAGCCTCCTGGTAGTCTGAGCTAAGTAGTAAAGAAGATTAAGTTAGAATTATTTAGGGAGGCAGAGAAGGATAAAGGATGGGAATAGTATTCTAGACAGAGGAAAGGCATATTTAGAAATACATGTACGAGAAGGACTGTGGAATGCAAGTGGTTCTTTACAGTTAGAGCACAGTGTGCGTGTGAGAACAATGGAGAGAGAGGCGGCAGTAAAGTCAGGAGCCTTTTATCCAACTAGGAAAATTAAATTTCATTCTGGAGGTAATGGGGAGCCACTGAAGGATTTTACCTCCCCATGTCGCAGGCACCGTTCTGTGCCATGTGTGTGTTTTGATTATGGTAAAAACACATAAAATTTACTGTCTTAACTACTTTTAAGTGTACGGTTCAGTAATGTTAAGTGTATTCACACTCTTATACAAGTGTTGAAGGACTTTGAGGAAAAATGTCAAGGTGAGATATTCCATTTTATAAAGGATTGAAGGAGAAGGTCAAATATTAGGAGACTCATTAAGAATTTATTGCATGAGGGGCACCTTGGTGGCTCAGTTGGTTAAGCATCGAACCTCAGCTCAGGTCATGATCTCATGGTTCATGGGTTCAAGCCCCATGTCTGGCTCTGTGCTGACAGCACAGAGCCTGGAGCCTGCTTCAGATTCTGTGTGTGTCTCCCCAGCCACCCCCCTCACTGCCCCTCCACTCCTTATGTGCGCACGCACGCGCCGTCTCTCTCTCTCTCTCTCAAAAATAAATAAACAAACATTAAAAAAAAAAAATTTATTGCATGAGAGGCACCTGGGTGGCTCAGTTGGTTAATCGTCCAAGTCTTGGTTTTAGCTCAGGTCATGATCTCACAGTTGTGAGATTGAGCCCCATATCAGGCTCTGTGCTGATAGCATGGAGCCTGCTTGGGATTCTCTCTCTCCCTCTGCCCCTCCCTTGCTCCCACTCACTTGCTCTCTCAAAATAAATAAACTTAAAAATTTTTTTTAAAAAATTACATGAATCCAAGTGTAATTAAATGTCTGGGCTTTGTTAGTTACAGTATTGGTAAAGAGAAGAGAACAGATTTTGTGGTCCTGAGCTTTTAGTAAGTGTCAGAAGAAGGAGAAAATATTAGCTTATATTATGGGAGGTACTATTTAGAAAGTTATGTTCAATGGAAACTTGATACTTTGATAAGGCTTAGTAAAGATACTAGCTCTTTTGTCTGATTCCTAATCAAATGCAGCCTGAGACACTAAAACAAGGAGTCTAGGCCTACATTTATAATGCTCAAAATGACTTTTTAAAAGAAAGTCTTCATGAAATAGTTTCATTATTAGTGTGAATTTTGGAAATTAGACACACTAATTATCAAATACTGTATAGAATATACATACTAGCACTGAAAGAGATCTCTGGCGTCATTTAATCCAGCTGCTTATGTTAGTCAGCTTGAGCTGCCATAACAAAATACCTTCTGGAGACTGGAAACCCAAGATCAGGGTGCCAATATGGTTGGGTTCTGATGAGAGCCTTTTTCCTAGCTTGCAGATAGCTGACTTCCTGCTCTGTCCTCACATTGGGGAGAGAGCAAGCGAGCTCTGGTCTGTTTGTCTTTTCATGTGACACTTATCCATCATGGGGGTCCCATCCTCGTGACCTCATCTAAATCTAATTACCTCTCATAAGCCTCATCTCCAAATACCATAACATTGTGGTTTATGTCTATAACATGAATTTCTTGGGGGGTGGGGCACACAGACATTCAACCTGTAACACTGTTCATAATAATCACTTAGAAAATGTGAAAACCAGTTGGTGCCAGGACCCTACCTCCAGGGATTCTAATTTAGTTGGTTAGGGGGAGAGCCCTGGACTTTATTTTTTAAAAGCTCCCCAAGTGACGCTGATGTCCAGCCAGGGTTGAGAGCTACTGAGTTCATCCAAATGCTCCCCTTGTTTCCACAGTGTTTCTGACAAGTGGTTACTTTTTTCTTGAATACCATACAACTGATAATACTTTGAGGGAAAGTTTTGCTTGAATCAACTTATGTCAGCCTCCATTCATGCTACATCTGTCTTCTGGAATGATACCCGTAAATTTAATATGTCTTTTAATTCACAGATTTTCATACTTGGGATTGCTGTCATGTTCCCTTTAAGCCCTCTTTTCATCAGCCTTCATGCCTCTAATTTCTGCAACTTTCCCTCATCACCTGGTTTCAAATTTGGTACCCAGAAATGAACATTAATAAAGTGGACTTATTTTCTTCATTGACCTTGACCTTCTCTTCTTTCACGTGATGGCTGAATTTGCACTTGCTTTTTTTGTAGCCATTTCACAGCATAATGCAATATGTAAAGTATTTTTTTAATGTTTGTTTATAATTTTTTTTAAACATTTATTTTTTCAGAGACAGAGTGTGAGTGGGGAAGGGGCAGAAAGAGAGGGAGTCACAGATTCCAAAGCAGACTGCAGGTTCTGAGCTGTCAGCACAGCTCCTTTCCTAGGGAGGTCATTGGTAAAATTTTCAGATGTTTGTATTTTTACCTTTAGACATTTCAAAATGGATATAGTACTATTAGAATGCATTTTATCTTCTTAGAAAAAAACCCAGCTACAGCCCTAAAGCCAAATGCAGGAGGAGTTCCCTCCCACAGTGTGAGGAGAGTGTGAGGCACATAGCAGAGACTGACTTTGCCTGTCCTTTCAGAAAGAGGAACTTGAGAACAGGAGCAGGGACACTTACTCCCTAGGCCATCTTCTTAGTCCCATTGGTTTTTGGATATCAGCTTTAAGATATCTCCAACCTTCTGTATCTAACCAGTCAGCATCTCTGAATTTTGGATGTCCACCAAAGCAACTCAAAGCTGGTGTGTTCAAAACTCAGCTCTTAATACTACCTCCACAAACTTGATTTTCCCCCAGTGTTCACCAGCTCGGTACATGGTACCACCACTCATCCTAGTGGCTCAAGTCAGACACCTTGGAGCCATCTTGAACTCAGTCTTCCATTCTTCATTCAGCTTTACCCAGTCCAGACCACCAGGCTCTTTTGTATGGACCATTTCAGTAGTCTTCCAGCCACCCTTTCTCCTCCTGTTCTCTCCTCATGCATTCCCTCACACAGTTACCCAGGCACACACACACATAAAAACACTGTATTCTGTCATAGCAGCCAGAGTGATCCATTTATTTAGCTTATTTTTTTTTTTTTTTAAGTTTATTTATTTTGAGAGAGAGAAAGTGTGAGTTGGGGCAGCGGGGGGAGGGTAGAGAATATCCCAAGCAGACTCCTCGTTGCCAGCACAGAGCCTGATGCGGGTTTCAAACCCACAAAGTTGGTTTGAAGTTGGATGCTTAACCGACTGAGCCCCCCAGGCGCCCTTGGAATGATCCATTTAAAACACAAGTCAGACTGTTAACGTTCTTTGCTCATAATTCTCCGTCGTTCCCATCATACTTGGGTTAGAAGGTTTTTACCATAGTCTGGAAGTCCCTTCATGGTGTGGTAGTGCCGTGTCTCCCACTTCATCTTTATTACTTTTCTCCTCATATTCTGCAGTAGCCACATTGCCTTCCCTTTGAAGATACTTCAGCATACTAAACACACTTCAGTCTCGGGGCCTTTGCACTGAACTGTTTGTGCCTAGACATACCCCCACCCTAGATATCTCCCTGTCTCTCTGTCTCATTTCAGGTTTTGCTCAAAAATGTTGTCATCTCAGAATAGCCTTTCTTGACTATCTTATCTAAAATAGAACTCCATTGCTCTTACCTGGTTTCATTTTTTCATAGTACTTTTTACTGTTTGGTATCATGTTTCTTATTTTTGTTTATGGTATAACTCCTCTATTAGAACATAAACTCCTTGAGGGGTGCCTGGCTCAGTCAGTTAAGTGTTAGACTTCAGCTCAGGTCATGAGCTCATGGTTCGTGAATTTGAGCCCCACATTGGGCTCTCTGCTGTCAGCACAGAGCCTGCTTTGGGTCCTCTGTCCCCCTGTCTCTCTGCCCGTCCTCCACTAGTTCTCTCTGTCTCTCAAAATAAATAAATAAACTTCAAAAAGTTTTAAAGAAAAGAAAACATAAACTCCTTGAAGGCAGGGACTTCGTTTTCCATATCCTGTAGCTACACAGAATCCCTCTGTGCCCTCTCCTGCTGGGAGAAGGTGGTAGAAATGCTAACGGGCTCAGGCTTCAGAACTTCTCACTGCACCCTACCTTTTCGAGGATCTTAACCTTCTTTTATCTGTTTTGTATACTGAGCCTTGTTAAGCTTTGTTCAACTAGAGTTAAAAAATTCCAGGTTTTCATGATCTCTGTTTTTTCTCTCTCAAATGTCTAAGCCAGGATTACTCAAACCTTGATACAACTGACAGTTTGAGCTGGGTAATTTTTGTTGTATGGGATACAATTAACACCATAGTGAGATCCCATTATGTATTGGCCAGGTGGCACAAATGTTCAAATTTGAATCTTCCAGCTGTTGAGAATGTGGGGCAACAGGAGCTCTCAAGTGGCTGCTGATGGACATGTATATTCGTACTACCACGTTGGAGGGGCGCCAGGCTGGCTCTGTCGGTAGAGCATGCAACTCTTGCTCTGCCACAGCAAGAGTTGTAAGTTCAAGCCCCATGTTGGGTGTAGAGATTATTTAAAAATAAATTATTACTGTTTTTTTTCTTTTTTTGAGGGAGAGCTTGTGAGAGTTTGCGCACACACACTTGAACAGGGAATAGGCAGGGGGGGAGACGGAGAACCTTAAATAGGCTCCTCTCCCAGTGCCTAGTGCGATGTGGGGCTTGATCTCATGAGCATCATGAGATCATGATCTGAGCTGAAATGAGGAGTTGGATGCTTAACTAACTGAGCCATCCAGATGCCCCTAAAAATAAAATCTTAAAAAAAAAAAACAAAAAAACAACCCACCACAGTGGAGAAGAGTTTAGCATTATTCAGTAAAGCTAAGGATGTGCATATCCTTTCATCTAACTCTAGCGCCCTGAGTACATGCCCTAGAGAAACTCGTGCATATGCAGAACAACATGCAAGTATAAAAATATTCATAGTACTGTTGCCTGTGATAATAATTGGAAAGCACCCAAACATCCATAAACAGTAGACAAATCCAGTACCACAGAGAAGTTGTGGTATATTTGTAAGTAGCGCACAGCAGTGGAAAGGAGCAAAGTACTCGTTCTCACAGCAGCTTGAATGCATTTCATAAACATGAAACACAAAGGAGATACATACAGGTAGGCAGAATCCATCTCTGCTGTTTAAACTATACAAATGTTTTATGACTCTGCTGTTTGCTATGAAAAAAAGCCTGATTTCCAGAAGAGTAGAGCTCCTCTAACAAAGACGTGAGGTTGTGCAGAATAATTGTGTGCCTCGGTTGTCATGTGTAACCCCAAGTCAAAGGTTTTTCCTTGTGTTCCTCTTAGAGAGCGCCAGATCAAGTGTCCCAAGTGCGATAAGCTGTTCTTGAGAACAAATCATTTAAAGAAACATCTCAATTCTCATGAAGGAAAACGCGATTATGTCTGTGAAAAGTGTACAAAGGCTTATCTTACCAAATATCATCTCACCCGCCACCTGAAAACCTGCAAAGGTCCCACCTCCAGTTCATCAGCACAAGAGGAGGAAGAAGAGGATGACTCCGAGGAGGAAGAGCTAGCAGACTCTGTGGGGACAGAAGACTGTCGAATTAACAGTGCTGTGTATTCGGCAGATGAGTCTCTCTCGGCACATAAATAAAAGCCAACTATTTTGGATGGAAAATGCAAAAGGGAAAAACGTACAACTAGCTATCCACTACAGTGGTTTTTGTATAAAATGGTTTCTGATTTTTTTCCAGCCGACAGTCAAAGCAGACTGGGAATGGATAAAGCACTTATAGAAGAGTATCCTAATGAAAACACTTTAGAACAGATTGGGAAAGGAGAGCAGGTAACCTATTTTTAAGTGATGTATGGGGAGGAAAGCGTCAGCTTTTGAAGTCTGTTCTTTATTTACATGGGAAACTAGGTGGTGCATTTATACCTGAGTCAGAGCTGTCCTCTGCCCAGACCAGTCAGATTTATTTTAGATTCTTCCATTGTTCCATTTTCCTCCCAGCCCCATGACTTGGTCCCTGCCTCACAGCCATCCTGATTGCTGATTGTGGTTCTGGTGTTTCGTTTTATGTAGACTATCGTGACTTAAGTCATCCCAGAGTGGATTGGAACACGGCAGTGTAAGCTTGTTACTTTGCAGCTAACAAGGTTAAAGCAACACCTGCCTTAATCTCTCTTGGCTTCTTGGGAATTTAGGGTAGACCTTGCTTCCCAAAATTTCAGCAGATGCCCAGAGAGGGCAGATTAAAAAAGACTAGCCAGGCAGCAGGCAATGGTGGAGAAAAGAAAAGGAGAGACACTTGGGCCACTGTCCAGAAAACTAGCTTTGGCGGAAGCCAGGTTGAGCCACCTGGTTATTATTCCTTAGAGATCCTTGTAGGTTCAGACATGTGTCTGTCTCCAGTAAAGCCTCCAGCCTCTAGACAAAGGGGACCCGGAGGTGTAGTGAGCCAAGTAATGCCTGCTGGATAATCTCCTGACAACAAGCACATGTGGACTCAGCTGGCAAAGTGGTATCTTGGACCGTGGAAGGAAGGAGGGGAAGATCCTTTATATCTGATTTATCCTATGAAAAAGAACAAGACACCATGAAAATGTTGCCAGCACGGAATGACAAATGATTCCAAACACATTGGAGCATTTGCAAGGTTAGACCTCAGTTGTCCGTGGTGAAGGATCTCCTCTGTTAAGCATGGCAGGTGCCGAAGGATTTTGAAGGTATAGAAGGCTTAATGGTCACCACATGGGTGTGTTTCAGGGTCCCAGCTTAGTTAGTTCATCCCTCCGGTCCTTCACTTGGTCTCACATGCGTACCCTGTTTACACAGCAAGAGGCAGACACATCCCTGAGCTGACGGTTGCTAGAACGTGCGCCTGCTCTAAGGTGCAGCCTTGGGGCTGGAGCAGAGAGGACTCTGGTAGGAAGGTTTTGCTGCTAATGTATTTATGGAATGAATGTATTTCATTCAAATCTGTATTCCTCTAGGAAGGATTAAAATAAAAGCCTTTTTTAAAATACAGGATTCTGCTTGTAATCTCATTTTGTGGAGGAAGAAGAATGAGTCATTTAGGGAAAAATCAGGTATAATTTTTTCCCCCTAAGGTTAGAAGTGGAGAAAGTATTTCCTAAGTAGTGTAACTTTGAGATCATGTATTTCTGCATAACAGGGCTTGATCAAACTATTTTTCCTGTGTTTCCCACTCTCCCCTCCTGCTTCTTTCCTCCCTGAGGGTCCCTGACTATGCTGCCTCCTTGGAGAACTGTGGCAGGTCTACGGTTGAGGGATGGGGTGAGGGCTGGCTGCTGATACTGGCTCATGAAGCCTCTGGCAGGCAGCACTGGTGGGACTGGGGCAGCTCCAAACTCAGCCTTTTGCTGAAGGCATCCTGGTGGCCGGCCACCTCTGTTCTCAGGAAACTGCTGGTGCTGGAACTACAGGCCCCCTTGCTCCTTCTGTCTCGGGAGCTCAGGCTGGGTTAAATTCCTTCATTTCCCAGCACTGGTTGAAATGCCATCACAGATAGTTAAGCCTGGTATGAAAACAGGAAGCCTGGAAAATAGTTTGAGAATGTAGCTGTTGCTTATTTTCAACTGTCTCCTCCATTTTTTACCTTTTTTTTTTTTTTTTTATCTTTTTAGTTTCTTTTGAGAGAGAGCATGAGTGGGAGAAGGGCGGAGAGAGAGGGAGGAGGAGAGAATCCCAAGCAGGCTCTGCATTGTGAGCGTAGAGCCCAGTGTGGGGCTCGAACCCATGAACCGTGAGATCTTGACCTGAGCGGAAATCAAGATGCTTAACCAACTGAGCCACCCAGGAGCGCCGCCTCTCCTTTTTTACCTCTTCGATCTCAATGGCATGTTCTAAGTTGTTCCCAGAAAATGAACCGCCTGGTAACTGCCCTTTTGACAAGAGTTTACTCTGCCTTGTCTACCTATTAAAGGTGGCTTCATCTGTTGCTGCTGTTGGGGTCAGTCTGTTGTTGGAAGATTAGTCACATTGAGAGACAGGATAGGAGTGTGGGCTCTGGAGCCCTGCTGAATGTCTGCAGCGTGGGCCTTGCTGCATGATGGTTCGTATCCTTAGCCTAGTTTTGCAACCAGTTTATGCCTGTTTACTTAACTGTAAATAGAGAATAATAAGAGTTCCCATTTTATAATACTGTTCGAAGTTAAAGTTATTTAATACTAATTACTAGTTATTTAATGTAAAGGGCTATTATAGTGCCCCACATACAGAAAGCAGTGTTAGCTAATAGTCTTTCAGTTTTAAATTAGCCACACATAGATTTCTAGCCTTAAAGTCTGTCGTTGACTCAAGATGCTCCAGATTTTAGTGAAACAAGTAAAACTGGCATGATTGGAGTCTTCAAGGCCAAGCCTGGAAGCTGGTTTAGTTTTCTTGTACGTGAGTGTATATAGTACTTGGTGTTTCCTTCTTTAAAAGGTGAGCTGCTTATAACCTTGTGTGTGTGAACTCAGGTCCTTAGCACATCAAAGGGCAAAGAGGTGACAAGAATTTGTTTCCTTCAACCTCTTCAGCTTGTTGGCCTATATATACACTTCCTCTTTTTTTGCTTTGTTTTTGAAGTTTGTTTTTGAGAGAGAGAGAGACAGCAGGGGGACGGGCAGAGAGGGGGAGAGAGAATCCCAAGCAGGCTCTACATTGTCCATGTGGAGCCTGATACGGGGCTCAAACTCACCGTGAGATCGTGACCTGAGCCGAAATCAAGAGTCATATGCTCCACCAACTGAGCCACCCAGGTGCCCCATACACGCTTCCTAGTAAACCCTCCTTTGTGTCTTGAGCGTACCAGAAGTGGTCAGCCTCTCATCAGGTTTGTAAACTTACGGTATCTGATCAGCAACACTACCCCATAGAGTCAAATACTCAATGAGTCTTCAGGTATACAAGTGATTACTATTATGGGTTGAATTGTGTTCCTCCAAAATTTCATATATTGAAATTCTAACCTGTAATACCTCAGAACATGAGCATATTCGGCAATAAAGTCTTCAAAGAAGTGATTCAGTTAAAAGTGAGTTCCTTCATCTGGTATGACTGATCCAATTAAGAAGAGGAAATCTGGATACAGGGAGACCGTGTGAAGACACGGGAAGGAAACCCCTCGTCTGTAAGACAAGAAAAGAGGCCTCAGAGGAAACAATGCTGATCCTTTGATCTCGGACCTTCGGCCTCCAGAATTGTGAGAAAATTAATTTCTGTTGTTTCGGTCCCCCAGTCTGTGGTACTTATTGTGGCAGCCCTGGCGAGCTAGACACTGTCCACCTGAAGGTATCACCTTTATGATGGATGCTGAACAAACAGCTTTCAGTACAGTGATTGTAACTGTAACCTTAGCTTTACAGTTTATCACTTGCAACATGAATGGCAGCGACAGTTCAGTTCGTAGTGGAATGTATTGCCACTGGCAGGTTTCTGTACTTCTGAAAGGGATAGCATCACTTCTCAGCTATGTTTTTGTTCCTTCATTTTTCTCGCGTATACACACTTGAGAGTCCTGGAGGCCCCCAGGCCTGTGTAGTCCTCACACAAGGACAACTTTTCCAAAACCATTTATTGGGGCGCCTGGGTGGCTCAGCTGGTTAAGCATCCGACTCTTGATTTCGGCTCAGGTCATGATCCCACGGTTCATGAGATTGAGCCCACACATGGGGCTCTGTGCTGACGGCATGGAGCCTGCTTGGGATTCCCTCTCTCCCTCTCTCTGCCCTTGCCCTGCTCATGCTTGCCCTCTCTCTCTCAAGTAAACTTTACAAAAGTAAAAAAATAAAAAATCTTTAAAAACAAAACATTTATTAAGCGCCAGCACAGTGTAAGGCTTTGTAGAGGACAACAGAACAGCCAGGACTCTGCCCTTGCCCCCTGGAACTCAAAATTTTAGAGACCTGATTGCACAGTTGGCTCACCTAAGGAGCTAAACAATGTTGAGTGTCTGGGTCAGCCCCAGACCTACTGATGAGTCTCCTGGACTCCCCAGGTGATCCTGAACCCGTCCGCAGGAGTCTTCTATTGGAGACCACAGAAGATACAGTTGTAGACGTCTGTACCTGATGCAAGCCATACCATGGTGAGTGTTACAGGTATAAGTATTATTAAAATCTAAGAGCAAGAGTGAAAAAGTCATAAGAGAAGCCTAGTAAAACGGGGGAGAACTGGGTCTAGGTGTAATAAATGAAGATGGGGCAATGCATTTGAGATCCAGGACTAAAAATTTTAGAGAATACCTAGCTTACCAAATCAATAGCTGCTTTTTGATTATTTTATTTTTGATTACAGTGATACTGTTTCCTTGTGGCAGGCATTGTTCTAAATGCGTTAGAAATAACATTTACTCTGCACGGTGACCTGTGATGATTTTTACGTAAGAAGAGGCTGAGGTGCAGAATTATGTGGCACACGGTTCCACGGCTAGTAAGCGGTTGTGTGTGCCTTGTTGGTTCTTCAGCAGTGGCTCGGTGGAAGTTGGGGTCTCACCATGGCATATATCCAGGTTACAAGTCTTGCAAGGAAATCACAAAATCTAAACTATTCCACTACACAAAGCATATGTGTATACACGAATTAGGGAGCTCATGAAAAGCATGCTTTGGTCTCTGGTCTCTGCTGGAGCACCTCCCCCTGCCCTTTTGTCCTGGCTGCGTACCTGCTGAGGCACAGGCTGGAAGATGGGCTTTGGGGTAGGACGAACATATAATCAATTTATAGCCAGAATAAGAGAAAATCACTTAAGGAGAAAGGTACTAATGTTAGGAAAAGTTGGTCAATAGACAACTTACAGCCCTTCTTAGCTAACATGGTCCTAGGGCATTTTGACACATTTACTTGTACATCTAGTGTCTAATAGTGCTAGTGTATTTTATTAGGTTTTTTCTTCAATGTTTATTTCTGAGAGGGAGAGAGAGGGAGAGAGAGCGAGCGAGCAAGCGGGGGAAGGGCAGAGAGAGAGGGAGACACAGAATCTGAAGCAGGCTCCAGGCTCCGAGCTCCAGGCTCTGAGCTCCAAGCTATCAACACAGAGCCTGACACGGGGCTCAAACTCACAAACTGTGAGCTCGTGACCTGAGCTGGAACTGTGAGATCATGACCTGAGCTGAAGTCGGATGCTTAACTGACTGAGCCACTCAGGCACCTCAGTAGTAGTAGGCTATTTTAGTTTAATGTTTGTTTAGTCCTTAAGGAGCGTTATGAAAGTGGGTTTTATCCCATTTTATAAATGGTGAAAATGAAGTTCAGAAAAATTACGATTTTCTGCATTTCATATTCAATGATTTGCTACCTGGGAGCATTTCTTAAAATGTGTATATTTCTCTTCTAGCTTCTTTTTCATGTTAATCTGATGATGTGACTGCTCATTTCAGTGGGCATCACACTCTCCCTGTAGTAGTTGTATGTTTACCCTGGGGTTGTGAAATGCATTTTTATAAACAGAGAATGCCTTTGTGAGCCACTGTTCTTAATTGGTTTAGAGAACTGGCACTCTACGAAAGATGAATTATTCAAAAGCGTGGGAGAGGACACAGTGCTCTATTAGGGACTTTTTCAAGATGACTGACTCAGAAATGCTGCAGCAAAAAGAAAGTGAACCAGGCTATTTTGTATCTGAAATTCCCCAAATGCAAGTAAGCGTGTCAGCATATATTCTCTTTGGGAAAGGAACATGTTAGACCTTAAGGGTGGCAAGGGGAGAGGTGCATGTGTAAGTAAAAACAATGGCTCTGACCAGGAAACCCAATTGCAAGCTTCTAAAAAGGAAGGAGAAAACAAAACGTATGGACAGCATCCTAGGCCTTTGTTACAGGTGTGTGGTTAGGATGAAGAACTACATCATTGTTTTAAACAGTAAAGATGGAAGAAACCTAAGTATCCTCCAGAAAGGTGATGTTGAGTAAGTTATGGCACATCCATATGAAGCATTACAGTGCTGCTATCTAAAAGGATGAGGTAATCCATATGTTAACATAGAATTATCTCCAAAATATATTAAGTGAAAAAGTATGTTGTCTAACCTTCTATTATCTATCTATCGATCTAATATTTAAAAAACCCTGAATTGTATAAAGAATATACTATAGATTGTCAGTCCCGTTTTATACTTTCCTGTTCTATGCTAAAGCTAAAACCTGCTTCCCAGACTCCTCCAGAGCTAAGATGCCAAACAAAACCAAAGTTCCTCTGATCAGATGACTTGTATGAGATTTTGATTCAGAACTGAGTTATGTGGGGAGAGAAGCAAGGCCTGAGGCATCTGTTTATTATGCAGGCTTGGCTCTTACCAAGGGTGATGTGATCTGGGAGCTAGTGGCTGTGATGGATGGAGGTTTTCTGACGTGGCACGTAGCTCCTTGGTCATAAAAGCAGCTGTTGCGCCTGGCGAGTTTACTTCTACAGTTATGGGATTGGGAGACATTCCTAGAATCCAGCCTAGAATCCTATCGAACGTTTTCAGTGATACTGTGAGTTTACGATACTGCTTAAACTAGATTGAGGAGATTCTGTTGTTTGAAAATACAAATATTGATTAAGTAATTGGTATCAGAAATATTGCAGGAAACATATCCTCAAGGAAATGTGATCTTAGTTTTAGTTATATGACCTGGGTGCGTTTCAAGGCAGCGAGAACCCAGCTACTGTTAGAAGATGGGACACAGAATTGTGCTGGAATGGTGTTAGATCTTCACCTTTGATCACTTGCTATGAAATGTACTCAATCAATTCAGCTTGATCTAAACTATGTTTTTCTTCCCCTGGCTTAGTATCCTCAGAATTTTTTTGACATGTATTCCTCAAGAGCTAGAAAGTTGTTGCAACTCTCTTAATATGTCAGCCTTCTTTTCCAGGGTTTGGCTTAGTCAGAGGTCAGAGGCAGTAAGAGGTGTATGAATGGCAAACGAGAATTGGAATTTTATTTTGGTGTGGTCATTAGAGGGTATTCAAGAAAGTCAACCATTCTCATTAGATAGGGGAGGAGGAGGAGCTTCTGTCGGGGTACTTGGAGTTACAGTATTGGAATTCTCTCAAGTATCACCATTCCCTGTTTCGGGATTGTACTTTTCCCACTGAAATATAATAATTTTCATTTAAGAAATCTGTTGAAACTGTGAGTCCAACACAGTCCAAACTGTGTGCTGTAAATCAGTAACTGGCTCAGACTCTGCTTCTGGTTTATCACCATATCAGCCTTATAGCTACCAGAGGGAAGATACTAATCGGGACAGTCATGGATAATTCCTGGTTCTCTGACCTAGCGTATATGTCTATTAGGCAGTTGGATAGGAATATGAAGTTTGCCTCAATAGTAAGGTTTTCCATTTTTTCTTGTATCAGTTCTAGTAAACTATGCTTTTCTAGGAACTTGCCCATTTTCTAAACATGTTCGGATTTAGTTACGTGCAGTTGTTCTATATCTTATCAATGTCTATAGGACCTGTAAGGTCCCTTTTTTTTTTGCTCCTGATGTTGATAACGTGTGTTTTTTTATGATCACTACAGCTCATAAGTTTATCAATTTTCTTAGCATTCTAAAGTATCTATTTTTTGCTTTGGTGATTTTCTGTAGTGTATGTTTGTTTTCTGTGACATGATTTTCTTCTCTTTATTATTTCCTTCTCTCTACATTTTTGGATTTAAATTGCTGTTCTTTTTCATCTTACGAGGACTACTGAAAACTGACTTTTCTAATAGGCATTTGAGGCTGAAAGTCATCTCTTTGATACAGTTGTAGTTACATTCTACAAGATGTTACGAGCCTTACGTTCATTGTCATTCAGTTAAAAATGTTTTCTAATTTCTGCTGTGCTTTCTCCTTAGACAGTCTACTTAGATTATTTATACATGAATTCCTGAATTTCCAAATTTTCAGGAGTTTTCTAGTTTCTTTTCAAATTGATTTCTAGGTTAATGCCATGATCAGAAAACATACTCTGAATAATTTCAGTTCTTTAAAATTTGTTTATATTTGCTTAATGGCCCTGTATTGGGACTATTTTGGGAAATGTTCCTTTCATACTTGAAAAGAATATGTGTTCTGTTATTTTGGGGTACATTGTTCTATGAATAGCTGTTAAGTCAACTTGATAGTTAACTTGATAATCAACTTACTTTTTTGTTTCCTTGTTAAATCAGTTACCAAGAAAGGTATATATTAAGTTCTCCCACTCTGATTGTACATTTGTCTATTTCTCCTTTTAGTTCTGTCATTTTTGCTTTACATATTTTAAAACTATGTTTCTGAATGTTTAAAAATCTAGAAATGTATCTTGTGGGACCAATCTTTTTATTGTTATAAGAAGGATGCTGTCTTGGAGTGCCAGGGTGGCTCAGTTGGTTGAGTGTCTGACTTTGGCTCGGGTCATGGTCTCACAGCTCATGAGTTTGAGCTCCGTGTTGGGTTCTGTGCTGACAGCTCAGAGCCTGGAGCCTGCTTTGGATTCTCTCTCTCTGTCCCTGCCCCACTCTCACTCTGTCTCTCTCAAAATAAATAAACATAAAAAAAGAAAATAAAAAGGATGCTGTCTTTATGATGTGTCTTTCCTTAAAGTCCGTTTTGATAGCAAAATAGCCGTACCACATTAATTTTGGTACTTGCATAATGTATATTCCTCTACTCTTTCTTAAGTTTTTAATTTTAATTCCAGTATAGTTAATATACAGTGTTGTGTTAGTTTCAGATGTACAATATAGTGATTCAACATTTATACAATTACTCGGTGCTCATAATGATAAGTGTAGTCTTTAATACTCATTACCTATTTCACCCATCCCCCCACCCATCTTCCCTCTGGTAACCATCAGTTCTCTATAGTTAAGAGTGTGTTTTTGGAGTTGTCATGTTTTTATTTTGTTTTTGTTTCTGAAATTCTACATATGAGTGAAATTGTATGGTATTTGTCTTTCTCTGACTTATTTGCTTAGCATTATACTCTCTAGCACCATCCATGTTGTTGCAAAAGTAAAGATTTTATTCTTTACTTTTGGGTAAAGTAAATTGGGTAAAGTAAAAAAGTGTGGTAGAATATTCCACTGTATATATGTATACCTACCATATCTTCCTTATCCATTCATCTATCAACAGACACTTGGGCTGCTTCCATAATCTGGCTATTGTAAATAATGCTGCAATAAACAAGAGTGCATATATCCTTTAAACATTCTTTTTAAAATATTTATTCATTTTTGAGAGACAGAGACAGAGGTGAGCAGGGGAGGAGCAGAGAGAAAGGAAGACAGTATCCCAAGCAGGCTCTAGGCTCTGAGCTGTCAGCACAGAGCCCGACGTGGGGCTCAAACACATGAACCATGAGATCATGACCTGCCTGAGCCGAAGTCAGATGCTCAACCGACTGAGCCACCCAGACACCCCCATATATCCTTTTGAGTTAGTGGTTTTTGTTGTTGTTTTGTTTTGTGTTTTGGTAAATACCCAGTAGTGTGATTACTGAGTTGCAGGGTAATTGTTAACTTTTTGAGGAACCTCCACTGTTTTCCACAGTGGCATTCCCTACAGTACATAAGGGTTCCTTGTTCTCCACAGTCTTGCCAACACTTACTGTTTCTTACGATTTTGATTTTAGCCATTCTGACAGGTCTGAGGTGGTATCTCATTGTAGCTTTGATTTGCATTTCTGTGATGATGAGTGATATTGAGCATCTTTTCATGTGTTTCTTGGCCATCTGGATGCCACCTTTGGAGAAATGTCTGTTCATGTTTTCTACTCATTTTCAAATTGGATTATGTGTTTTTTGGGTGTTAAGTTGTATAAGTTGGTTATATATTTTGAATACTAACCCCTTATCAGATGTGTCATTTGCCAATATCTTCTTCCATTCAGTAGGTTGTCTTTTTTGTTTCATTGATTGTTTCCTTTGCTGTGCGGAAGCTTTTTATTTTGATGTAGTCCCAATAGTTTATTTTTGCTTTTACTTCCCTTGCCTCGGAGACATACCTAGAAAAATGTTGCTATAGCCAATGTCAGAGAAATTATTGCCAATGCTCTTTTCTAGGATTTTTATGGCTTCAGGTCTCACATTTAAGTCTTTAATCCATTTAGAGTTTTATTTTTGTGTATGGTGTAAGAAAGTGGTCCGTTTTCATTCTTTTGCATGTAGCTGTCCAGTTTTCCCACCCCCATTTGTTGAAGAGGCTGTCCTTTTCTCATTGTATATTCTTTCCTCCTTTGTCAAAGATTAATTGACCATATAATTCTGTGTTTTCTTGTCTGTTCTATTGATCTATGTGTTTATTTTTATGCCAGTACCACAGTTTTGATTACTACAGCTTTGTAATATCTGGCTTCTTTTTTCTTTTTCAAGATTTCTTTGGATATTTTGGGACTTTGGTGGTTCCATACAAATTTTAGGATTGTTTGTTCTAATTCTGTGAAAAATGCTGTTGGTATTTTGATAGAGATTGCATTAAATCTGTAGATCGCTTTGGGTAGTATGTCAGTGTAACAATATTCTTTCAATCCATGAGCATGGAATGTCTTTCCATTTTTTTGTGTGTATGTTGTCTTCAATTTATTTCTTTTTTTATGTTATTTATTTTTGAGAGAGAGAGAGAGTATGAGCGAGGGAGGGGCAGAGAGAGAAGGAGACAGAGGATCTGAAGCAGGCTCCATGCTGTCAGCAGAGTCTGATGTGGGGCTCAAACCCACAAACTGTGAGAGCATGACCTAAGCCAAAGTAAGATACTTAACTGACCGAGCCACCCAGGTACCCCATCTTCAATTTCTTTCATCAGTGTTTTATAGTTTTCCGAGTACAAGTCTTTCACTTCTAATTGGTTAAGTTTATTCCTATATATTTTATTGTTTTTGGCATAATTGTAAATGGGACTGTTTTCTTTAAAAAAATTTTTTTTCACATTTATTTATTTTTGAGAGCGAGAGAGAGAGAGAGAGCAGGGGAGGGGCAGAGAGACAGAGGGAGACACAGAATCTGAGGCAGGCTCCAGGCTCTGAGCTGTCAGCACAGAGCCTGATGTGGGGCTCGAACTCACAAACCGCGAGATCATGACCTGAGCTGAAGTCGGATGCTTAACTGAGTGAACCACCCAGTTGCCCCTTAAAGTCTATTTTGTTTGGGGGTGCCTGTCTGGCTCAATTGGTAGAACATGGGACTCTTGATTTCAGGGTTGTGAGTTCAAGCCCCACACACACTGGGTGTAGAGATTACTTAAAAATAAAACCTTAAAATAAGTATTTTGTCTGAAAGAAGCATTGCTACCCTGGTTTGCTTTTGACATCCATTTGCATGACAAATGTTTCTTCATTTCCTTACTGTCCATCTGCAGGTGTCTTTAGGTCTGAAATGAGTATCTTGTAGACAGCATATAGTTGGTCTTTTTTTTTTTAAATATATTTTGTCACCTTATGTCCTTTGATTGGAGTGTTCAGTCCACTTACATTCAAAGTATTTTTTTCCACTATTTAATTTTTTTAAAAAGTAAGCTACACACCCAACATGGGGCTCAAACTCTGACCCTGAGATTAATAGTCTCATGTTCTACCAACTGAGCCAGCCAGGCACCTCAAAGAAATTGATAGATGTGTATTTATTGCCATTTTGTTACTTGTTTGTGGTGGTTTTTGTAGTTTTTTTTTTTTTTTTTTCCCTGATCCTTCTCTTGCTCTCTTTCATGGTTTATGGGCGTTCTTTAGTGATATATTTGGACTGCTTTCTCTTTATTCTTTGCATATCTATTACTGCTTTTTGATTTGTAGTTAGTATTAGATTTGCATACATCTTCTGCATATAGCAGTCTATATGAAGTTGATGGTTGCTTAAGTTTGAACCCATTCTTTACTCCTCTCCCCTACGCCCACGTTTTAGGTAGATGGCATCATATTTTACATCCTTTTATTTTATGAATCTCTTGACTGATTTTTACAGAAATGTTTATTATTCCTGCTTTTGTGTTTTTTTACTTTTCATACTCTCACTTATGGTCTTTCCATTCAAAGAGTCGCCTTTAATATTTCTTGTAGAGCTGGTTTAGTGGTCATGAACTTGTTTAATTTTTGAGAAACTCTTTCTCCTTCTAATCTGAATGATAGCCTTGCTGGATAGGGTATTCTTGGCTGCAGATTTTTCCCTTTCATCACTGTGAACATATTCTATCATTGCCTTCTGGCCTGCAAATTTTCTGCTGAAAAAAATCCACTGAGAGCCATATGGGATTTCCCTTGTATGTAACGGTCTCCTGCTACTTAAATTTTTGTCTTTGTTACTGCTTTTTGCCATTTTAATTACTATGTGTCTTATTGTGGATCTCCTTGGGTTTTTTGTTTGTTTGTTTTTAGGGTAATCTCTGTGCCACCTGGATATGAATATCATTCCAGATTAGGGAAGTTTTCAGCTATTATTTCTTCAAATAACTTTTCTGCCTCCTTTTCTCTCTCTCCTTCCTATAACGCTAATGCTATTATGTTTAATGGAGTCACTGAGCTCCTTAAGACAGTTCTCAATTTGCATAATTTTCTTTCTCTCTCTCATTTGCTCAGTTTACTTTCCAATACTCTGTCTCCCAGGTCTTTAATTTATTCCTCTGCTTCCTGTAGCCTGCTATTTATTCCATCAAGTGTATTTTTAATTTCATTTATGGTGTTCATCTCTGATTGGTTCTTTTTTATCTCTTTGTTAAGGATATCACTCATGTTCTCTACTCTTTTCCCAAGTCCAGTGAGTATCTTTACGATTATTACTTTAAATTCTCCATCAGGCACGTTACTTATATCTGTTTTGCTTAGGTCTTTTGTGTGATTTGGTCCTGTTCTTTCATTTGGGACATACTCCTCTGTCACCTCATATTGTCTACTTCTCTGCTTCTGTGTGTTAGGAAATCAAAAGAGGGAGAGCTTTTGCTCTTGAAAGTAATGGCCTTATGAAGACGAGGTCCGGTAGTGCCTTGCCATGCAGTGTCTCCTGTTCCCCAGTACCCGGCACTTCAGGGAGTGTCTCCCGTGTGTGTTGCGTGTGCCCTGCTGTTGAGTCCTGGCCTCTTTTTCTTTCAGCCCAGTTGTCTGCTGTGGCTCTCTTTGCCTGTTGTGGGCAGTGTTTGGTCGCTGGCTGCGTCGGGCCTGTTTTAAAGGAGTATTTTGGCCTGCTTGTGAAATACAACTTGCTGTCACCACTGCTGACAGAACTGAGGCCACGCAAAAGGCCTGGGTCAGGAGACGGGGTGTTGCTTGAAGTCATATTCCTGAATCACACAGGAAATATTAATGGTTCATGGACTGATAGCTCTTTTATCTGACTAAGTTAGGATCGGGTCCCCTAAGAGAACTTTTGTCCCTTAGCTAGAGAGCAAAGACTTTTCTTATTCACACTGAATCTCCCGTGCTCTATATGGCAATAGGCACAGGATAGGCATTCGGTGTTTGAGAATGAATGTACAGCCTGTTTTTTAAGGTTTCCATTTATGGATTTTTTGTGCCACAACAGAGTTAAGTGTAGTGACAGATGCAACTAGATAGCTAAAAGGAATGTCTACTTTTTGGAAAATTTTTGGAACTTTGCCAACCCTTGTTTTAGGTCAGAGTAATCAGGAAACACCTTATGGCTAAGTATACTTCTGGGCATTTTCATTCTTTGGTTTAAGGTTTCTCTTTATCATAGAATTATTTTTCTTTGGTATATTTTAATATTTGCCTGTTCCACTTATTCTGATGTGGGTCTCCTAATAGGAAGTACTCTCATTTTATTTATCTGAAAAAACTTTCACTTGTTTTCATAAAGCATACTTTCACTTAGTATTAACATTTGGCTGCTATTTTTTATAGCACTTTGAATCTATACATTATCTTCCAACTTCCATAGTTTTGTTAAGAAGTCATCCAGGAGTTGAATTGTTGCTCCTTTCAAGATAATACACTCCTTCATGCCTCACATGGCTGTGCCTTACCTTTGCTTTAGCTTTTAGTTTACCACAGTACGTCTAGATGTGGTTTTCTTTGGTCTGTTCTGTTTGGGGTTAGTGGTTCTTCTAAATCTGGTTTGATGTCATTAGTTCTGGAAAATTTTTAGCCAGTATTTTTACACATATCTCTTCTGTACTGTTAGCTTTTCCTTCTCAGAGAAATTACATGGCCTTTTGCTTTTCTTTTCAGTTTTATCTAATTTGTTGTTAATGCCACTTACTGAGTTTTCCATGTCTCATATCTTTTAGTTCCAGATTTTCCATTTTAAAATTCAATTTCTAGTTTTTGGTCAAAATTCTCAATTTTTAAATTTGCTTGAGCATATTGCAAAATATGTTTCTGGTAGGGCCTTTATTTAGATCTCTTGTATGTTCCTAGTGTCTATATTTTTCAGTTTACAGTTGTGTTTTATTTCCTTATGTACATGGTTATTTTCATGCCCTGATTAGTACATGTCAAAAATTATAATAAAAGTGTGTGGCCCAATATGACATTTTCTTCCTCCAGAGAAGATTTACATTTTTGGTAGGCAGCTAAGGGTAAGAGTAATCCTGGATTACAGTAATGAATTATAATTCAGAAGATTTAAAGCTGGACTTCTGTTTGTCGGAGGAACAGTTTCTAGTTAGTCATTAGCTCTAGGCCAACTCAAAGCCTTGGTGGGGGGGCGGGTATTCAAGCACCACCTACTTGATCCTTCTCAATACCAGTTTTGTTTCCCACTAGCACTGCATGGTTAAAAAAAAAAAAAAAAATCTATACTTTTTCTCAGGCCCTTAGCCACTTTCTGGAATCCACAATATTCTTAAGGAATAGATTGTCCCAAATGCCAGGTTCTTTTCTGGGTTTTATGTTTTCTCCTGACTATTGGTGCGTTATTTTCTCAATGACTTCTTTCCTCAGTACCTCTGGGCTTTCTATGACCTGTATTTCCATCCAGCATCTGCGGAAGTAGATGTTGAACTGTGTAATGGATGCTGGGATGTACCACCTAGAATCCTTTTCATGAATAAGCTCTTTCCAGAGGTACCACATACACTGGCTAGTGACTGCTCGCAGCTGAATTTTTCTCTGGAAATGGCTCAGCTTATGGCAGCTGCCTTGCCTGGGAAGATAGCCTGAACTAAATGATTAGTTGAGATGGGAGTATGTCTCAGCCACAGTGACTCAATTAGGACTTCTATGAAGGGTCATTTCAGGTTTGGAACTAGAGATCTGCAAGGGACATCTGTGGAAACTTCATAATGGTTCAGCCCTTCCTTCTGCCCAGTTCTGCTTTTCTGATTTCCTTACAGGTTTTGTTTTAGAATACTTCCCAATTAATCTGTAGAGTTCCCGTCCGTTTCATTTGCTTTTAATATAGTCATCATATACAATTTCTTTTTTGGTTATATTTAACTCATTTGGGGGGAGAGGAAGTTAGTGTTGGAAGAAGTAGTTCATTTGAGAGAAGTACTATAGTTTGACCTTGACAGAAGCAGTTAAGATATACTGTCTTTTGCTTCAGAGAGCAATCTTTACTTTGTTTCACATTCACTGTTTAAAACTGAGATATAATTGACATATAACATTATACTGGTTTCAGTTATAGGACATTAAGATTAGATTTTTGTACATATTGTGTGCAATGTTCACAATTCTAGCGAATATCAATTCACATACATACTTACAAATGTTCTTGTGATGAGAACTTTCACAATCTACTCTTAACAACTTTCAAATATACAATACAGTATTATTAACTATAGTTACCATGCTGCACATTACATCTCCATACTTTATAACTGGAAGTTTGTACCTTTTGACCGCCTTCACTCATTTCACCCAACCCCCACCTGTAACAACCACCAATCTGGTCTCTGTATCTGAGCTCAGGTTTAAAAGAAAAATTAGATACCACATACAAGGGAAATCATATGGTATTGTCTTTCTCTGACTTACTTCACTTAGCATAATTTATGCCCTCAAGGTCCATCCATGTTGTTGCAAATGTCAAGATTTTCTTTTTTTTTTTTTTTTTTATGGCTGAAGAATATTCCAGTGTGTGTGTATGTTATAAAGCTGTTATGAACATGGTAGTGTAGATATCCTCTTGATTTAGTGTTTTTGTTTCCTTTGCATAAATACTCAGAAGCAAAACTGCTGGATCATGTGGTAGTCCTATTTTTTATTTTTTGAGGATCCTCTAATGTACTGTTTTCTATAGTGGCTGCACCAAATTACATTCTCATCTACAGTGCACAAAGAAAGATTCCCTTTTCTCCACTCTTGGAACCCTTATTTCTTTTTGACAACAGCCATTCTAATGAATGTAAGATACTGTCTCACTGTGGTTTTGATTTACATTTCCTTGATTAGTGATGGTGAGTACCTTTTCATGTACTTGTGGCCACCTGTATATCTTTTTGAAAAGTGTTCAAGTGCTCTACCCATTTTTAAAAAGTTCTTTTTAACATTTATTTATTTCTGAGAGACAGAGAGCAGGAGTGGGGAAGGGTCAGAGAGAGAGAGGGAGACACAGAATCCAAAACAGGTTCCAGGCTCCAAGCTGTCAGCACAGAGCCTGATGCGGGGCTCGAACTCACGAACCGCGAGATCATGACCTGAGCTGAAGTCGGACGCTCAACTGACAGAGCCACCCAGGCGCCCCTCTACCCATTTTTAAAGTTTTCTTGCTATTAAGTTGTGTGAATTCTTTATATATTTTGGACATTAATGCCTTACCAGATGATTTGCAAGTATTTTTTTCCCCATTGTGTAGGTTGTGTTTTCATTTTGTTGGTTTCCTTTACTGTGCAGAAGCTGAATTTGATGTTATCCTATTTATTTTATTGTTGTTGCCTTTGTTTTTGGTGTCAGATCTAGAAAATCATTGCCAAGACCAATGCCAAGATTACCACCTATGTTCTAGTTTTATAGCTTTAAGTCTTATGGTCAAGTCTCAATCCACTGAGTTGGTTTTTATATGTGGTAGAAGATAGTGGCCCAGTTTTTCTTTTTTTGCATGTAAATACCCAGTTTAACCAACACCAATTATTGAAGAGACTCTTTTCCCCATTGTATGTTCTTTTCTGTTTCTAATTTTTCTATTCTGTTTCATTGATCTGTATACCTGCTTTTGTGCTCATACCATATTATTTTGATTACTGTAGCTTTGTAATATAGTTTGAAATCAGAAAGCATGATGCCTCCAGCTCTTGTTGTTCTCAAGATTGCTTTGGTTGGTGGCTCCTGGCTGGCTCCTGGCTGGCTCAGTCAGTGGAGTGTGCTACTCTTGATCTTGGGGTTGTGGGTTTGAACCCCATGTGGGGTGTAGAGATTACTTGAAAATAAAGTCTTAAAAAGATTGCTTGGGCTATTTGGGGTCTTTTGTGGTTCCACACAGATTTGAGGATTCTGTGAAAAATGCCACTGAAATTTAGAAAGGGATTGTACTGCTGTAGGTTACCTTGGGTAGTGTGGACGTTGTTATAGTTTTTGGTGTATAGGTCTTCCCGTTTGGTTAAATTCCTATTTTGTTCTTTTTGATGCAAATGTAAATGGGATGAAGAAACTTCTCTGCTAGCTCATTGTTAGTGTATAGAAATACAACTATATTCTATTCTGTGTATTGATTATTGTACACTGGAACCTTAATGAACTTTATTAGTTTCAGGTTTTTTGGTGGTCTGACCTGGTTGTTTTACTTTTTCCAAAGTCTAATTGCTCTGGTAAGGGCTTTCAATACTATGTTGAATAAAAGTGGGGAGAGTGGACATCTTTGTCTTGTTTCTGATCTTAGAGGAAAATCTTTGAGCTTTTCACTGAACATATCACACTTGTGATATATGGCCTTTATTAGTTGAGGTATATTCCTGCTAACCCACTTTGTTGAATTTTTATAATGGCTATTCAATTTTGTCAGATATCATTTCTACATCTATTAAGATGACCCTGTTTTTATCCTTCGTAATGAGATGTATGATTAATTTGTAGGTATTGCACCACCCTTGCATTCCTGGAGTAAATCCCACTTGATTATGATGTCTGATCCGTCTAATGTTGAATTCTGTTAGTGTTTTGAGGACTTTTGCACCTATGTTCATGAGGATATTGGCCTATAATTTTCTCGTGATGTCCTTTTCTAGTCTAGTACCAGGGTAATGCTGGTTTTATCAAATGAGTTTGAAGTATTCCCTCCTCTTCAGTTTTCTGGAAGAGTTTGAGAAGATTAAGTATGCTTATTCAAATGTTTGGTGGAATTCACGCGTGGTGCTGTCTGGTCCTTGATTTTTGTTTACTGGGAGGTTTTTGATGACTGAGTTGATCTAACTAGTAATTTGGTCCCTTTAGATTTTGTTTCTTAATGATACAGACTTGGTAGGTAGTATATTTTGAGGAATTTTCCATTTCCTCTAGGTTGTCTGATTTGTTGTACTATATATGACCCTTTGCATTTTGGTGGCATATCAGTTAACTTCCTTCTCGTGTCTGAGTTTGCATCCTTTTTCCTTACCTTAGTCCAGCTAAAGGTTTGTCAATCTTTTCAAAAAACAAGCTCTTGGTTTCATTGATCTTTTCCTGTTTTTGTTTCACATGTTTCCTCCCTGATCTTTATTCCCTTCCTTTCTACTAACTTTGGGCTTCGTTTTTTTTTTTTTTTTTTTTGTAGTTCCTGGAGTTGTAAAATTAGGTTGAGAGCTTGTTTTTTTTGATACAGGCATTTACTGCTGTGAACTTCTCTTAGAGCTGCTCTTGCTGTATCCCTGAAGTTTGGGTATATTGTATTTCCATTTGTCCCAAGGTATGTTTTAATTTCTTCTTTGATCTATTGGCTGTTCAGTAGCCTGTTATCTAATTTCCACATATTTGAAAATTTTCCAGTTTGCTTCATGTAATTTTCTAGTTTCATACTATTGTGTCAGAAAAGATACTTGGTATTTCAATTTTCTGCAATTTATTCTCTGCCCTAGTGTGGAAATTATTTTTTATTAAAGCTTTTTGTGGTACATGTGATATGTGTGCCTGGGAAGGATGTTTGTTACTTCTGGAGGGAATGTTCTGTACATGTCTGTTAAGGCCAAAGTCCCCTACTATTGTTGTATTACTATTTCTCCCTTTAGGTCTGTTGATATTTGCTTTATATATTTAGGTTGTGATATTTACGGATGTTCTAGCCTCTTGTTGGACTGATACCATCATAATGTTGTGCCCCCTGTCTTTGATAACAATGAATACCATGCTGGGGGGGCGGGGGGAGGCAGGCCACTTTTAATTTAGTGATTAAACTTTACGAGTAGCATAGAGAACACTCCTAAAATCATGAACATTAACTGGAGAACAACATCAACTGGAGAACGATCAACTCAGGAAGAACAATTCCTGGGTGTTCATGGCTAGTGTGAAATCTTGGCCAAATCACTGTTCTTCTAAAATTCCATAAATGACTATTTTACAAACGTAGGTTACCTATGACAGATGGCATATTTAAGGAATTATTTTTTAAAGATTTTTTTTGTTTTTATTACCCTCTTTAAGAAATGCAGTGGGAGCCCTAAACACCACATTTAAAAGGCAAGCACAAAGATCAACCCTGTTTGTGCTGCCCCCATAGCTGCAGGAGAATGTCTGGCAGTAGGAGATGAAATTTGTTTCAGTCACTACATGGCTGTAGCCATACATGGATGTTTTTTAGGCTAGCTTTTTAAAAAACGGAGTTAAAGTAATAAAAAGTTTATGATCCTCATTAAGACTCCATTGGTGTGTCTGAGCTCCTGCTCCCAAAAGGGCCACTAATAGATGAACTTCTTGTATTGCCGAGAACAAGCCTCTCTCGTCTTCCAAATGCTTCATTTACTAAAACACAAATAGTTAAGAAATTACCAGATCAGAAAATTAAGAACCTATAGTATAAAACAGAGATGTAGAGATTAACAGTATGATTCTCTGCCCTAGTGTGGAAATTAGTTTATGAAAATATATTTGATGCTTTATAAATGGGAAATGAAATTACCAAGAAGTCCAAGGTAACATTCTGAATGATGTTAACCGTGTTTTAGATTGGTCTACCATTTATTCTGTGTTTTGTCTTGTCCTGGATTATGTAATCTACCTTGATAAAGTGTTTCTTCTTTCATCTTTCTCTGTATCATAACCAGCAGAGAACTTTTTATGGATTTAGGACCTTTTCTCTACATGGAAGATTCAGGAATCAGTGGAGCTATGTCTTCTATGTTTATAGGACAAACCAGATTAACTCCAAATAATAAATAAGCGGCCAGGTTCCCCTGAAGGGGGGTGAGTGGTCTCTTGAGGAAGGCAGGACTTTGTACGAAGTAGTTGAGAAAAGGCAGATGATTCACACTGGGAAGAGGAGGGCTATTCTTTGAGACCATGTTACATTTCCTTCCAGCTTTTCTAGAAATTCAAATTTTGTCATAAAATATTTTTAAAGCAGTTTACATTTAAATTATGAAGACAGATTTGTGAATATGAACATCTCCAAATTAAATGTGATCTTGTCTATTTCCCAAGCAGACTATATTACAGGATGAACACTGGATCTACCGAATACACTCAAGCCACACACTCTGTGTTAGCCCACAGAGAACTCGTTCAGATAAAGGAAATTAAGATTCTTACCTGATGAGACTGTGCTTATATCCCAGACCCGAAGTCCTTCCTTCTGACCTCCAAAAGCATAAATAAATGGCAAATCGGGGCAACAGGAAGAACAGAAGAGAACTCCCTGGGAAGAAGAAAACAGAAGGTTAATGATTCCAGTCTTCCCAAAAAACACCAATGTAAAGCCCTGTTCCTATCTATATGAACCTATCTGAATGGTAACAGAGAACCAATTCACCAGTATCTCTTTTAAGCCTATGAAGTAGTTCAGAATCAAGGTGGAAGGAATATTACAAAATGAAGCCAGACAAGTTCGGCATGATATAGCTATTCTGTGAGGATATGTGCACTCTGACCACTCAGGTCTCTAATCTGCTCGGTATTCCCAGAAACTTTATTTTCCCTTTTAAGCAACGATGTTACTATGGGTCACCATTGAATCATTTTTTAAACTTCTAATTTTTTTACCTTTATTACTAGGTAATGCATATACATTATGGAAAATATAAACACGAAAAAGTATAAAAATCACTAAGATAATCACCATCATGTTTTGGGACAAGGTCTCGTAAGGACTTAAGCATTCAAATATAAGCATGGGATAGTACCATGTAATTGTGTCTGTAACCTACCTTCTCACATACGTTTGTAAACATCTGCATATGCAATTATATAACTCAGTGCCTGGCATTTAAATATTTGCTAAATGAATTCTGGTTATTTCTGAATTTTTCCTACATGCTAATCAATTTCAGTGTAGTCAAAACTAGTTATGCAAAGAGGCAGTGCTTAAATAAGCGGACCCTAATAGCTGCAATGCCCTAACGGTCCAAGCTTTCCTGGGATGGTCCTCAATTTAGAGCTAAAAAAAGAAAACCGTGGCCATTCCACTTGAGTCCCAGACAAGCCTCTTTCCACTCTTCTTACCAAGCAACTGTTAATCATGTCAGGTGGGAAAGGAGCCAGATAGGGGAAATCAAAGATTAAGTCATAAACCTGGCACCAAATTGAACTAGGCTCAAAATTAACTTCCCAACAAATCCACATTCTTAAATGCAGTGATTCCTAGGGAAAGATGACAATACAGGTCAAAAGCAGAAAAAATGCCCAGAGAGAGTCTTACCATTTTCATGTCTCTAGAGTGAACCAGACTTGGCCTGTCTCCTAATATGTCCCAGATTTTCACATATTTGTCTGCTGATGCTGTCACAAGACAGCCCTTGATTTGACTACTTAGATCAAGACCTGAAGGAAGATAAAAGATCAGTTCAGACTCTGACATAAAGATTTACTTTATCATTAAGTTAAAAGAAATGAAACACTATTCTTGCTCACCGGAGATTTCATCATTGTGTGCATTGAGTGTAAAAACTGGCTTATCTGAACGTGCATCCAAATTATACACAAAGCCGTCATCTGTGCTGGCCTGGAAAGAGAAGATGGGCAAGATCATGCTACATGGCAATAAAACTTAGTTATAATGAAACCCAGCTATTACCTGAGGAGCTTATTACAAAATTTACTTGTGGACAAGCTGAATTTGTTCCTACATGAACTAATCCACCTCTTAGACAACTCTGCAGTTGGGTATGAGGACAAAGTGCTGGTCATGGCATAGACTACAGTTAGACATGTGGAAGCAGAGGTGAGATCCAAGAGAACAGAGGCCTGGGGGTGGGGGTGGGCACAGTCATTTAAGGTACATGTTGAGGAGGAACTCACAGAAGAATCAGAGGGAGAAGGGCATAACAAAGGTCAGAGAAGCCAAGGAAATCGTGTTTCTGAAGAAAAGTGATGAATGGTGTCAACATTTTGGTGGAAAGGTTTAATCTGCTAAGGACTGGAAGGCAGCAGGGGGTTGTTACACTTCCAAGAAAGGGACAGGAAAGAAGGAACCAAGAGATAGACCTAGTCAGGATGCGAGAGACTTGAGCCTATATATGGGCTGAGGGCAAAAGAGCCATTAGAGGAAAAGGAGAAAAAAAGGACAAGTGACTCAGTCTTGAAGCCAGGGCTGCAGAAGGGGACAAAAACAGAAGAGGACAGAAGTCTCATCCTTGGGAGGCGTGGGAAGGTGGTTACACCATTTTATTGTAATCCCTTCCCATCTTCCTAAATATTTGTGATTTTAGTACCAATGACAACTTGTCAGCAAATAACCTCAGGAAATGTGTGCTGGAGTGTCGAGAGCCAATGTACAATATGGCATTCAAATACGACCGGGACCTCACTCCCGATCACAGTTAAGTGGAGTCTGGCTTCAGGTAACAGCTGGGAGCGACACTGCACCTCTGAGCACCTTTGAGATTAAATGTTCTCAGAATCACTGTTTCAGGAACCTTATTAAAACTGTCCACATATTTAAGAAAGCGGTTGTTCTCTCATTTATAAAGCACTAGATATGTACTTTACGAAAGTTAGGAACTATATGGATGTGCCACACTTTCTTTAATCTTCTGGATGAAAGCTGGGA